>NW_028258296.1:40872500-41497500 GCF_053883595.1 Heterocephalus glaber
GCATTGTACCAATGTAATAGAAAAGGAATAACTGCATGAAACGCACTCATTCCTGCCTTCTGGATTCAAAGGTGGCTGGAGACAAGAATGAGTTTATGTTGATATCTGTACTCACATTCATATGAGTTTCTATGAAGTGTAATTGTGGTTGTCTAAGGAGATGAAATACACATTTGAATCTATGTGCTTTTCTATGAAACAATTCCTGTAAAACAAATGCCGAGTTGCCATCTTCCTCACTTCTGTAAGTTTAAAGCTATACAACCCTGAACAATAAATGGTCATGTTCCCTGGACAATGAGGATCTTGTTACACTTTGTACATCATGTCTCCATTTTCACAGAAGCTCTGAGTGATCCACCTACAGTTGCCACAAATAATTTGTGTACAAACAAGAATTAGACAGAGTAGGTCAACAGGTCACTCTAGTTCTATGTCAGTAAATCATTTGTCCCTATATAGTGGGCCAAGCTCAGAGATTTTCATATTCATCAATTGAGCATCCAGAGAGTTATTGGGCAAGAATAAATGGAAATCTGGCCCAGTTTCATTTGAAATGAAAAAGTATATAGCTTTTTGACATCTTTATTGCTATATATGAGGTGCAGCCAAAATTTGGACTAATGATTAAGTTTAAGAAAAGTCTAACAGTAAAAGACACATTGCTATTAGTTTCACCGAAATACTTTGTGTCACTTGAACAGACATATCACTTTATTTTTGTAATTGTGAAGCAGTTGTGGAAGTCCTGAAAGTTCCGAGGCAATTATGGAAGTTCTCGTATATGTCTTTACAAAGTGTGATAAAAATGTGGTAAATGTCCTGTAAATACCTAAGGAAATAAAATCATTTAAATATGAAATAATGATGTGGATACCAATAGAATGGCTAGAGGATATTGCAAGATCATCAGATCTAAAGCTTTTTCAGTAGGGAAAAATAGATTAAGAAATATATCTATACAAAGTAAAAGAAAAATCTTTCCCCTCTTTCCTTCACATTGAAAAATCTCTGATAAAAGTGTTAAACTTAATTCTTTCTGTTATTGCACTCCTTTTTTTTTTTTTTTTTTTTTTTTTTTGGTACCGGGGATAAAACTTGGGACCTTGTGCTTGCAGGGCAGGCGCCGGAACCACTGAGCTAAATCCCCGGCCCCCTGTTATTGCACTCTTTTTCAATCCTGGCTTTTTGAACTAATACACAGACTTTTCTTTTATTGAAATACTGATTATATTTCATGTGTCCATTATTAAAGATGACAGCAATATTTACTGAGGTCTTGTTTAAAATAATTATTAATTATTTTTAAATTTTAGGCTAAAGTACTTAATTTTATAGATTTGTTATATAGACTATATATTTTAGATTTTATAATTTGCTCATTATACAAGGTTTATATAAAAATATCCTATGCTTCCCATATGATATAATAAAAATAATAATATTTTTGTTTCTAATATTGACAATCTGTCCTTGTATCTCAGAGTAAAGATTACAGAGACACTACGATACAACCTTTCCACAGAAGAGTAGTTTATTCTTTTAATGTATATTTTATGTATATGTATATATTATGTATATATTATGTATAATATAATGTATATAATGTATATATTATGTATAATGTATATTTTAATGTATATATTACCTCCTCATAACAATATTTCAGCAAATATTGTTATAGAGATCAATGAAGTAGCAATATTTATTCCATATTCTGTTTGAATGAATAAATTGATGTGGTTTATGCTCTTTCTATCTTATTTTGTTGTGTGGTGAACACACACCTACACATACACATATATGTAGAAAGAGAAAAAGAATTGAAGACCTTTTTATGTAGGTCCTTCTGCCTAAAATTTTTCAGAAGTACAATTTAGATTATGTGGGATAAATTTTTGGGTCTTGAAGAAGCTATTGTTTATTCCAATATCGCATCAACTGGAGACTGGATAAAGAAGATGTGTTTTGTTTTTTTGTTTTTTATAAAATAAAGTACTACTGAGACATAAAGAACGAGAAACTAGAGACATTTATAGCTAAGTGGATGCATGTAGGGAACAGGGGAAGGGGACATTACCAGAGCCTCTGCAGTAAGTCCTAGTCTCCTGTGAGCCAGGGCAGTACAGGGCGAATTACAGGAAAGGTAGAAAAATGAGACTGAGAAAAAGCTGAGCTTTGGGTCTGATCAGTACTGCTCTGAGGAGCAAAGACAAGAACCCCTAGCTTGCAGCACATTTTATTTAGTACATCAGGAGAAACAAATGCAACAAATGAAAACGTAGATTCCAGTACTTCACATTGGGATAAACAAGGTGTAAGGAAAGACTGGGGGGTGGGGGTGGGGGCGTGGGAAACCTAAGAATAATGCAGATGAAGATTTGGTTCCTCCCAGGGTGTCTCCCGCAGGGGTGGTCTTGTCCTGGAGCATTACAGCATCACGGGAACATTCAGATCTCAGTTGTGACCGAGGCCAAAATGGAATTTTTGTCTTGGAATGTTATAGCTGGTCTGTAGGCCGGAGAACTAGGCCTACTCGAATGATTTTTCCCTAGAATTATGTAGCATTGCTCCCAACAGATGCACATTGAGGCCATACTCTAAAGTGAAATAAATAGGACACACGTGTAAATACCGAATTGTTTCTCTAGTGTGAGAAACTGAAAGTGTAAATAAGGATCAAAATGTATAATAGGTAATGTGAAATAAGAAGAAAAGGTCTAAAGGAGTAGGGGAAGTGGGAGGTGTGGGAGAAAGGAAAAAAGGGAGAAGAAAAAATATGAGAAAAGAAAAAAATGGAAACAAAGTCTGTAAATAGGGAAGGGTGGAGGGAGTGAAGGGAGGGCAGGGGCATGGGGAAAAATAAGAACCAAGATACATCATGTAAAGGTACAAGATCCCAGTGATGAATGTAACTGTGTTGTATACCTAAAATGTACCAATAAAGTTAATAAAAGAAAAAAACTACTGTTTATTTTCTCTGTTTGCATCATAGATGCTCTCAATCTGAGGCATGTCACAGGAATGACAATTTATAAGCTATTACATAGCACATGAAATAGAGTAAAACAAAATTATCTAAAAATAGAAAAGGCTTCCTTGGAAAGATTATACTCTAAATTATGCATTTAAAAAAATTCTAATCCTCTGAAGTCAGATTTCTACAATTTGGACAATTCCAATTCCAATAAACCAGGTTTCTCCCTAGTTATAATACGTCAACTTGACTGCATTAACAGATGCCTACCAGGTCCGTAAAGCACACTTCTGGAAGTATCTGCTTCCATATATGATGGACAGATAAGCCACCAAACTGAGGGAGGAAGACTTGCCTCAGCCTGGGGGTGGGTGTATAGAATAAAAGGAAAAGAAGAAGGGAATTGGTATGTGGTTTGAAAAGCTCCATTTTGCTTGAGTGGTTACATCTTTGGTGCTGTTTGTAGTGGGCATCAGACTTTTAATTATTTTAGCCTTCCAACAGATTCATATCAGAGGCTCTATAAGAAGTGCCCGGCCTTTGATCTCAGACTGGTGCTCTACACTCAATCCCTTTATTTCTGTGATTTTCAGGCCCTTGGACTGAGCAGCTACTTGATCCTCCTGCTCTGCAGTGTGCAGACAGCCATTGAAGATTCTCCTGCTTCTGATCTTGCAAGCTACCTAAACCCCTTGCTTAATTATATGTATGTACATCTAATATAGATAATATTTATTAAATATAAATATTATTTATACTATAATTTCTGTTCCTCTAGAGAGAAGGTTAATCCTAATCAATACACCAGAACAGAGCATAAAGTCCAAAAGGTAAAACATTGATAAATATATGAAATTGTATGAAACCATGTCATATATTTTTCCATAAAAAAAAGTAGTGTAGCTTTTACTTCATGTAAAAAATATATATACAGCATAGAGTATTTGAAATGCCTCCAGGGAAGAAAACTTACTTTAAAAGAATTTTATGAATATTGTAGATATATTTACTTTTTCTAGTAATATCTTTTCAAATTACAACAGACAGAAGTAAAGTGAAGTGTCTCTGGTAAAACATAATCTGTAGAATAATACAAAGTACACAGTTTAATTGCAAAAAATTGAAGTTAAAGAAAAATATGTAAGAAATCAGGAACATTAAAGTAAAATAGATTTTATAAATACTTACTTTTGGCTTTAAATAGAATTTCCCATTTGAATGATGACAAATTACATACTTCAGACATTTAATGAAGTTTTATTGAATTGTAAAAACCTTTCTTCTAGAAAGCAATGATTTTAGTTTAATAAGTTAATTCTATATTTATAAAAAAGTAAATGTGTAGTGCATATTTATCACTGTATGTCATTTTATTCAAGACTTTAATCTATAAATCCTTGTATATTGTGAAGATTTTTCCAAATTATATTGACTATCAAGTGGTTATTCCCATTATTCTGTACAAAATCAATGGATGCTTAGTATAGAAATGCAAAGAAAGAGATAAAGTATTAGAATAATATTATATTTCATCAAGACAATTGTAGTAGTTCTTATCAAGCAATTCATAAATCGTATTAGAAAATCTTAATTTACCTTGTAAAAAGAATACATTTAAGTGTTTTTCTTATATGCTCATTAATATTATTTTTTTTGGAGTGATGGGAATTAAACCTAAAACTTTGCTCATGGTAGATGCCAAGCTGTCACTGAGACACACTAATATTATAATTATATAATCATAAATCTAATATATATTTAATATTGAAATTAATATTTGTGTAAAATGAATATGATTATTGACAGAAAATTGTGATGACCACATTTAGATATGATTTTGTCAGTAATATAATATGACCAACTCAGCTCATCCTGCTTATTCTGTGCTGAAGTTTATCATTCTTGTTCATCACTGAAGATTCCCAATTCATTGTTTTCAATTAAGTCTTTCTTTAGGCTTCTCAGATACTGAACTTGTTTCACAGATCAATATTGGAAATATTCAATACATACTACATATTTCTGCTTTGAAATCCTACAGCCACCTCATAATCATTTTTTCCACATATCTGCCAATACTCAGTTCAGGTCATTTTCAGAAGCACCCTCTGCAGATGTCTCTATCTGTTGGCCAGATATTCCCAGTTCTTTTTCCTTGCAGTCAAATGTTAGACTTACATATGTTGGCTCTCTTATGGATTATTGGGACTATATGATTTATTATAGCTAATGAGAGTGTGACTTTGAGTCTGAGCATTAAATTATTTTTAAAAATATTTTCCAGAATGTCTTTTATTTCCTTTGCCATGGCAACTAGCAATGTCAAAGACTGTGCTTACTCTATCATTCTGACAGAATTTTCTATTCCTATTTGATTAACTAATAGGAAATTTAATATTATTAGAAAGCCACAGATAATTTGAATTTTTAATTACTATAGTGTAACTAATTTCTTCCTTAGTAATAGAAGTTAGTACCGAGATAAAAGATGCTACTATTGCAAAATCAATACGTGACCACATGGCAAAAAAGCAAAAGCTACTTAAGGACTGAAGAGCAGAATCCATGTAATGCAGCAGCAAAATGTTTGATAAATTGCCATCTAGTATAGTATTACATGCAAATAATGTACCTAACAAGTTATATTTATAAGAGAAAAAGAAGGAAAATAGAACTTTAGCAAGTTTAGCTCATTATGATTGGTTATATTTCACAAAGGGCATGAAGGAATAGATAAGCATATGAAATAATTGACAGCTGTTAAAAAAAAAAAGAGGAATCCGAAGAAAGAGAGAATCCCACATTTTGGCAACTAGTTGGATGGGAAGAGGAAAATACTTTTCATTTCTAATGTCTGAAACATAAAACTAAGAAGATTTTGAACAATGAAATTTGCTTAAAAGTTATCTTTCCGTGTATGCAATCAAAATTGTACTATTTATGCTACACTTCTTCCTAAAACCTCTTTTTTAGGTACAATCTAGTAAATTCTTTCAAATATAAAATGTATTGCTCTCATTCTGAATACTGAAAGGGTCATTACATGAGTTTTTTTCCCCCAAAATATAGAAAAACATGTTTCCAAAGAATAAACATCAAGAAATAAAACAAACACCTCTTTGTGAAATTATTGTCATATGAAACTCACTTGAAGCTAGACATAGAAAATAAAACAAAAATAAAACAAAGAATACATAATTATTGATTAAAACTGTTTGATTTTTTTAAATTTTAAAGTGACCATTGGCATAATCTTTTGGGCATGAAATATTACCTAGAATTCAAGTACAGAGTAGCATGTTCACTCTGAAACCAGAGACTACAGCTTAGTGCAGGACTTAGATGAGACTGTTTCTTTTGAAGAGGAAAGAAAAGTGTTTTGCACGTGTGAAAAGTAGTAGGTAGAATTTATGATAGCCAGAAGGGAAAAGTAATTTGTTCTTACACCAAATGTATCTATTCCTTTCTTATTCAGAGGAAACTGATAAAATTTCATTACTGATGATGCTTGCAGTTGTATGGGAGTATTTAGCTGTTCTGGCCAATGCATGACATTTCCAGGGCAGTCATTTACTTGACAGTTCAAAACTTAGAAATCACTTGTTGTGAACATCACACAACAATATATAATAGAGGATTATCAATCAGTCTGTTTCTTGGGTGACTGCCCCTTTGCCATTCATTATTAAATTTCAATGGAAATGTCATATAAGGAAGAAGTATATTTTTGTAGTTTAATATTATTGAGATTTGGAGATGCCCAGGACCGAAGCATGAGGAAACCCTTGACAGTAAGGATGTTAGATTGATACATTTATAATTCTAGTGAAAATCAATCTCCCCAAGGCTCAAGAAGACTATGAAAATTAGTGCTTTATGTTGTGTGACACAAAATAGAGGAAATAGACTAGTATACTAAGGTGCCTTGTGTATTAGTTCCCACAGTGTTCTAATTATTGATTATGATGGAAATGTCAGATGTTTCTACTGGTATTACTATGAGAAAAAGTTGTTGTAAAGTCCACAATTTACAGACTCAGGGAAAAATGATCCTTTATGGTTTGTGATATAATTACATTGATTTGGACCAGCGACAAGTACACCTAGTACAAAACTCTCCTACTCTTCAGGTATAACTTTAAAAAATTCTAGATTATTAAAAAGAACTGAAATATGCTAACAGGAAACCATAAATTTTGACCAAATGACAATAGCATTTTCATTCTTAGTGATATTACCTTTTATTACAACAACTGTAAAAGTAATGTAAAATAAAAAAGAAACAGGCTTGAATTTGGAAAACCACCCCTATTCTAGTTTTATCCTTGACTAGGGATAAGTAGTAGAATGACAGGAACTTTTCAATTGCTTTGTAAGGGGAAGGATAACATTCTGGATCATTCTGGACAATGTTGAAAGAACAAAGTTATATTGCTTTATCCAATATTTTGGCTTGAAGAAACATAATGTATGTTAAGCCATGGGCCATACTGCTGGACTTATTTTGGCCTATGTTCACATTCCTCTGGACTGTCATTACTATAAAAAGGTTGATAGAGAAGTGGAGACCAACGAGGGTGAACCTGAGACCTGAATGGGGGCAACAGGAGATAAGGAAAACACACACAAACACATAAAGAAAAAGCCGGAGCCAAGTGGTATGCAGCCCTCTGACGGAGAGCTACGGCCCAGTGCCTGTTCTATGTGTTTGTTTGTTTGTTTGTTTATGTATTTATTTATTTATGTGGTACGAGGGATCAAATTCAACACCTTGCACTTGTGAGGCAGGCACAGTGCCATTGAGCTAAATCCCCAGCTTCCAGGCATGTTTATTTTACAGTTTCAAGGGGGTGTCTTAGGGGCAGTTTCAGAAAGAACAAGCTCTTCATATTATGCTGAGAACATGGAAAGTAGGACATTTTCAAGGCTAGCTAGCTAGGTTGCAGTTAGTTATCAGGAACATGGAGCTTCCCATGCTATCCCCTTTGGCTTCTGAGCTGAAGGTCAGGGACTAAGTACAAGAAGTGTCTTTGAGTGCTTAATGTCCGCAGAGCCAGACTGCATGTTAACCTGCCGCGGCCTGAGTCTGAATATGAATCTTTGCCTCCTCCCTATACCTTTTTTCCACAGTCTGTTTGACTAATATTGTAGACCCTGGATAGCACAGCCCCAGGAGACAGTTACACTATATATCCTTCCCTGTTCCCTTCCTTCACATTCCCCAATCATGAAACAATCACTTTACATTCTACCTAGGCCACATAGGCTCCATAGCACTATTTGGCCCTCCTTCTCTTCATGTCTGCCTTCCACTATGAATAAAGAGTGCATGGGACTCCAGGTGGCCATTAGCTCCTGACAGGCTATGGTTCCATCTGGTCCCTTCTTTCAAGCATAATCTCAGTATGTATCCTTTGTTCTTGTTGTTTTTCAATTTTCTTCTTCTCCCACCACTCTCCCCAGCTTCAGACCCTATGCTATGCAGGTCGCGCCAGCTACCCAGGGGTTCAGCTGAAGACCCTCGGCTCAGTTGGTTCCTACAGTTCCCTTCAGAGAAGTAGTGGACAAGTTCTGTTAGCTGAAGATGTTTTAAACTCTTTCTTTTCGACAATGGTTTATATACATTCTCCTTGTTTGAAATAGCTCCAAGAGCATGTTACTATTACTTTATTTGACATGAACTAAAGGCATTGCACAAATATTTTAAATCAATCTGCACAGCAATGGAATACAATTCTTAGCTAACTTGAAGTATTAATCACTTTTCTCTCCCTAGCATAAAATATCCAACAGCTATACTTAAAAGAAGAGAAGTTTATTTTGTCTCTTTCTGAGGGTTCAATACAGACATGTTGGAAATGCAGAAATGGCATAGTGGAAAGATATGCCAAGGAAAGCTGCTCAGCCCATGGTAATCAGGAAGCAGAGAGGGAAGGGTTATCCAGGCAACAAAAATTCATCCTTCCAGGTCACAACCTCAGTGACCCACTCCTCTGATCAGACTCCACTTCCTAATGGCACTTCAGCCATCAACTCACAGATGGATTAATCCACTGATGGACAGTACATCATGATCCAATCACTTTTTCAAAGCTCCACTTTTGAACATATGAGACTTCTGGGGGTAATTTTAGATCGAAGCTGTAACATCTGATGCTCTGTTTTCACATGAATCAGCCACATTTAGCAAATAGAAGAAAAACTATGAAAGGGTCAAAAGATTTCTCTGTGTCCAGTATCTGGTGGAGAGCTTGAATGAGGGCAGTCAGTGCAGGGGAATTTCCTACAAGGAAGGTAATAACTTGTAGGCAGTGCCAAGATTTCTGTTTGTTAGGTTTTCTAAACATGTACTCCCATATATCCTCTCAGGCTATAAGAGGATAAAATTCAAAACAAAAATGATAAAGGCCTACTACCTGTGGGTATTCAGTATCGACAGTCACTCACCTTGGGGGGAAAAGAGTTTTGGTACTTTAAATGATTTAAAACTCTGAAGACCAAATACTGCACGTGTGAAACTTACTTAAATTTTAACCACAAAACAAAGTGAAAACACTAGACAGCAGGACAGTCTCAGGAGTCAAGGTTCCTCTTTAGAGGCATAGAAGTGTTCAGTTTATCCTTGAAATGATTGGGCTTTTAACCCAAAGATGAAATATAACCTTTGATTTCTAAATCTCACAGCTACCCAGATAGAAATTGAATGTGTTGAGACACTTGAGCTAATACTATGGAATAAATACCGCTGAATATAATGGCAGGATTTTTTATCTTTTGATTAAAATAGGTATGCATGGCCCTTATAAATTTTACAATATATATTTTAAGGTTTGTAATCCACCTGAACACATTCAGAGACATTGATGAAAGGCTAATCGATAATGATTTCCAAAAGTCAGTATTTTAAACTTAATTGCTCTAGAAAATTAACTCTTTGTAAATATGTGAAGAACTAAATTTATAGAACAAAAATCCGTTATTCTCTGTATATGAATATAAGGCCATATACATATATTACATAATCAAACTTGTATGTATTATGCTTGGAGACAGGCTGTCATATATACATGGAAATCTGCCTTTTCCTGAAGAAAGGTTTACTATAATATTCACCCAATACTTCAATATTACTTTTTAAAGCATAGTATCATTATTTTTAAAGTTTTTTGCTGATTTGAAAAATTAAACAAATTATCTTATTTGGAGAGTTCATAACTAACATGATAATATTTCATTTAATCCATTCATTCAAAAGCTTTTTATTGAGAGCTAATCATTGTCCTTGAGTCTAGGAAAATCATTCTTAATAAGAATTACATGGCACTTGGACTATTAGAACTCATGGTCTAATAGAGAAGACAGGAAACAAACAATCACGCAACTATACCTTCACTTGTGATTCAGTGTTAAAAGATATACTAGAAATACCTAGGAATTTAGTTAAATATTTCTTGAAGGACATTTCACTTATTTTGAGAAAGTGAAGCATGGATTTTTTATAAAAAGAAATGTGGTATTTGCCAGCAAAAAAAAAAAATCATACATAGAGCACATGGAGAAAGAACATTAAAATATATGCAGAGTGAAAAAAATCGGCTTAAATCTGGAGAAAGGCAGGTGACAAGTCACACAAAGCCTTAATTAAAATCAAAACACAACTTCATATACAAAAGTCCACATATGTTTATATAATAAAACCTGAGCACTTCCATCATCCAAAACCTACACTACTGCCAATGTTGACATTTTCCAAAAAATCTGCTTTTAAAAATTAAATAAATCATGACAAAATTATTGTAGAAATATCTGTTGTCTTGTTGGCAGAGTCAGTTGAAAAAGAAAAGGAATTTATAGCCAGCTGCTCCAGAGAAATTGAGGTTCTTTCCCCTTTTATGCTAGAAATAAGACAAAAATTACATTGAAAAATATTTCTTAAAAATACGATATTGATTTCCTTGCTACTCCACTACTGTTCAACTCCACGTTTCTGATGAAATAGGGAGAGCTGAGGATTTTTTTCTCCTAAAAGCAGGAGGTCTGTGACTTTTAAAAAATATTTGGGAAAACAAAAAAGCAGACTGAATTCTAAGTTCCTATTGAAGTGTCTTTCTTAGGTTGATCTTAGTTGTCAGGACGGTGGGGACACCCACATATGTATACATCTACACACATGGACTGGGAGAACAGTCACTTATTCCTAGATTCTGATCTCTCCTCTTCTTATTTGACAGAGAACTCAAGGAGAAGAAAGCTGAAGGTGGGGAATTCCTCTGTGTGAAAGTTAAATTTCTCATCTTGAAATTAAGAAACAGAAATACCTAACAAATATAAATTCAAGGTGCTATATATTAAAATAAACCAATTTTCTCTGCTGGACAATAGTATCATGTCTGGTTTTCTTGTTAACTATCTGTCCCAGCTAGGACTTAGAATAATAACAAGTGTGATATGAAACTTATAAGAAGTATTTATAACCAGACTCATATGCTTAGATTTAAGACTATATTTATCTCTGACTTCTCTGAAGTAAGACTGTAAATGTAATTGTAGGTTAACTCTGTACTACTTAAAAATCAGTCTTTTCCCCACTCCATATTGAATATTTTCTCAATATTAATTGCACCACAACAATGAATTGCAACCTAATTTGTATTTGTTTTCTTTGATTTATTCTTCACATGCACAAGATCCTCAATTAATATTTTCTAAATATTTCCAAATCTATGAAAGTCTTTCACATAAAAGACCATGCATGCTCTGAGTTAGTTTTCATCCTGGGAGATATTCCTTGTTTGTATCAGGAGGCATATAGAATGCTATAGAGACCTCTTAGCATTATTTTAGGTCTACATAAAAGAATGTATCAGTATGAATACTGTACTTGGGTTACCTACAATTTCCTTTCTCCCCTGAGTATCAATCTGTTCCAAGAGAAAGAACCTGATATAGTCTAGAAGCAGTGAGGCTAAATGTAATGATCCATGGGTTCCATATGTACAAGTTGTTTTAAGAAGATTTGAGAGACTAAAAATTAATTAGCCCTAAATGTAGAGAATTCTATAATGCATGGCTTCATCAAGTCCTTCATATAACATAATTAATGCTATAATTTTATGGTCAAAATTTGTTCAAGTAAAAGTATATCTAATAATAAAGAAAAATTCAAATGGTACTACACTAGGTAAACTGATCCATCTAGTATTTTTCTATAAGTGAATTATGACTGTAAGACATAAAATGAACAATGATGCACTTTTACAATGAATTATCAAAGAGCATCCTAGATTGCCTGGTATTTGAACTTGATGTTGAAAAAATGAGTGAGTATCCATTAAGAAAACAATAGAGGAATCAGCATTTCTAGAATAATACTCAATCTTTATTGACCATTTATTATGTGCCACTCACCATCCTCATTATTTTAATTTCAAACCTTATGAGGAAGTGAATTTCATACCTATATACTTTCTGTGGACTGAAAAGTAAATTAACTTTTCTCAAATAGTATGTGGTCAAGTACAAAACATTAAAAGGCATTACATAATTAAGGAAAGACTGCAATCTTTTAAATGTTTAAAATAATATTATATTCTACAAAGGTCCTATTACTCTACACTGAATATAACAGATTCTTAATGGAAATTAAAAAGAATTAGATAATTTTATTTCCTAGTTATTAAGGACATAAGACTTATACTTTAATTAATAGTAATCTGAGATCCATGATACAAAATAAAAGGAAAGTGCTGAAAATAAAACTGGATACAATAAAAGAAATTTCTCAGTGCCAGCATGCTTTTTTGAAGAATGTTAAAACATGGGCTCAGTTGTCCCCTTGGAGGTCACAAACTCATCTCCATGACTTATTACATGTCGGATTTGGAGAAAGTCCTTTATTCTCAATCTGCCTCTGCTTCATCATCTCTAAAATAGGAACAATGGTTACACTTAACTCACAGGGTTTTGTTTGGTAGAGTTTAGTGAAATCAGTCTGTACACAATTTTTGGAGTAGTCCATGAAACCTTGTAAGTGTTCATTAAATATTAGCTAAATGATGGTTATGATTATGATGAAGGAACTGAAACATTAAAATATAGAGTACTATTTGTGCCTTTAAACTCTAAGTTTTAAGTAGTTTTTTGAGAAGTACTTCATTTTACAATCACAATTTATGCTCTCTCTTTCTACCATCAGCACTAAAGCCCATTCCACTTCAGGTTCCTTTCTGCATCTACTATTGTTTTTATTACAATTATACACAGCATATGTTTTGTTGCCACATAATTTTGATCTCATAGAAGATGGGATCTATGCCCTATATTGTAAATATGAATCATAACTCACATTTAATAGGTCCTCAATAACAATACAGAAGAATAGAATAATGCTAATGTTTGTCTAGGATGACTGTGATAGAGAGCTCTTCATTGCTGTGACAAAATAACAGAAAATCAACTTAAAGGAAGAACGACTTATTTTTTCTCATGGTTTCAGATGATTTGGCTCATGGACTGCTAGATCTATTGCTTTAGACTTGAGCTGAGGCCCGGCATCATGAGGGAAGCATGTGGCAGAAGAGGCTTCTTATCTCATGGAAGCCAGGGAATGAGAGCGAGAGCGAGAGAGAGAGAGAGAGAGAGAGAGAGGGAAAGGGATGACAGAGAGAGAGATGAGATCCCAGGATCCATTCTCTTCAACTACACACTTCCTGCTTCCATCACCTTCAAGCAGCCCTTCAAATTTTGAACCCATCAGTGAATTAATCCAGTAATGGGGTCATGATCCAATCAGTACCCAAAAGCCTCATGTATCAACATGGCTGCACTGGGAACCACACCTTCAATACAAGAGATGGGAAATATTCCAGGTCCAAACTATAAATTCTTACTCATTTCAGGTCATTTCAGGTGATGAAAAAAGATGCAAACAAATGAACTGCGTGGATTTCATATATCTCAAAAAATCAGGCCAACTGATACTTATTTTCAAATACCACAGAATTTAAGCCCTCAATAAATAGAATTTCAGAAATGTTCAATTTGACTGGACACAGAAAAGTAAGGGCTTACCTCAGAAACAAAATCTGCAACTGAGGTTAATTGTGACTTGTGAGGTGCTGTCCCATAAGTAAATGCTTGTTTCATACTATTTCATAATATCTATTCTGGATGTAGACACTGTGAGTTTTAAGTCTGGTCAAAAAGGAAAAAAAAGAAAAAAAAGAAAGATTTCTTAAAAGAAAAAATCTAGGCCACATTTGGCTTCAAAAGCTTCTTTGCTCATTTATTTGATTGTAGTCCTAAATGTAAAAAGTCAAATTTCAAATAAAATAGTTTACTTTGTGTCAGTTTTTAGTCTACAAACGAGGACACAAAACAGTAAATGCTTGTTTGTTTTTCAATATTTCATATCTCCAGTGGGTTTTTTTTCTGTTTTATTTTGTTTTTTGGCATATGACAATAGAGTGAACTATGTGTAAAATTGAAGATTAGCAATTTTGCTAACCAAATTATAATTTGGTAATTTATTCAGCAATAATTTACTGATTATGTCTTAAACCATTATATGAGACTTGGAAATATGGTTAAACTTTATTGCATCTTAGGTAAATGGATAGTGCTTTAGCTTAATAGAAAGTGACCTTGAATATATATGTGATGAATAAGTCAATTAGTTAATGAAATGCTACGTAATGTCCTCATTGATGTTACAAAACTAAAGATTCACATGAACAGGACTTAGAGAAAGAACTTATTACATGAAAAAATTTTAAATATATGTGCTGCTTTTTACTTGAGAAAAAAATTCATTTTTTACCAAGATTTAAAGATACTATAAAACACAAGCAGAACATAAAGCATAAACTCTGCTAGGCACTTACAATTTCCTCAGAGACAATATACAGACATGATATTTTAAAGGATAATTTAGGACACATTTGAAAATCCATTCAATAAGAAAAGCATAGAAGTTGAGTTCTTTGTGAAGAAAAGGAAACTTCTTTTTTCTTTTTAAAAACCCTCATGGGCCTGGGATTTAGCTCAGTGGTTTTGCCACCTGCTGAGCAAGTGCAAGGACCCAAGTTCAATCCCTGGTACCAAAAAAAAAAAAAAAAAAAACCTCAAATCCATTTGTGAACACAAGGTCAGCAATAAACTCCCCCTTAATTAACTGGGCAAAGCAACCAAATCTCAAACTGAAGAAGACATAAAATGATCTGGTCAATATTATTAAAAGCAAAGAGTTAGTCAACGTTTAGGACCGTATTGCCCGAATAGCTCAAATTTGGTTATCAGTCTTCATGTCTGCATTGATAGCCAAGTTTTCTTTTAAGTTCAGAAGATGACAGATGTAATACAAACACATACATATGTACATCAAATTTTATTTCCAAACGTGAAATAAAAAACATGGATGCCTGGTTCATAAAAGGTATGATAGAAAAGACTGGAAGTGCTTGGCTTTCTATGCTACATTTGCATTTTTTACCTGAGAGGCTCTGAGATAACTTTTTTGGAAGAAATTTACATGAGAATTTGTTTCAACATCTGTAAAATAAGGATGATGAGAAGGTCTGCTTCCCAGAATTGTTGGAAGTATTAAATTAAATTATCTAAATGTAAAGGGTAGTATCATGCCTGAAATATAGTAGTTAGTAAGCAATAGTTACTGTGTAATGTAGTCGTTATTATGAAGATTTTGTATACAATAAAATATGCACTTACCAACAACCACGTTAGACAATTTTAAGTCTCACCCTCTATTAAATCCCAAGTTGGTGTCATGAATCAATAGTTCTTTGCATCCAGGATTCTTGATATAATACCTTCAACTGATGTATCGATGTGGTTAATCACAGTCCAGAAACTTCTGCTAAACACCAAATTTAAATACTCATAGTACCTTCAATTTATGTTCATGAATAAACATCAACAGAAACAGCAACATCCAAGTAAGATAATTCTAATATCGAAATTCACTTGAACGTGAATAGAAAAATAACACAGGATACACTGTTCACTGTCCCACAGGACATGTCTATGTGGAGAATCAACTCCTCCTTTTCTAGACAGTGCAGTGAATTTTGTATTCCATAATAGTTGCCTCTATTTCTGTTCTCTGAAAAGCTTTATCTTGCTCTATTTATCTTAGAGAGATAAGGTAAATTCCATAACTCTTTAGCAGAACTTCTCTTATTCTTGGGTAAAACTGGTGAGCTATGCTGGGTCTGTGTTGGCAGAGTGAAGATTCTTTAGAATCATAACTCCTTAAAACTCAATAACTAGGCTTTTATTTCAATTACTGGATATGTTAGAAATTACAAACCAACGTAGAAACTTGATGATACTTCTACTACTCTCAGTTTTAGCCCCAAATCTAAGCAATAATAATAGCCCTTGTTCCGTAATCTACATTGTCTGAGAGTGATATAGACACTGCAGCCCTTTTTTAAATGGTTTTTCCATTTTATATCCTTTTGTATCTCTTAACCTGTTAGTGTGAATTTATTTTTGACAGCATAAAATTTAGGATTCCTTTTTTATAATCAACTTCTTCAGTCTCTGCCTTTTTAATTCAATGTGATAGCACCATTGATTTGGGGTGGATATAATTATATATCTTCTTTAATATCAGGATTTCCCTATTTACTCTTATGTGTTTTTCTGCCCCTTTTTGCCTTGTTTGGCAGTACATTATTGGGTATGTATTTCCTCTTTGTAAATTTTATTATGTTTGCAGAAAAGACATTTTACAATCACCTTGGGGCACTTCTACATGTGCATACCACAGCTTGATTCTTTTTTGATCCTTTTACCTTACATCCCCTTCCTTCCTCCTCTAGTCCTCCTTTCCAAAACTTTTCATTCTTGTTGATTTGTTAATCTTAGTTCATTATGGCCTACAATGTCCACATTCATTATTAGAAACTTGTACCTGGAATATCTTCACTGTATCTATTTCCTCATTCCCTCTCCTTGACCTCTCGCCCTTGGTACCATGGACCACTTCCCATTTACAAAAGATCCATCCCCTTGTCTCTTGCTTCCTCTATTTTTGTCTGTGTACTTTGCCTTACTCAGATAAGAGATATCCTTATGTGTCTGATTTACTTCACTCAATATTATACTTTCTAGGTTCATCCATTTTCTTACAAATGTCTCAAAATTTTCATTCTTTATAGCTGAGTAGTATTCCATTGTATATAGACCACAACTTCTTTATACAATCATCCATTGATGGGTATAAAGGCTGTTTCCAGGATTTATCTATTATGAACTGTGCTGCTATAAACATTGGTATGCATGTATTAACATAGCATGATGCTTAACGCTCTTTGAGGAAAAGTCCTAGAGGGAAGATAACTGGGTTACATGGAATTTTTAATTTTAGTTCTTTGAGAAAACTCCATACTGACTTCCATAATGGTTGTACTAGTTTGCATTCCCACCAACAATGTAGAAAGGTACCTTTTTCACCACAGTCATGCCAGCATTTCTTCTTTTTTGGTTTTTTGATGATGGCCATTCTTTCTGGAGTAAGATGGGATTTAGCATTGTTTAAATTTGCATCTCTCTAATGGCCAGAGATGTTGAACATTTTTCTATATATTGTTGACCATTCGTAGTCCTTCTTCTCTGAAATGTCTGTTCATTTCACTTGCTCATATTTTGACTGGGTCTTACTTTTTTTTAGGTAGTCAATATTTTTGAGATCTTTATATATTCTAGATATTAAACATCTGTCTGAGGACTAGATGAAAAAATTATTTTCCTATTCTGTAAATGTCTCTGCTCTTTACTAATTAATTATTTTGCATTTGAGAAGCTTTTTAGACTAATATAGTCTCATTTGTTGATTCTTGCTGTTATTTCTTGCTCAGTTGAGGCTTTGTTTAGAAAACCCTTCCTACACTTGTGTCTTCAAGTGTTTTACTCATTTTATCTTCCAGCAAGTGTGTTTCTGTTTTAATGTTTAGATCTTTGATCCATTTTAATTTTAATTTAGTATATTATGAGAGTGATGGATCTAGTTTCAATCTTCTGCAAACAACTAATTTTACCAGTAACATTTCTTGAATAGGTATCTTTCCTCCAAAGTACGTTTTTGATCCCTTTGTCAGAGATCCAATAGTTGAATGTGCCTGAGTATGTTTCTGTATCCTACATTGTATTCCACTTATCCACATAATTGTGATTTTCAGTACCTTGCCATTTTTAACACTATTGCTTTGTAGTATATCTTGAAGTCTGGTATTGTAAGGCCTCCTGCTCTGCTGTAGTTGCCCAAAATTGCTTTTGCTATTTTGGGTCTATTTAGGTTCCATATGAATTTTAGGACTGTTTTCTCTAGTTCTGTAAAGTATGCTATTGGAATTTTTATTGGGGCTACACTGAATTGAATCAACAGTTTTGGAAGTATGGCCATCTTGACAATATTGGTTCTGCCTATCAAGGTGCAGGAGACATCTTTCCATTTTCTGATGTTCTCTTCAATTTCTTTTATCAGAGTACAGTAGTTTTCTTTTGGAGGTCCTTCACTTCCTTTATAAGTTAGTTCCTACATACTTCTTTTTCTTGAAGCTAATGTGAATGGTAATGTTTTCACAATTTCCTTCTCATTGAGTTCATTATTGGTGTACACAAAATGCTAATGATTTTTATGTGTTGATCTTGTCCCCTGCTGTGTCACTGAAGTTGATTATTAATTCAGAGAGTTTTTTGGTGGAGTTTCTTAGGTCTTCTGTGTAGAGTATCATGTCATCTGCAAATAATGATAGTTTGGGGGCCACAGATTTAGCTCCGTGGTTTCACCACCTGCTGCGCAAGCGCAAGGACCCCAGTTCAATCCCCAGTACCCCCCCAAAAAATAATAATAATAATGATAGTTTGAGTTCTTCATTTCCTATATACATCCTTTTTATTTGTTTCTCTTGTCTGATTGTTTTGACATATATTTCAAGTACTATGTTGAATAGAAGAGGTTACAGTGGGCATCCTTGTCTTGTTCCTAATTTTAGGAGGAATGCTTTTATTTTTTACCATTTAATATGATACTGGCTATTGGTTTGTCATAAATAGCTTTCATCAAATTCAGGTATGGTCTATCTATACCTGATTCCTTCAGGAGTTTTTATCATAAAGTGGTGTCGGATTTTGTCAAAAACCTTTTCTGCATCCGTCGATATAGTCATGTGGGGTTTTTTTAACTTTGCTTCTGTTTATATGATATATTACATTTATTGACTTACCTATGTTGAATGATGTGCTGCATTCTATTTGCTAATATCTTGCTGAGGATTTATGCATCTATGTTCTTTAAGGAGATTGGCCTATACTTTTTAAAATTGGGTCTTTACCCTGTTGTGGAATCAAGGTGATACTGAATTCCATAAATGAAATTGTGAGTACTTCATTGCTTTCAATTTCTTTTAAAATTTTGAAGAGTATGGTGATATAACATCATTAAATATATTTTTAGAAGTCTGCAGTAAATCCATCAGTTCTTGGACTTTTAATTTGGCAAATTTTTTATCACTGTGTCAATTTCATTGATCATTTTTGGGTTGTTTGGCATATTTATGTCTTCTTGGGTTTGCTTTGGTAATTTGTATGAGTCTAGGAATTTGTCCATTTCTTCAAATTTTGCTAATTTGTTGTATTAAAATTTTTCAAGCAGTATCTTTGGATTTTGACAATGTCTGGTGTGATTTCATAAAAGTTTTTCATTTCTAATTGCATTGATGTGAGCCTTTTTGTGTTTGTAATTCATTGAATTTTTGTACTTTTTTTAGTCTCAATTTCATTGATTATCCCCTTATCTTTATCATTTTTCTCCTTAATTTCAGATTGGGGTTGGTTTTTATTTTCCTCAAATATCTTAAGATTTCTAATATGGTTATTTATTTGAGCTTGCTCTATTTTCCTATTTTGAGCATTGATTGCAATAAATTTTCCTTTTAGAACTGCTTTCATAGTGTCAGAGGTTTGATGAGTTGTTCAGTCATTTTCATTAACTTCCAGAATTTTTAAAAATTTTTCCTTGATTTCTTCATTGATTTTCTAGGAGTATGTTGTTAATTTTCCAGGAGATTTTACCCTTTCTGACATTTCTCTTGTCATTGATTTCTATTTTATTTGCACAGTGGTATGACAGTGTTGATTAACTAATTTTGGTTCTTTTATACGTATTTAAGATGTCTTTGTGGACAAGTCTGTGATCTATTTTGGCAAAAGTACCATGTGCTGCTGAAAAAAAATTATACTCTGCTATAGATGAGGAATAATCTGTAAGTATCTATTAAATCCATATGTTCTAGAGTGTGGTTCAGCTCTTACATTTATTTTATGTTTAGTTGATCTCTTTGCAGAAGTGGGGTATTAAAATATCCTACTCAGATTGTCTTAGTGTTTATTTGATCTTTTAATTTCAGCAGTTTTTGTTTAATGAAGATAGGTGCTCCAGTATTCATTGCATATATATTTATCAATATTATCTCTTCTTTTTGAATTGTTCCCTTAACTAGTATGTAGTGACTTTCTTTCTCTTCTAATCAGTTTTAGCTGGAAGTTTACCATGTCTGATATTAGAATTGCTGCTTCTGCTTGATTTTAGGGCCCTGGTGCATGAAATGTTGTTTTCCATATTTTTTTAGTCAATGAATATTTTTGGATTAGATGAGATTTTTGAATGAAACAAACTTTTAGATTTTTTTTTATCCAGTCTGCCAGTCTGTCTTATCACAAGTGCACTGAGGTTTTTAACATTGAGGTATATTACTAAGATGTGTTGATTATTTACTATCACTTCTTTCTTTTTTGGTGAAGCCTTTGTTTTTCTTTTCCTGATACTTTTTGTTGCTTATCTATTGACCTTACTGGGAGTTCTCATTTCTTATGTGTATTTAGCACTGTCACTTTTGTTGTTTCTGTCAAGAAGATTTTAAAGTTATTTTCTTGAGTGTTGCTTTAGCATTCTTATCTTTTGAGCTGCTCTTTTTCATGGAAATACATTATTTCTCCATCTATTATATAGGATAGTTTTGCTGGATAAATTAATCTGGCTGGGAAGTTATTTGCTTTCAGAGCTTGAAATACTTCACTACAAGCTCTTCTGGCCTTTAGGGCTTGTGTTTGAGAAGTCTGCCGTGACTTTAATTGGTTTACGTTCCTATGTGATTTTGTTTTGTTTTGTTTTTCCCTAACTTCTTTTAAAATTCCATTTTTAGATGGATATCTGGTAATTTATTAAGGATATTCTTTGTTGAGCTTTTTTCATTATATTTGTTTTGTGATCTTTAGGCATCACTTTAATGTATTTTAAATACTTATATTTGGGAAATTTTCTTGGATTATTTCTGTAAACATGTTAGTTAATCCATCTGTGTTATCTTCTAGTTTTTCTCTAACTTAAATTAGCCATAGATTGTTCTTATTGTCATCTAGTAGCTGCTATATAATCTTCTCTTGTTGTCTTATTTTTTTTGCGTGTGTGGCTTCTTTGAGTACACCATCGTAATTCACTATTTTGTCCTCAATTTCAGACACTCTGTCTTTACATTGGCCATTTCTGCAATTTATGAATTCTAAATAGCTTTTTATTTTAGGTATTTCTGTCTGACATCTTTTGAAGGATTCTGTATCCTTGTTTAATCTATCAAGTTTGGAACTGTTTTGCTTAGCTCATCCAGTTTTGTATGTCCCCCACCCCTGAATTCACCATGGGCATATTGAAAAAAATTGCTATGAACTTTTGGTTCATTTCTCTTTGAACTCATCTAGTTTCTTCATACCTTCTATAAACTTTTGATAGAATTCCACTACTGGTATTTGCTTTCCTCTCCTTTAGTGATCCCTTGATCTGCCATGGGAGACTTGCAAGATCTCAGAGGCCTTTTGTTGCCTTGCTTTCTCATGCTCCTATGTGCATGTTTAACAGTTTATTTGTATAGATATATGCTCCCTCTTTCTTTACTTCCCCTCCTCTTTATTTGTGTGTATGGGAGGGTACTGGGATTGAGGTCTAGTAGAGTGAAGAGAGCTTGTGGTTTATATGAAAAATTTTCTTAAGATGTTGCCTTTCCATGAAGTCTTTTCAGCTTTATATGTCCAGAAGGTGATAGTGTTTATACCTTGTGTTATTTACTTTAAGTTACTTGTTTTCTGTTCTTATTTTTGCAAAAATAATTATTTCTTGTTACAATGACAACAACTTTTCAGAGATGTTTTAGGCTTTGATAGCTGTTGGCCTTTGGGTTTGTCTCAGGATCCTAGCACCTTCATTTGTTAGAGAGGATAGGTTGCACCCTGTTTGATCTCGTACCCAGTTCTTTAGTAATGGATTGTAGCAATGATTATTGTCACCAGACAATCTGGATATTCACATACACAGAACACCAATTGATTGCAATATCTATGCCCCCTTGGCTAAAGCATTACTATTAACAATAACAAGGCTATCAAGTACAAACTAGTTAATGACAAGCTAAAATTAACACTGTACCACCTTTAACCATAGGAACAATATCTATATTTACAGAAAAATCTCTAAAAATATATTTATATATGGATCAAAATGTATAATTGATACTGTGAATTAGGAAAAAAAAGGTCTAAAGGAGTAGGGGAAGTGGGAGGGATAGGGGAATGGAAAGAAGGGAAAAGAAAAATATGAGAAAAGGAAAAAAAATGGAAACAAAGTCTTTATAAATAGGGAAGGGTTGAGGGGGTGAAGGGAGGGCAGAGGAATGGGGGAAAAATAAGAACCAAGATATATCCTGTAATGGTACAAGATCCCAATGATGAATGTAACTGTATTATATACCTAAAATGTACCAATAAACTTAATGGAAAAAATACACTTGTAAACAGTAAATATATACTCAATGGAGTAATTTCACTCTCTTTCAAAAATACTATTCAGACATTGTAAGATATAGTTATCTACCCACAGACTCATAAGTGTAAATAGTGCAGTTATGGGAGCATGGAGAAAAAAAAATACGTTATGAAAAACTAAACAATAGAAGACAGAAGTAAGATGGTAAGATCAGTGTAAAAGGTCTTATTACGGAGTAAGAGAAAATTAGTAGTATTATACAAAAGTAATAGAAAAAAATAGGATAAGAATTAATATAAAACTATTGAGACTAAACTAGAGAAAAAGGTAATAAGAAGAAATACTCAAGAAACAGGTTGCCAGATAGCAAGAAAAGAAAACAGAGAAGACAGAGAAAAAAGAGAGGAGCTATTCAAACAGTTAAATTTTAAAATGAGGGAATAAGAAAATGAGTGATATGATTCAAATCTCCAATAGTAAAATAATAATAATTAATAATAATAATAATAATAACAAAACTACAAACAGAAGAGAAAAGAAAATAAATAGGCTAAATAAAGGGACAAGAGAGAAGTAAAAAAGCAAAACAAAAAAATTGTATATATTTCCAGAAGACTGTTTACTTCCAAAGTCTGTAGTCTTTAGTCTCAAATGTTACATTGCTCTTTGCCCCTCTGTACAGTATATAGTTTTCACTGCTCAGTGAGTCTCCTGTCTGTGAACTACTGTTTGTGGTAACTGTCTAAGCTGCCACACCAACACAGGAAAGGTGTGGAGCATTGGATTCTGAGACTGCTGGGTTGGATTACTGCTGGTTTGGGGCCAACACTGGGTAACTGCTGTATATTCCATTATCTGTAGGAACAGCTCCAGACACCAGGTGGATGGTCCTGTCACCTTGGGGCACCAGAGGAGACGTGGATGCTTCCAGGACTGATGTGCTGGGTAGTGTTTCATGGGTATCCAGAGCACTGGGCAAACCTGGCAGACCCTTACTTAACCCTTGCTGCTAATCAGGCAGGAGAGTGGATTGGCACAGCAGGGCCTTTTCCCAGGGCTCTAGCAAAACACCTGGTGCAATACCGATTGGCGGCTATGTGCCTAGTGCTGAATGGATGCGGCCACTGTCCAAGTATACCAGGAAGAGACTCAAGTGTAATTGGAACTCCCCATGGAGATCCAGGGTGCCCAGAACTGGTGCTGGCTGTCAGACAGAGTCTCTGGAAGGCCTAGGATTGCAGTAGGATAGTGGGAGCTGGGTGTAGACTCAAGTGAGCTACAGATGCTGGATACAGACTCGAACTTTACCAATATTAGCTTTGTGTGCCAGATGAATGTTCCAGTTGGAATAGGATAAATGTCAGGCTCCCAGCAGTGACTCAGACAGGCTTAGGATCCAATATTGAAGACTCTGGACACAAGCAGCAATTGCTTATTTATCTTCTCAGAGCCTGAGATCAGGTGGATGGGAGAGGGAGCCTCTCATGCCACTGATCACTCACCTCAGCTGTGTGCTGTCAAAAATGCTGCCAACATGCATCCTCTTCAGTGTTTGGAGAGGAGACTATGGGACAAAGGAACTCATTCACCTCCAAGTCTCCATTGTGGCTAGACTCTGCTGAGGTTCTTGGATTGCATCAACTATTTGTCTAGCAACTTCAATTCAGTATAATTGCTCAGAAAATCTTCCAGTCTGTTGGATACAAGAATAGTTCATTCTTTTTATTGGAAGATACTGATGATTTCCATATACCACAATAGAATTTATCTATTCATCTTTTAATATTCATTTGTCTGTTTTTCTTGTTTGTGTTATTACTACTAAAGATGTTGTGAACTTTCATTTACCTGTCTTTGTATGGACTAGTGTTTCCATTTTTCTTGAGTGAATACTGAGCATAAAAATACTCTGTGATGCAGTTAGTATGTATTTCCCTTGTAAGAAACTGTCAGATAACTCCACCAGAAGTGTTGGAGACTTTCAAAATGTCTTCATTCTTGGTAACACTTGGTAGAGTAAGTCTTTTTAATATTAGACATTTTAATAGGTTTGTAATGATATCTCATTATTGTTGGTACATTGCATGTTCCTTAAAGGCAATAAATTGGAGCATTTTATGGTGCCTTATTTACTATTCATGTCTTCTTATATTGGTCATTTAGTTTTTGGTAAATTTCTAATTGTATATCTTCTTACTGCTTTTCAGGACATGTAAAAAATTTGTATTTGTGGCTAGTGTTGTCCAAATATTTCTTCCAAAATTCATGTCTTGGAAATATAATCTCCAACCTACTAACACTGGGAAGTGGGGCCTAATAGTTGGTGTTTTGGTCATGAGTGGATTGATATTGGTATGAAAAGATTGGGAAAGGGTTTGCTTTCATCTACTCTTCTGCTTAGGGAGGACATAGCATTTTTCTTTCCCTTTCTGCCTCTCCACATTCTTTTATTCCATTAAATTCTTTTATTGGTACATTTTAGGTATACAATACATTTACATTTATCATTGTGAACTTGTACCTTTACATGATGTATCTTGGTATTTCGGTAGGGCTTTTCCCTAGTTTTGAAATCAAAGTAATACTTGCTTCCAGGAATTAATTTAGAAGTACTGCTTCCCTTCCAATTTCCTTGATGAATTTAAAGAGTAATGATGATAGTTCTTCTCTAAATGTCTTGCAGAATTCAGCAGTGAAGCCATCAGGACCTGGGCTTTTCTTTGTTGGTAAATTTTTAATTATGTTTTCAATTTCACTGATTGTAATTGGGGTTTTGAGAATTTTTATATCTTCTTTTTTTAACTTTGGCAATTCGTACGTATCAAGGAATCTGTCCATTTCTTCTGTGTTTTCCATTTCATTAGAGTACAAGTTCTTGAAGTAGGTGTTCATGATACTCTGGATTTCTGCTGGATCTGTTGTGACTTCACCTTTTTCATTCTTAAATGCATGCATTTAAACCTTTTCTTTCCTTTTTTTGATAAGGTTAGCTAGGGTTTATCAATTTTATTTATTATTTTGAAAAACCAACACTTTGACTCATTGATTTCTTGTATCATTCTCTTAGTCTCCATTGCATTGATTTCTACTCTGATCTTTATAATTTCCTCTCTTGTATGAGCTTTGAGTTTGTCATGCTTTTCTTTTTTGAGGAGCTTGAGGTTCAGCATTAGGTTGTTTATTTGAGCTCTCTCTTTTCCTAATATGGGCATTCGCTACTATGAATCTCCTTCATAGAACTGCTTTCATTGTGTCACATAGATTCCTGTATGTTGTACTGGCATTGTCATTTACTTGTAGAAACTGACTGATTTCTTCTTTAATTTCCTCTGTGACCCATTGGTTGTTCAGGAGAGTGTTATTCAATTTCTATGTGTTTGTGGGGGTTTTGTGGTTTCTTATGCTATTGATCTCCAATTATATTGCACTATGTTCTAATAATATACAGGAGATAACTTCAATTCTTTTGCATTTAGTTAAACATGTCCTATGAGCTAACATGTGGTCTATTTTGGAGAATGGCCAATGTGCACCCGAAAAGAATGTATATTCTGATTTTGAGGGGTGGAACACTCTGTAGATATCTATTAAGTCCATTTGTTCAAAACCTTGGTTCATTTCTAGAATTTTGTTGTTGAGTTTTTGTCTAGGTGATCTGACTACTTGTGACACACTCTTTTTAATTTGCTCTTTTTAATTGTTGTTGATGTTATTTTTTGCTTTAATTCTTGGGCTGATACTTCAATATTCATTTCTGTGGGTATTTTTTCTAGGTGTGTTTAGAGCCCCCATGGTGTGATTGCTTCTTAGAGACATCTTTCAGGTATAACTGGACATTTTAGGCTTTGAGTATCTAATGCCTCTTAGTTAATCTCGTTTTCAGCATACCAGGGAGGACAATTGATTAGATCAATCACAACACCTTAGCCCAAGTCACACAATCAGCATCAACAATAGCATCAGAAAGAGCTTAGAAAATCACAATTTGTGGTAGCAGTTAATTTGTCACCTTTAACTGTGTAAGCTAGATAAAAATCTAGGGCTGATGCAAAATATCTTTGTAGTAAGTAAACCCTTCAATGTAGCAAATTTTCCCTTTGGGATAAGGATTTAGGAGGGGATGGGGAGGGAGGGATAGAGAGATGGAGTGAGGGAGAGGGAAAGGTTAGAGGTGAAGCTAGAGGACATGGGGAGATCATCCAAATTGTGGGAATCTGTTGAAGACAGGAGAAAAACAGCAAAAGAACAGAGACGGGGCTGGGATTTAGCTCAGTGGTTTCACCGCCTGCTGTGCAAGCGCAAGGACCTGAGTTCAATCCCCAGTACCAAAAAAAAAAAAAAAGAGAGAGAGAGAGAGACAATTACAGAACAAACCACAATAGGGAAGCTGGAAATTGTATTCGCCTTCCTATAATAGTGACAGTCGAGAGGACAGAGACAGAGAAACAATTCAAAATGGGACAGGAATGGGAACAAAGAGGGAGAGAAATATAGAGCCAGGAAGGAGGGAAAGAGGGAGAAAAAATGAAAAGAAAAAAATATATATATAAATGCAAAACAAAACAAAACAAAAAGTTATCCATCAGGATATGTCTCTGCTGTCCTGGTAAACAACGTGGGCAGCAGTGTACAGGTCCAAGTCAGTTAGTCTCTGCAAAACAGCTGTAGTCTCCTGAGATTCAGGATGATGTCTGGTTGGAAGGTCAAAGTTGAGTTCTCTGATCTCCAGCAGGATTAAACTCTGCAAGTTTCTATTGCAGTTTCCAGCTGTCCTCCCTGCTTAGGGAGTCTGGGTTTCTATGGGAGGTGCTGATCCCACCAACTTACCAACCACCATGGTCCAGTGTGGCTTTATTGAAGAGTATTTTCTTCATTTTGCCAGTGGGCTTCAATTTTCATTGAGGATCCTCAGAGAGGCCCTCTCTGTTGTTCTTCTCTATCTTCTGGGGCTCATAACCATGGCCCTTATGTTCCCCCTGGAGCCTCTGCTGTGCAGATTTAGATACCATGTGGGCAGTCCCCCAGGGTCCAGCGAGGCTGCTGGCATCCATGGGATGGCTGGTTAATGTATCTCTTTGGCCAATAATGTACTAGGAAAGGTTGCTTTAAAAAAAAGCATTACCTCCTCACATTTTTTTTCTGCTCAGTGGTGTGTATATCAGACTGTTTCTTCCTTTCCACTTTCTGTCATTCAAGGGTGAAACATTTCTACCCCATGGAGGCCTGCGCATTCCAGATGCCATGTTGGAGGCATAGAGGAGCCTTCACTAGTCAGTGGAAGCTGACCATCTCAAATTTGAATTTCTCAGGTCACAAAACTGTAAGAAATAAATGTATTTCTGGTCTTTATAAATCATGCAGTTTGTGATTTGTTAAAGAGTTGTGCCCAGATCACGAGGTCCCCAAAGACCACCAAGGAGCTGATTCCGATGCAAAGTCACAAGGGTCGTTTATTCAAGCTCGAGCAGGGATTCTCATCCAACACCAATGCAGCAGGTCAGGGTTGAGAGCCTCGACTCTAAAACACCAGGGGTTTTTATAGAGGTTACAGCAAAGCGCAGGGTTTCAAAAAGGCGCGGGGTTTCAAATCACACACAAATCACACAATTGGCTAGCATTTAGCAAGTTTTGAAAGTTTAAACCTAATTGGTTGGGCCTTGTGCCCTGAACTGCAAATGGCTGCTCACGTCATTGAAAAGAACATCTGGGATAACTGGGGTATTGGGGTAACTACTGATTAGCTGTTGCAGGTCATCAAGAAGAGCATCTGGGACATTGAAGCAGCTACTGATTAGCTGTTGCTAGGCTAGTTGCTAGGGGACTACTGAACATTATCACAGACAGGTGACGAAAGTGCATCTTGTGGTTTTTCTTGGAACTAGAATTTATGTCCAGGCCACCTTACTCTAAAATGGGGCCAAATTTTAAAATGGAACCACTCAGGCCTCACATTCCCCCCCTTCTCATGAGACTATCGAGGCCCAATCATGGGTCTCAGAGGGTTAACTCTATTGGGTTTTCTGATATAAGTTGATACTGTGACCTGAGAGCCAATATTTGCACTGCACTGACACGTTCTCTAATGAATGAAGTCAATTTGTTAAGTAAGCAAGGTCCAAATATCAAGAGAAGCAGCAAAATAAGCAGAGGACCAAACAGGGTAGAAATCAGGGTGGTAAGCCATGGTGAGGAGTTAAATAGTGACTCAAACCATCCCCGGGCCAGTTCACATTCTCATTTTCATTTAACTAGGCCCTCTCTGACTTTTGCCATGGACTCTTTGACTGCACCTGAATGATCTATATAGAAACAACATTCTTCTCCTAGGGTGGCACAGAACCCTCTCTGTTGTAGGAAGACCAAGTCTAAGCCCTTTTTATTTTGAAGCACTACCTCTGCCAGGGAAGACAGTGACTCCTGTAAGTGAGAGATCGAACTCTCGAGTCTCTCAATGTCTAAATCAATGGCTGTTCTTAAATCATTATAATGCTTGTTTTGCAAAATCAGGGAAGAGACCCCTGTCCCAGCTCCGGCTAGGCCTAGACCCAAAAGCACTGTCAAAGTGATGGCTGTTATGGGCTCCTGTTTAATCCTAGTTGGGGCTTTACCTAAGTATGGGGCATAAATATCTTCTTCAGGGTGATAGATCAGCCTGGGAACTAATTGTACTAATATACAAAAGTCACTAGTCTGGTTGAGCACTGTTTCATGTGCACAAGGGGTGAGCCCCGTGGAGCAGGCCCACCATCCATGGGGGGGGTATAAGTTATCTTCCAGAATCAGGCTGGAGAGTTCGGCTACAAAGGTGTTGGTGAGCAGTCGGGATGTTACCAATACAAGTGTTGCTCCCAACTACGGATTGTAGAGTCAGTCTACCTCTCCCCTTCTGTTGCCACCTGCATTGACTAGCATTTTCTGATTTAGTAAGGTTTCCAGGGAAAGCTATTCCTTCATAGTAGGGGTGCTTGATATCATAGCACAGCCAACAAGATTGAGTAAGATCAGGTCGAGAGGCATTTAGGGTTTTAAAAGTCTGGACCATAAGCTCCCAGAGAGGGTCGTTTGGGACCTGGACCTGTTTTTGTCTACTCTGGGCAGTAGGCAGAAGGGGCAGAGTAGTGGTAGTAGGCAGAGGAGTAGTAGTAGTCGTGGTAGTAGTCGGGGGAGTAGGCAGGGTAGTAGGAGGAGGCTTTAGCGTTGGGAAGATTGCAGGTAGGGGCCCAATAGGGCAAGACCATAGTGGCTTTGCTATTAGCCAGAGAGTGAATAAGAGCCCAGGTTCATTGCTTGGTGTCTTAAGGTGGAGAGCCCAGGTCCTGCCTGTTTCCCACCCAGAGGCCTGTTTACCTGTTGGAGTGAATTCTAGCCATATCTGGGAGTTTCCGGGAACCCGAGCCAAGGAAATAAGGTCCGGTCCCATTTTTTGGTTTCCACAATTCTCTCCACTGTGTAGCTGAATTTCCTATAACCATGGTCTCACAGCCCCAACTGGTGCAGAAGTAAGTCTCGGGACCCCCACATGTGGCAGTTCTCCCACCCCCTGGGTACACATAAAATATCCTCCAAAGGCAACCCGGGTATACATCTGCCGACTTTTGGGTATGTGTCCAAGAATCCTCGGCCAGTTGGCAGAGATCAAACGTTAAGTGCTCAGGGAACCAGGGGACTCTAGGTCCCATGGTTGAGGCCAAAGTCAAGTGCATTGATAATTACCCAAGTCTGATTGAAGGGGACATGGGGATTTGTAACTGTCACTTAGGCACTGCAGGTTACGGCAACCACCCAAATCAGGAGCGTTTGAATCTGAGTTTGAGGGGGTTGTTGTTGTCTTTGAATACCTGCCATGATGGGATGAAGTCTGTTAATACGGCGTGTGGATCTGCGGGGCAGATGTGAGTGTAATGTATACACGAGGTGATCCCGTCGACTTTGAGAGCAGTGGGCGTGGTCAAAACAGTAACATAGGGTCCCTTCCAATGAGGCTCGAGGTTTTTCTGTCGATATCTCAGGATGAAGACCCAGTCCCCTGGCCAGTAACAATGGGGCTCGGGGGGTGGCCTGGACTCGTACAGGGCTTTCAGTTTAGGCCAGATGTTTTCATGAACATGCTGGAGGCTTTTTAAAGAGGATAACAATTTTTGATCATCAAATTCAACAAGTACATTTGATTGGAGATTGGGGACATTGGGAGGGGGTATTCCAAACATAATCTCAAAGGGAGTCAGTTCCATCTTATAGGGTGAATTGCGTACCCTATAGAGGGTGAAGGGGAGGAGAGCCACCCAGTCACTGCCAGTCTCTAAGGCTAATTTAGTTAAGGTCTCTTTTAGGGTCCTATTCATTCTCTCTACCTGTCCTGAACTTTGGGGCCTATATGTGCAATGTAATTTCCAATTTGCCCCCAAAACTCGGGCTAAACCCTGACTCACCTTGGAGATGAAAGCAGGTCCATTGTCTGACCCTAGCATTATTGGGAAACCATACCTTGGCAAGATGTCTTCTAGCAGTTTTTTTTGTCACAATCCGTGCTGTCTCATGTTTGGTAGGAAAAGTCTCTGTCCATCCTGAAAAAGTGTCTACAAAGACTAGCAGGTATTTGTAACCATATTTTCCAGGTCTTACCTCAGTAAAGTCTAATTCCCAGTATGCGCCAGGTTGGTCTCCTCTCAACCTGTTACCAGGGTTAGCCTTATTTGAAGTAGCATTGGTCAATTGGCAGGTCTTGCAACTAGCAACAATACAATTTTGGAGTTGGCATCTCGAATCTTGATTTCAGCATGTCTTAGGAGGTCCTGCATCTTGCAAACACCCATGTGGGTGGATCGGTGCATTTTGGAGAGAACCTGTTTTCCCAAGGCCTCAGGCAGAATGATTTTACAGTCAGATGATTTCCACCATCCTTTGAGACATTGGGTCATGGGCAGTTGTTTTATCCAATTTAAGTCTGCCTCAGTGTACTGAGGTTTTCCTGGTAGAGCAGTGCCCCCCAGATCAGACAGTTGAATGGTCAGCATCGGATCAGCCTCTAGGACTATTTTTTGAGCTGTCTGGTCAGCAAAATTATTTCCTTGGGCAATCAGAGTATCGTTCTTTTGGTGCCCGGGACAGTGGACAATAGCCAATTTCTTTGGTAGCCATAGGGCCGCCAGTAAGGCAAGAATTTCCTCTTTGTTTTTAATAGTCTTTCCTTCAGCCTTTAACAGTCCTCTTTCCCTGTATATGGCCCCATGTATGTGAATGGTGTCAAAAGCATATCTGCTGTCTGTGTACACATTTAGCTTTCGGCCCTTTCCCAGAGTCAGTGCCTTAGTTAGCGCTATGAGCTCTGCTCGCTGTGCTGACGTTCCAGTGGGCAAGGCCTCAGCCCAAACGACCTCAGTTTCAGTGACCACAGCAGCCCCCACATACCTTCAGCTATTCTGGACAAAACTGCTCCCATTGGTGTACCAGGTGTCTTCAGCATCTGGCCATGGTTGGTCCTTTAGGTCCTCTCGGGTCCCATGTACCTGAGCCAAGATGCCAGCACAGTCATGCAGCAGGGCTTCCAGGTCTGGGTCAGGCAGTAATGTGGCCAGGTTTAGGGTGGCTGGGGTCTGGAAGACAACTCAGGTCAGGTTCAAGAGCAGGCCTTGATAGTGGGTGAGGTGGGCATTGCTGAGCCATCTATCTGGAGGCTGTTTTAGAACCCCTTCAATGGCGTGGGGGGTGGTCACATACAGTTCTTGGCCTAAGGTCAACTTATCAGCATCTTTGACCATCAGGGCCACTGCAGCGATCATTCTCAGGCATGGGGGCCATCCAGCCACAACAGGATCAAGTTTCTTGGACACGTATGCTACTGGTTGGTGCCATGGGCCCAGATATTGGACTAGGACACACTTGGCAACTCCTTTGCTCTCATCAATGTAAAGGTGGAAGGGCTTAGTAATATCGGGCAAGCCCAAGGCTGGTGCTGACAACAAGGCAGCCTTAATTTGATCAAAGGATTTTTGTAGTTTATCTGTCCATTGAAAGGCCTGATTGTCTCTAGTTGCCTCATAAAGGGGCCTCACAAGCTCTGCGAACCCCGGTATCCATAAGCGGCAGAAGCCAGCCGATCCCAGGAACTCTCTAACCTTCCAAGGGGAATCTGGTAAGGGTATTTTAAGAACTGTCTCTTTTCTAGCATCTGACAGCCATCTTTGTCCCTTTTTAAGCATATACCCCAGGTAGCTTACCTCGGGTTTGCAGATTTGGGCCTTTCTGGCAGACGCCTGGTATCCCAGTTCCCCTATGACTGTTAAGAGTTTCCTAGTTCCATCTAGGCAGTCTTCTCACATTTCAGCTGCTATAAGGAGGTCATCTACATATTGTAACAGAGTCAATTGGGGGTTTTGGAGGTGGAACTCACCCAGGTCTTCGTGTAGGGCCTCGTCAAAGATGGTGGGAGAATTTTTGAATCCCTGAGGTAATCAGGTCCAGGTCAACGGTCCATTGAGGCCCTGTTCAGGGTTACTCCATTCAAATGCAAAAATATGTTGGCTTTTGGGTGCCAGCAGAAGGCTAAAGAAGGCATCCTTGAGATCCAAGACCATGTACCATTGATGGCTTAGGGGGAGTGAGCTCAAAAGGGTGTATGGATTAGGCACCGTAGGGTGGATATCTACGACCCTTTTGTTTACCTCACAGAGGTCCTGTACTGGTCGATAGTCACCTGAGTGGAGTTTCCACACCAGCAACAAGGGGGTGTTCCAGGCCGATTGACAGGGCCTTAGAATACCCTGAGCAAGAAACCTCCTGATGTGTGGAGTCATTCCTTTGCGGGCCTCTAGGGTCATGGGATATTGGCAAATTCGTGCAGGGTCCGCTCCAGACTTTATCTCTATGAACACAGGTGTCCTGTGTGTGGCCAGCCCCATGCCCCCAGTCTCAGTCCATGCTCGCGGGAACATGGCAAGCCATTGTTCCACATCAGGATCGGGATTGGGCTGTCTCTGATGTAGCAGATATTCATCCTCAAGGCTCATAGTTAACACTTGGATGGGCTTTCCCTCTTGGTTAAGGACCTCCGCTGCCCCGGGCTGAAAATGGATTTGGGCTCCTAATTTAGTGAGCAAGTCTCTTCCAAGTAAAGGGTAGGGGCAGTCTGGTATAATCATAAATGAGTGGGTTACCCGGCCCACTCCCAAGTCTACCATTCTTCAGGTAGTCCATGAATATTTTTTCATGCCTGTGGCTCCTTGGACCCAGGAGGTTTTGTCAGATATGTGGCCATGTGGTTTAAGCAGGACTGAATGTTGAGTGCTGGTATCCACCAGGAACTCAATGGGCTCCCCCTCCACTTTAAGGGTTACCCTGGGCTCGGGGAGGGGCACCGAGCCCCGTCCCCCCTAATCACTTAGTTCATTCATGGCCAGGACGGGGGCCTTTGAGCAGCCTCCCTGCTGTCTTTTGGGGCACTCCTTAGCCCAGTGGCCTTCCTCTTTGCAGTAAGCACATTGATTTTTCCCTAGCTGGGGGTATTCCCTACGTTTTCCCTTACCTTCTCCTTCTGCTACAATTTTTTTTCAGGCGACGTTCACATTCCCTCGTCTCTCCCACTGTGGTGGCCAGAAGGATCTGAGCCAGGTTTCGGGTCTGGCAGTTGTCAGTTCTCACCTGTCTTTCCTCTGTGGTTTCCCGGTTGTTATATACTCTCTCTGCCACTGCCACTAAGTCCTGAATACTCTTTTCCCCTAATCTGTCTACTTTCTGTAACTTTCTCTTAATATCTAGTGCCACCTGGTTGACAAAATGTATTATTACAGCTGCCTTTGTCTCATTTGCTTCTGGGTCCATAGGAGTATACCTACAGAATACTTCCTGAATTCTTTCTAGGAAGGCAGCGGGGCTTTCATTTGGCCCATGTTGTACATCCCCTATCTTAGCCAAATTGGTGGGCTTCCAAGCCACTGCTTTGAGACCTCCCAATAGAGCCTGGCGATAGACCCAGAGCCTCTCCTTACCTTCTGCTATGTTGAAGTCCCAATTGGGCTGGGACAAAGGAAAAGAAACGTTGATAATGTCAACATTAGTGGTGGGTTGACCATTGTCACCAGGAACCAATTTTCTGGCTTCATTTTGGATTCTCTCTCGCTCCTCTGTGGTAAACAGGATCTGGAGGAGTTGTTGACAATCATCCCAAGTGGGCTGATGAGTAAACAAAACAGTTTCTAATAGGTTAATCAAATCCCTAGGGTTATCAGAGAATTTGGCATGTTGAGTACACCAGTTATAAAGGTCACTGGTGGCGAAGGGCCAGTAATGATGAGGCTGGTTACCATGCTCATCAGGGGGCCCTATCATTCTCAGTGGGAAAACAGTAGAGTCCGCCGGCCCTGCCTGTGAGATGGCACGCTGGCGGTGAGTGTTCTGGGTGGGACCAGCTGCTGGCACCCAGTGCCGGCCCCTCCTCCCCAGCTCTGGAACCTCTCTCCCCACCTGTTGTTCTGGGGGAGTAAAGAGAGAGTTGTAAGGGGGGGAAGATCTTCCTTGGTTCCTCCTTGGAGGACTGGGTAAAGTGGTGAGGTTTTGGTCCACCTTTTTCCATCGCGCTCTCTGGGAGTCTTCTCACAGGCTGTCAGGATTACCTCTGGCTGCTGTTTCTGTGGAGGCAGAAAGGGCTTGACTCATGGGGGTAGGTTACTGATTAGACTCTTCCAAGTGACAATGTAGGGGACCTGATCAGGATGTCCGGTGTAGGGATGGAAAACAGCTCCACGGACCCTCCGTGTGATCTGCAAATCAAAAGTTCCCTCGGGGGGCCATCCCTTCTCAAAGGAAGGCCACTCCAAGCTACACAGAGTGACAAGTCTAGACATTTTTATTTCTAAATTTAGACTATGAGCACGTTCCCTAACCTCTCTAAAGTGGTCCATCATGAGGCACAGGGGAGTGGTCGCAGTCTGTCCCATCATCTCAGTCCAAGTCACCACAATAAACAAACAAACAAACACAACAGCAGAACAAAAAGCAAGACAAAACCGTCCTCCACCCGATTGGAGACAACACCCACGGGAAAGACCCACATCATCCCCCTAGGAGTCTCACAGACTCATACTCATGGGGCACTTCTGTCCCCTCCAGTCAGATCCAGAACATCTTCCAGGAATCCCGGGCCAGTGGCCCTCGCAGCGCGTCCACCTAAACTGTTTGCCAACCTATTCAGAATTGGGCCCCCCAGATTGCAGACAAACAAGGAGACACCAGACACTCACCGGTCAGTGTCGACCCTCCGGTACGGAAATCCTGGGGTCTTGGGGATCCCGGACAAGCCCCCAAATGTGCCCAGATCGCGAGGTCTCCAAAGACCACCAAGGAGCTGATTCCGATGCAAACACATGAGGGTCATTTATTCAAGCTTGAGCAGGGACTGTCTTCCAACACTGACGCAGCAGGTCAGGGTTGAGAGCCTCGACTCTAAAACACCAGGGGTTTTTATAGAGGTTACAGCAAGGCGCGGGGTTTCAAAAAGGTGTGGGGTTTCAAATCACACACAAATCACACAATTGGCTAGCATTTAGCAAGTTTTGAAAGTTTAAACCTAATTGGTTGGGCCTTGTGCCCTGAACTGCAAATGGCTGCTCACGTCATTGAAAAGAACATTTGGGATAACTGGGGTATTGGGGTAACTACTGATTAGCTGTTGCAGGTCATCAAGAAGAGCATCTGGGACATTGAGGCAGCTACTGATTAGCTGTTGCTAGGCTAACTGCTAGGGGACTGCTGAACATTATCACAGGCAGGTGGCAAAGAGCATCTTGTGGTTTTTCTTGGAACTAGAATTTATGTCCAGGCCACCTTACTCTAAAATGGGGCCAAATTTTAAAATGGAGTTACTCAGGTCTCACAAAAGCAATGCAAAATAGGTTAACTTCATCACCTCCATAAGATAGGTGAATCTTCTTCCAGACTGTGTCTTATCTTTTAATCTTCTTAAAGTCTTTTTAAAAATACAAATTTTTACTTCAGGCATATAGCACTATAGATTTCTCTTTATTGTCTTTTACCATTACCCTGTTGATTGACACTAAAGTTGATTCTGTAATATGCTGTGATGTATACTGCTGCAAATGAAGCTGGGAGATATCAAGAGTCTTCGAAAGAATGAACCACGAGGCTTCCGTAGGTTTGATTGTGCTTAGGTCCCATTTTCTAAGGTTTGGGCACAATTTTTCTAACCTAACAAGAGGCACCCAATTGTAATTTAAACAATCAGTTCTAGTTGTTAAGAAATATGTAAAATGACTATAGGCAATAGGGCCATCCCTAGATAAGGAAATGCCTGCAACATTTCTTAACTGCAACCCCCCACTTGAATTGGGCCAGGTGTCCAAACAAACAAACAAAAACAATTACCATGCCTTGCTAGCAAAAGCACATGTAGACCTGAAGCTTCTGGTAAATCACATTGACAGAAAAAGTTTTAAGTAGCTTAGTAGATTGACTATGAAGGTAATTGTAGAAGCAAAATAAGTAGTGTATTCCTTTAAGATTTGCTTAGTAGTGTATTCCTTTAAGATTTGCTTTTTTCTGTTGCTCTTCATGTTTAAGGTGTTAACCAGTAATTTAATTATAGATAACATTTTAACCTAACAAAGTTTCAAATGCCTAAGAGAATTTACAATGTACATGTGCCTATCTTGTGTCTGTGACTTGTAGGTAGGAACCAGAATTGTATCTACACATCAAAGACCACAAGGAAGGAGATACTGACTAACAAAAGTATAAAGAGAAGAGACTAACAAAAAAGGGGGGCAGACTTTGACCAGACCAGTTTCTGGCGGTCTCTGCGGCTTGCAAGTAAATCTTATTTGTTTTACCTGAGTTCTGTGTCTTTGAGCATTTCTTTCTGAGATTCCTGTAACATAGTAAAACATGATGTGTAGTAGGAAATGTTGAAGATTAACAGGACCCTGTGGGAAGATGATAGAATTTCTCACAGTGACTCTGGCCCATGAGGAAAGGGAGTGAGCAGTGTTTTCTGCCAAAGAGAGTTCCACAGACATGAGAGGAAGGCAGGGAAGATTTGCAGAAGAACACAATGGCCAAGGCCAGGGCACTGGATGCTTGACAAACAGAGGCTTCATTGGATTGGCAAGATTTTCTTGCCCAGTAATAAGATATTGTTACCTCTCTCAAGAATGTTTTATTCTGTTTGTTCTACTAATTTTAGAAAAGTTACAATAAATGGTGCTTGCAAAAGTGCACCTGCTACATGCCTTGAGTTCCTATAGGTCCACATCTAAGTACAACTTTCCTGTTTGTAACCCATAGACTGACTGCAACTTGGCTGAGACTTAGTCATTTTTGTTTATAAAAACCTCTAGAAAAAGAGTTCATTTGGCAAACTGGATTCCCTCCCATGTTCAATAACCCAGGGACTTTCTATTTTTGCTTTAAAATAAATTCTTCTTTGTGCTTTCACTCTACAGTAAGTACTTTGTGCAGTTCTCTTTTGACTCCTTGCCCTGTAATTATTTCTGGGTTGAGAGAATACACCAGGTGGATGGTAACAGCAAAAACCTGGTAGTGGAAACATTCCTAAAATACCCTCTCAATTTATTAAGTTATATCTTCATATATCTTCATTTTCATTCAATTTATATACTTCTTGTTTTAAATTTTCCTTGACTTTTGCTTATGTAGAAGCAGATGGCTTTGTTTTTGTAAATAAATATGGTCAGTATTTATTTCAAATGTAATCCAGGTTGGTCAGGGGATTCTTTTTTACAATTTGAACTTTTAACTTTTTGAATCTATTTTTGTTTTATTTTATGCACAGCTTTTTAAATATATGCACATATACACTTGCAAGTATTAAATTTGTCATACTGTATTAACAACTCTGTAAGATTCATTAATAAAGTGCATTCAGATTGTTGTGAAATCAATAATCATAGGTTTGATGTCTTGCAAATCTCAAACTCCATAGCCATTAAAAATTGCCTTATTCCACACTCATCATTTTAACCCTGCCAAACATAATTGTATTTTCCTTTTCTGTGAATTTGACTACTTTAAATGCTATATATAAATGAATTAACAGTTCTCTTCCAATGACTGACTCATTTTGAATGATATAACTTTCAGCTTAATATAATTATTTTGTTCTCTGTTGCTGAACAGGCACCTCATATATTTAAATGAGTCCCATATAACTTACACCAAATTCTACAATGAGTTTTATAGTCCTTTAAATTTAGCTACTTCAAGTGGAAAAATAGAGAAAGAACTCAGGAAATATGTAGTGAATATCTTTTTTCTTTTTCTCTTAATTGGAAATACACATAATTTTTAATTGTATATTTTCTTATCTTTCTGTTAACATGTTATTTTGTAGAGTTTCTTGTTTGTTATTTAATGATTGCTACAATATGTTAAGTGTTATAGTTAAGGTATTTGTTGAATTTCTATAAGTATAATCCTAATTACCGAATTTAATAAGAAAGATTATATTACCAGGTAGATACCAGAGATGCAGCTTCCATGTGTAAGACCACTGGCCTGACCAAAGGCTCTGAGGAGGAGCTGACTGTAGTGAAGCACACCCAGGGATCCCAGCGGTGCCTCCAAAATGTAAGACCAAGGGCCTTACCAAATGCTCCGAGGAACTGACTGCAGTGAAGAACACCCGGGAAGGAACACACCAGACAAGTTGGAAAGTAAAACAGACCTTAGTCTGGCCAGATGGCACTCCCAAAGCAAAGTAGCTTAGAGAGGCAATCAGCCCAGAGTCCGAGGCTCTTTTTATAGGGGGTTGCAGGGAAGTTAACAGGCAAAATTTACAGAAGAGGGAACAAAGGTTAGTGTTAATTAGCCTGACATGTACTGATGGTCAGCAGATGTTTTGTAGATTGTTCTATAGATGTCGGTGTCCAGAACATTAGTTTTCGAACAAAGAGTTGAATAATTTACTTTGGGACCTTATGGCTGATACAGATCTTAACTAGAGTCCGGAACTAACAAGCATTTTTATCTATTTACTCACATTCAATCACGGTTGGGGCTAGGGGAGTTTTATGATTACAGAGTTATGCAGTCCCACACATGGCTTTTGAGGTAAGTCTGTCAACCTGTTTTTCATCATTGGATTTATGGTGTGTCTTCTGATTTTAACTTTACAGAAGGGAGGAGAAAATAATGTCTTCTGCTTTTAACTTACAGTAGGGAGGAGAAAATAGTGAATGAGGAAGAAGAAACAAGTGTTTTTTTAAATGACATTTACTTAAAGTCAGACACATCCCATTGTCAAGATTTTAGTCATATATATATATATAATTTTATCTATTTACTAACACATACATATTTATTTTGTATTGGAAAATGTTGTTTTAGTAGTGTAGCCACATGTAACTAAATATGTTACAGGAATAGGTTAATGTTCCACATTAAAGGAAGAGAGAGATAATAAACACTTGAATCAGTAGTCTATGCTTCAATTAGATATTTTGCAAACTTCTCTTGGTAGAAGTTGTAAATTGTCTCTGTTCTATCTGCTTTTGCTTTTGTGCTTCAGGCATGAAGCATACAATATAAATCAGTCAATATTCATGTCTAAGTGAATATTTCAGCAGGAATATACCTGACCTGAATTTTTAATCTAATGAGTCATAATTTTAATAGTAACAGCATATTTTAAATTCTAAAAATAGCTCTGACATACCTGAAATATACTCCAGCTTTAGCTCCAGATCAATGTAATAACATAGATATCACTATAAAGTATGTCACAGATATAAAAATATCCCAATGCATATAAATGCTTTCTTTACATTATATTATAAATTGTTGCACTAATAGCATTATATCTTAAATTTTACAAACACTATTTAGGTATACTTTTTTCTTAAAATATGCCAACAGTCATCCAGGTCTTCAATGAGTCATAATCTTTTGCTGGTGGAGGTTCATGCTTTCATGTAGATCATCACTGACTGATCAGAAGAGATGGTTTCAGGTGGCTACTATTCTAAATTCTTTGTTTTAATTTCAATAAAATTCCTAGCATATTGACTAAGAGTAGATTCAATCTCAATGTATCACTTTCTTTGCTCATCTATGGGAAGCAATCTCTCATTTGTTAAAAGGTTTATCATGAGATTGCAGCAATCCAGTCACATCTTTTATTTCTTTTCTAATTCTAGATCTTTTGTTACTTTTCTTTGAAGTCTTGAATCCTTCAAAGTTATCCATAAGTGTTGGGATTAACTTCTTTAAATTTCTGTCATATTTGATATTTTAACTTCCTGTAGTAATCACAAATATTCTTAATGGAATCTAGAAGAGTGTATCCTTCCCAAAAGATTTTCAATTAACTTTCCTCATATCTATCAGCAGAATAACTATCTATAGCAGTGAATCTTGAAAAAAAAAAAAAAAAAAGGATTTCCTAAATAGAATTGAAAGTGAACATGCCTTTTTGATTCATGGGTTGGATCGAGAGTTACTTTTACTAACAGGAATTCAAACATTAATCTCATTATACATCACCAGGGTTCTTGAGTAATGAGATGCTCTATCAATGAGCAATACTTTAAAAGGTGTATTTTCTTCTGAGCAGTAGATGCTAAGAGTGGTATAAAAACATGTATTTCATAAATAAACAATATTGTACCATATGTAAGGTTATTTAGGCTTTTTTGTAATGTGTTTTAATGTTCATAGGATTTCAAAGTTGTAAATGAGTATCACTTCGAGCTTTAGGTTACAAGTGCCATGAATCCCTAACAAGCGTTTCATCTTACACTTTGAAGCTTTGAAAACAACAATGACTTTTCCTGTTTGGCTATGAAAGTTCTAGATGGTGTCTTTCAATAAAAGATTCTTATATCTACATTGAAAATATGTTATTTAATGCACCAGCCTTCACTAATTATTTGGAAAACTGTGCTTCTACACCAGCTCTTTTTGCTTCAACGTTATGGAATGAGTTCTTTCCTAAAGCCTCATGACCTTCAAATTTATCTCTGCTACCTTTAAACTTATCTTTTGTGCACTGTCCTCAGCTTTCTCAGTCTTCATACAGCTGAATAGATTTAGAGGTTTACTCAGGAATAACCTTTGTCTTAAGGGAATGTTACAACTAGTTTGATCTTCCATCTAGACCAATAAAAAGTTCTCTCTCAATATCAGTAGTAAGGCTGTTGCATTTCTATATCATTCATGTGTTTGTGGAACAATATTTTCATTTTATTCAATACATTTTATTTTACATCACAACTTGACTAACTCTGGTACAAAAGGCCTAGCTTTTTCATTTATGTCAACTTTGGAGATCTAATGTCTATCATTTAATTTAAAATGAGAAAATGAAACTGTTCCTTTCACATCAACATTTATTGGTAATTTCAGAGTCATTATTGATCTAACTTCAATAGTATTGTGTCTCAGGAAACATGAAGGCCCATGGAAAGGGAGAGACCTGAGGGAGTGCCAGTTACTGTAATAGTCATATCCTCCATTCATCAATTAATTTCACCATCTTGTATGAGCATGGTTTGTGGGTCCCCTTCCCCAAAAATTACAATAATAAGAGCAGAATCATCAATTGCAAGTCACTGTAAAAGATATGATAGTAAGTAAAAAGTTAAATATTATGAAAAGTACCAAAAGTTAAATATTGTCAAAATTACCAAAATATGAAGCAGAGACATAAAGTGAGCACATAGTGTTGAAAAAAATGCCTTCAGTAAACTTGGTTGATGTAAGGATAGCACATTCAAGTTGTAAAACTTCACTATCTGTGAATGCCAATAAACTGAAGTATGCCTATATTTTATTTACAGAACTCAAGAGCTGTAGAAATTATTGCCATGCAATTGCCACAAATCATATCTCTCAATAAGGAAAAATGATGACAAATATTCTTTTATTTTTATTCTCATTTTCCTTTATATTAACTAGTAAATAGCCAAATTCATTTCCAAGTAAATATAGAGGGAAATCATATGACCAATGATCAATTTACCATTTGTACTTAAGTAATTCAAACATCGAAAATAATTAAATAAGTAGCAAATCCAACAAGTACAATACCAGCTGTTATATACCACTGGTACTTAGTATCAAAATACTTAAATAAGTATTTAATACTTCTAGTGATTATTAAAAACACAAATAAAAATTTTAACTTCATTTTGAAAATTTTAAGAAGTTTAATGAATTTTTAAAACAGGATAGCAGAAAGATTCTAATACACTGTGATGAGATTTAATTCAGGTCCCACTTAACAGAACTCAGATTGATATGTCAAGGATATCATGAAAATTGTGACCTACATTTCCCCAATTTCTAACAGAAATTAATGGATTGGTTAATGAAAAATGCTACAACAATGTCACAAGTGAAATGGTGATGGTGAATTAAATAAAGGTGCTTTCTTTCTGAATTGGAAGGTTAGCCCTAATCCTGGAAGTATTTTTTCTGTGGGAAAAAAATGCTTTCTTCTAAGTAGAAGAAAATGAATTTTTAAATAGAGTAACAGAGAAAATTATGTTCATATTACCCACAACTAGCTATAGATGAGTTATTTCCCTCTCTATTTAAGCCTTTGGTGTAGTGGGAAATGCACATATTCAAACAAAGGCAGGATGTAAAACCAAATGCATACCTAATATGGTGGAAAGGGCAAGAGGAAAAAATACATTTTCAGACTAAAGCAAACAGATGATATGAATAGAAATCTGAAAGAAAAAATAAACACATAAAACTCCAAGGAAGTAAAAGTATAAAACATCAATAAATAGTTGATATAAAAGAAAAAGGAAATCTAAATTTTAAATGTAAAAATCTGGCATGGAAGAATTTATAATTCAAGAAATAGAAAATTCACCATATATATATTAACTTCATAATCTAGAGAATTTAATGACATTTTGAATTTTATAAGAAACGTCAGGTGAAATATTAATTCAAACAACAGAATTAGATTAAAATGGGTATTATATATCTGAGGAAACAAATTGAAAGCAAAAACAATCAACAGAGAAATAAAAATACAAGATTAAAAATACAATGCTTACCAATGTCACTATTTAGCAACAAAGGAAAATTGTTGAAATGACTGCAAATCAGATTGAAAAAGGCAGAGGTCTCACTGATTCACAAGAATTACTGTTATATTAGACAGACAAGTAACTGAAATGTGTAGTCAATAGAACAGAAAATATACTCAACTAAACTATTGGAGGTCATTGTCATGAGGTGAAGAAAAATTATATATTAACCTAAAAGAATGGAGAAAATTGAAGAAAAATTTTTTTGATGGAGCAAAATATATTTTATTTTAATTATACTAGCAGAGTAGGGCCTAGAAGAGACAGAGAGCTGCATACAGAATGCTCAGCACCAGCAGGATAAAGCAGGAGACCCAGGCGGTGCTGACGCTAGTATACCAGCCCCTGCCGCATCTGTACGAACTGAACTGCAGTAAGGCCGCCTGGACGTCTTCGCCCATGTGACCCTGTGCAGCACTAAGAAGGTGTGTTCAGTAAATTGTGATTACTTCTTGGTGCTGTCTGTCGATAGAGCATGATTCACACTAGTACATCTCTGTGGATGACTCACTTTAAAATTATAGAAAAATATATTCAAGTTCCCAAATAAAAGGAAATAGGGCAAAGATCAGCCTGCTCTTATACTTGCCTGCATAATGTGAAAAATTTTAAAGTTTGATTACAAGGAAATATTTTAATATAAAAATTCCCCTATTAATAAGAGAAGCTGAAGATGTTATTTATATGCTATTATTTACAATATTTTAATCTAGTGCTTTGGAAGAGCCCCAAAAGAAGGGAGAAGACTTGCACTCTTAGGGATAATGGAATTAAATTACAACATTTCATTTCATTAAAGTTTTTCTTGGCTACAGTGCTTAATTTTATTTACTTGAATACTTTTTGTATTGTTTTATTAAAATTAACATAAACTTTTTTATTTAAAACAAACAAAACAATAAAATTGAGAGTTTAAAAAGTTGAAAGGAGAATAATAGTAATTATTATTTCTCCCCTTGAATCAGGGAGATCACATTGTATATAGTTTTCACATTATGTCTGGATGTTTTTCTAGCTTGGCAATAAATTGAAAAGGCAGTTAGCATTGCTCTATTATTGGAGGATTGGACCTCATGAACCTGCTTATATTTTCTATTTATTATTTCACTTTAAATTTAAAATCATTATTCTTAAAATGTTGATTTATTAAATACTTGTTTACTGCAACTATTCCATGCATTATATCAACTGATCTAGCTCCATCTACATGGAATCTTGTGCCATTCTTGATTTATTTACCAATGTTCAGTTCTCTACCTTAAGGTAATATGTGATAATAAGCAACTGAGCTTTAGCTCAGAAACTTACATGCTTTTCCCCCCTGGTATAATTTTGTTTTGTCTGTTTATCCTCCCTATTTTAGGTTTTTCATATATCACAGAATACTATATTACCTGGGTCACAATTGCTCAACAATACTGTGGATATTATGTCTTTCCTCATGACTAAACATGGATAGGAGATGTACCAAGATAAATGGAAGGTGCTTCTCCTGTTCACCTGTCAGATTTAAAAGTATATCACAAGAGCTAAACATAATACTGAAGCAAAATCTCAGCAATATGAATAAAACCTATTTGAAAAGAGATCAAGATACCTCTAGTAAACACATAGATCAACACTCTAACCACAACAAATATTAAATTTATGAGCACAAGATAGCTTGTACATCACCCTGACTATTGGATCTGAATATACTGTAATAATGTTTTCATTAGATTTTTAAAAATACTTGATTTTTTACAATCATGTGTATGTTGAAATTAAATTTTTTATATAGTTATAAATTATAAGAAGAAAATATATAATACTGGAAAATAACTGAATTTCACATGACTACATTAACTTTTGGTATTCTGAACATTTAGCTTAATTGTCTAAATATTATTTACTTTGTCATGTATCCCCTCTAGTATAATAAGAGGATCACAGAAGCTGATATCATGTCTACTGTGTTTATTCTTGACTTCCAGGATATGAAATCTGGAGCATAGACTGATATTTTAACAAACAAATAATTGGGTGAGTGAATGAGCAAAAGTTATAAGCACTCCTAAACCAAAAAAATGAAGCACATATGAAAATTTCAATTTGTGTGCATTTTATGGTTCTGGTTTAATGTTGAGGTTTTAATTTTATCCAATTGGAAGCATTTCTCAGGTGAAAAGACAGCTTTGCCACAATTCTAGGGAAAATATCTCTAGAATGTGATTTTTATGCAAATTCCTTAGGAGTGTGAAGGGGAAACAAGATATAACAAAATTACATACCATTTCCATAAAGTTTTAAATGAAGAAAAGGCAAATCTGTGCATTCAGATCAATGCCAGTTTCTATTGCCAGTTTCTATATTTTGTAGAAGCTGCTATCCTGTTAATGTATACTCAAAACTTCATAGGTTGCAAATTTAATTTCTATTTTAAGAGTATTAAGATGTGGGACATTTAAGTGATAATTATGTGTAATAATGCTGCCTTTATGAATGAATCAATGTCATTATCAAAAGAATGGTTTCTTTTTAAATTCCTCTCTCTCTCTCTGTGACCCCCTGCATTTCCACAGCAAAATACCAGCCCCTTGATCTTATAGTTTTCAGCTTCTACCACCAAAAGTCAATAAACATATTTATTATAAATTACCCACTTTGTGGTACTTATAAAAGCAAAACATGAACAGAAAATTGGTACTTAGAAGTGTGGTTGTTGCTCTAAAATATACCACCAAAATGTGAATTTATTCAGAGAACCAGACTAGTAAAATCATAAATTGCCCTGCATAGGTTATTAAACTTCATTCTCATGAAGTTTCAGAAGAATATATAAAGTATAAGGAAACTATAAATATTGGAAATTTGAATAAAGGCCCACCTTGTTATGGGATTGGAAAACAACTTTTTGGAAGAGTGTCCACCTTCAAGAAACTTTTGGAGGGGAAAATTTAAGAGTGATAAGCTAGGATATGTGGCAGAAGAAAGTTTTAAGCAAAATACTGAAGGAGCTGCAAGCTTTTTTGAAGTGCATATGTACAAATGAGAAAGTAGAGAAATAATGTAAATGTAGACTATCACTGAAAGGGAAACAATATAAACAGAATGTAAACATCTGGAAAATAGGCAAACACATTTGTGTGTGAATTTGTGTTCATTCCAAATAAAACATTATTTTAGGAAAATGTACTTTTGTACAAATATTATTCAAAATTCCCTACTTACTGATTTCTCAGTTACTTAAGGGTATTATCATTAACATCAATCATTATTAAAAAACATTTCCTAAATATATGACTTTGAATACTTGATCTCTCCATATGAAATTTAATAATCAACTAGTAATGTCACCACTATTTTTTACACTATCTGTACAGGGAAATATCTTTAATAACTGCCTTATCTTTATGATAATAAGTGAATTGCAATTATTGATAAGTGTACCACATTCTACAATTCTAATTTAAATTATAAAAATAGTCATTGAACAATCAAGACACTCAACTAATTATTATTAAAAGGTTATAGAAAACTAGTATTTCACAAAATATATGAACACAATCTGTGTGACTGTAATAACTCTGTCATTAGAGTAAACCATAAATATTTACCTACTTTTGACGTTTCTTTATTCAAGAATATGTAATCAATTTTACTTCCTCTAATAGTTATCATATTTTGCTATCCATAGCCATTAATACCACTCCATCCAACTTCCTGTTAAGTTTCTCAGAGTTGAAAATCTCAATGAAAATGTAAAAGACATTTTTTCCCATTCAGTAGTTTGTCTCTTCATACTGTTCATTGTTTCTTTTGGTATGCAGAAGGTTTTTTGTATATTACAGTCTCATTTGTTGATTCTTAATGTTATTTCATGTGCATTTGGTGTTCTATACAAAAAGTCTTTATCTATGCCTATATCTTCCAGATATTTACTTATTTTTTTTCTCCCAGTAGATTGTTTCTATTTGAAAAGCCATGAGTTTGTTCGCTTTTGATTTTTATTGGATCACGCAGTGATTGATACAGTTTTAAATTCAGTCTTCTCCAAATATGTAACCAGTATTCCCAGCACCATTTGTTACAGAAGCTATCTTTCTGCCAGCCTATATTTTTTCCCCTTTTGTCAAAGATCAGATGACTGAGTTTGCCTTTTGATTTTTTAGTATGTTTTGTATTGTTCCACTCATCTTCTTGTCTGTTTTTGTGCCAGTATCATGGTTTTTTTAAATCACTGTAGTTTTGCAATATAAATTGAAGCCTGAGATTGTGGTATCTCCTGATTTGTTCTCATTTCTCAGGATTGCTTTCATTAATCTGGATCTCTTCTGGTTTCATATAAATTTTAGAATTCTGTGAGAAATGCTATTGGTATTTGTATTAAGATTATATTAAATCTATATATCAATATTGACCTTATGGCCATTTTAACAATATTGGTAATGTGGAGACAAACAATAGAAGGGGGAAATAATCTTGTCAGCTATTCTTCAGACAGAGGAGTAATATCTAAAATATATAAAGAACTCAAAAGTGAGATCTCCCAAAATGAAAGGCCGAATTAAAAAAATAGACAAATGAAATGAATAGACACTTCTCAGAGGAAGAGTACAAAAGATCAATTGATCTTCAACATTTTTGGGCATTAGAGAAATGCAAATTAAAACAATGGGAATCTACCTTTTTCCAGAAAGAATGAATATCAAAAATAAGTAATATAATAACAATGTTGATTAGATTACAGGAAAAAGGAACTATTCTACATTTTTTTTGTACCAGGGATTGAACTTGGGACCTTGAGCTTGCAAGGCAGGCAGCAGAACAACTAAGCTAAATCCCCTGCCCTATTCTACATTTTTTGAGGGGAATGTAAACTAGTACAACCACTATGAAAATCAATTTGGAGAGTCTTCAAAAAAAGTAGAAATTCCATTTGCCTATATATTACCCTCCTAGATATCTTCCTGAAAGAGATAAATACATGATATGGCAGTGATACATGCATACCCATGTGTGTAGCAGCATAATTCATAATTGCTAACTCTTGGAAGAGGCCTGTATATAAATGAACAGATAATTGGATAAAGAAAATTTGGTAAACCCAAAGGAGGACTACCCTGATATAAAGAAGCCTAAATTTGAGTCATTTCTGGAAAATGGATCACTTTGAGACCATAATGTTAAATGAAATAAATCAAACATGCAAGCTTAAATATCTCATTGTTCTCTTCATAGAAACTCATGTGTAAATAATTTAAAGAACAAAATAAAGAATGAATGATAGGAAACAGAGATAGATCTTTTGCAAATGGAAAAAAGATCTTAAGAGGAGTGGAAAAAAGATCTTGAGAGGAGTGAGACAGGAGGAAGGAGGAAAGGAAGTAAAAACAATTAAGATGATATGTAAATGTGGCAACTCCTCAGGTTAAATATAAACATGATGTAATAAAAATAAATACTAATAGAAATATTTCTTAAAGTGGAAAAGGGTTAGGGATATAGTTCAGGGCAAGGCATTGGGTTGAATCTCAAAATGAAAAAAACAAGTAGGAATAAATAAAAATGCTTCACTAATGTAATTAGGAAAGAGGAACTTGTGTTTATTAAAATTTATATGCTTTTGACTTTAATGAGGTAATTTTAATTTTTATTCTTCCTTTACAAATATTATAGATCCTTCTTGTAAAATATAAACAAAGCTATTATCTTGTTTTATTTTCCCATATTTATACACTGAATTGGATCATAATTATGAATAGTGTACATGAACACACACATGCATACACACACACATACAAATATTCCATTCTACTTTGGAGAAATCATGTCTTCAAGCCCAACATTGTAACTGTTGGAGATTTGGCATTGTGGAGGGCTCCTTTGAGAAATATTAAGCTAAAAGGTGCTCATGCTCATTTGTTTCCCCAAATACTACTCACATTATTGTTTGGTTAGAAGTATTTAATTAGGGTCCCTGGTCAAATTAATATATCATTCCAAATATTAAAGCTACTTTCTAGTGAAAACTAAGGATTCCAATGCTTTTCTCAAGATAGTAATTTCAAAAGCTATGGTCTTATGATATTAAGTACATCTAACCTTCTAACAAAGGTGATTATTGTCAGAATTGTCCAAACTTTTGCTTTAAATTAATAGAATTAGTATTAATATTTTAATTGATAAGATAATATCAGTGAGCTACATTTGTGTTAAAGAAAAAAGAATTTCAGGGAATCCCAAATGTTGTAAAGAGATCAAAGTCTTTAAAAAGTGTGATTATTTAATATTATATAAGAAGTAAATAAATAATTTTGTAATTTTTTGCTGAATTAATTTCTTATACTATATTTTAAAACTTTTTGTAGGTTTGTATTTTTTGTAGATTTGACACATAATAAATTTAATAGTATTAAATAATATACATTAGAATTGACTTAAAGAAATATGAATCTTATATGTAAATTAAAAGGAAACATCCTGAAAGTATAAATACTAATTCAGTGGACAAAAATACTGTTTGAAGAAAATACCATTTTTGAAGATGTTGCTGAACAGAGAGGGACTGGGTAGAGAAAGAGAATATAATTTCCATAATGGAGATGAGAGGCATAAAGAGAAAGGACTCCAGAGACCTGTAAGTTGCACTCCTCAAGTTCTGAGTGTTGATTGGCATGTGCACAGGCTTTTGAGGAAACTGATTTAAGCATAGTATAGATACATGGGAAAAGATAAGAGATCACAGAGTCCATTTATCAAAGAGTAGTGCTAGTTTTAGAAGCTATACTAAAGAAATCCATGGAGCTTGAGGCACTGAAAAAATATACAAAAAGATCTTGTCTCAGGAGTACAGTGTAAATAGACTTAATCCAGAGTTTCTCAAACTTAGTACTTTAGAAATTTTAGGCCATAATTCTTTGTTGCGTGGGACTTGTCCTGTGGTTTATAGGACTTTTGGCAGCATCTCTGGCATCTACCCTCTAAATGTCAGCCACACCCATCTCTAAAATTTGGCAACTAATGTCTCCAGACATTGCCACATGTTCTCAAATGGTAAACAAACAAAAATGCCCTTTTTGAGAATTACCATCCTACATCGAACACTATACTGCTTTGCCTAACAAATCATTAAAGCAAGAGCCAAGAGGATTAAACCATATCCAATTAACAAATACAACTCAGAATACACATTATGCATATTTCAAAGTCTACAAAATACTCAGCAGATAAAAAAATAAAACACAATATTTGGCACTTCACTTTAACGTTTTTTAAAAAAACTATCGGTAATGTAGAATCAAGAAATATAATTCAAACTAATTAAAAGATAAATTAATAAATCATAATTAATCCACAACTGAAAGTTTAGAAATACGAGAGTTATTAAACTGACATTTGTATGTTCATAAAATTAAATAGAGAAACAGATAATATAAAGAAAAGCTAAAATTATGTTTCTACTGCTAAAACTTACAATGTCTTTATACTAGATATGATTAAGTATTGATTAACATTATAGGAAACAAAAAGAATTCCTTATACAACAGTACCTTGGTCTACAAACAATTTGCTTTATGACTCTGGGGAAGATGGATGGGTATGTGTTTGTGTGGGGAAGATGGTTATAGTAGTGTTTGTCACCTGAGGTAGAGTTTGCAAATGGAAGAAAAACTTTGCTGAACACTTTTGTTTCCAGACTTACTTGTTTATAAATAGAAATGTTTGTGAAATGAGATATTACTGTATTAAGGACATAAGAATGCAAAATAGTCACACAAGGCACTGAGAAAATAGAGAAATAAATAAGCAGAACATCCGAACTGGTTTGAGCAATGTCAACCAACCAAGCATACATATTTAAAAAGTGTGCCTACCAGAAGAGAGACAGAAAGACAAAGTCAAAATATTTGGATAATTTGTGAACATTTTTCAAAATTTGATAATAGTATACAGTCTTAGAAGTAGGAAGTGCAACAAACCCCAAACATAAGGTAATAAAGAGAATTACAACTACATTATAATCAAATTTCACAAAATTGGTAAAAAGAGAAATTCATAAACATAAAAACAAAAGCTATGTTATCTAGAAAGGAAAAATATAATAATAGCTAATTTCTCCAGGAAATCATGCAAAAGAAAGGATAAGGGATATTAAAAAACTAATTTCAACATAGAATATTGTACCAGGAAAACTATCAAGAAAAATACGATGCAGTACTCTTTTAGAAGTGCAAAAAGTATAAAAAATTATCATGGGAAATCATCTATTCTAAAAAATACTTATTACAAAGTGACATTCATCACACATAGAAAAATGAGACCTTGCATTCAGCATCATTTGAAATGGTAATTATTTGAGTGGATATATAACATTTTCTTATTTTATATATATATAATCAATAAATTTGTAAAAATCTCTAAAAGCAGGACTGGGGATATACTTCAGTGGCACCGTGCCTGCCTGGCCACCATAATGTCCCGAGTTCCATCCCTGGTACTGAAAAAAATAATCCCTAAAAGCATAATTAATCATATAACCAAAACTTCTAACAATGTAACATTGCTATTAAACAAACACCACACCTAATTGCTGATGTAATAATGAGTGAATAATTGAATTGGACATCTCAACAAGAAAATGTTTCACATTGGCCACTCAACAAGTCATTAGAAACAGATCTTACTACCTGATTCAATCATAGCATGCATTTTATAGATATGTCAGCCCAATATTCAGCCTTTTCTATATGCTTCTTGTGAATTTGCTTCCAGACTCCCAAAATCATCTCTCTCTTTCTTTACACAAACAACTAGTGAATTGTACAAAATATTTAAGAAATAAATAACATTAATTCTACACAGAATCCTCCAGAGTTTGAAAGGAAAAAATATAAATCTATCAAAAAAGTAAGAGAAAAAAGGAGAGAAAACAAAGTTTCTAAATTTACTGTATTAAGAAATTGAAGGGAAGATCAATCCATGATTATCACAATTCTTGTAGGTATACATTTAATGTAATCTAACCTTATTCCTGACAAAATTTCTCAGCAAATTTGGAAGAAAACTCCCTCAAACAACCAAATGGAATCTATGAAATCCTATTATCAACATTTTTTAAAGATAAAAGTTATATTGTCTTTCCCCTAAGATTAGAAACTGCATCCACTATTACTATTCTGCTCTTCTGTTTGTCGTTACTGGAGATGTTTTTCAGGGCAATAGAGCAAAAACAAGCCAAAGACAGATTTGAACAGGGATAGAAACAGAGAAGCAAAGACAGAAATAGGCAGGAAGACAACATGAGACAGGGTAATATTCAGATTGGAATGAAAAAATAAAGATATTTACCTGAGGACAAAGTAATTATGTAAAATATCTGCAGAAATCTATAAATATTCCTAGATAAAATAAATAAAAGGTGAAATATTTATTTTATGTTAGTTGGTTAAAAATGAATGAACAAAACTTGAAATTAAAAAATACTAGCTCAAAACCCCCCACAAATATATACATTAGGTCTTCTCAACCAGGAGTTGCTAAAATGTCAACATTTATGTGGATGTTATTTAGATTTTCACAGTGTTAGTTTTCAATCTATAGGCTTTGTACCACTTTCATTCAGTTTATACTACATTATTTCATATTTTTAAATACAAAGATAGCTTTAAAAGATCTTGCAGTGAATCTTTAAAATATCACTGAATGAAATTTTTTAAGAGACTAGCATGAATGGGAAAATATAACAAGTTTGTAGGCAGGGACTCAATGCTCTCAATATGTCAAATCCTCCCACGTCGATCTAAAGTTGCAATGCTGTCTCAACAAAAATTCCAGGAAGAATTCCAAGATTTACTGTAAGCCTATAGAAATCAATATGTTATTATAGTAACAAAGGAATTTACCTGTAGATCAGTGGAACAGAATGAGGAGCTGTTGTGTTTTATATTTAAAATGTCCCCCAAAGCCTATGGGCTCCAAGGTATGGCTTTTGGGAGTACCTGAATCTAGTGTGTGTGAATATAGATTAAGGGAGTGTGATAATTTAGTTCACTGATTGATTTAGCATGGTTTGGACAATGAGAAGAACCGCCCTCTCTGTGAGTGACACCAACAAATAGGCTTATAGCCTGGATGGAATCTAAGGAGAAAGCAAGGCTTACTGTCCTATTTTCTGCTTGCTTTGCCACAGACTATTTCTCCTCTGTGATGCCCCTCTCCCACGCTCCCCTATCTTGGAGTGAGCTGACTATGGACCAAAATCTCTACAAACCATGACCAAAATAAACCTTTCTTCCTTTAACTTGTAGATGTCAGGTATTTTGTCCTGGGAATGAGAAAGTAACTAAGACAGGAGGCTAGAAGTAAACCCACATGAATACAGTGAATGGATCTTTTGCAAGGAGAAAAGGTAATAATGGAGAAAAGATAATCCTTTCCACAAGTGGTGCTACAACTACGTTTTCAAATGTTGCAAAAGGAAAATAATCTTGACACAGTCTTCACAAGTCAACTAGAAATAAAACATGCACTAAAATGTTAAGCACAGGACGATAAAACTCCTGAAAACTGACAGAGGAGAAAATCTTGATGGCTTTGGCATGTTAGATATAATATCAAAGGTGTGAAAGAAATAATAATGTGAAGTACATTTACGTTTAAAACTTTTGCATTGTACAGTATAATTTACTGTAAACATGAGAAGCTTCCAATGACAGTGGCAAATAAACATGTAAAATGCTTCCCATCATGTCATTGGGAAATTGTAAGTAAAAGCAAAAATGAAATAGCACTACAAGTGAAATACAACTGTTAGAATAGAACATCCAAAACAATGAGAGCACCAATTTCTGGTGAAGATGTGGAGCGACATGACTTTCATTTATTGCTGTTGGGAATGCAAAATTGAAAGACATGTGGTGGCTTCTTAAAAAATAAATACATTCTCACCATATGACTCAACAATTATACTTAGTATTCACACCGAAAAAGTAAAAAATACTTACATCCACACACATACATGAATACAAAACAAAGAAATGTTCAAAGGAGCTTTATTTATAATCACTAAAACTTGGGAGCAACAAAGATATGCTTCAGTAGGTGAATGGTTAAACTGTGGTACATTCAGACAATGGGATACTACCTAGTATTAAAAATGAATAAATCATTAAATCGTGAAAAGAGTGGAGGAGTCTTACATACATATTACTAAGTAAATAGGCCAATCTGAAAAACCTAGAATTATTTTATTTCAAATATGTGATCAGCAAAAGGAAAGCTATAATTAAAGTGAAAAAATGAGTGCTTGCCAGAGGTTATGAAAAGGGATGAATATGTAGTAAAACTGCTTAAATGATAATATAATGGTGGACATACATCATTCTAAATTTCTCCAGAGTAAGAGAATGTAAAACACCAACAAAGGAGCCTAACATTAACTTTGGGTCTTCATCATGTCAGTATATAGTCATCAGTTGTCACACATGTGACATGTGGTGTTGCATGATAATTATGGAGGAGGTTATGCATGTACAGGAGTGTTGATATTGGAAAAATCTCTGTATCTTTTACTTAATTTTGCTGTGTATCTAAATATTTTCTTGAAAATAAAGTCAATTAAAAATAAGCAATTTATTTTTTAAATTCCCAAGAAGCTTTTTTGTAGGAATTGACAAACTGATTAACAAAGCCAAAGCTACTTTAAAAAAGGGAAATTAATGCTACATCATTTCAAATTTATTCTAATATTAATTAAGATGATATTAATGATAAAGGTAGAAAATTTGAACAATGAAACATGATAGAACATAAAGATTCCTACTTGTATAAGAACCAATTGTCAATATAGGTGACAATTGGATTAACAAAGATTGTTTTTTCAACAAATGAAGATATAATAATTGGTTATATGCAAGTATAAAAGTGAAATGATATCATATTGTGCACCACATACAACAATTAAATCATTATGGATCACAGACTTAAATATAATATATAAAATTATTCTTATTTTAGGAAGAACTTCAGAGAAAATATTTGTGACTCTGGCTTAGACAAAGAATAAATTCTGACCTATGGAAGAATAAGCTGATCATTTGTATTCACTAAAACTATTATATACATTTATCAATAGCTACTCTTAAAAGAATGGGTGTATAAAATCATAGAATGTTAAATAAATAATGTATTTTTACCTTTCAAGTATAGTACATAATAATTATGTCCTGGAGGATATATTTCTTGCTGATTCTCTACCCCTGTGCTCTGCTTCCTAGCTTCCATAAATTGAACTGGTTTGCTTCATCTAATCATACAGCAAAACTGCTGAAATCATGAGTCAGATTATAATTCTGCCAGTTTAAATGTGGGTATTAAGTGTTTTATCAGCCTAAAGGGAAAGCTCACTAATGCATTAGCTCAGACTATATTGTTTTATACATGTGCTAAGCATAATCAGCTTCTTTACTAATTGTTACTTCCTCTCTTCCTCATAGATTCCCACTTAAATCTCTTTCCTTCCCCATTTTTTCAGATAATTGTCTGAATTGCCATTTAAGAGAAATTTTAATTGCTCAAACATCAAGAACTTAACAGATTATTATTAAGTCTTAAAAATGTACATACAAAAGCAATGAAAAAATGTAAGGTACTAACTTCTGTGGGATTTTCTTCCCTTTCCTATTTGAGATTCTGTATTTATTCAATCTTCTACAGATTTCATTACACATAAAATTGGGTCTATTATAGTTAAATTCTCCCAAAAAATGTTTTTAAAATGATTTAGATAAATGCAGTTATAATTTCTTAATTATTACAATTATAGAAAAAAGATTTAGAAAATATTTTTATGCTCAAATTGTTTTTCAGTCTCCTTATTAGTTCTTGACTTTTTGAATGTGTGTATGCAACATGAATTTCACTTTATTAATGGAATATCGGAAGAAATAAAAATTAATGACTAATAACTTAAAAGATCTTATTGAATCATCCCATATGACAAACAGAACATTCCATGGCTTCATATTTAGGGTATAGTAAGTTTTAAATCATATGTATGCCTTTTTAAATCATATTACTTTTTACAACCTGTAAAATATTGGCTGACTTCCTCAAGTGAAAGTTTCTTTGTTTAACAGAATCCAAGTAATTAAAATATGTACTTTAGTATTTTTTCTCATTTTTACTTAATATTTCTGAAGGTGGAAAAATGAAAATACTTTCAATTTTCCTACACATTGAATATCCTAGTGGAAATATTTATATTTTATAATTAAGATTTACACTGTCAGCTTTAAACTTACTGAATTTATTGTTAGTCCAATTGACAAAATAAAATGATATACTCTGTTACTCTTGGGATTATATAGTCTTTCATTTGTTTAAAATATTTCTGCACACATATTATGTGTGTTAGGCATTCATTACATATAAGAGAACAAGAAGCTTTCCTGCTTTCACAAAAAGTACACTGATTTAGAGGAAATATTAAACAAATAATTAAATAAAAATAGTAATAAATTTCTTGTATCCTTAAGCTATAACACTTGCTAACCTCATTTCAAATTAACTTTACAAACTGAAAATGTATTTATGAAATTATATTTCTATAAAATCACAATTAAAATATTAATGCAACTCATAAGTTTTCTTTCTTCCTATGTTAATATTAATTGCTTAAAACATTAATCAATTTATTAATATAATTGCAGAAATACTTTATTGATCCAAAATGATTCAACAACTAAACAAATTTATATAGAGAAACTTGTTAATTACCTAAATACTTCAAATGCTCTAATGTTCTTGCATCTCATTCATGCTCTGATAATTCAGGTATAAAATGAGGTATAGAAAATTCACAATTTGTTAGGACAATAGATTTTTTTCATGATTTTCTTTTCATCATATTGGAAGTTAAAACAGAATAATATTTCACATGCTGATTTTTTTATTTATTTCTTTTTTATGAGTATGTTTGTGACATAATAATTACATTCATCTTGGGAAATTGATACATATATATCATATATATATATATATCTTAATTACTTTAACTTCCCTTTTCTGTTACCTCCCTCCTATCTCTCCACATCCTCATATTCCTTTCCCATCCCAACAAAATCTGCCACCTAGTTTCCTAACATATAGTGTTGTCAAAGCACAGAATGAAATAATTTATGTCTGTTACTATCTAGGAAAATCAGCTACGTTTAAGATAATCAAGCAAAAACTTATCAGACATTTAAATTAAACTGATAATATATTTACTTTAAAGTGGTACATAAATGCTTTCTGAAAATGATGCATAGTATGAATGATGCTAAAAAATCCTAATTAATATTTATTTCACTATTTGTTAATAAAGTAATAGATGTCACACTGTTGGGGCCAAGGAAGACTAAGGGAGGAAAATAATTCAACATATTAACACATGCATGCCTGATTCTATAATATATGTCACAAAACATTGCTTTACAAAATCCTCAAACTTTTAAGATTGTGCACTATAGAAATAATAATTGGGGCATGATTCCAAAATAAAAACATGTACATTTTAAACTGATTTAGATGTATATTCTCTAAGCCTACAATTAAATAAGGAAGATTTAATCATATATTAATTACATATCATATGAAAACAAATTTTTAAAATTAGAATTATAAAATTAATTGTGATATTAAAAATAAAAATATGTAGCTGGATGATAATGATAGTATATAATTTATATAGAAATTATACATAGAGAGAGAAATCTCAAAAAAGTTTACATATACCAATATAATTATTTTATTATTTTTTTCTTAATTTCATTGGTACATTTTAGGTGTACAATGACATTCATCATTGGAAATTTGCACCTTTACATAATCTCTCTTGGTTCTTATTTTTTCCCCATTCCTGTGCACTCCCTTCAACCCTTCCATCCCTCCCTATTTGCAAAGACTCCATTTTTTCATTTTCTCATATTAATTCCATTCTCTTCTTTCCTTTCCCTGACCCCTCCCAATTCTCCTTCCCCTTTGGCCCTTTCCTTCTTATTTCACATTATCTACTATACCTTTTAGTCCTTATTTACACTTTCAGTTTCTCACACTAGAGAAACTATTCGGTATTTACACATGTGTGGCCTATTTTTTTCACTTAAGAGTATCACCTCAATGTGCATCCATTTAGCAATAAATGTCTCTAATTTCTTATTTTTTATGGCTGAGTAGTACTCTATTTTATTAAAAAAACCAAATTTTCTTTATCCAGTCTCCAATAGGTGGGCAAGTGGGCTGCTTCCAAGTTTTAGGTATTACAAATTGTGCTGCTATGAACATGGGTGCACATATATCACTGTAGTATGAGTCTTTTAATTCTTTGTGGAAGATGCCCAGCAGGGGAATAGCTGGGTCAAATGGGATTTCCAGACCTGGTTCTTTGAGGTATCTCCATACTGATTTCCACAGTGGTTGCACCAGTCTACACTCCCACCAGTAATGGAGTAGGGGTCCTCTTTCCCCACAACCCTGCCAGAATTTGTTATTGGTTGATTTCTTCATACCAGCCATTTTTTCTGGGGTGTGGTGGAATTTCAGTGTTGTTTTCATTTGCATCTCTCCAATGACCTGTGATGTTGAACATTTTTTCATATGCTTATTTGTTATTTCTACTTCTTTGTCTGAGAATGTCTGTTCATTTCAGATGCCCAGTTTTGGATTAGGTCTTCAAATTTGGGATGTCTGATTTTTAAAAATTATTTATAGATTCTAGATAGTAGACCTTTGTCTGAGGAACAGCAGGTGAAAATTTTTTCCCAGGTTGTGGGTTGTCTCTTCACACTGTTGATGATTTCTCCTGGTGTGCAGAAGCTTTTTAGGTAGAACTCTAGAAGACGTTGGTGTAGGAAAAGATTTCATGAACAAAACCTCAGTTGTCCCTAAATTATTTTATTTTTAATATAGTTTATCAATATTGATTCATTGTAAAAAATGATGAATTCTTACTTAAACTCAATCTTTTAAATGTTTTGTTTACATAAATTTTTCTTCATTGCTTTTCAGTATGAAGAGCTGTGATTTTGTTTCCATGGAATGGAAATGAGAGTACATGTTGTGACAAAAACTGTCATCTATTTAAGATAAAATCTAATGAAGTGGATATATAAAAATGTATGAGTATATAAATAATTACTCTAAAGCCATTGTTCTCCATTCTGACACCTCTTTCAAGAAAATGTAAGCTGAAAGTTCTTTCAAATAGGTGAAATTTATAAACACTAAATGTAAATACATTTTGATATTAATGCACTCTGCCTATGAAATTTCACTGCAGATAAATTTATTTGTACACATCTACACACAATAAATGTATGTAAGTAGGTTTTTATTTTATCTGTGATAAGTGGAAAAACACAAAGTATATTACTAGGGCAATAGCAAAATTAATTCTACAAAACAGTGGGCCCTCCAGTTATGACTGAGCTAACTATATGAACAATTTGGATTATGATCTGAATTACAGTTTTAATTTATGAGTTATGACCTAAATATCAGCCACTTATGCTTCCACATGGTCTCAGATAGAGATTTAACTCTTAAAGAGTTCTGGAAAGATCATTACAACATTCTTTCCTGTGTAGGGTTCATTGAAAAATCCTGGGACAATGTCTCTCTTGGACACTAAGATCTGATTGTATGCAGGAGAGAGACATTGAAGTTTGTTTAGAGGAGCCTGTGACTTCAACTTGACTAACTTGTGTTACAACCAGCCCCTATAAATGAATTGAGTATGTAAGTATTAAGTACTGTAACTATATTTTGCAATAAGAAAAATTGAATCACTAAAACAAATAAGATATGAAATGGAACTAAAATAAGACAAACTTTGAGAAAAAGGAAATGCATAAATATGTATATTTATAATTTTGTTATATATACAAATATATATGTGAATTCATGTATATGTGAATATAAGCATACACAAAAAATTCATTCTATTTTCATATAAAATTAATGTCTATCATATGTACCATGTACATATAACAGTTTCAAAGAATGATTTGGTGATTGGGTAAGTTTTTGTGTAAATATATTCTTGTAAGTATCCAATGTTAATTATAAAACTAGGAAGTGACTACCTCACCGTATGCAAGATGGAAATAAAAGAACTAAAAGGTCAAGAAAAATATAGAAAATATAAAATTTCCTCTGCAAAAAAATAATATTCAGCATACTACTTAAAAATTAAAATTTATATTTCTTAACAAAGAATCCAAAATCTTTTTAAATGGAATAAATTACAATAGAGCACAGATATACAACTCAATGAAATTTGAAAATCAATAGATGAACAAAGAAATTCACTGAAGGACTTCTTATGAAATAAATCTTTGAAAGAATGACAAATTGAAATTCTGGAACTGAAGAATGCAATGAATGAAATGAAAAAGGCTATATATGGCTTTTCATAATAGTTTTCCTACTGGAACAGAGAAGACATGTAACTGATTTGTTAATCAGAGCCAAAATAAGAAAGAAAATGACTCATCAAAATTTTATCATCAGAGATACAAATTCAAGCAAATCCATAATTAATGGTCATTTGATAAATAAATCTGGTGGAATCAAAAAATGAAACATCAAAACTTTGAGAAGGAAGCTGTTGAAAATGAAAGGGCTCCTTCTTTTATGCCTGAAATATTAGTGAGCCTTTTTTCACTAAAAGAAATTAACTAAGATGGTTACTTTATTAGTTAAAAATATTTTGACTCATAGTTCTAAGGGTTTCAGCTCAAGATTAAGTATCCCATTGTTTTAGAACTCTGGTGACAATGATTTCAAAACTCTGTGGTTCATCAAATCACTCATCTCATAAACCAGAAGAGAAATTCTGGAAGATTCAAGTGTCTCATTGTTGGGAGCAATGCTGCATAATTCTAGGGAAAAATCATTTGGTTAGCCTAGTTCTCTTGCCTACAGCCCAGCTACAGAATAACTCCAGTTTGGCCTCCGGTCACAACTGAGACTTAAGTGATCCAGTAATGCTGTGATTCTCCAGGACAAGAAACATCCTGGGAGAACAAACATCTGCTCAGTTCCTCATTGTTCTTGGACTGATTAACATCTTGTTTGCCGGAGATGTACTGAACTCTCTGCAAGCCTTCCGTTACACCTTGTTTATCCCAATGTGAACTGTTGAACTCTCTGCAAGTCATTTGTTACACTTGTTTCTCCCGATGTACTGAATAAAAGGTGTGGTAAGCTGGGGGCTTTGTCTTTGCTGCCCAGAGCAGCACTGATCAGACCCAAAGCTCAGCTTCTTCTCGGTCTCATTTTTCTACCTTTCCTGTAATTCGCCGTGTGCTGCCGTGGCTTGCAGGAGACCAGGACTAACTGCAGAGGTTCTGGTAACGTCCCCTTCCCCTGTCCCCTACATCTCATAATCCACTTGATGAGTGTGACTCCAATTACCTAAGGACCATCTATTAATTTCCATCTCTTCATGGTCCTCAGAGCCTCTGAATAGTGCTACTCTAGGGACAAGTCCTTAACACATGGAGCTTCTGGGGACTCTCATCCAAAGTAAAGCACATGGGTTTTAGATAAACTGAAAGCTGAGTGTGAATATGGTATCACCATGGACAGCTCCCCATAGAAATTTGAGAAACTCAAGTATTAGGTGACAATCATTCATGAACATAGTACAAATATTTTATCAAAAACACGATCATTGGCACATCTCAGTATGATTACACTCTTATGTCTGCAACTGATGTTGATGAATTTGAAATTGATAGTTCCATAAATTGGAAGATACTTTAGCCAGCTCTTCTGAATGATACACTGAGTAGGCAACAACTAATTTATATTACAAAATTGGTCCCACTAGTCAGTGGTATAGGTAGAGGAAATACAAGGAAATTATCAAAGATTCAGTACCAACATTAGGAACATTAGCGATAGCTCTTACACAGTAACATTTATGCCAATTTCTGGGTGGAATGATGATGAGATACTGGAGCTAAATACTAACATTCTTTGGCTCAAGTAATGGAAATTCATTCATACAGCTGGAGATATCAGAAACCAAAAGGAAATACCTGTAATCTTAGCACTTAGGAGTCTGAAGAAAGAGGATTTCTCACAAGTTTGAGGCCAACCTGGACTACAAAGTGAGTTCAAAAACATCTTGGACTACATAGTGAAACTCTGTCTCAAAAAGAATGTCAAGAACATATCTCTAAAAGATATTCATTAAGGCAGCATTTCTAGTGACACCAAAAATGACCTAGCTATGTAAGTAGTTATCTTCTCATTGATCAGATGTTTCTTCTGAACCATGCAGGGTGGATCATTGCAGGCTTTATCCCTGTACTGTATTGTCACATTCCTCACATTGCTTGCAAATTTGCATAACTGAGGGAAAGGATTGATTATCAATCTAGTGAGAAGCTAGAAAATAGCCTTAAATTCTTGAGATCTTTTGTTGCTGCCATCTCTGATAGTATTTCCTGACAAGCCTATAGGTGTTGAAAACTTCTCTGACTAACCTTCTCTGAGTCACTTGATGTTTGTGATTTTAGGTGGAAAATTGCTTCAGGTATAATAAAAGTAGTGAACAAGAAATTTACTGGAGTTGGCAAGGTCACCAGGTTAAACCAGAAATCTCAGAAGCCTAAATGGTTATTATACCTAATATTTACCACATCAGTTTTAGAGGTTAAAAAAAAGTTCTCAGAACTCTTTGACTAAATTTAATATTAAATTTAAAAATAAACATGTAGTTAATGAAAACAATGCATTGTAAAATCTTTGGACATAAAAAGAGGAGAGATGGCATCCAAATGATCTAAGCATGATATAGGACCTCCAAATGATATAGAGAAACTATTCTAACTCCCAAACCGTTAGATATCTGATACATGAAGTTTGTGTTCTCTAAAACTGAAAAATGTATTCTAGAAAAAATGGAGGTTAAGAATAGAAAATATTTATTGAGGAATAGATAGTTCCTGTATAAGAGGGACAGGAGGGGCCCCAGAAAGTGGATTTCCCACATGACCCCTTTTCTAAGAAGTTTTATAGAGCAAAATCATGGGATGGGTATAAAATCATAAGGCAGGCATAAGATGGGGCAAAACTATGGTCAACCAATAAAAATACAAATCTAGTCACTTAGGTAATATTGATCCAATGGAGAAGCAAGTCTCGTAGCAAGTGTGAACGAACAGAACAAGGGCCCTAGGATTTATCTCAGTGGCACCGCACCTGCCTGGCAACCACAAGGTCCTAAGTTCGATTCCACGTACCAAAAAAAAAAAAAGAAAGAAAGAAAAGAACAAGGACTTTTCCTGTAAGGGATGGATCAGGAGGTCTTGGCCCCCTACCCAAGAAGACTGATGCCTATTTAGAATATCAATTATTACAGTTCATCCCTTGGGGAAGTATGTATGTGTGGTCATTTTATCATTATCTGAGACCTGCTCTTTAATGAATCCACTTCCAGTCACAATTGAAATGTGTTCTTATCTTCTGCACTGACTTCTTAGAGGAAAAAGCCCTGTCTGATTGCCTATACTGTTTCTATTTAACTTAGCTGTCTATAATACTAAGAGTTGGCTTGGCACATAATTCCACCTTCTGAGATCATTGGACAAGGCACTGCCACACATAGCCTTGGCACTCACCTAACAAGCCCACTTGACCAGATTGCCACTGAGTCACAGGCAAGCACTGTGACTGAGACTTACTGGCACCAGCTATGTAGTTTCCTCTGCTAGATGAGTGACAGGCAGTGTACTTGAATCACCTAGGGCCATCCCTTCATGGCTGCTCCCCTGCTATGTCACAGGTGTTAGCACTAATCTGCAGCTGTGTCTGCTCTACACCTGTCTTGCATGTCACTGTACCACCCCAGTCACCAGAGTGTATGCTTATCTACAGAGAACAAGGGTGGCCTCTTGTAACCAGAGTGCAACTAAAACAAAAAGGGAATTGTGAATACACCTAGGCTTTATATCACGATGAAGAAGAATTTCCAGCCACTACTGTCTTTTGCATACTCTCCAAAAGCATTCACTGGGGGAAGGTAATCCCATCCACACCCTGGGAAGAATGTCAGGGACTATATATACACATGCCCAGGGAATCTGTGGAGTACTGCAGAGAGTGGAGAGCAGAGTATCTCAATATCAGTTACTGCTGTTGCTTGCACATTCCCCAGCCATTGCATGAAACAATGACAGACCTCTGAGGAGCCCCATTGGAGCATGAGTATGCCCATGATTTGGTGCTCCTTCACCCGTAAATGAATCTGCCCTCTGATTCTGCCATCACATCTGGGAGTGAGTGAGTAGGGAAGAGTTATGAACTCAAGACCTGGGACAGCATCAGACTGCTTCCAAGTCGATGGAATGAAGTCCTGACACTGGGTTAGCTTCAGTTTTACAGTCAAAAATTCAGAAGTGATCTTGGAGTAGCTGCATGTAATCACACTACAATCAAGAAAAGAATAGTTAAACACCCAGGCTGGCAAAGCAGTCAGGTGTGAATCACTTATTCTGTCTCTTGTTAGAGTATTTGAATTGTCTGTTGGATATTTTCTGTGTTTTGTTGTTGGTTTTTTTGGTGCCATTCTTATTTTATGGTTTTTGTTTTCTTCTTCCCATTTGCTTTGATTTACTTAGTGTCTAGATTCTCTCCCTCATATCATCTCGCTATCTTGTTTCTTCATCTCGAGCTCCCATGACTATACTATTATCTTATTTATTTTCCCCCTTTTTATATTTCTCCCCTAGAGTTTTTAGTTTGCCATATTCTGCTCTCTCTGTCATTCCTATATTTTCTTGTATTGACCCTCTATCCTCCCCATTATATTTCTTTTGCTCTTCCATATATTACTTAGCCCCCTGTTCTCCCTCATCTCTTTTCCATATTGCAGGTGCACAAACTTATCAACAGGTTAGGACAGACACACAGGTTTCCTTAGTCCCAAAGTCTATGTCCCTCCTCCTATATCTCATTCTTGTCCCCACAAATATCTCATTAAAGCCTAAAATGCTAACCCTACAACCCAACTAAAAGTATTCCTAAAGAATATGATTCCACATCAAATTTTCTCCACTCATACCACTCTGTCCCTTATGCTACACTCCTCTTTCATCCTCTATGTACTCTTTTCCCTCAACTCCTGCCACATCATAGAACAACTGGTAATAATAATTTAATATAGGTTGCATAGAATATTGATAAAGGGTGGAAATTTAAATGCAAGATCCATCATAATTATATGATATATGATCTGATCTGTTGATGCTATTATAAACAGAAGTGACTCTTTCTAGAAAACATAAGGACACAGACCACATCATTTAAATTTAATAGTGGAAGGGGTAAATACTATTTCTGGAAACATACAACTGAAAACGTATCATGGGAAAGCAGTCCTTTACTAAAAATCATTCACGTAAATTACAAGTTCTCCCCATTCCTGTAGGCTTCAACTCACAGTCTCAACAAATAAAAGGATTAAAAAGGGAAAGAAACAAAAGCAAAGACAAAAACACATACATATACACATAGTATAATGTGAAGAAAGGCAACAAAATATTCTCAAGGTCTTCCAAACCTCCTAAGGCAGATCGAGGGGATCCAATGGAGAGGAAAGCAAATACTCGGCAGTAGAGCCCTACAAAATATTTAAAGAAGAGATGAAAAAATTGTTGAATTAAAAAAGGATATGACCCAAAAGTTTATGGAATTATCACTCAAAATGCACAATGTTGATTTGGAAGAAAGAAAAAATTTTAAAGGCATACTAAAATGGTTCAAAACAGGAATGACATATTCATCAAAGATATAGAATCCAGGAAGAGGTATCAGACAGTAATGCCAGAAATTAAAAACTGTATTGAACTCATAAATTGCAAAAAGACCAATGTGAAGGAAAAATGTCTGAAATTGAGAACAAAATGTTAAATTATGATTAACTACTCAGGGAAATCTCAAAAGACATGAGAACAAGAAAAAAATTATTCAGCATTTACTAGGTGACACTAAGAGGATCAACCTATGGCTAATTGGAGTTAGAGAAAATCTAGAAGATAACACAGATGAAATAATAAATTTGTTTATAGAAATTATAATAGAAAATTTCCCAAATATGAAAAAGAGCGCAATATACAAGCAAGAGAGAATTTTAGAACACCAAACAATTATGAAGAAAAAATATAGCTTTCAAGATACGCCATAATTCAAATGCCAGATGCGCAAAAAGAATTTTTGAAAGCAGTCACTAGAAAAACAAAAATTCATATGTAAAGGGAAACCCATTAGAACAAGAGCAGACTTCTTAGATGAGACTTCAAAGGCCAGAAGAGATTGAAGTATTTTAAGCCCTAAAAGCAAACAACTTCCAACTCAGATTAATATATCTGGCAAAAATTTCATTCAGAATAGAGAACTAAGGACATTTCATGAAAAGAGAACAACTTGAATGATGTATGAATACTAAACCAGCTCTCCAGAAAATACTCAAGAATATACTACACAGAAATGATGAAATTTATAAGGCGAAAAACCCAGAGAGAATGAAAACATTAAGCAAGCTCAATGGATAAACAACAACAAAAATAACAGGACAAAAATAAAACCAACAAAATAAAGGAGTTACTACAGAGAAAGAGTGCAGTGACAGTAATGAATGAACACCTCTCAATTATATCTCTCAATGTTAATTGCCTGAAAGATACAGATTGACAGACTGGAACACAGAGTCCAACAGTCTGTTGCATTCAAGAAGCTCACATAATACAAAGAAATATTCATAGTCTAAAAATCGAAAGATAGAAAACAATATTTCATGCATCAAGACTACAAAAACAAGTATGGGTAGCAAATTTAATCTCAGAAGATGTAAACTTCAAGCTCAAACTGCTCAGAAAAGACAAAGAAAATCACTACATACTAATTAAGGGAACAATCTAAAAATAAGATATAACTCTCATAAATGTTTATACACTGAATACTGGTGGGTGTATCTTCATAAATCAAATGCTCTTGAACATAAAAAATAAAATATAGCCTAACAACACCATAGTGGGAGATCTTACTACTTCAATTTTGCAGAGATAGATCAACTAAACAAACAAAATTCAATAAAGTGGGAGGGGTAGGGGAAAGGAATGAAAGGAAAAGAATAAATATGAGAAAAGGAAAAAAATGGAAACAAAGTCTTGGTAAATAGGGTGGGGTAGAGGGGTTGAAGGGAGGGCAGAGGAATGGGGAAAAAAATAAAAACCAAGATATATCATACATATGTACAAATTTCCTATGATGAATGTCACCATATTATATACCTAAAATGTACTAATAAATTTAATGAATAAAAAAAAAAATACACAGCTAAATTTATTCTGAGAATACTATGAACTTATATAATTGAAGACTGAATCAGAAAAAAAATCAATAAATAAATGTCAAAAATCAAGCACACCCTTGAACATACAGACTTAATAGATATCTACAGATTATTTCATTCTACTACAAGAACAGAGTATATGTTTTCCTCTGCATCACATAGTACTTTCTCCAAAATTGATCTTATACTAGTTCACAAATACAAAAGAATGAAAATTATCCCATGTTTACTGTCAGACCAGTGTGCAATGAAAATAGCAAACAAGTATGGAAGAAACCACAGAAAATTTAGAAGCACTTAGTAACTTAATAACACTCTTGAACAGTCAGTGTGTCACAGAAATAATTAGGGAAGAATTAAACAATTTCTGGAAGTTATGACTATGTTCACAAAACACACTATAACCTATGGAGTATTAAGAGGGAAATTCATTGGAATCAATGCTCATATTAGGAAAATGAAAATAGCTCAAATAAATAACTTAATGAACAGCATTAATGTACTTGAGAAACAACAAAAATCCAAACCCAAACCAATATTAAGGAAGGAAATGATGAAGAATAGAGCGGAAATCAATAAAATTGAGGCTAAAAGCAATGCAAAGCATCAGTGAATCAAACAGCTGCTTCTTTGAGAGAATAAACAAAGTTGATAAAGCATTAACCAAACTTATCAAAAGAGAGAAAAGACTTGTATTGATGTAACTAGAAATGTAAAAGACAAAATCACAGAGCCACTGCCAAAATCCCGAAGATAGTTAACAACTACAATGAAACACTGTACTTCAACCAATTTGAAAATCTTGAGGAAATGAACAGTTTCCTCAACTTGTACAAATTACCAAAGCTAACCCAAGAAGACAAAAAAATGCTAAACAATACAATAACAAGCAAGGAAATTAAAGCAGTAATAAAAATATATACCATATAAAAAGAAGTCCACAACCTGATGAATTCACTGCTGAATTCTACAAAAGCTTTAATGATAGTATATCATCACCAACACTATTCAAACACTTCAAGTAAACTGAAAAGACAAAGTGCTTCCAAACTCATTTCTGAAGGCCAACATCACTCTGGTCCCAAAACTAGGCAAAGTCCCAACAACAACAACAAAGGAAAACAAAACAAAAAAGTATAGGCCAATCTCCTTAATGAGAATAGATGAAAATTCTCCAACAAGATATTAACAAATAGAATGCGACACTTCTTTAAAAAAAATACAACATGACCACATGGGTTTCATTACAGAATTGCAAAGATAGCTCAACATGTGCATATCAATAAATGTAATATATCACATAAAAAGAAGCAAGGTCAAAAACTACATGATTATATTGGTAGATGCAGAGAAGGCTTTTGACAAAATCCAATACTGCTTCACGATAAAAACTTTTTTTGGCAGGGGGTTGGTACTGGGGATTGAACTCTGGTCCTTGTACTTGCAAGGCAGGTGGCAGAACCACTGAGCTAAATCCCAGGCCCTTAAGATAAAAACTTTTAAGGCACAAAGGGACCATACTTGAATATAATGAAAACTATTTTACTACAAACCAATGGCCTGCATCATATTCAATGAGGAAAAATTGAATGCATTTTCTGTAAAATCAGGAGCAATTCAAGGATGCTTAGGATTAGCACTTCTATTCAACATAGTACTCAAAACATTAGCTGGAGCAATCAAACAAGTAGAAAAAAGAAGAGGGATACATATAGGAAGGGAAGTATATAAATTATCATTATTTTAGAAGACACGATACTCTACAAAGAGCCAAAAAATTCACCAGAAAACACTTGGAATTAATAACTAATTTCAGCAATGTAGCAGAATACAAAATTAATACAAAACTAATAGCATTTATATACATCAATAATGATCACAATGAGAAATTATGAAAATAATACCATTTATATTAGCATCAGGGAAAACTAAATACCTAGGAATTAACTTAAGGAAATGAAAGAACTCTACAATGAAAACTACATAAGTCTGAAAAAGGGGGTTGAAAAAGATATCAAAAAATGCTCGAACTAAAGGGGTAGGTGTGTCAGGAGGGGAAGGGGAAAGGAAAGAAGGGAAAGGAAAAATTATGAGGAAAGAAAAAAATGGAAACAAAGTCTATGTAAATAGGGATGGATGGAGGGGGTGAAGGGCACACAGATAATTGGGAAAAATAAGAAGCAAGATAAATCACTTACAGGTACAAGCACCCAATGATAAATGTAAACATATTGTATACCTAAAATGTACCAATAAAAGAATTTAAGGGAAAAAAATCCAAAGATGTCTCCAGCTCCTAGATAGACAGAACCAATATTGTCAAATGGCCGTGATCCCACACTGTTATATAGATTCAATGCAATCCCAATCAAAATACCAACAGAATTCTTCACAAAACTAGAGAAAGCAAGCTTAAAATTCATACAGAACCAGAAGAGACCCAGAAGAACAAAAGCAATGTTGGGCAATAAGAGCAAAGCAGGAAGCATCACAATACCTGCCTTTAAGTTATACTACACAACAGTGACAAAAGTGGCATGGTACTGGCACTAAAGCATACATGAGAATTGATGAAACAGAATAGAGGACACAGAAACTTCCCCAGACAATTCTCCTATTTGATCTTTGACAAAGAAGCTAAACATATTTTTTTCAGAAGAAAGAGCCCATTCAGTAAATGGTGCTGAGAAAACATTAAAACAGAAACATTGAATCTACTAGAATATAAAATAGGTTAAGCCCTTGAAGTCAAAGTTATAGTGAAGGACCTTCTGAACAGAAATTTAATTGAACAAGAAATAACAGCTAAGAATCAACAAATGGGATTACTTGTAATTAAAATGTTCTCCACAGCAAATTAATCAATTAGTAGAGAGAAGAAACAACCCACACAATGAAAAAAAATGCCTGCTAGTCCTCAAACAGAAGACTAATATCTAGACATATAAAGAACTCAAAATAATTAGATCAACTAAAATAAAAGAATCAAGAATTTAGCAAGTGAAATGAACAAACACATCTCAGAAGAAGTAAAAATGTCCAACAAACATAAAAAATCTTCAATATCTCTGGCTGATAGAGAAATGCAAATTAAAAGAACACTAAGATTTCATCTTTCACCAGAAAGAATGGCAATCATCAAGAAGTCAAAGAAAAAGAAATGCTCCTATGGCTGCTGTGAAAAGCAACATTCCAACATTATCAGTGGGAATGTAAGCTAGCAAACCATTTTTGAAATTAGAATGGAGAATTTCAAAGAAGATTTAAGATTTCATATGACATAGCTATTCCTGTTCTAAGTAGCTTCCAAAGAGTCAATATATCATGTTAGTAAGATACATCCATACCAATGCTTGCAGCAACACAATTCACAAGAGCTACACTGTGAAAGAACCCTGCATGTCCATCAACAGATGAATGGAACATGTGGTATCTATGCACAGTGTAATACTGTACTACTTGGCTATAAAGAAAGATAATTTCAAGATTTTTGTAGGAAAATGGATGCACTTAGAGAATTTAGTTTGAGTGAAATAAATCACATAATAAGTATCTATCAGTTAAACAATGGTATGTATCAGTTGAACAAGGTGAAGTTCAAAAATCAAAATAAAGCATGTATGGAAGGGAACAAGGGGTAGCACTTTTGCAAATGAGAAGAAGTCTAGGACACTGAGGGTGAAAGTTCAGAGGAGGGGAAGGGAAAGTAAGAAGAACTAAGATATACCACATACAGTTACCGAACACAATGAATATAAACATTATGCATCATAAACATGAGCTAAGAATAAGAATAACTACAAGAACGTGAAAAAGGAATGAGAATTTAAAGATGGAAGGATGGAGGGAGGTGGGTGAGAAGGGTAAGGGGATTGAAGAAAGAATTGTTGTGTTATGTACATGTACATACTCCCCAAGATGAATGTGAATTTCATGTACTGCAAACATGAAATAATACAATTTAAAGAAAGGGAGGATGTTTTGTAAACGATGTGAGGTGTTTGTGTGTCTGTGTGTGTGGCAGTAGCAGTTTTAAATTTTGGTTTTTTAAATGAAGGATTTTAAGTGAAAATAATTTGACTGAGAAAATGTCACCGAATTGACCCATTAAGACAATGCTTAATGAGAAAAAAAAATGCAATGAAATTTTTTAACATTCGTCAAGTTCAACGTAGGAAAAATAAAAGTATCCAGTCAAAGGTAAAAAAAACAAGAATAAAAATGCCATGGACATCATAAAAGAAGTTAATACTCACATAATAAGGATCCGAGAAAGAGAGAAACAAAGCATATTAAAAAATGGTGGCTAAAAGCCTAAAAACTTCACCAGGAAATATCAAAATTAAGCTGCCAAAAATCATAAGAGAGAAGGGAAGGAAGAGTACAAGGATGAAAATAAAACAAAAATGTTAAAAATAACTAGAGCTACAATGATTCAGTAATGGACACAGAATATAAAATGTAAAAATTGTGATATCAAAACATAGGGGTTTTGTATGTGATTGAAGTTAAATTAATATAAACTTGAAACATATTATATAAGATTATAGCATAACCCTCACAGTAAGCTCAAAGCAAACTCTAAAATGTATATACAAATAATAGAATTACAAGAAATACAATGAAAGAAAATCATATTAGAAGTGATGCTGGCAAGAGAAGAGTAATAAATCCACAAGACAGCAATAAAACAAGGAACAAAATGACCACATTAATTTTTACTTATCAGGAATTACCATAAATATAGGTCAAAAGCAATAGACCAGATAAGCAGGTTAATAAAATAACAGCAAACTATATTTTCATAAAAGAGAATCTCAGCTTCCATCAATTCATATAGACTGTAATGGGAGGAAAAATGATATTCAGCATAAATGGAAACAAAGTAAGAAGAGGGGCATCTAATTTATATCAAATAATATAAATGTAAAGTGAAAAACTTTTAAAAGAGAATAAAGGTTATTTTACAGTGACAATTGTGCCAATTCAACAAATGGAATGAATATATATATATATAAATTCATATCATGTATATATCATATCACATATATATATTCATATCATATATATATATATATATATCAACATTGGACCACTTACCTATATAAAGAAAATATTAATACATATAGAGGATAGCAATAATTTCCCACTTTCCATAGTGGGTAAAACATCCAGAGATAAAATCATCATGAAAACATTGAACACAAATAACACTTTGAACAAATGGATGTAAAAAATACATACATAAGTTCCTTTTCAACAGCAAGAGAAAAAAACTATTGTTCTTAAGAGTAGATACAACATGCTCTAAGGTAACTCATCTATTAGGCTACAAAATCTTACCAAATTTAAGGTTTAATATTATAAAATACTCCATCTATCCACAAATGGTATAAAACTAGAAATTAAAAATATCGAAATACTAAAAAATTCACAAATATCTGGAAGTGGAGCCACACATTCCTGAACAATTGTAAAGGAAAAAAAAAACATTTTGAGAAAAGTAAATATGGAAATACAATATGCCAAAGTTTATGAAATGTAGCAAAATCAATACTAAAATGATTACAGTTTGGAATACACATGGGAATAAAGAGAAGGGGCTCAAATAAATAACTTTTTGAATAACTAGATTAAATATAATTAAGCTTAAATTTAATAAAAATATAATAATATAGATCATAGAAGAAAAAAGACTAAAAAAATCAATGAAAGTAAAGTTTATATTTGAAAAGAAGCAAGATCAGCAAAATTTTAGACTTATGGAAGTCTCAATAAAAACTAAGTAAAAAGAACTTACAACTGATAACATTAAAATATAAGATGATAAAACTACTTTTAACAATTTTATACCCATGGATTGCATACTCTAGAAGTGGATAAATTCCTAGAATCATATAACCTCGCAAACTTAATCATGAAGAAAGTGGAAATTTGTATTGATAAATTATCCATAAAAAGATTGAAATATAATTAAACATGTCCCTTTAAGGAAAAATTCAGAACCTGATGGGTTACTGATAAATTCTAACAAATATTTACAAAATAATCTACCATATCCTTCTTGAAATCTATCAAAAATTTGAATAAAGTTGTCATATTTCCAAACTAATGTTATATGACTACCATCATGCTGATACTGCAGCCAAATAAGGACGTTACATGGAAAGAAAATGATTAGTCATTATCTCTAGTTAATATAAATAGAAAATCCTACAAACCAAATCTAACAGTGTATGAAAATTATTCATTAGGATCAAATGAAAATTGCCCAGAGAATAAAAGAACATTCAAAAAACATAATAAAAAATGAGACATACCACATTAACAGAATGGAAAGCAAAAATTAACTGAACGTTTCAATAAATAAAAGCAAAATTGAAAAAGTTGATCATTATTATTTTATTAAAATTAGGTATAAAAATGTGTCAACACAATAAGATCCATATATTTTAAGACCACAGCTAATATCACACTAAATATTAAAAAGATAAAAATTTTTCCTAAAAGAATCAGAAACAAGACAAGGTTACATATTCTTGTTACATGTATTTAATAATATAGTGGAAGTCCTAGCCAGAACAATTGGATAAAAAAATGAAATAAGACATCTAAATTAGAAAGGAAGAGGTAAAACATCTCTGCATATATAATTGTGTGCATATATATGGATATTATAGATCTGTGTGTGTGTGTGTGTGTGTGTCCTAAGGATGCCCCAAAATAAAACAATCTCTACAGGCCAATCAATGCAGTCAATAATGTCTCAGGGTACAGAATTAATACATAAAATGTAGCATTTCTATTCACCATCCAAAAACAATAAAATAATTTCATTTATAATAACATAAAAATAATAAAATATCAACAAATAATTTTAGACAAGGGCATGGAAGACCTTTATACTAAAAACCATAAAATAGTGGATAAAAAAATTTTATAGGCACATGAAATCTATATGTCCTTTGTTCATAGGTTGAAAAAAATCAATATTGTAAAAAATGTCCAAAAATTGATATGCCAATTTCCCAAAGTACTATATAGATTCAAGAGAATCTGTAGCATAATTCTAATGACATTTTCCACAAAAAATATATAAATAGTAACTCTCAAGATCATATAGAACTACAAAATATGAATCACTAAAATAATCTTAAGCAAGAAGAACAAAGCTGGAAATATCACACTATTTGACTTCAAAGTATAATTCAAAGCTATAATGACTTTTTAAAAAGTATAGTACTAGAATGAAAAGCAGAGACCAAAGAAGCAGATCAAAATCCAAATAATGAATCCATTCATGAATTGTCAATGAGTCTTGAAAAAAACATGAGAAGACACAGTGAGGAAAGACAGTCCCTTCAATAAACAGCATTGGAAAATGTGGAATCCACATGCATAATAAGGGGAAAAAAGAAAGGTCTTTATCTTTTACCATACACAAGACTCAGCTAAAAATGAATTAGACAAGTATAAGACCTGAAACTACAAAAATTTTGGAAAAAAACAAGGAGAAAAGTTTCATGAAATTGGTCTAGGCAATGATTTTTGGTGGAGATATGATTCCAGATTCACAGACAACAAAGCAAAAATACACAAGTGAGAAAATATCATACTAAAAAGCTTCTGGACAGCAAATGAAACACAAATGAAATGGAAGCCTATAGAATGGGAGAAAATATTTGCAAAGACTATATATCTAATAATGGGTTAGCAAAATATATAAAGAACTCATGGGAAAAGCTGACTCAGTAGCAAAACCAAAACCCTATCACAATGAACAAAGGACCTGACAAAACAGCAAGTACCATGTAAATAGAAAACTATTTAATATTGGCAATAATGTGAATTCAAATAAAAATTATATTGAGCTATCATTTCACAGTTAGAATAGCTGTTATAAATAATCAAAAGAGAGGCAGGGGAGCAGAGGCCCCGAGCCCCAAGCAACTGAGCCTTTCCAGCTGTCATACCACTACTCCCAGCTCAGAGGATCAGAGCCCCACCCAGTGCTGAGGAAGTGAGCCATTTAGCCCACCATACCACCACCCCCAGCACAGAGGAGTAGAGCCCAGCCCAGAACCGAGGAGAGGAGGTGAGCCAGCAGCACATACCCCATCCCCACTGAAATGAGAAAACACATAAACAAGTCTCAAAACCAGACTTCCAGATCACCTACAGCAACCCCAAAGGGAAAGGAGATGGAACAATCTGATACTCAACCACCTGCACTCCCTGAACTGGAAACAAAAGAGGATCTGTGGAAAATGAAATCAGATATAATTTCTCAGACAACAGCAGAGATTGTGTCTGTAGTGCAAGACATGATTAAGAAATCTAGAAAGGACAGAGATTAAAAAAATAGAAGAGCTGAGGAACATGATGGAATCCCAACATAGGAAACAAATGGAATCCATAAAACAGTTGCAAACAGATTTCCAGGAGATTAAAAACTCCATTAAAAGTTTATGCAGCAGAATGAGCCAACATGAGGACAGAATTTCAGATATAGAAGATAAGATTCTAATTAGTGACCAGGAAAAGAAAAAATTCTCAAAAATAGTAACGGACCAGGAAAAATCAATCCAGCAGCTGCTACACAATGCAAAGAAAAATAACATAAGACTGATTGGAGTCAATGAAGAAACAGGAGAGAGTGCAGATGACATAAAACTGTTCACAGAAGAGATGGCAGAAAAATGACGTTATTTGCAGATGACATGATACTCTTTATAGAAGACCCCAAGAACTCCACCAAAAGTCTTCTAGACTTAATAACCAAATTCAGTAAAGTAGCTGAATACAAGGTTAACATGCAAAGATAAATAGCTTTCCTCTACACAAACAGACTCACTGAGACAGAAATAAAGCAAACAATTCCTTTCACTGTAGCATCCAAAAAACTGAAATACCTAAGAATCAATCTAACAAAAGAAATCAAAAACCTCTTCTCTGAAAACTATAGCACTCTGAAAAGAGAGTTTGAACAGGATATCAGAAAATGGAAAGACATCCCTTGCTTCTGGGTAGGAAGAATCAACATACTGAAAATGGCCATACTTCCAAAAATGCTATATAGATTCAATGCAATCCCAGTTGAAATTCCAGCAGCATATTTCATGAACCTTGAGAAAACAATCCAAAAATTCATTTGGAACAAGAAGAGACCCAGAATAGCAAAAGCAATTCTAGGTAACAGAGACATGACAGGGGGAATTACAACCCCAACTTGAAACTATACTATAAAGCTACTGTGATAAAAACATGTTACTGGCAAAGAAACAGACCTGAGGACCAGTGGAAAAGATTAGAAGTTGCTGAAACAACTCCAGACAGACTCAGCCATTTCTTCTTTGACAAAGGAGCCAAACACCCTCACTGGAGGAAATTACCCTCTTTAATAAATGGTACTAGAGAAATTTTGTTTCAACTTTCCAAAGACAAAAACTGGACCTCTATCTCGTGCCATGCACTAAATTAAATCTAAATGGATTAAATATAAAAATATTAAAACAGAAATGCTGAACTGGCTGGAACAGAGGTTAGGTAGAACTCTTGACACTGGTGTAGGAAAAGATTTTATGAACAAAACCTCAGTTGCCCATAAACTAGCACAATCAACTAGTGGGATCTCTTCTTACTAAAAAGCTTCTGCACAGCAAGAGAAACCACCAGCAGTGTGAAGAGACAACCCACAATGTGGGAAAAAATTTTCACCAGCAGTCCCTCAGACAAAGGCCTACTATCTTTTTTTTTTTTTTGTACTGGGGATCGAACTTGGGTCCTTGCGCTTGTGCAGCAGGCGGCAAAACCACTGAGCTAAATCCACGGCTACTATCTTGAATCTATAAAGAACTTAAAAAAATCAGACCTCCCAAATTTGAAGACTAAATCCAAAAATGGGCATCTGAAATGAACAGACATTTCTCAGACAAAGAAGTAGAAATAACAAATAAACCTGTGAAAAAATGTCCAACATCACTGTTAATTTGAGAGATGCAAATGAAAACAATGCTGAGATTCCACCTCACCCCAGTAAGAATGGCTGCTCTCATGAATTCAACCAATAACAAATGCTGGTGTGGCTGTGGGGAAAGAGGAACCCTACTCCACTGCTGGTGGGAGTGTAGACTGGTGCAACCACTGTGGAAATCAGTATGGAGATACCTCAATGAACTAGGTCTGGAAGTCCCATTGGACCCAGCTATTCCCCTGCTGGGTATCTTATCCAAAGAATTAAAAGAATCATACCACAGTGATATATGTGCACCCATGTTCATAGCAGCACAATTTGTAATAGCTAAAACTTGGAAGCAGCTCAAATGCCCATCAACTGGAGATTGTATAAAGAAAATGCTTTTTTAATAAAACGAAGTACTCCTCAGCCATAAAAAAGTGAGAAATTAGAGACATTTATAGCTAAATGGATGCACATTGAGGCGATACTCTTAAGTTAAATAAATAGGATACACATGTGTAAATACCGAATAGTTTCTCTAGTGTGAGAAACTGAAAGTGTAAATAAGGACTAAAAGGTATAACAGATAAGGTGAAATAGGAAGAAAAGGGGCACAGGAGAAGAGGAAGTGGGAGGGGTCAGGGAAAAGAAAAAAGGAATGGAATTAGTATGAGAAAATTAAAAATGGAAACAAAGTCTTTGTAAATAAGGAGGATTGGTTGAGCTGAAGGGAGGGCAGGGTAATGGGGAAAAAATAAGAACCAAGATAGATTATGTAAAGGTGCAAATTTCCAATGATGAATGTCACTATATTGTATATGAAAAATGTACCAATAAAATTAATTAAAAATAATATTGGAAAGAGAAGTTTTAGTGAGGATATTGACAACAAGGAACTCATTAAATTATGTGTTAGAATGTAAATTGGTGCAGACATTGTAGCATTGTAGAAAACCATACGGAATTTCCTTTAAAAATTAAAGATTACACTACCATATAATTCAGGAATCCCTCTGATACTGTGTAGTGAATCTGACAAGTAGATTTCAGGCTCTTGTGCATAATGAATGAAGAACCACAAGCATATATCCAGTGGTCAAGAAAAAGAAGTTGCATTAATTGAAGATCTTGAGAAGATGTGCTCAGGGCACATTCATCCCAGCAAAAACAAAATGGGTAGTATGAACAGAGAAATGGTGTTTGGCCAATAGGGAAATAAAAGGGTCAGATAAATCAGACTTTTAAATTTTAAAGAAGTGCATCCCAGTCTAGGAGTTTCCAACTGGGTCTCCAGATAAGAAGGACAAGAATGATTGACAGGGTCCTGAGTCATTTCAGGGTCTTTTAACACACATGCCTGTCCCAGAATCCACTCTGCTTAAACTACATACATGAGATGCAGTCCATATGTATGAACTTTTAGCAAGTCTCCAATGGGCGAAGGTTACTGAAGATCATGCCATGAGATCGAACACCCATGTACTCTGGTCTAGAATTATGGAGATGTTTTCTGGACCTTTGCTATTTCTGCTTCTCTAAAGAAAATCCAAATGAGAAATAACCCTGAGGTGTTGCCCAAATTCTGCTGGCTGGAGAGGGAGTGGTCTCCCAGCCCCAGTTATGTTACTTGTACGACCAGTTCTGGTATTTATCTAGAGGGCAGCCCATCTCAAGAAATTTTCTGCATTACATTGTCCTTTGCTGTATCATTTACAACAGTCAAGACATGGAAACTGTGGTATGTACATAAATTGTAATAAAGAAGAAAGAAATACTGCAATTTCCACAATATGAGTGAACCTGAAAATATGTCTAAGTAAAACAGGATGGAGTCAGAAAGATAACAATGCTTGACCTCACTAATTCTTGGAATTTAAAAACAGAAAGTAGAAGGTGGTTCCAGAGGAGGAAGGTTTGCAGAGATGTTAGTTAAAATGCACAAACACAATATGATGACTGTAGGTAATACTTGAAATAATATATTGTATGCTTGAAATTTTATAAAGAATAGATCTTTCATACTCTCATACCCAAAAAAAGATTGTGAGAAGAGGCATATGTTAATTGTTCATAGGTTGATAGTGGTAATCATTTCACAGTTCATATATGTATATGTATTTATATATATGAATATATGTATATATATAAAATATGTAAATATACAAAAATATATATGTAAATATATACATATATATGTCAGTTATATATTTTAAGCATATAATTTTCATTTTTTAATTCTAATAAACCTAGAGGGAACACCATAAAATGTTTAATGATTATAACCAGACTTAGATTGTGTGTAGAATATTTTCCAAATATTCATCTATTGATTACATACACTAAGCACATCCATCATTAATGAAAAAATCCTCTTCTTCCTTACCCCCTACTGTATTTTAGCAGATGAGGAAGCATTTAGATCACCATGCTCATACCATTAGACTTGATCTCTTTCTTTGCTTAGTGTCCTCTTCTGAATGGAAAAAATGGATAATGGAGAAGAAATTTTCTTTTACTCTGTCTTTATTCATTCATGAACTCTTTGGGATGCTTACAATATGAATTTCTATTAATATTATTGGGTGGTGAGAGTCCAGGAATCTACTGTCAGTTTTAAAATTAAATAACTATTTATCAAAATATGCATTTGTCTTCCAACTCTAGGTTCTTTCTTGGAATCAGGAAGGGAAATATTTTATGAAATTCAGTGGCTTAAAATTTAGAAGGATTCTTAAAACACATTTGTACACCTCTCCCATAATATCTGTCAGTAAGTCTGACTAGGTTACATCCAGAAAATTTGCATTTCTTAGAAGCTTTCATTTGATAATGAGGCTGTGAATTCACTACCCACACTTTTACAATCACGAGTAAGTGAAAGTAATAATTCAAGGGCACATGAAATTTATAATCAAACTAGCCATGCATTAATGTCCTATTGCTGCAACAAAATTCCATAAATTGAGTCACTTAAAATAACACAAAATTTTTATCTTAAATTTCTGCAGGTCAGAAGTCTAAAATAGATTGCCAAACTGTGATCCTTCTGTATGAGCTAGAGGAGCCTCTGTTTCCCACGGTGATCTCTCTTCAGGCTATAGTCTACTTCCTAGGACCAAATCAACTATAAGCCACACAATCTAATCACTGTCCAAATGGCTCACCTCCTCTTTTGAAGCTCTTGGAGGGCCTAGATATGAACCATTACAGAGAGTAATAAGTAAAAATATTTGTCATTATAGTCTAAATTTCAGGATTATTTTTCTTTAGATCTTGATACAATGTATATTTTCTTTCATGTATAATCTCTGTTGGTATAGTTATGCTATAAATCTAAAAAAGGGCTTACTGTCTTGTAGGAGAAGCCAATGGGAGCATATGTATGGCATTTAACATACAAACACACATATAGATAGAGATTCAAGAATCAAAATAATTCAAATCAAGAGTAACAAATGGCATTCTTTATAAAATTCTTCAGAACCCTGTGCCAGAAAAGAGACAATTGCCTTGTCCCACTTCCAGCAGAGACAAGGAGCATGTACAGAGGGCTCATCAGGGGATCTGGGGAACTAGATGTCCAGGAAAATTGGTAGAAAGTTGAAAGAGAAAACTTGGAGAATTTGAACTTTGTTTTTCTAGATGGTGGAATGTTAATCAAAATTTAAATGGACCCTTTCCCCGGAACTTCCTGGACCCCGTGAGTGCAGATGGCATCACCTGGAGCTTGAGCAGCAGCACGTGGATTTCAAAGACAATGACCAAGAACAAATTAAGAGGGCAGAAGTCCAGGAATGTATTTCACATAGCCAGCCAAAAGAACTTTAAGTCCCAAAACAAGGCAAAACCAGTCACCACTAATCTTAAAAATATAAACATTGTAAATGATGAAAAAATTCGTAGATGAATAATGCTTTTGTAAACATTCAGAAGGAACTTGCAAATTTCTCAAAAAGGCTTACTCATGAACCACTGGAGAAAGAGCTGAATGATCAGCAGCATCGTGAAGATGAACCAGTTAATGCTGATGAACCTGCAAGATTAATGACTCAATTGTAATACAATGGAGATGTATCAAATTCCTGCAAAAAACTCAAGAAAATAATATTTTATAAAACTTTAAAAAAATTTAAATGGAGAATTCCATTAAAGAACATAGTGCAACATTGTTAGTATCATTCATATGCAGGGACTCAGTAAAATTTTTCATTCAATGAAATTTGTTCTATTACATTTCTAAGAAAAAAATTTACAAAATAAAACCAAAAAGCATTATTTTAAATATTGCAATTTGGTGATTAAGAATGTAAGGCTTAAGCATTTACAAGCAAGCATGTGTAAATGAGAATGTTACCATTAGCAACAAAATGATATTTTCATTATATTTTAACATTTATTAAGCACCACTGGAGGACAGAGTTATTTCTCAATTTTTTTTTTTTTTTTTTTTTTTTTTGTACCGGGGATCCAACCCGGGACCTTTTGGTTAAGAGGCAGACAGCAGAACCATTGAGGTAAATCACCAGCCAGGTTCTCAATTTTATTTAAATTGGTTCTCTTAATTATGGACTGAATAAATGGTTGCACTATAATCTCACTTTTATAAAGTTTTTTTGAAAGACAATTTCTTTATGATGGTATTTTCAGATTAATTTCAATGTAATATTTTTAACTTTTAATAGTACATGGTTGCAGTACTTAATGATTAGATTCACTGTAGTGGTTGGTGCATGTACATAACACATTTCAATTCTCTTCTTTTTCCCCCTTCCATCCACTCTTCTTATTTTTCCAGCAACAGATTTATTTATTTATCTTATCACACTTTATAAAATTAATTATCATTTGCACAGATTGAACAGAGAAATAGGCCAAGGAACATATAAACACATAAGACAATTGTACTAAGTCAAGCTACACTTTTAGATACATCATTCCTTACAATATTCTCTTTTTAATTCCCAAATTCCATCCTACTACACCAATTACCTTATATGCTCTACAAGATATTAGTAGTTCATGTATAGGTGGTATTTTGAGTTTAATCCATTCCTAATTTATTTAAATATGTGAAAAATATCTTTAATCTAAGAAAGCAACAAAGGGTAACAGTGAAAATATAACATTGCATGTAAGCATTTTAAGGTATTATTTTCATTTTAAAAAATCATTAGCATTTCTTTTTCCTAGGCATTTTGTTCAACCCTGAGAATGCACATAGCAATATATTGTTATCTTATGTACTTTTTTCTTTTAGAAGCTTACATTTACTCTCCTTTCCAGGACTGAATTGTAAAACCTTTTATGTGCCAGGTAGTTATTTCCACCTTATAATATAAAACATAATGTTAGAAGGACCCTCATGCTCCTTACCCTGAAAAGACTTGTGAGCTTCTTAGGCACAGATTCAATTTTTGTCAGTACTGTATCTAGTACACACAATATAGCTTGCCATACAGTAGAGAGATACTCAATAGAAATTTGTGGCTATAACAGCAGTAGAAAACTCAGTGAAAAATTAGCTATGCACTAATAACATAATGACAGTATCTGTGTTATGATTTTTATTTTATTCAATTTAATGTTAATATCATATGGATTTTAAAATGACATATTGTATAGAAAATGAACGAACAAAAACTTGGTTCTCTAGTAAGTTCAAATCAGCATTTATTTGATTGGGACCTAATATATTTCTTTTATTATGTCAGTACTGAGTGTAAAAAGATAAATAAGATAGTCTAAGCCCTTAAGGGACCAGTGCAAACAAAAGTTCACAAAACTGATTGGCCTTATTATTGAAAAAAACATTTTGGCCAGTTTATAATCAGTTTGTAGGTCAGCAAAGGAAAAATTATAAAATGTTGGTAAGGATGCAGAGAAAAGAAATACCATACATACTGCTGCAGAATGTAAGTTAGTACAGCTATTATGGAATACAGTATGGAGTTTCCACACAGAAGTTAAAAATAAAACTACCATATAATTTGCAAATCCCACAGTGTATATACATTCAGAGAAAATAAAAGCAGTTTATAATTTCATATACAAAGTCTTCAGAAATGAATTCTTTTCTTCCAAATATTTGCTTGTTTGGGATTATACTGATTTATAAAATTCTAGGCATTAAAATAAAGGCCTATTTGTAGCAGTTATTATGACTATTTTAAATTGAAAATGAAGTAAAAATTAATTGATTAGGCCTTTTTGTTTTGTTTTTGTTTTTGTTTTTGAGACAGGGTCACCCACTGTAGTTCAGCCTGGCTTTGAATTCACTATGTGGCCCAGGCAGGCCTGGAACTTGCAGCAATTCTCCTGCCTCAACCTCCCAAGTGCTGAAATTACAGGCCTGCATTAGGCCATTTGGGGGTGTGTGTGTTAAAAGTTATTTAAGAATGAAGAACCTTGTTATTAAAATAGATGAGATAGTAGGTATAATTAAAAACATGATTAATGTTTAGATTTAGAAAAAACTTACAATGAAAGATGTATTTTTATTAATTCACCTCACTTTAAACATACTTATCCTATCTAAAAATCCTTTTTAGTGTCATTATGAGGTATGATAAAAATATGGTAAGTGCTGCTTCAGAATGCCATTCATCATAAAGCCACACTGTTAACAGCATTATTTATGGTATACATATGTATGGTTCACCCTGTTCACCAGATACAGTACTTCTAAATGCTTGACTTTTCTCCAAAGTCAAATGACCATGAAAGGTAAACATTTTTAATTAAATCAGGACATCGAGATAGCCAGGGCAGCACAAATAAAGAGACTAATAAAGAAGTCTTAAAGAACCCCTTTAGGAAATTGCAAGAAAAATGGAATAAGTGTGGTTGGAATAACGGGGTACATTGTGAATGGCATGAACACCCATGATATATTATGTAATACATTTAAAAAAATTTAAATATTCACCACAAGTTTTGATATTGAGTATACTGAGATTAATAAAAAAAGGAGTAGGAATAGTAAACATAATTAGAGAGAGAGAGAAAAAGAGGGATAGAATGAGTTAAGAGAGGCTGTGATACCACTGTTACCCAGCTATCTGATTAAAAGAAGAAAAACAAAGATTTCACTCATTATCATTAAAGTATTCCATGGAGAAAGTGAGAGACTCAGAGGCTGACTCAAGTTCCCATTTACAAAAGAGCTCTAATTGATCCTGACTTCCCATCTCTTCCCATCCTTTACCAGCAGCAAAAGTTAAAACTGTCCCTCAATTTTCTCTTTTAAAGTATAAAAATATCTTTGAAAAATTAGTTATATAAATAACACATACTTATTAACATTTATTTATCGATATATTTCGGACAAAATTTGATTGAAGACAGACTTCTTTTCTTTGTCTTCATTTCATTGAAAAGAAATGTGTACTGTTCCAGATTACACAACTTTTTGTAATTTTTGAACACTTGAGAATGATTTTTTTTGTCCTTGAATGCATTTACTAACATAGGAAAGTAAATATTTAGAGCAATTCATGGGGATTTAGTCTGTGATTTCCATTTTGGTAAAGAAATATATATTTACAATGTATTAATCACATCATGTCTGTCCTTGTATTTGATATTATGAAATAGCTATAGCTATTTTTAACAAGTTATCTAGTCTTTACTATAGTTAAATTTGTGGCAACACAATACAAAAGAGAGTATGTCTTCCTATTGTCTTAGAATGCAGTGAAATATAATCCATGTAAATATAGCTGACCTTCATGAAAACTAGGAAAACTTAAGAGTCATGACTATAAATAATCTATAAGTGGCTTAAAGACATATGATTATTAAGAAAACCAGCACCATTTATTAAAGAGGCTATCTTTCCTCCTGTGAGGGTGTTTGGCTCTTTTGTCGAAGATGACGTGGCTGAGTTGTTTCTGCATCTTGTCTGGAGTTGTTTCTGCATCTTCTGATCAGATCCATTGCTCCTCGGGTCTGTTTCTTTGCTAGTACCATGCAGTTATCACAGTAGCTTTGTAGTATAGTTTCAAGTTGGGGATTGTGATACCCCCTACATTGTCTTTGTTGCCTAGAATTGCTTTTGCTATTCTAGGTCTCTTCTTGTCCTAAATGAATTTTTGGATTTTTTTTCTAAAGGTCTGTGAAGTATGCTGCTGGGATTTCAATTGGGAATGAATTGAATCTATATAACAGTTTGGGAAGTATGGATATTTTCACTCTATTTGTTCTTCCTACCGAGGAGCAAGGGATGTCTTTCCGTTTTCTGATATCCTCTTCCATCTCTTTTTTCAGAGCGCTGTAGTTTTCAGTAAAACTAGACCTATATCTCTCACTATGCACTAAACTAAAATCAAAATGGACTAAAGATTTAAGTATTAAAACAGAAACACTAGGACAGAGTGGGGCTCCCGGCTGCCGGGGATCTCTCTCCTCACCCATGTGGTTCTGTTAGGGTATTAAAAATATGGGAGGCATTACATTCATATGAAACATCAATAGAACTTTAAAAAGATCATGATGAACTGCTCATAGAGAAAAATAAAAAATTGGAAAATAAGGTTAGAACACTACAGAAGGAACTAACAGAAACAAAAGAAGTGAAATTACAGTTAGAACATGAGAAACTACATTGAGAAGGAGAACTCAGAAATTTAAGATTTGCCTTACAACAAGAAGAGGAAAAAAAGAAATGTTGATCAGTTATGTGAAAAAATTAAAGAACTGTTAAAACAGAAGCACTAAGCCACCTGGGAGAGAGGTTAGGTAGAACTCTGGAAGACACTGGTGTAAGAAAAGATTACACATTGTATTGTCATTGTCATTTAATTAAAGGAGATGTCTTATTTCTTCTTTAATTTCTTCTGTGACCCATTGGTTATTCAGAAGTGTGTTGTTCAATTTCCATGCGTTTATGAAGCTTTTGTGGTTTCTTTTGCTATTGATCTCCAATTTCATCTCACTATAGTCTGATATTATACAGGGATAAGTTCAATTCCTTTGCATTTACTTAAACATGTTCTATGTGTAAGTATGTGGTCTATCTTGGAGAATGACCCATGGGCACCTGAGAAGAATGTGTATTCTGATTTTGGGGGGAGAAACACTATGTAAACATCTGTTGAGTTCATATGTTCAAGAGTTTTACTGAGTTCTAGTATTTTGAGGCTTATTTTTTGTCTGGTTGATCTACTTGTGACAGTGGGGTATCGAGGTCCCCTGCTACTATATCATTAATGCTTATATGGTTTTTCATTTCCGTTAGTATTTGTTTTATATAGTTTGGTACACTAGTGTTTGGTGCATAGATATTTATGATTGTCATCTCTTCTTCTTGGATTGTTCCCTTTAGAAGGATGTATTGTCCTCCTTTGTCTCTCTTAGTCAGTGTTGGTTTGAAATCCACTTGATCTCCAGAAAGGATAGCTCGTCCTGCTTTTTTTCAGGTTCCTGTTGCATGGAGTATTGTTTTCCACCCTTTAACTTTCAGTCTATGAGTTTTCTTTTTAATTAAGTGTGTTTCTTGTATGCAGCATATCATTGGGTTTTGCTTCTGGACCCATTCTGCCAGTTTATTTCTTTTGATTGGTGAATTGAGACCATTAACATTGATGGTTATAACTGAAATGCATTGACTTTCATTGCCATGACTTTTTCTTTTTGTTGGCTTCTCCCCCTTTACATTTAATTTCTTGTCATGCCCGATGGGTTCATTCTGCTTTGCTTCCTGGGGTTGTGATCCTCAATGTCTGTTCCTAGGATATTGTGTAAAATTTTTTGGAGTGCTGGTTTGGTATTCACGAAGTTCCTAAGGTTCTCTTTGTCATGAAAGTATCTTATTTTTCCATCAATTTTGAAAGATAGTTTTTCAGGATACATCAATCTGGGCTGGACTCTATTTTCTTTTAGGGCTTGGAATATGTCACTCCAAGCTCATCTTGCCTTGATGGTTTGTGTTGAGAAGTCTGCTGTGATTCTGATGGGCTTTCCTTTGTATGTGATTGGTTTCTTTTCTCTAACTTCTTGTAGAACTTTGTTCTTCTGTTAAGTTTCTGGAATGTTAACAATTATATGCCTATGTGTAGATTTTTTTTTTGATCAAGGCTATTTGGAATCCTATATCCCTCACTTATCTGTATGTCAAGCTCTTTTCCCCTGCTTGGGAAGTTTTCTGCCATTATTTCTGTGAAGAGATTTTTTATGTCATCTGCACTCTCTCCTGTTTCTTCATTGAGCCCAATCAGTCTTATGTTATTCTTTTTTGCATCATCTAGCAGCTGCTGGATTGATTTCTCCTGTTCCCTTATAATTTTGAAGCAATTTTTATTTTCCTGGTCACTAATTGCAATCTTATCTTCTATATCTGAAATGCTGTCCTCACATTGGCTCATTCTGCTGTGTAGACTTTCAGTGGAATTTTTCATGTCCTGGAAATCTCTTTGCATCAGTTTTATGTATTCAATTTGTTTCCTATGTTGGGATTCCACAATATTCCTCATCTCCTCTATTTTTTTATCTGTGTCCTCTCTACATTTATTAATCATGTCTTGCACTATGGGCACAATCTGTGCTGTTATATGAGAAAATATTGCTGATTTCATTTTTCCCAGATCCTCTTTCATTGCTAGTTCAGGGATTCCAGGTGGTTGAGTAGTGACAATACAACATATCAGAATCTATGGGACACAATGAAAGCACTCTCATGAGGGAAATTCATAGCAGTGAATAGTCATATTAGGAAAACAGAATGAGCCCAATTAAGCAACTTGATGCTGACCCTCGAGCTTCTAGAAAAAGAAGAGCAGGGCAAACCCAAAGCTCATACAAACAAGGAAATTATAAAGAACAGGGCAGAAATCAATGCAATGGAGGCTAAGAAAACAATGGAAAGAATCAATGAAACCAAAAGTTGGTTCTTCAAAAGAATAAACAAAATTGACAAAACCTTAGCCAGCCTTATCAAAAAATTAAAGAAAAGGCCCAAATCCATGCAGTTAGATATGAAAAGGGTGAAACTGCAACAGACCCAGCAGAAATCCAGAGTATCATCAGTACCTACTTCGAGAACCTATATGCCAATAAGATGGAAAACACAGAAGAAATGGACAGATTCCTAAACATGTATGAATTACCAAAGTTGAATGAAGAAGACCTAAAAATTCTAAACAACCCAATATCAATCAACAAAATTGAAAACATAATTAAAAACTTACCAACCAAAAAAAGTCCGGGTCCTGATGACTTCAGTGCTGAATTCTACATGACACTTAGAGAGAAACTACTTCCACTACTCTTTAAACTCTTCAACGAAATTGAAAGGGAAGCAATACTCTTGAATTCATTCCTGGAAGCAAGCATCATCTTGATCCCCAAAGCAGAGAAGGACTCAACCAAAAAAGAGAAGTATAGGCCAATCTCACTAATGAACACAGATGCAAAAATCCTTAATAAGATACTGGCAAATAGAATGCAGGAGATCATCAAGAAGATCATACAGGCATCCAGAAGGAAGCTCCCCCACTGCTATCCCAAGCTCCTAGGGAAGAGAAGGTGAGCCGGTCCCAGAACCCGGAAGGAAGCTCCCCCGCTGCCATCCCAAGCTCCTAGGGCAGAGAAGGTGAGCTGTGCAGGCACCAGAAGCACCCCTCCCCTGTGGAAATGAGAAGACATGTAAACAAGTATCAAAAACAGACTTCTGGATCACCTACAGCAACCCCAAAGGGAAACGAGATGGAACAATCTGATACTCAACCACTTGGACTCTCTGAACTGGCAACAAAGGAGGATCTGGGAAAAGTGAAATCAGAAATAATTATTCAGGTAACAGCAAATATTTTGGTCATGGTGCAAGACATGATTAATAAATCTAGAGAGGACATAGATAAAAAAAATAGAGGATCTGAGGAACATGATGGAATCCCAACATAGGAAACAAATGGAATCCATAAAACAGATTCAAACAAATTTCCAGGAGATTAAAAACTCCATCAAAAGTCTGCACAGCAGAATGAACCAATGTGAGGATAGAATTTCACATATAGAAGAAAAGATTGCAATTAGTGACCAGGAAAAGAAAAATTGCTTTAAAATTGTAAAGGAACATGAGAAATCAATCCAGCAGCTGCTAGATGATGCAAAGAAGAATAACATAAGACTGATTGGAGTCAATGAAGAAAGAGGAGAGAGTGCAGATGACAAAAAAAACTGTTCACAGAAGTGAAGACAGAAAACTTTCCAAGCAGGGGAAAAGAACCTGACATACAGATAAGTGAGATATATAGGACTCCAAATAGCCTTGATCAAAAAAAAACATACACATAGGCATACAGTAGTTAGGATTCCAGAAATCCAACAGAAGAACAAAATTCTACAAGCAGTGAGAGAAAAGAAACCAATCACATACAAAGGAAAGCCCATCAGAATCACAGCAGACTTCTCAATGCAAACCCTCAAGGCAAGAAGAGCTTGGAGTGATGTATTTCAAGCCCTAAAGGAAAACAGCCTCCAACCCAGATTGATGTACCCTGCAAAACTATAATTGTTGGAGAAATAAGATACTTTCATGATAAAGAGCACCTCAGGAACTTCATGAATATCAAACCAGCACTCCAAAAAATTTTAGGCTATACCCTAGGAAAAGACAATAAGGATCACAACCCCAGGAAACCCAGCAGAATGAATCCATTGGGAGTGACAAATTAAACCCAAAGAGGGAGAATCCAACAAAAAGAAAAATTCATGACAAGGCTTTTAAAACTTTTAACTTCATCTCTCTAATTAGTGTGTAATTCAATCTTGTTATTGGACTGATTAGTATTTTTCTGATTCTAGAGTTGCACACCTTTCCTTCTGCTGTACTGGCTATTTATCATCTTATGTCTACTTTTTAATTGGGTTGTCTATTAATGTGCTCTAAGAATCCTTTATATATTTTGGTCATAGGTTATATGCATTGTAAATATGGTCTGTTTAAGGACTACTTTTCATTTTAATGATGTCATTTAAAGTTCTAAATTTTGATGGAATCTCATTTATCAATTTTTTTCTTTTATACATCATGTCTTTTGTATACTAGGTAGTTCTTGCCTACCCTGAATTCATAAATATTTGCCCTTATAATTTCTTCTTAAAGTTTTATACTTTTAGGCTTTCATATTTAGGTTCACAGATCCCTTCAAGTTATTTTCAGGTATGGAAATAAAGGGTTGAAGTTAATTTTTTATATACGGATACCAGGTGTTCTAGTGCCGTTTGCTGAAAGCACTATCTCCTCCTCGGCTCTTGAATTGAGTTTATATTCTATAAAATGCTAATGTTAACTAATCTTTCAAAAATCAGTGAACCATATATGTGTGGTTCTATTCCTAGATTCTCTGTTTTATTCAAATGATCTATATGTCTTTCCTTACACCAACACTGCCTTGATTACTGTAGCTTTAGAAGAAGTCTTAAAATTAGGTACTAAATGTCTTCCAACACTGTTTTGGTTTTTTTTGTTTTTTAAATTTTCTAGGTCCTTTGTACTCCTTCATAACTTTTAAATTTCAATATCCAATTCTTCATTTATAGCAAGTATACATAGACCTGAATTTTTATATATACCTTGTGTTTTCTAATCCTGCTAAATTCAAATATAAGTTCTAGGGGCTTCTAGAGATTTCTTAGTATTTTCTCTGTAGTGATCATTTCATCTAGATATAAAGATTTTGCTTCTACCTTGACAATCCTATCCTAATTACGTCATTTTATTCCCAGCCTATTTTGGTGGGGCCTAGGTTTCAAAGTTTAATGGACATATAAAGAGTAAGCATATCTGCCATTGTTCCCCACATTAAAGAGAAAGCATTGTGTCTTCTCCATTCATATAAGGCTTCTCACTTGAAGTATGGAGTACATGTCTTTAATCTGCTGAGAAGATTCTGTTCTACTTCTGGTCTCCAGATAGCTTTTCCCATAAACAGCTGTAGAATTTAGTCCAATACTTTTTCTCCAACTAGTGACAGGATCATATAGCTTTTTCTTTTCCTCTATTAAAATGATGACTTTTGCGGGGTGGATCTTCCAATGCTGAACCAACACTGCCATCCCTATAACAAAACCATTTTCTACATACTGCCAGATCTGACTTCCTATAGTTTGTTTTGTTAAACAAATTTCTATCTATGGTCATACTTTTTCTTCTATTATCTTTATCCAGTTTTAGGATTAGCATAATGTTGATTTCCTAAAATGAGGGGAGAAGTGTTCCTTCTTTTTTCTGCTTTAATTGTTTGATATAATTTATCAGTTAAAATGTATATGAGCCTGCTGTTGTCATATAGGTAGGTTTTCAAGCTAGGAATATACTTTCTTTAATAGGTGCTATTCAAATTTTATATTTCCTCCAGAGTTAGTTTCATTAATTTGTCTTCCAAGGTACTTCTGAGAAGTCATCAAATTTATTTCAAAACAGATTTTTGAAATATGCTTTCTATATCTTTTTAAATCCTGTAAAATCTGTGGTAATGTCTCCTAGATCTTGATATTGTAATTTTAAAAATGTATAATTTATATTATGCAACAGGAAGTGAAGGTCTGAAGGAGCAGGGGAAGTGGGAGGGGCATGGAAAGGAAAAAAGGGAAAAGAAAAATATGAGAAAAGGAAAAAAATGGAAACAAAGTATTTGCAAATAGGGAAGGGTGGGTAGGAGAAGGGGAAAACATTAAGAACCAAGATACTCATGTAATGGTACAACATCCCAGTGATGAATGTAACTGTATTTTATACCAAAAATGAACAAATAAACTTTACGGGAAAAAGAAAAAAAGAAGATCATACACAGTGACCAAGTGAGATTCATTCCAGTGATGCAGGAATTGTCCAACATATGCAAATCAATCAATGTAATACACTCTTTCAATAGAGCCAAGGACAAAAACCATATGATTATCTCCATAGATGCAGAAAAAGCATTTGACAAAATCCAGCAAAAATTTATGATAAAAAGCCTACAAAAAGTCAGAATACACAGTCTCTACCTCAATCTGATCAAAGCCATCTATGAAAAACCAACAGCCAATATCATACTAAATGGTCAAAAACTGAAATCCTTCACACTAAAATCAGTAACAAGACAAGGATTCCACTATCACCACTCCTGTTCAATATAATTTTGGAAACATTAGCCACAGCAATTAGACAAGAGAAAGAAATAAAAGGGATAAAGATAGGAAATGAAGAAGTCAAATTGTCATTATTTGCAGATGACATGATACCCTATATCAAAGACCCCAAGAACTCCACCAAAAGAATTCTAGATTTAATAACCAAATTCAGTAAAGTAGCTGGATACAAGGTCAATACACAAAAATCAATAGTTTTCCTCTACACGAACAACAGACTCACTGAGAGAGAAATAGGGTAAACAATTCCTTTCACAATAGCATCCAAAAAACTGAAATACCTAGGAGTCAACTTAACAGAAGAAATCAAAGTTCTTTTCCCTGAAAACTATAACACTCTGAAAAGAGAGTTTGAACAGGATATCAGAAAATGGAAAGACATCCCTTGCTCCTGGGTAGGAAGGATCAACATACTGAAAATGGCCATAATTCCAAAGCTTCTATATAGATTCAATGAAATCCCAGTTGAAATCCAAGCAGCATATTTCATGGACTTTGAGAAAACAATCCAAAAATTCATTTGGAACAAGAAGAGACCCAGAGTAGCAAAAGCAATTCTAGGTAACAGAGACATGTCAGGGGGTATCACAACCCCCAACTTGAAACTATACTAAAGAGCTACTGTGATAAAAACAACATGCTACTGGCAAAGAAACAGACCTGAGGACCAGTGGAAAAGATTAGAAGTTGCCAAAACAAATCCAGACACACTCAGTCACCTCATCTTTGACAAAGGAGCCAAACACCCTCACTGGAGGAAATTAGCCTCTTTAATAAATGGTGCTGGAGAAATTGGGTTTCAACTTGCCAAAAACAAAAACTGGACCTCTATCTCGTGCCATGCACTAAATTAAAATCTAAATGAATTAAATATAGAAATATTGAAACAGAAATGCTGAACTGGCTGGAAAAGAGGTTGGGTAGAACTCTTGAAGAGATTGGTGTAGGAAAAGGTTTTATGAACAAAACCTCAGTTGCCCGTGAACTAGCACAAACAATCAACAAGTGGGATCTCTTCTTACTAAAAAGCTTCTGCACAGCAAGAGAAACCACCAGCAGTGTGAAGAGACAACCCACAATGTGGGAAAAAATTTTCACCAACAGTCCCCAGACAAAGGTCTACTATCTCAAATCTATAAAGAACTTAAAAAAATCAGACCTCCCAAATTTGAAGACCCAATCCAAAAATGGGCATCTGAAATGAACAGACATTTCTCAGACAAAGAAGTAGAAATAGCAAATAAACACATGAAAAAATGTTCAACATCACTGGTCATTGGAGAGATGGAAATGAAAACGTTGTGATTCCACCTCACTCCAGAAAGAATTGCTGTTATCATGAAATCAACCAATACCAAATGCTGGCAGGGCTGTGGGGGAAGAGCAACCCTGCTCCACTGATGGTGGGAGTGTCGACTGGTGCAACCACTGTGGAAATCAGTATGGAGATACCTCAAAGAACTAGGACTGGAAGTTCCTTTTGACCCAATTATTCCCCTCCTGGGTATCTTTCCCAAATAATTAAAAGAATCATACCACAGTGATATATGTGCACCCATGTTCATAGCAGCACAGTTTGTAATAGCTAAAACTTGGAAGCAGCCCAAATGCCCATCAACTGGAGACTGGACAAAGAAAATGTGGGGTTTTCTTTTGTCAAATGGAGTACTACTCAACCATCAAAAAAGAGAAATTAGAGACATTTATTGCTAAATGGATGCACATTGAGGCATTAGTCCTGAAGAACAAATAGGACACACATGTGTAAATACTGAATAGTTTCTGTTGTGTGAGAAACTGAAAGTGTAAATAAGGGCTAAACCTTACAATAGATAATGTGAAATAGAAAGGAAAGGGGGAAAGGGGGAGGGTAAGTGGGAGAGGTCGGGGAATGGAAAGAAGGGAATGGAATAAATATGAGAAAATGAAAAAAAGTCTTTGTAAATAGGGAGGGATGGAGGGGTTGAAGGGAGGGCAGGGGAAGGGGGAAAAATAAGAACCAAGAGAATATGTGAAGGTGCATATTTCCAGTGATGAATGTTATTATATTGTACACCTAAAATGTACCAATAAAAGGATATACAAAGAAAAAGAAAAGATTACATGAACAAAACCTCAGTTGCAGGTGAACTAGCAGAAAGAATCAACAAGTGGGATCTCATCATATTAAAAAGCTTCTGCACAGCAAGAGAAATCAGAAACAGTGTGAAGTGGCAAACCACAATGTGGGAGAAAATTTTTACCAGCTGTTCCTAAGACAAATGTCTACTATTTAGAATATATAAAGAAGTTTGAAAAAACCAGACCTCCCAAATTTAATAACCCAATCTGAAAATCTTGAAAATTGGCATCTGAAATTAAATCTCAGTCAAAGAAGCAGAAACAGAAAATACATATATGAAAAAATGTTCAACATCACTGGTCATTTGAGAGATCCAAATGAAAACAATGCTGAGATTTCACCTCACCCCAGAAAGAATGGCTGCTATCAAGAAATCAGCCAATGACAAATACTGGTGGGGTTGTGTGGAAAAGGAGCCCTTCTCCACTGTTGGTGGGAGTGTAGACTGGTCCAACCACTGTGGAAATCAGTATGGAGACTCCTCAAAAACCTAGGATTATATGTCCCATTTGACCCAGCTATTCCCCTGCTGGGTATTTCCCCAAAAGAATTAAAAGACTCATATCACAGTGATGTTTGTGCACCCATGTTTATAGTTGTACTGTTTATAATAGCTAAAACTTGGAAGCAGCCTAATTGCCCATCAACTGGAGACTGGATAAAGAAGATGTGCTTTTTTTACAAAGTGGAATACTACTCAGCCATAAAGAATGAGAAACTAGAGACATTTACAGCTGAATGGATGCACATTGAGGCGATGCTCTTAAGTAAAATAAATAAGGCACACATATGTAAATACCAAATTGTTTCTCTGGTGTGAGAAACTGAAAGTGTAAATAAGGACTAAAAGGTATAATAGATAATGTGAAACAGGAAGAAAAGGTCCAAAGAGGAAGGGGAAGTGGGAGGCATAGGGGAAAGGAAAGAAGAAAAAGGAATAAATATGAGAAAAGAAAAAAATTGAAACTAAGTTTTTGTAAATAGGGAAGTATGTAGGGGTTGATGGGAGAACAGGGGAATGCGGAAAAAAATAAGAACCAAGATATAACATGTAAATGTACAAATTCTCAATGATGAGTATCATCATATTGTATACCTAAAATATACCAATAAACTTAATGAAAAAAATTCTTAAAAGAAAGCCAAAGTGGAAACATAGTTAATTATAAATAGTTAATTATAATAGTTAATTATAAATCCCCACCTTGTTCCATGAGCATAGAAAGGTCAAATTGTAAATTTAAATTTTTAACACAAAACATTGGAGACTGTTCATATAGAAATACAAATAAATTTAACATTAAATGATTTGTTCAGAAGGTCCATTATTTTAGCAGAAGATAAAAGTAAATTATTGTAACATACTTATGCTTTCAGGCTAAAAAATGTTATTTTTTTCTTTCTCTTTGTCTTATTCATAGCCCTGATTAGAAAAGATTATAAAGCTCTGTCACTTGAATACAGGAAAATAACAGCTCCTCAGAGACTCGCTCAGACATTGACATTATTCTCCTTGCTATGAACCTGGCTGTTCTTGAAAGTTATTTCTGGTTCTCCAACTTGACAGTGTTTGTGTCACTTTCCTTAGACTGTGCCTCCATTAATAGGAAACCTGCTTGCAGAAATAGGTTTGGTAGGATACTTTCTACCTTGCTTAGCCTAGCTCAAGGAGCAACATGAGAGTACAACCAAATGTCTCTCCTGCTGACTAACAAGGACGTGGTCTATACTATTGTAGCTTTAAGGGGTTCAAATATATTATATTCTGTCATATTGGCAATTTAAGGTAAAGAGACTTGAGAAACTGCAAGTGCAAAAAGATCACTTTGACCTTCATGCTGATTTTAAAAGCAGAGTATGAAATTCTCATGTGAAAAATGCCCTCTGATACCGGAAAAATGTAACGTCTTTACGTTTAAAACTTAGATGTCAAACCTGAGAAAATTTTGTGGATTATTTGTTAAAATTACTCACATAATTTAGTTGCTTCCTCAACTTCTTTGTCCAATTCCATATGTAAGTGAATGACTCCAAGTAAATGATCTGATCTTCATTTTTTTATGAGGGCTCCTTTGGTATATAAAATTTATATTATATTTCTCTCCTACTAATCTGTGTTATGGCAATTTGATTCTCCGACCCAGCCCGGACCTTAAGAGGATGAATGTTTTCCAACTGCATATTCTTATTAGAGTGTAGTATAATTATTTGTGTAACTACCTTCCCCACTAAACTGTAATTCCTTGAAGTAGGAGGTGTGTCATTGCTCCATGTATTCCCAATACTTAATATAATTTAAGATATAAAACTCTTCTCAATAAATCTTTGCCTGTTTGTATTCATAACTCTATCCTAAATTGTGGTAGAAAATAAGGCTTAGTTAAGAGCCTAGATTTTACAAAAATTAACATTCCATTGAATTATCTGAATTCTTTCTTGTTTGACACCAGAGACTGTCTAAATAAAAAATTTAAACCATTCTCTACTGTTGTAATTCAGATTTTACATAGTTAATTAATATATAAAACTGATTTGCAAAATGACTCTCTTGGGATTTCAATTTTCAAAATGTATTTAACCAAACACTCCTCTTTATTTTGCCAGTGAAATTATCTCTAGTAAAAAGTGTGTGTGTGTGTGTGTGTGTGTGTATTTGGATGTGTATGTGTGTATAATTATTTATCCTTAGAGAACTGTGTTAGATTTCATGTATAGGGCACTGCCAAAAATGCCTAAGGCAAGAAAAATGCTACATATAGTTTAGCATAAAACAAAACCAAATCCAGTTACCAGACTTCTTTTTAAACATAATTTGCCTGTAAAGGAGACTATGAGTCCTTAAAGAAATGATTGATTCTGAAGCAGAGGCAAGGAAGCACAAGATGTTTTAGTGTGCCAGAAAATAGAAATTCATTCATCTCCCAGAAATAAATAATGTTCTATCAAGGAATAAAAAAGACTATCAAAAGACACAGAATGGAGCTTAAAGGGAGCAAACTGATAAAATCCAGGGTAATTTAAACATCAAAATAGATAAAATGTACTGGATTACGTCCTAGAATTAAAGAAGAATCATGAGTCCATTCTCATGGAGAAAGGAAACACGTTTATAGTCTCAATGTGCCTTCTCACAAAACATTATTTCAAAAAGAGTAGAAGATCCTGGCAAACATTACTTAATCAAGTATCAAGGTAAATATGTCCAGTAATGGGACAAGTTGAATTTGTTTGCCAGCTAACAAAAAATTTGAGAGCAAACTATCACTCCTGTGAAATTGACAAAAATGAATTATTTGAATTCAAACAAAATAAAATCTTAAATCCAAATCTAAAGACATTTTAAAATATAATTAGCCTAGCATGTTTTATAGTTTTATAGTCATATTAAGAAGCATTGAGGACCTGATAGAGACCTAAAAATCTCAACAAATTCATGTAGCTCATTTTTGAACTGAATCGTTTTGTTAGGATACTTTTTGGGGCGTGACTCACAAAACTTGAATGAGTTTTGAAGGTTATACAATAATATATTTTTCTAGTTCTCAATATGAAATCACTCCCAACTCAGAGGAATAAAATAATGACTTTAACATATTCATAGATTCTGTGGGTTAGGAACTTGAATAGAATTTAGTAGATGTGATTTGATTCTGCTTATTACATTGGAGCTTAAAAGCAAGGAGCTTGCTGTGAGCCCAAACAATCTGAGGTTTATAAATTACATGCCTAATGGTTGATATTGGTCGTTGGCTTAGAATCCAGATTTTTCACCTTGACACTTGTATTTGCTTGAAGTGTGGTGGCTGGGGGTTCTAATAATTAGTGACCCAAGAGTATAAGGCAGATGATCTTTTAACATTTCGTCACTCAGAATTCACAGACTTAGAATTCACAAGGCCTATCTAGATTTGAGAACAGGAGATCAAGAAGTACCTGCCTCCTCTTTCCCAGGGCAAAAATCACACATTTGAAGGGAAAAGTATAAAATGAAATTCACTTTTTAAAAAGAATATAACAAATAGAAAAGAAACTGAGAGGTAGTCTTCTCAGGAAAATAAAATCTGCTGTTTGTATTGGTATAATGAACTGATTTTCATAGGTGTGAAGTAGGTCTTAAAATAATGATTTCACATATAGAAAATTCATTATATAAATACTCAGGAGTTATATGATATTTTGTTGATAGCTCACGAACAAATTGTTCAGGAAAATTTTAATGGAAATAGTCTATCCTTAAAAACTTTCTGTTTATGTTTCAGAATAAACAGTAAATAAGAAAAAAAAAAAGACCCTCTTGATCACATGTGGAAACTTCCAGGAAGATGTGACCCACACTATTGGACTGAATGTTCATGTTCAGGAAAAATGGAAAGAGCTAATGTAAGGATTTACTTAAATGTGAATATTTGAATTAGACATTCAATGGTAATTGGCCATCGGCTTTTCCTGTCCCCTACCTCTTTTTCTGTGTACCTGGGTATCTAGGAATGCATAGAGAAGATTTTGGTTTGTACAATGAAGAGGGTTATATATTATATAAGATCGGTGATGACAAATATCCTGCTCTCAGAAATGAAGAATTGTGTATTCATTATGTGAACAGTACTGTGCTTGACATATTTTGATTGGATGAATAAATGAATTAGACAATTATGATACATTTCATTACAATTGAAACAATAGAATATTATTTTAAAATGTGACATCAGATATTAATAATAGAAATATGACTGATATAATTTTATTTATCTTAAAAAGTAGATTTTGTTATGCTAGATATCACTTTTATTGTCACAGTAATACTGAATAATAAATCATAGTTGTTAGAGGGACAGAGTTTAGGGTCAGAAGTATTCCCATCAGTATTTTTTGACATGGAACAAATTACATACTTCAAGCTCTGTTTTATTTTCTTGTAAAAATAAATAGGACTAATATCTTATACTATAAAATAATGGAACTAGAGTAGTTAGTACAATAAATTTTAAAATATTTAATATATGGCAAATATTACTAATGAAAAATTATTAGCAGCTATGATAATAATGATGCTAGAAATAGGAATTAGAAAATTTCTTCCTTGTATAAGGAGAATTTCACTATTATTTTACAAAATTATGACAGTAGTCCTCAATAGGGAGAACGGGGCTTCAATTTCTGTTTAAAGTAGAAAATTGTTGTGCTGGTAAAGATTTAAAACACTTTACCTACTTTGTACAAAAGAAAGTGAACTTTTAAAGATAGTGTAAATGTAGAAAAAATTGAAGAAAATATTTTTTTTATTAGAGATATACAATTGAAGAGTCACACATTAAAACTTTCTTCTGAGTTCTAATGCTTTAGCATTACTTTAAATTCCCAAGTGAAGGAGAAACGGTAATTGATACCAGAATCTACTTTTTATCCTTTGAAGCACCATGTCCAATAGATTTGTACTGATAGCCATATGCAATTTTAAATTTAATAGTAGCTACATTTTAAAGTATAATTAAGGCTAATTACAACATTTTACTTAACCCAGTGTGATCGAATTATTATTTCAACATGTAATAAGTATTTAAACTTACTGAGCTTTTGTCTATATTCTTCCTTTTGGAATGTTGTCAAAAATCTAACAGGTATTTTAAACTTAGAACACTGCTCATTTGGGCTATTCACATTTTAAAGTGTTCAGTAGCTGTGCAAAATTGGACAGTGCAGCTTTGGAATATATGAGACTCCATGCTATGGTTCTGTTGCTTATCATGGACTAACTACATGTTCTATTGGTTGTATTTTAAAATGCTAGGTTGAATAATTCTATTCAAGTATTATTAAGTATAAATCTCTGAAATGTTTGAAGCCTAGTAAATATTTTGGTGTTTTAGCACATTTTTTTTTAGATAAATCGCCACTTGAAGACTTATTTCACTTTGAGTATGGTAAACATTTCTTTCAACAAGTTAATTAAAAAGTTATTTTATAGCTCAGTGTATCTAGTATGAAACAATTACTTCTCATAAAGACACTTTGAAATCAGAGAGATTTTGTTGAAGTGTCTCTTATCTTCTGACTGGGAGGAAGCTGGATATTCTCTGAGTGAGAATACATCTCTATTATAATAATAGAGTGAGTTTTATTCTGGTAAGTATTGGATTGCTAGAAAATGTTATGTTGTAAACTTGCTGCTTACTAGTTGGCTGTGGCTTCTAAGGTTTATCTGAATGTTACTAGGATGTATTAAAGTATTCATGCTATATTTTTCTAAAATATTTAATCAAGAAATCATCTCATTATCAATAGAGGGTAGATCAACCACATTTATTTATGTTATTTATCAAGCTCTGGTTCTATGCAGAGGCAATGGCTGGTGTACATGTACTAAAAGGAGAGTTAACTGTTTCATTTGCACTTAATTTTTCAGCCATTACAAAAATTGTTAAAATGCATTACAATATTAACTACCAATATTTCCTATTACAAATTGGAACTATAAGGAAGTTAGGATAATTGCCAAAGTTTAAATAATTAATACTATTGTAACTAGCTTCAAATTTATGTTTGATGTTGGAGACACTGAACTTAATATCTAGACTTCCTGTCTAATTTTATAAAAAGAAGAATAAAAGGAATGAAAATTGTTTCTTCTATGCATCTATCTGCTCATTCAGTTATTTATGATACATATATATTGGGGGGACATTTTATATGCATAAAAATATTTGTGAGCTAATAGTTTAATTATTTCACTACATATGATGAAAACTTCTATTTCTTTTCAATCTTAGTACCCTTGAAATTATATATATATAAAATATATAAATAATATTAAATATAAATTATATATATAATTTAAATATGGGAAAATATCCACTTAACCATGTCTTGTAACCCTCACCTCTATCAGCCTTAGGAATCTCCCAAAAATCTTTTTCCCATTTGTCTGACTAATCTAGATATGATACACTCTTACCGTCTCTGTGACTAGTACTTTATTTTTTACACTTTTGAACCAAATGAAATTTAGTACTTTTAGCTCCCTCTGTGACTTCTAACAGATTTCTTCTGTTCTGAACCAGTGGAGAATAACAACAGGCGGAAGAATTCCTCTATGCCTTAAACTATCCTCACTTATTCTGTTGAGTGCATCAGAGAGTCTGTCTAGCTTTGCACTAGATCTTTAGAAATTTAACAGTAAATAGAGCAATATTTAATATGCTCCACCCATCAATTCATGATGCTCACATAGCCATTCAGCCAGGACTGGTGGTGGTAATGAAGTGTTTCTCTTGCATCCTGGCAATAGACCCCTTTTTATTTCAGAGCAGCAAAATGGTCAGATCTGTCTGCCAGAAGATCAGTCTGTCTTGAAGACTTTTTTGACTGATGTCAGTGTTGCCACTGCTCTTTGCTTTTGCTTTTTTAAAATTTTAAAATTACGGCCCTTCCAAATTTCAAAACCTGTTGTATCTCTAAATTTACATTTGATTAAGTGTTTTCTGTTTATCTTAGAATAACAGGAACCCACAATTTTACCTAGTACCAAGTGTTTTGAAACTTGGCTAGTCACACTCTTTTTGGTTAGATTTAGCTGAGAGCAAAGAACAATACTTTTTTTTTATTTGTAAAAGATGCAAGGTTTATTTTTCTCCATGCATTTAGAGAAAGCAGGCATAAAAAATTAACACAGCAAGGAGATCATTTTACTTTGTCATAAAAATCAGCCTGGAAAGTTGGTTTCTGTAGGTGATTAAACAAATTAAAGCAATCAGGTCATTATCTGATTGTCTGCTTTCATGAAAAATAAATCAGTTGTGTATTGGGTTGAATAATCTCAATTAAGAATTGCATTCTGCCCTTTAAAGGATCTCTATCTACTTTTAATCCACTTAACAGTATGATAAATATAGTACAATATAATTTTTCCAGAGATAAGATTCTTTATATCTACTTCAGTTCACATTTTTCATTGTTTGTATTTGTAAAGTAGGTTTCTATTTGTAAAGTAGCTGTCTGGGTATGTAGTGAGCGGTGACATAGTCAACTAAAACTATCATCTATAAACACCTTTACCAAACATCTAGAAAGAAAAAAAATGCAATGCATAGCAAGTGATTGTTACAACAAAAAACAAAGGTTAGTAAAAATGACCAGTATAATTTTGTTGATTTATTATTTGTAATGCAGTGGAGAACATATTGAAAGAAAAAGAGCTCAGGGTTATAAATACTCACATCAAGTCCAAGGTATTAGAAAACCTTGCGTGCCATATAAAATATTCTCATTTATTATAGCTATAAGGTTTTATATAACATGTTTTAAAATGCACTATTTGTCATTATATTGTATATATATACAGGAATATGCACACAACATCCATTACAGTTTAATGAATAATTGTAAGACCACCATATAAGCAAACACCATTGAGATTAAGAAATTGTACATTGCCAGAACCAAAAATATTCCTGACTTCCTTCCTGATCATATCATCCCTAGAAATAACAGGCATTTTTAAATTTTAAGTAGTAATTCCTTGTTTTTAAAAAACCAATTTGCCTAAATAACTGAATTATATAGCTTATTTATTTGTTTTGGAATTTATAATTCCAGATGCTATTAAGATTTTCTTTTCGTCTTTGGTTTCCAGCAGTTTTACTAAGATATGTTTTGGGGTTGTTCATACTTCCTAAATTTTCAGATGATATTGGAAATTTTTGAGCTATTATCTCTTTAAATATTGTTTCTGTTCCATTTTTGTTTTGCTCTTGTGCTGAACCCTAACTATACTTTGAGGTTTTTCCCAGTGTTCATAAGCCATTTTGCATTAGATGAATTCATGTTTTTCTACTTATCACTTTGAATTTTTTCCCTGACTTATCCTCCAGTTCTGCACTTTGCTTCACAGCTTTATCTAATTTGCTCTATATTTTAACCAATAATTTCTTCATTTCATATAATATATATTTTAGATCTAGACTTCCAAATGATTCTTTTAAAGTTCTTTAAGTTTTCTACTGAAATCTCCTATCTTGCTATCTAATTTCTTGAATATATTAATTGGATGTTTAAAAATTCATATTTGATAACTTTTGCATTGCTGATGGTTCTGTTTGTATTTGCTGTTTGCTTTTACTTTAAGGTTTCATTTTAAAAATATATTCTATTTCCCAAGTTAGTTTTGATTAGTTCTAGGCATTGTATAGAGCAAATTGTAAGAATTAGTTTAGGCTTTTGAAGATTTTTATTTTCTTCTAGAGAGACTCTGTTGGTCCTTCTGCCAGCCAATTCAGTTAGAGACTGATTGATTTGATTTGAGTCAATATTTTTTTAACATTTTGTAGTTTTTTCCAAAATTTTTATCAGGATATATTAGTTATATAGATTAATAGGCCTCATTTTGGCAGATTTGTACATGCACATAAAATGATTTAATCATTTCCTCTTTCTCACCTCTTCCCCCCACTTCCATCCATAATTTCACATGATTGGGAAGAGTTTAATGTGTATTATATATTCCCATCACATTCATGCCCCCAGTCTATTCCCAGATATCTGATTTGCAATGCAGATGAATTTTCCAGTTTACAGGAATTTTTATGTTAGATGCAAGGGATTGACTGGGAAGGTTTTCAATTCTGAAAATTAAGCTGAGAATTTGACAGTACGATTAATCCTTTCCTGTCACAGGAAGTCAGGTTGCCCTTGCCTGAAGAACCTGTAATGCTTTTTTTTAAAGGATTGTTGATCTTTGTCAGAAAGAGCAAGCCTATAAACCTATAACTAGACAGCAGTACTGTATCATTGGCCCCAGAGGATGAATTACAAACTATGACCACTTTGTACTGTAATAGACACAAAAATAATTGCATTATTTCTCAAATTATATTGACATAAACCTAAGGAACAATATATGGAAATAGGTCCTAAGAGTATTAGTTTCAATTGGAAAGATAATTTTTGGTAAAGCTGAAATTTATTGATAGAAGGTTCTCAATTGAATCTATTATTAAAATAGTAAAATGCATCTCTAAAGTTTCTTGTTGACTGAAATTGTAGCCAATTGGACCCAATTGCAGACTACATTAAAGAAAATTAAAATGGAACTTTCAGGGTATAAAGTACATATAAACAAGGTATAAGTAGATTTGAATTATAGATTGGATTAATTATATAAAAATTGCCTAATAGTCCATCTATATATCCCTTTAAAGAATCCAGAAAATACTCCTGCACAAAAACAATCACAAAATTCATGAGGAGATATTTGAGATCTATATTATAGCTTTTAATTCTTGAAAATCAGTATTGTAGCTATTTTCTGCTGTCTAGCAAGAACAAAAAATTCTGCCAGCATACTGAAGTCTTTTAATGAAGCAGAGATGGTAAGATCACAACCTGGCTGTAGCTAAGTGGAGGCTATAAATTATCTAAGACAAATAGATGTGTCCCCTAAATAAGGAGGACTATCAAAGAATAATCTGAATATTTTACCTGCAGAGATATTTGGCATTGACTACAGGGTAATATTTCCTCTACAGGGACAGCCTATTGCACACATTCCTAGTTTGTATAAAAGCTCTGGGTCTAGTGAGTTCTAAGTCCAGTGAGCATGTGAGCTGTCTGTCTGATTTAAATCACCATAATAAAGAGTTTTGGTTCCTCAATTCATTCATTGATTATGCCATTTAACAAGACTAGAATCTTGGGAATGAAAGAAGCAGAACTCTATAAAAAGTACCAATATACACAGCCAAAATGTTACCATCTTCATTCTTTTTCCCTATATGAACTGAAACTATTTCTCAGAGACTTTGCAATAAAGTAAGGAAATTGTCAGAATTTAATGTTTCTACTAAACACAAATGCTTAATTAACATTACTTCAACATTTGATCATTAGATCAAAAGTGCTGTTATGGTCCATTACTGAGAGGGGCCTTAATGATTGAAGTTTTTGCTAAAGTTAATATTCATTGAGTCTGTAGCACTGCTACATGGCCTACTATCTCTCAGCCTCTTAGAAAGTTCTTTATTATCAACTGAAAAAAGGAAGAAAAATATAATCCTTATTCATAGTTAACAAAATACACTACACAGCAATAGATGTCTAGAACCCTGTTCCACAAGTACATTATTGTTCTGAAAGAAAATATTAATCAGAATCCCACTAGTAGGCTGCACTCCAAGCAGTGTGCTTGGCCATTATTTTGTCTTGAAGAAGAGAAAGTCAGAGTTATGGATCTACTGATATATTGGCAAGCAGTAGATAATGATGTAGCTAATTTTTAGGGTGTGATGATTGCAGATTGAAAATTGATGATACAGATGACTGGGAAATATGTATATACTGAACACTAAATGAATGCTACTATATATGAGGATATTAATGTAGAGGCAAAGAAGTTTAAGAGTGGGATAAGTTATCCAGATTTTAGGAGATAAGAAGTAGTAATTATAATATAAGTCAGAAGGGGCAATCTAATTGGACAAAACTTCTAATAACCAACACATTTTAGAAATGATGGTTTGAGACACTCTACCTTACAAGCAACCATGACTATTCAAAAGAATATGAACCCACACACTTTGCTTTAAACAAATAAAGTATAAAAAAGACAAGAATAAACCAAGCTTTTTCCTAATAGGATGGAATTATTACTTGTGTAATTGAAAAATATTATTTTTATCCCCCAAAGTAGGCAGAATTTTCCCCCAAAAATGCAAAAATGTTTATCTTTTAGATGAGTCATACCCTTTGATGTATTTTAACTTAAATACTGAGATTATAAGAAAAGTCACTATGAACACATACTGCATACATAGTAAAGGAATTGAGAGAGAAATAAAACACTTATTCAAGTGTGTAGACATAATATTAAATAATGGAGACATATTTACAACTGTCATAGTATGTGGAAATAAATCTGGCAAAAGATAGAGTTTAATGAATTTGTATTGAGTTTATTTTGGTATGCTAAAATCACATTTCCCCAGTTTCCTTTCACTGTGTCGTTCTCTGTAAGCACTGCCAAAAAAACCACTTCAGTACTGTTTGGTAGACATGAGAGAAGCAGCAGCTCTACACTCTTGCATTTTGAAGACCTTGCACTTTGAAGACAAAAGTGCTAGCATGTTGTCACTGATGTAGTAGCTCACTTTGGTGTGAAGCCAGCATCTGGACCCTGAGCACCTGCCAAATCTTCAAACTCTCTAAGTCTTCAGCCAAGTTCATATGAACCTGATTGGTGAAGAACAACAGCTTTCTTAGGCTAGTCCAGGTATCTTATTCTTTGGGGTTGTAATTTTCCCTTACACTTTCCTATGTATAATTTTAAAATTTTGATTTTGGTGTGACTAAGCTATAATGATTTCAGATTCAACAAAAGACATAAAAGACAGGCAGTTGAAAGTTTTCCACCAACTCCCCTCTGCCTAGGGTCTCACCTTGATAAACCACCTGTCTTTGTTTTGCTTATTTATTTATTTATTTATTTGTGTACTTTGATTGCTACAAATGTTACAGGTGAAGATGAATGTTGGGGCTCAGGAAATTTAGGTCTCTGTAATATTAATGTCATTTGTAGCAAAATGGATAGAACTGGAAGACATAATGTTGAGTGAATTAAGACAGATACAGAAAAACAAATATTGCCTTCTCTCACTCCTGTGGAGGCAGAAAAAACTTATCTCAAAAAAGAGATTACAATAATGATCAATCTGCCAAAGTGGGAGAGGAGGGAGCTTGGATATTGGATACCAAAATTCAGATAGGGGAAAAATATCCTAGAGTTCTTTTTCACTATGGAATGACTATACTTTAAAATTAATTAATTAATTAATTAATTAAGAAGAAGGAAGATTTAGAAAGCTTCAAACATATAGAAATGGTAAGGAGACTGAAATATTCATTATCCTGATTTGATTATTGCACATTGTATACATGCATTAAATTATTACACTATACTCCATAAATATATATATCAATCAAAGAGAAAAATAATATGAAAAGATAAAAAATTTAAATCTGATTGGGATAATTACAAACCTATCTGAAATGCATTATTGTCTTTTAACTAATAGTAAGAGGTAAGACAAATGAGAATTAGTCAAAATCTATGTAGAAATTTGTTGGAAGCAATGCTACATAGTTCTAGGGAAAAATCATTTGAGTAGGCCTAGTTCTTCAGCCTACAGGCCAGCTATGACATTTCAGACAATTGCATTTTGGCCTTGGGTCACAACTGAGACCTCAGTGATCCCCAGATGCTATAATGCTCCAAGACAAGACCACACTTGCGGGAGACACCCTGGGAGGAACCAAATCTTCATCTACATAGTTCCTGATTGTTCTTAGATTTCCACTGCCCCCCAGTCTTTTGTTACATTTTGTTTATCCCAATGTAAAGTACAGAACTCTGCATTTCACTTCTTACATTTGTTTCCGCATGTACTGAATAAAAGGTGCTACAAGCTAAGGGGTCTTTGTTTTTGCCTCCCAGAGCAGCACTGATCAGACCCAAAGCTCAGCTTCTTCTCAGTCTCATTTGTCTACCTTTTCTGTAATTCGCCGTGTGCTGCCATGGCTCACAGGAGACTAGGACTTACTGTAGAGGTTCTGGTAACGTCCCCTTCCCCTGTTCCCTACATTTGGCACCCAACGTGAATGTGAATCGGATCCACAAGTAAACTCGCCTGTGAGACAAACTCGGAGTAAAAGAGACAACACACGAATCTCCCAAGACGATTTCCGGACTCGGACGAGGGACACTGGTGGTAAGAGTGTCCAGCTGGGGGTAATTTTCTATCTTTGCTGAGTTATAACTATGGGTCAGTTAATGAAACAAGAAAAATGAAAGGTTAGACTTGGTTAAATTCTTACTGTAGCTGGTATCTACCCTCCGAGTGATAGTACATTTCCATTCTCCTCTTTTTTATTCTTTGACAACCTACTATACATCACTTTCTCTTTTGAGAGCACAGAAGAAAAATAGAAATTTAAATTATAATCTCCACATAAACTGTATTCTGAGACCAACACTTCCAAGTACTATTCTACTCTTCAAAGTGACATGTGATAGAGACCATAAATAGCTTATTAGAGCTTGTTTAAACCAACCTATTAAAATACACACATACATATGCATTTTCTAGTTGCAGCTACACTATTGATATAGACCTCAGTGATTTTATTCTATCAGTGCCTCTAATGTTAGACAATAAAATTAGTTTTACCTTTTCCAGCTGACATTGACACGTCGACTCTCATTTTAGGAGTAAGGATGACACAATATGGACTCATTTGTGGATTTTTTTTGTTAATCCATTCCTTATTGGTCCATTTTTCTTATTTTCTTTCTGTTTTGTTGAATGTTGTTTATTATAGGTTTCTAATAACACTGAAAAATATTTCATTTTCTTCATGTTTTTCTTTAAATTACTTCAAATTTTGTACTACTGTATAAAATATGGGCCGGGCTATCATTTGAACTCAAAATCTTCAGGTAGAAACTGAGGAAATTTAAGTGAACAGAATAAAAATAATAATTATACAGGAATAATTTCCAAATTTTGTAATATGTACACATATTTGTTTCTGTCAGGATTACTACATTGAAAGATCAAGAATCAGAATATATCAAGACAACTCTAGCCACATTAAGTTTCCAGTAAATGTATTTTGTTTTTATTATTTTAAAATACAAGAAATTTTGCTCATTTTTAGGTATTTTCTTGACTTTGTGAATAGAATTTTTCCCCTTATCATGTAACATGTATGGTCTATTTTAAATATTTTACCACTAATCTGTAACACCATTTTATCTTTTGTCTTTTTTCACCTGAAATCATAGTGATACAGCTCTTGTCACATCTGATCACATCTCCAAGGGGAAACAGTTCCACTGGCTGAACTCCAGATCCAGCATTACTTCTAGGAATGTCTTGGTGGCCTGACCATTCCAAGCAACAGTTAGAGAGGTATGGTCTATTCTTAACTTAAATTGGAGACCTTAAGGTCCTACTTCCTACATTCCTGTGGATAAAAGACATTTTGACCACCTTATAATTTAAAAAGGATCAATCACCACAAAGACTGATATACAAGTATGTACCAAAAAATGGAGAGGCGGACACACCACAAGAAGTATAATAAATTTTTATGGGTTGGAATCTGATATGCTGTCAGCAATATATCTTAAATTCAGATTTCTGTTTCCTCATTATCTTGATATCTTTGATATAGTGCTGGCAAAATCCAAGTGAGAATACAAATGAAAGGCTTTTGCAAGAAAAAGAAATCTTATTGATGAGATATTTCCATTACACCTTTTGACAAATCAGAAAACTAAAGCTATTGAAAGGAAAGTGACTTACAAAATCTCAGGAGGAAAGAAGGCCAGCTAAGAAGATCACGTAGAAATAAAAGCCACAATCCAGATTGCTACAGAATAGCAGACTGTGTGATGCAGAATTTGCATCCAGTGTGTACATTCCCACCCACACAGATTCACATCCTCTTCCTTCACTAGCAAGGTGACCTCGAAACAGCTTTTCCCCACACTGATCTTTAGCTGCCACTGATTTCCCTTCTTCCTGACACTCGAGCATAAAGAAGAACAGTTGTTTATTTGAGCAATATTCTCAGAAGAGCACTATGAAGGGCTGAGAGAAACCATAATCCAGCATTCCAATGATTCAAGGATTGCTGAGAAAAAAGTCTCGCCCATTTCAAGACTAGAAACAAATAGCCAAGTGTTCAGTAAGCTGAAACCCATTGCTCTTTCAGTTACACTAAGTTGTTTAACATGTTATTCAGTTTTCTAAAAACAACATGTTGTATAATATCATACAATAAAAACAGCCAAGTGGTGACTGCACGAAAAAGAAATCATGAAAATAATCCCATTTACAATTTGTTAGGATTTAGATAAAACATGGCCCCAAGACTCTCGTGTGTTCAGAAATAGCGTTTTTAGACAATGATTAGATAATCAGGTGTTATATTCATCAGTTTAGTAGCTGACTGCATTGCTAGCAGGCAGGGTTTGATTAGAAAAGGTGGGTCACTGGGAGCGAGACCTGGATGTCTACATTCTTCTCTCCAGCTCCTTTCTTTTCTCTTTCTTCCTGGCTCGCCATAGGTTGAACAGTTTTCCTCTACATGCTCTTCTGTCATGCAGTTGATGCCTTAGAGCTAGATAAATGTGGACTGAAAGTTTTGAAATCCTGAATAATTTGGAAATAACTTCTGTACATTTTGCCATTGTTCAAAGACTGGGTAAGAGGCTCAATTTAAAGGTGGCAGACAAATGGATCTAGTGGAGAAACTTTCAAAGCAGGACAACATTCAGTCTTTGTCACAAACACTGTTGGCTATATTTAGCCAAACCTACAGGGAAAATCAGGAGTGAAAAGGAGGCTGGAAAGATTTGATAAACTTATGTATTGAACTAAAAGGAAGTTCATGTAAAATTGGAGCCAAAGGAGTTGTGGTTGCTGAACAAATTAAAAAGAAATGAAGTACTTTGCACCTGCACAATAAGAAAGATGACTTTATGTCATCTCAGAAATTAGCCAGACACTACACATTACAGCTGCAAGGGTATAAAAATAGAAACAGCTTTGCAAGGTTCTGCTTTCATAAAAGTGCCCTAAGGTTGCTCTCCTCATTCAGGGCTACCTAGAGAAGTGTTTCCCAGAATTCAGTCGCTTAGGCACTCAGAGGCCACTGAAGTGATGGTACAAGGGGATCCATTTAATATTTGAGTTGGTAGCAGAGGTTAGCATCAAACATATGGTATTGGTTTTGCAGACATGGGAAATACAAAAGTTATGTAGCAATTCAGGTTTCCACCAGCTTCCAGAAGAAAATTTGGGAAAACAGGCTTTCAGTCCTTTCCAAGATTCCCTCACAGAGTGATGTGTGAAGTGGTGAGAATTAATTCAATAATGTAATTGAGACCCCAGGAATTTGAAGATCCCAGGAATGTGGAAAGTCTACTAAAAAAAGCTTCAGAATGTGAGCAGAGTAAATCAAGCTGAGAAGCTATATGTGCTGAAACCAGCAAGATCATAGGTGTAGGGTTACCCAGGACATACAGAGCGGACATATTACCACCATGTATCCCACATGCTGCATGTGACGATACAGAATTTAATGTTTTTCTGGCTGGATTTCAGTCTTGTTTTAGTCTGATTCTTATTTCCCTCCTATTCCATTTTAGAATGGAAATGTTTATCTTGTGTTAATGTGCATCATAAGTATTTATATTTCTTTTTTACTTTTTCTGAACTCACAGGTAATAGTCAGCTTTGAGTTTCACAGAAGATTTTAGACTCATACTTTTGTGTAATGACCAAATGGTTCAGATTTTGGCAACACTTGGAGATAAGCAGAATTTATTTTACATAATATGGATATAAGCCTTTTGGGGGGCCCAGATTGAAATATGTAGATTAGCATTATAATGTGTCCCCCAAATCTCATGTGTTTAAAAGTCAGAGTTTGAGAAGGTGATTGGATTAATGAGACTTGACACACTCACTGGTGGATTAACCTGCTGAACTGCTGATAACTTCATAGCTGACTCTGTTATTAGGAGGTGGATACTTGTTGGAAAACTAGGTCACTGTAGGAGTGACTTTGAGGGTAGGTATGTTTTAAATCTGGGGTATCCCCAAAGTGTTTAGAAGGTTGCTCAATCTTGAGGGCACTAAAGAAATCAATAGATTAGTCAAATAATGAGTGAATAGCTGGCTTACTGTTAGGAAGTGGGGCCTGATTAGAGACTGGTCACTAAAGTCATGACCTAGAAGAATTTATTTCTGTCCCCAACTCATTCCTTCACCCTCTGTTTTGTGGTGATCATGAAATGACCGGCATTCCTCTCCCAGGCACTTTTACCATGATGTTTCTGTCAGATCACCATGTATTAAAAATAGCCAAAATAAACCTTTCTTCTTTAAAGCTTTGGTTATTGGCTGTTGTTTCACAGCAATGAAGAAAGTGACTTAAATTTTAGAACCAAGAGTACAGTCATTGCTGTGACCATACTTGATCATGTTGATTAGAAGCCTTTGGAGCTGGTTTATTGGAGAAGTTTAGAATGATTTGGAGATGCCACTCCAGAATTTTATAAACCAAGTTGATATGAGTTTCTGGTAAGAACTCAGAAGACCAGAATGCTGATAGAAATGTGGATAGTAAAGGCCAGATTCAGCAGGTTTCAGTTAGGAACAAGGGTTTTCTTAGCATTTGGAATTGAGATTATGTGTGTTACACTCAGGAAGAAAATTTGTCTACATTTTATCCATGTCTAGAGACTGCATGTGACTGAGATTTAAAACAATGGACTAATTATTCTGGCAGAAGAAATTCCAGGACAGCTTAACTTTCAGCCTTTAGCTTGTACATTTCTAACTGCTTTCTGCTTGATTTATAGTGACAATTAGGAAGAAAAAGTCCATTTGAACAGTTTTTTGTTTTTCCAGAAATGAAGCACGTGCAAAGTTTAGGCATTGTTGCAAAAAAATGTCACCGGTGTAGAAAGAACCTGCATAATGGGTAAAACTATTTGCAATGTATACATTTCACAAGCGCTTCATACGTAGAAAAATAAACTGAAATAACTCAATAGCAGAAACATAGTAATCTTATTGAAAATGCTATTTATCTCCAATTTCATCACAGTATAGTCTGATAATATACAGGGGATAACTTCAATTCCTTTGCACTTACTCAAACATGTTCTGAGTGAGCATGTGGTCTATTTTAGAGAACAACCCATGTGCAGGTGAAAAGAATGTGTATTCTGATTTTGTGGGGAAGAACACTCTGTAAATAGGAAGGGGTGGAGGGGTTGAAGGGAAGGCAAGGAATGGGGAAAAAATAAGAACCAATATGGATTACGTAAAGGTGCAAATTTCCAATGATGAATGTCATTATATTGTATACATTAAATGTACCAATATAATTAATTTAAAAAATGAATTGTATTGAGGCTGGGATTGTAGCTCAGTAATAACAAAAAGAAAAATTGTTCTACATAAATAATCATCAGAAAAATTCAAGTCAAAATCATGAGACATACTTTTCCCCAATTATACTATCGTCAAAAAGACAAAAAGTAAAAATAAAATAAAATCAAGTGTGGATGTGGAAAGAGAAGAAATCTTATACATTGCCGATGTAAGTTAATATAGCCATATGAGAGTTTCTTAAAAATTAAAGATAGAACAATCATATAATTGAGAAATCTCATGAATTAGCATGTATCCAGAAGAAATTAATCTTTATGTCAAAAAGATATACGTACTTTCATATTTATTATAGTACTGTTCAAAATAGTCAAGATGTGAAATTAACTTATGTGTCTATCTATCTTTATTACTTTCTCAGTGCTGAGACACAATGTCTAACACCTACAACTTAAAACAGTAAAGATTTATTTTGATTCAGTTTGTAGAGGTTTCAGTCCATAGTTTGGCTGAATCCAACACAGGATAGCATGGCAGAGGAGGGTCATGGCTGCCAAGAAGCAGAGCAAGATCAAGGAAGCAGAGAGTAAGATAGATTCTCTTAAGTCATGTCGCCAGTTACCCACCTCCCCTGATCAAGTTTCACCTCCCAATATCACATTTAATTGTAAAGTCATCAAGGAACTAATCCACTGATAAGCACCATGTCCCCATGATCCCATCACCCCCCAAAAGCCCCACAGATGGGCACATGTTGCTTTAGGGGTACATCTAGATATAAAACATAACATTTTGTGCTGATGCCCCAACAGCTTCACCAACATCTCTTTATAAAAAATGCATTTAGTCCATTTCTATGAGTTGCAAAATTCCTAACAGTTTTAGCACTGCTGAAAAGTCCAAGTCCAAAGTTTCCTTTGAGATTTAAAACAAACTTTTCTGAGAACCTCTTTACAAGTAAAAAAGAAAGTTAAACACTTCTAACATACACAGGCATACTGTAAACATACCCACCCCAGAAAGGATGGGGGATACAAAGAAATGGAACCAAAGCAAGACAGAAAGCCAACAGGGCAATTATTAATTCTCATACTTGCATGTACTCATCAGAGTAAGCTGTGGCGAGAAGTGAACTCCGAAGGGCTGGGTAGCCTGTCCCTATGGTACTGGCAGTGGATGTAGCCCTCATGATCTTATCATGAGGCTGGCTTTACTTACTCTTCTGTGCTGCTTTCTTCAGCTGTTCCATATTTCTCAATTTTCCAACATACTGGAGTCTCCTCTATATTTTCACTCTCACAGCTTCACACATTGCCCTCTCTGGGCACACTGCCTAGCCTCCCAGACTTTTTTCTAGAATTTAGATGAAAGCTTCCTTGACCCAGTAACTCTTGAATTCTGCATGTGTGTAAAAGCAGCACCACATGGATGATGCCAAATTCTACTGCCAACTCCTGGTACCAAAAAATGTATCAGTTAATATTCACTACAGAAACAGATTTGATATATGATATATGAAGAATTTACAAAGTAGGTTTACAATGACTGCCTGCTGAGTCTGAGATGGAAGAATAAGGGATGTCTATGTGAAGGAGAGCCAGAAAATTCAGTCTGAAGTTGAAAGCCTGAAGCTTACTGCAGCGTACGGTTCAAGTCCATGTAGGATTGCTGAAGAGTATGCATTGGAAGGCTGAAGGGTCTACATTGGAAGCCTGAATGAACTTCCAAGGCAATGAGAAAGACTGAACCTCCTCCAAAGTAGCAAAAGAGAAAACTTTCCTCTTTCCCTTTTTATTTCATCCAGGATATAAACCTATGGGTTAATGCCACCTATATCCAGGGTGGATCAGTGTTCCCTCCTCAGTTTAGAGCTTACAAATTACTGATGCAGACAAACCCAGAACTGTGCTCCACTGATCCTTTAGGTGTTTCTTGATTCATTCAAGTTGACACCAGTGTAAACGCTCTTATCATCAATAGATAAACAGAAAGGAAATGTGGTATAACACAGAACAATATCATTCAGCTTCAAAAAGAATGAAGCCCTGTCATTTGTGGCATAGGAATAATCCTGGAAAATACAACATTAACGAAAGGATATCAGGTACAGAAAAAGTCCCTTGTCATCTCACTCATGTGTGGATACTTAACAGAAACTGATCTTACCGAATTAGAATTGGATTTGAATATTGTGTACCAGAGTTTGGGGAAGAGAGGAAAGAAGTTATGACATGGAGAGATTGGTCAATGGATACAAAGACACAGTTAGACAGGAGGAATAAAATATAGTATTCTATTTAACAGTAGGGTGACTCTGATTAAAGCTATTGTATTTGATTTTTCAAAAAAGCAAAAGATGTTATTTTAATTGTTCTCATTACAAAATAATGATAAGTGTATATCTATAAATGTACATGCTAAGTACCATGATATGAATGAAACAAAATGTATGCATGGATTGAGACATCATATTGTTCCCCAAAGATATGTACAATTATTATACTGTATCTAAGTTAAAAAAACAAAGAAAACTAACAGGAATAACATCTTTAATTATGTTTTTTATATATGAAGCATAGAGAGAAATGAGGTACTACAGTCATGATTTAGTGAGTTCAATTTGCAACAACAAATTACCATTCACTGCATGTATTTAAACAATAAATATTTATTTCTCAGTTTCAGAATTTGGTGGTGTGAGATCAGGGTGCCAGCAGGAATGGGTTCTTGGTGAGGCCTCACCCTCTGGTTTATGGGTATCTGTCTTCTTGCTACCTTCTCACATGGCAGAAAGAGAGAAAGCTAGCTGTTTGGTGTCTGCTTACACCAATCCTAGAAGGTTTCACCTTCATGGCTTGATCATTTTAAAGGCCCAATATCCAAAATCATCACAATGAAGATTAGAGTTCTCTTTGTTTGTTTGTTTGTTTGTTTCTGTTTTGTTTTTGGTTTTTTTGGTACCAGGGATTGAACTTGGGACCTTGCACCTACGAGGCAGGCGGTGGAACCACTGAGCTAAATCCCTGGCCCCAAGTTCTTTTTTTTTTAATTGATAAGGGGAGAGAGTGAGTCAAAAATTCAGGAAATTGCAGTGCACAGCAGTCAAAATTTTGTGTGGAATGTGCAAATGATAAAAAAACTCATAGAAATGGTAGCATTGTTGTACATGATAAATGATTAAGAAATATGTGAAAATTATAATAGATATAAAACTATACTTATGACAATAGCAACAAAGTTAGATGGTAGAAGTGGGTGTAAGTTTGGGCCTTATGAAGTGGGGAAAAGAGGATTATTATTGGATGGAAATCAGTAATCTCAGATGTCGTTGGCAGTGGCTCACACCTCAGTGCAACAACCTACTGGGCAATGTTTATAGCATATGATTTTGTGGACGCTTTGTTCATTACATGGGTCAGTTCAACTGAGCACAACTTTGTTTAATCATCTGGTATTTGTAGGGAATAAAATCACAGATGAATGCAAGCTATATATTTTGCTTGAGTTTTTATACTGTGTTGGAACGAAATTCTATTTTTAAAATATGCATTATAGCAAAACTGTGACTAACAATAACTCTTTAGCAACTAATATGTAAAGACTTACAAATTTAACCTCAGTAGTTTAAAACTTCTTATGAAGGCATGCATGCCTCTTCTGTTCTATGACCATGTTGCAATTGGAAATTTTAGATATTAAGTGTGTGTGTGTGTGTGTGTGCTTAATTGCCTGATATAGTGTAATTAATAAAGAAAAAGACCACGTTTTGGAGCACAGGAAGGAAATAAAGCAGCATGTCCTATAGAAAAGGTAGAAGTTTAGTAAATCTGCAACAAAATCTAAAAGGCAGAACTAAGCAAGAAATGATCCTAGAAACTTTGAAAGTGGTGAGATAAATATTGCTCATCAGCATCTACAAAAAGGAATGAACTTCATCCTAAAATCAATGGACGTCACTAAAGCCTTTAAACAAGGAAACAGTTCTATACATTAATTTGTTTAAAATATTTTTATTAAAGTTTGAAGAATAATTTGAATTAGAGAAAGATTAGAGACAAGTGAGGCAGAATTCACCATCCAATAACTACAAACCGAGTCTTTTTCCTCTGGGTACAATGGTCCATGCTACCTTGGACTTTATTGTCTTAGGTGAGGCAAGTTATCAAACTCTTGTGATTAAAATGTGAGTGGAAACTATATGAGTCACTCATGGACCAGGGTTTTAAAAATAAACATTAATTCATATTTATTGTACAAACTAATGATTTAACTGTCACTTTTCTGTACATTCATATGAACATTTTTAACTATATCCATCCTCCCAACTTTCAAATCATTTTTTGTTTTAGTGTACATATAAGAGAAAATGTGATATATGTTTTTCTCTGTCTTATTTCACTTAGTATGTTCCATCTTTTTGCCTGCAAATGATGTTTTTATTTTTCTTCATAGCTGAATAATACTCATATATATATATATATATATATATATATAAAATTCTCTTTATCCATTCATCTTTTTTTTAAAGGAGGAAAGGTTTATTTCAGCACTTGCTGGTTTATTTCCACACTCAGAACTATGCTAAACCAATCAGTTGACTAATTTAGTTATCACACAACCTTAATCCATATTCATACACCCTAAATCCAGCCACCTCCTAAAAACCCCACCTGTGAGTGGATGAGGTTTTGGTGAGACACCTAGATACAAGCCATAATGGCCACTCATGTTCTCATTTAACAATTCCACTGTCAATACCTAGCTCCAGGTCTCTGTTTCCCTTGCATATACATTCATCTTTTGAAATGGACCTAGCTTGAATCCATAACTTGGTTATTATGAAGAGCATAAGAAAAAAAGGTATGCAGATATCTTTTTTGTATGATGACTACTCTTGTATAGGTGAATCATATTATACTTCTACAATTACTTTTTTTCTTTGGCGGAGGGTACCCAGTATTGAACTCAGGACCTTGTACTTGCTAGGCACTGAGATAAATTCCTGCCCCTTACAATTACTTTTTAAAAGGAAACTCCATACTGGAAACTCCACAGTGGCTATACTAGTTTATATTTCCATAAACAATGTATAAGGGTCCCTTATTGTCTACACCCTCAAAAGCATGATGTTTTTCCTTGCTTGGTTTTCAGTTTTGATAATGGCCATTCTGACTGGGCTGAGGTGGAATCTTGAGATATATATATTTGTGTCCAGTTGTTCCCCTAAAGCCACATGCAGTCATAGGTGGGGCTTTTCAGAGGTGGATGGATCTGGAATATGTGATGTCTGGATTATATATGGGATGCTGGGATCAAGGGTGTGTGATTACAAAATTAGTTCACTGATAGTTCTGGGTGTGGATGATGGGAATGATGGGATGATGAGAAAAACACACATCTTACTGCCACCTGATTTTTGAGAAAAAAACTCTAGGGAAAAACAGCCTTTATTCCAAATGTTACTAGCAAAACTGGACATCCACGTGCAGAAGTGTTAAACTAGATGTCTATCTTAGTTAATTTTCTCTCATTGCTGAGACAAAATACCTGACAACCAAGTTAAAGGAGGAAGGGTTTATTAAGCTCACAGTTTGTAGAGGTTTCAGTCCATAATAGGCTGACTCCAAGGCAGGGTGGTCCACGGCAGAGGGGCAAAAATTCATAGTGGCAGAAGACAGCAAAAACAGCACAAGAAGGGGGAGAGGCCCTCAGCAGCATCTTCCTGCCCCCTACATCCCATGAAGACCACTTAGGGTTGGTAGCACAAAACACCCTTAATCCTAGTGACCTTGAGCTCAGCACTACACCATGAATCAATTCCAGAAAAAGCTCCTCCTCTAATGGCATGAGGCTTTGGGGAGACATCCAGATACAAGCTACAATGTCGACCTCTGACTCTGTGGAAAAATAAACTCAAAATGTGTGGATTATTAATTTTACCAAACTAATTGTACAATTTGGATGTTTAATATTTAATCAAATATTTGGAATAAAGTCAATAAATAAACTCAAAATGGATCAAAGATCTTAATGTAAGACCTGAAATTTTGCAACTACCAGAGGAAAAACACATGAGAAAAACTTCAAGATGTAGGCACAGGCAACAATTTTCCTAACAGAACTCCAGTAGCCCAGGAAACAGAAAAAGCTGAGGCTTTTAAGAAACCTCTAAGTTCTTTCTTTCTCCTTTGCTGGCTGGACATAGATACTGTTGTGGAGATGCAAGAAGGAAGGAGACTGGGTCCCCAGTTAATGCATTAAATAATTGCTTTCAGATCAAGAGAACTCTACTCAGACTACTACATGAAGAATATAGTTGCTGTATTGTTAATTACCCTTAGTATTTTGGGATAAAAAGGGAAAGTTTCTTTTTCGTTATGGTAGCTCAAATATGAGATTAAAAATGCATAGATATATGAGGTAAAAATACATAGTTATAGCATGAATTAAGATGAAAACAGGTGGAAGAATTTGAGACATATTTATAATATTGTTCCACATTGCTTCATAATTGATAGAAACAAAATAGAATAAAAAGGAGAAGAAATTAAAGATACAGTATGATAAGAGGTTTACCCATTAACTCCAAGAGACTACAAATACCCCATGTATTCTTCCACTGCAAGTTTTGACAAATATCTTTGTTCAATTTTTCTTGACAAAATAATTTTCCAGTAGTTTAAGAAAGTTCTATATCTTCATTTCCTCTGGGCTTTGATGTTGGAATTATATCACCATTCTGGGAAGTTTTTATTAATAATTTCTGTCATTTCATTTAAAAATTCCAGGGTTTATTGTCTTGAAAGCAAAACATATTGAAAGCAAACCACCTATTTATTGATCTATTTCATGTTTCAATTTTTATTTTAATATAATTTTATATCTGATTTACAGCATTCTGGAAAGCTCATTTCCCCAACAGCATGATACTCTCTTGCTTTCAGTTTCTCTACATCTTTTTATTTCTTTTAAGATCAAGGTAGAAATTGCTAAGAGGACAGTCTGTGTATCCTGTTCAATCTTTTCACCTTCTACATGTTTTCTATTTTCTGATCAAACTAAAGTTTTTTTTTTACATTCCGTATCTCACAGCCTATGTTGTTTCCATTGCCAGGAATATTATTTCTCTTAAAATATCTGCCCCTAATTTTCACTTACTTTCAATGAAACTTCACATTATAACAGAAATGCATTTCTTCAGGGAAAGAATTTGTGACATCCAATTTTTGAAAATCTACAATTATATGCTCTCACATGTTTCTGCATACTCTCTAAAATAGAGTTATTTATAATTACTTACATGTTATGACACTCTACTCTGCATTTCTAAGCTCCCTGAATTTAGAGATGTACAACTATCCCTTGATATCTGTGGAGGATTGGTTCCAGGGTTCCTTGTGGATACCAAAAATTCAAGGATGCCCAAGTTCCTTACATAATATACCATATTATTTATATGTAAACTATGCACATCCTTCCTGTACTTTAAAATATCTCTAGATTATGTAAAATACCAGGTAGTATACATATGCTATATAAATAATTCCTGTACTGTATTGTTTATAGAATATTGACAAGAAAAGTCTTTATGTTTACTACAGATTAAATTTTTGTCAGAATATTTTTGATCTATATTTGCCTAGATCCATGGATTTGTAACCACAAATAGGGAATCTCAGGTACCTGTTGGTCAAAATTGCCTTACTAAAATTAAGCACAGTGCCTGATAAATTAATGGTTGTTGGTTATCAAAGGTCACCTGTCTCGTTCACAGGTGAAATATTTCCTTATTTATAGAGCCCCAGTTTGATTTAGGTGTGGCCCACACTAACAAATGACATAGGGAGTATTTCCTTCACCTCAATTCCTGTCTGACATACACCAGTCACTATAACCCAATTCCTCTTTCAAGTGATCCATATGAGTTTGCTATGTGACACACTCTATACACTGAGAGCTGGAAGTCCACATGGGGCTCTCTAAGAACAGTTTCCTTTGCTCTTTTTTTTTTTTTTGGCTTAAATTCTTTTATTGGTACATTTCAGGTATACAATATGTTTACATTTATCATTGGGTGCTTGTACCTGTACATGATGCATCTTGGTTCTTATTTTTTCCCCATTACCTGTGTGTCCTTCACCCCTCCACCCTTCCCTATTTTACATAGACTTTGTTTCCATTTTTTTTCCCTTGCTCTTAATATGTGATACATGAGAAGAAACATTTTTTTCCAAAATTACTCCTAAATTTACGAGGGGAGCAAAAAACAGATGAGGGCAGAAATGTGGAAAGAATCTAGGTACCAGTTATTATTGTTGAGCTACCAAATTAGTCCATTCTGAAGTAATATTACCCTACAGATGTTATCTGACATCAAAAATATTTAATTCCTTTAAGAGGTTTCTGTTGTTTGTAACTAAAAATGCCTTCCTAATTAAAAATACAAGTAATATCTGGGCATGCTTCCAAGTTCTAGCAATGCTTCTCTCAAAACTGTACACCTTTTTAATTCTCACTGGACTAACTCAAAGTTTTTAAGACTGAGTCTGTGTCCTCAACTCCAGGGTATGCTTTCTCTCACATTCCTAGGTCAGCAGTCCTTCCTTTATACTAACGCAAACCTTGACTTCCAATATAGCCTAGTTTATGATAGTGTTATTGTATCTTTACTTATTCACAGTAAACCACCAATCTCCTTCAAGAAACAGGTGTTAATGACTAAGGCAGAAAATTACATTTATTAAATGTTGAACATATAAATGCTGTCTAGAGGAAAGGAGATGGATGAACTGAATTAATCACTGAATGCTTAGAAAAATATAATACCTGAGCTGAGCCATGGCGGTCACATAGATCATTTTGTGTGGAAAAGCAAAAAGCATTGCTCTACCAGGTGAAAAAATGTGAGAATACAAACCTTTCTTCTCAGGAAACTGGCACTTGGAAAATTAGAGCATATGCTTGTTAAGGACAACATGCAGTAAGACTGAGGCAGCACCTAAATGTCAGTCCAGGGGGATTGTAATTTACTTTGCAGGTTCCATACTGTTAAACTCATACTACAATACTACATAATAATACTTGATGATGTTGGTCAATGACAGGTAAAATGTCATGCGAAAATGAGACATACAAGAAATATGAGGGTTTGAAAGTTAGGTAATACTTTTGGGAATATAAAGTTGCAGACGTAAGGAAAATATCATGTAATTAAAAATAGAAAAAATATATTACCATTACATTTCTATTACAAGAGCCTGCATTCAGAAGGCTAGGAATACCAAATTCTAGTGAGAACATGGAGCAAAAGGAATTTTCATTCACTGCAAAATGGCACAGCCACTTAGGGAGACAGTTTGGAAGTTTCTCACAAAAAGTGAAAATATTCTTCTCATACTAGTTAAGTATTACATTAGTTGGTATTTATCCAGAGAGGTTAAAACAGATGTCCATTTCAAAAGTTTTAGAAAGATTTTCATTCATATTTTCCAAAATTTGGAAGCATTGAAGCTATTCTTCAGTAAATTAATGGATAAATGAAAACTGTGATACAACCTGAAAATGAAATATTATCAAGCACTAAAGGAAAATGAGCTATCCAGACATAAAATGATATGGAGAAATTTAAAATGAATATTATTTGTAAAGGAAGACAATATAAGAGAATACTTGCTGTATGATTCCAGAATTATGACATTCTCAAGGGGGAAAAACCTATGGATGGTAAAAGATGAGAAGTTTCCAGATGTTAGAAGAAATGGAGAGACAAATAGGTGGAACAGAGAGGAATTTTATATCAGTGAAACTATTCTGTATCATATTATAATGGTGGATGATGGTCTTTACGTGTTTCTCAAAATCAACAGTATTTACAACACCTAGTGAATTCTAATGTAAATTATGCACCTTGACTGATAGTGATGTGTTAATCTTTCATCAATTGTAACAAATGTACTACTCTACTAAAAAAGACAAGTTCACAATGAAAAAAACTATGCAAGTATAAGAACAGAAAGTATATGGAAAATCATTGTAGGTTACCCTCAATTTTGCTATGAACATAAAACTGCTGTTCAAAAAGTCATCCATCATCTGTCTGTCTCACTATGTATCTGTCTTGGGCCGGGGATTTAGCTCAGTAGTTTCACTGCCTGCTGCGCAAGTTCAAGGACCTGAGTTCGAACCCCGGTACCAAAAAAAAAATGTCCTCTCTTACTAATCTATCTGTCTTATTTCTCAGAATATAGAGAATTACTAGACACTGACAGGTAATGAGAACAATAGTAGAGAAACATAAATACAACATTCCTTCAATTTTCTGGAATTGTGCACTTAAATGAAAACTTGATAAACAAGATTGCACTTTTTCTAATGATCTAAATGAATGTTTTACCTCCTTTCTCTTCAAACTTTTGTTCTGGCTAAATGATGCTAGGGTTCAATCTATTTGTTTCCATTTGAATAATAAGAATTCTTTCCATACACCAGATTTTATCATGCTTCATATTAAAAGCTGTATCAAGTCAAATTATTTATCATATGGATGCTTTGCTTTAACTGTATGGGTGACATGAATATTGGCAAATTGGCAAACTCACACTCCTTAGTTACCAACCTCTTTGCAATACTTGTTTGTCTTTATTAGTCACTTTCTTGCTTACTCCCCACCATTTCCACCAGGAAGATGAGAAAATTCCAATCATTGAGTAGAGAAAACTCCAGTCATTCTCACTAATTACTTATGGACAAAGTGTATCTAAAGTATTTCAGGCTCATTTGTAATATTATTTTAATAATGACATTTGGCATATTTTTATTATTCCTTTATTATTTCAATTGATCATGGCCAGAGAGAGATGACAGACAATTAGAGGAGAATCTCTACAAAATTATGTTATAGTTGATGTGTTCTGTGTTGCATGTAGTAAAAGGCATTTATCTTTACAGCTTTGGGTCAATTAATGGAATATGAAATACCTGGATGATAATAAGAACACATAATTCAGCAATTTGGCATTAAATTTTAGAATTGATTCTCAAGATTATATGGAGTACAAAATATTTTCGGCCCCTTTGTCTTTGTATTTAGGAATTTGAAAGCTTGAGGTAACAAACTATGCAGAATGCAGCATACATTTCATTTTGACCAGGAACAGCTTCCATTGTGACTCAAGAATTCATTCAAATCACATCTGGTCTGAGAGTTTACATTTAACAGTAAAAATAGAAACCTCATCACAGGTGTGTACAGAGCGATTGTACTCTTTAGAGACATGTTTTTAGATTCAGATAATTTCAGCAGGTTTTCTAATGTGGAGAAGGGAGATTCATATAGTTCTTCAAATAAAGAAATATTCTAGCCATTTACACCTGGGGTGTGGTACATTCACACCAATATAAAGATCAGTTCTGTGGCTTTGATTTTAAATAAATAACCAAATTTGCTGAGTTATTCTCATTTATTTTCTCCTTTGCTAGGGAGTATCGCAAAAATTAAATATATCTTTCTATAGAATTCATAGTATGACATATAAAATGAAAGATTCTGTATTGTTAACTTTGCTTGTTTTATCTAAATTTCACAAAGAAAATGTCCGCAAGAACCCATTTTATGTCTACTGAATGTTCATGTAGAAATTAATTAATCATTTCTTTGCAGAATCCATGTGTCCAAGTACCATTGAATATAATTAATTTGTTAATGTAAGATTTGACAGATGCTGATGAGTCTGCAAAGGAAGGAAGCATCTCGAGAGCCACCAGCCCAGAGCAAGTGAGGTAGGGGAAAAATTTAAAAAATTAGAACAAAAACAAAAAAAAAACAGAACAGAAAGAAAATGTCAGCTCACGATCTTTAGGTACATGAGTTTTTAATAATCTTGCCAATGGTTAATAATGTTTGAATTTATAGTTCTAGGATAATGCCTCAATTGATTATATACATACAATAAAATTATTTTGCAGTTGCTGGATTTCTAGTTAATGATATGAGATGTAAAAATGTTGAGTGAGGAACTTTCATTGCATATAGCTATAAAACATTATATTTTTAAATGTCTAGAGAGTTCTCTTTTTTGCTAATGGATGCTGACAGTTATATGACTTTTAGGTAACTTATTTTTGGATATAATAATAAGAAAAAGAAGAAGGAAAAGGAGATGCAGGTGGAGGCAAAGAAGGAGAAGAAGAACAAATACCATCCTCAACAATAATCCAATAAATCTCCAAACTTAGAATCAAATAATTATTTGGCTGCTACAAACTAGTCAGAACTCTGACCATTTGATTTAAAGTTAAATCTTTTCTTCAGTAACCAGACTTTTAGCCAGTGGGATAATGTTTCTTTCTCTCTCCATTTCTTCATCTCCTTTTTTGTATTCCTGATCACTCTTGCAATAGAAGTAAAATGAATTATGAAAAGAACCAAGAGGGCATGCGTATTTAGCTCAGTAGTTCTGCAGCCTGCCTGGCAAGTAGAAGGTCCTGAGTTCAATCCCCAGTACCAAAAAAAAAAAAAAAAAAAAAAAAGCAAAGAGAAAAGAGGAGGGACAGCAAAGTTCTTACTTGAATGCTAAAGTAATAGCTGATTCGTAACTATTTTAGATTTCCCATAATAAATTTTTTTTTCTTAAAAGTCTTTTATGAAGAGGAGGTCAACATTTTCTGAGTAGCAAAACATCTCAGTATTTAGTACATTAAAATAACAGCTCTTGTTCACATCTTCAGCCAACAGATCAGCTATGAACTTTCACTGCCTGGATCTAGTTATCTTATTTTATTTTAACTGGACTCACTTAAAAGTCAGGTGGTAGCTCAGTTGGGATAGGATGGTCTCAGAAGGCCTACACAGGTGCATGGACTGTGTTTTACTGTTATCTGAAATGGTAAGTTTGAGTGGCTTTTGTGTCTCATCTTTTAATGGTGTGACACCACTATGTGAAAGGTTACAAAGGGCAGTAAGAGAAGACAAGTCTCAGTGAAAAAAGTACTTCTCAAGTGGCTGCAATGCCATGTTTGCTTTTTAAAAGTAAATCATGTAACCAAGCAGAGAATCATCATGGAAAGGCATTACCCAAGGGTGTGGATTCAGGGGTCTGTGACAAATTACAAGCTGCCTGCCCAGCAATTTATTGCATAAAATGAGCTCTGGAAAAACCACATCCCTGATGATCTGTCATGTTGTTTCTCGGGATGTGTACAACAACTTCTCCTCTCTTTTGTCATTTGCTTATTTAGCAGTTGCAAATAATTCCCTGATATCTTTGGGGTGTTTTGCTATGGTCTTCACCAAAGGGAGCCTTCTTGGATATTGTTCATAATAATAAGGCCACCTCTTTCACTTACCTGGTACAACCCTGGTTTCTGGGATGCACTTGCATCCTTTGTTTGAACAAGCTATAGGAAATACAGGTTGAGCCTAATTCAGTTACCTGTTCTTTGTTTCAACATTTGAAAGAAACACTTATCCTACCTCTTCGCTGTTAGAATTACCAGCATAAGTCAGTGTGCATTATATGAACCTCAAGTCATATGAATCAAGCAATCCACCATCCTCCTGAAGCCTATCTCAGCAAGTTTGAGATATGACGGAGTCACTTATCTACCTTTGCAAGTGGAAATGATTGGACTCACGCTTCACTAAGACTTCTTTCCAAAATATATCTTTCAAATCTTCCTTTATCACCAACAATTCAATTCCTTAAAAACCTAGATCTAGGTGTGGATTAAAAATTATACAAATTTTTTTCATAAAAAATAGTCATCTCAGCATGACTTTTTAGTTGAGACTTTTATGTAAATGTCACATTTATGGTCTCTTAGTCACAGGTTAAAGTGGCAAAATTAATGCCTTTTATTTTTGCAAAATAGCAAAAGTAGTGAAACAATTATGCATTTTACTTCCAAGTATAAATGATGATAAAGTAAATTACAATAAAAATATATTTAATTTTGTACTTATTGATCTCAACTCTTCCTTATAGACTAGATAGATCATCCTAAAGACCTCTGTTTAATTACTGCATTACCCTTTTCACCTGAATCTATAACAATTAAAAATCTGATAACTGTGCTGATTATGCTTTAATCTAAATAAATTACAGAATTGATGAATAATACAGAACCAATAGGAAGGTACTAAGAGTCTTGCCATAAATGAATTTCTCTCTTGAAATGGAGCCATTCATCATTTCTTAAACATTCCGTATTATCAATGATACATATACTAAAGATAAATTTATAAAACTCCAAAGGAATGGTTTGGATAAAACACAAAACACAAGATTTTACACAGAGTAAGACTGCAACAAATAGTTTTTCTTACTTTTATTATAACAAAAAGGTTGGATAATGCTTCCAAGATTCCTTAAATTATATTGTTAGATTCTCTAGTATGCTTTCACACATGTTCCTCCATGTATCCAACTACCTTCGATGCTCCCATCACACAAGACACCTAACCAGCATTTAATTACCTAGATTTGTATAATTATTTTATATTCTCAAAATTATCACTTTACTTTTCCAGGCCATAGTAAACTGAATTTAGAGTAAGGATTTGAGAGAATGGCAGATTGCTTTAGCTCATCTTATTGTGCTAAATTTCTGCTACTCTTTAAGCAACACTTCTGCTTAAATATTGCCAAATCTCGCCCCAAATCCCACACATATGCCACCATCCGAAAGTTACTTTTCTCTCCTATGGTTCCCACTGTTCTTGAATGTTGAGAAGTTGAACACTGCTGGTCTTACCTACAGAACCTCATAGTCTTTTGGGTTTTTTACTTCCTTTCACCTTGTAGAAAACCCTTCAGAGGGTCCTGAGTCACTAAGTAATTTCACACAAGTGATTTAACAAAGAAGCTCTTATGATTCTTCTGGATTTGTCCCTCACTAACCCCTCAAAACAAAATAAATAAATACAAACCCAAAGATTCATTACATCTTCTAACAGCAGACAGTGATATCCACACATCAATCACCCTGCACCACCTTTGCACTAATACTTGGATCAAGAAATATTACACTATTTTTCTTTAATTCCTTCTACCCTCTCCACTTAAAATTGACTTATTTTGACTTTCTTGTATTTTTTCCCTTTAGAGTTTTCTAGAAACCAATACTCTGCCAATTGAATCGATGGTCTATTTCGTCTGTTTTTAATATATCCTTAAGTTGGTACTTTAACTCTCATACCACTTTTTTTTTTTTTTTTTTTTTTTTTGGTACCAGGGATTGAACTCAGGTCCTTGAGCTTGCACAGCAGGCGGCCAAACCATGAGCTAAATCCCCAGCCCCCTCATACCACTTTTTAACAGACTTAATACTATTCTCCACAACTCCAATGACAGTAAGACTGTCTTATTTACCTCAGTAGTGCGAAACCTAATTAGTGATGCATATATAGTAAGCTCCTTATGAATATTGTTTGAATGAATGAATAAATGGATAAATTGGTTCCTTCTCTGATTTTCTATGCATGACAGTATGATAAATCAGTTTTCTATCAAAATAGCCTATGAATCATTCTAAAGAGCCATTCTGTGCCTCACACTTCAGTTATAAAAAGACGCATTTTATTCCTCATTTTATACTAAAGTCCAAATATTCTGGCTTATGTCAAATCATTCGTGTTGTTTACTGAATAAATACAATATGAAAGCATTGTGGAACCCAAACATGTCCTCATCTTCTTCCCATTAGGAGAAAATTAAGCAAAGGAGAATACACAAGCACAGAATTGTATGTGTCATGGTGGGAAAACCAATGCCAAAAGAAAAACATAAAAGTGAACTTCAAAAATGCTTAGGGAGTTAATATAACTAAATGTTGACTAGGGCAGAATTCAGGAAATTATAACATAGTGTTTGTTTTGATTTGTTTTTCTCCAAAGGTTGCTGCAAGAAGAAAATTTTGTTTGAGTTAAAACTTAGAGCTAGGCTACAGAGAATGTCAAATAGTCCAGTTTTGTAGTGGAAGAAAATCAGAACATGCTTCAAATTCTATTCAAATATTGTCCTCATTCTAAATGTCACAGCTGCATACACATGTCATTGTCTCTCCTCCTCAAACTTGAGTCACTATAATATTAATATTCCCTAAATTTAATTTTCTGCTCCTTATACCTAATGCAAAAGGGCCAGTGGATAAATTTGTATTAGTAATGAAATATCTTAATATCATTACAAACAATACTGAAGATTTCTGATTTCTGAAGTCAAATAGTAAAGGTAGGCCATTAATGATTTGTAATCTGCTGAAGATGAGAGGAATAGGTAGAGGAAATAATGTGGACAGAATCTAGTAGCCTCAAGTCTCTTCTGGACCACCACTCCCTCACTGAGTACATAGGAAGTAACTGGGTAAATACTCATGTTGTGTTGTGTTTGTGTTTCTCCAAAATTCTCATGTTGAATTTTAATTCCCAGTATGTTGGCATTAACAAGTAAACATTTTGGTAAGTTACTAGGTTATGAGAGAGATGAACCTTAATATATGGGATAATTGCCTTATAAAAGAGTGTCAAAGGAATTTGTCTCTTCTATCACAGGACAGTGAAAGTATCACCCTTGAGGATAGACATTCACCAGACACAAGATCTACTGGCACCTGGATTTTATACTTCATAACCTCCAGAACTCTGAGTGATAAATTTCTTTCCTTGTAAATTTCAATCTATGATATTTTCTTATATCTATCTCAATGGGTTAAGATAAGCAGCCTGCAAATTCAGAGACCTGAGTTAGTTCCCTAGGACAAGAACAGTTAATTTCTGAGATTATCTTTCTTGTGTGAACATCTCTTTTTCCAACAGACAAGTGTTTATTAGATGACAATGTTACTATTAGATGCTTTGTTACAATGATATATGAAGCACAGTTTTTAGCACTCAAAGAATTTATACATTAGTGAAAACAGATAAATATATTAACCAAATAAATTGAGATAAGTATAATGAAGGCTAAAGGACAGGTGAAAACTTAGTATTTAGTATTAGTTGGAGGATTGTGGAGGGGTGATGGCGGTCACAAGACATTTCCTGGGGAAAATGGGGCTTAGGACTTTTAATGAGACTTCAAGTTTGGGTAAAAGACAGCCAAATGGACTCAACATGTCGCTCTACATTTCCACCCTAGACAAGTCATAGAAATTAGAATTCCTGGTTCCAGAGGCAAATCATAGAAACTAAAGTCAATTTACCTCAAAGTTGACCATACCACCTGAAAATATTACAGTTTTTACACCTTTTGTCCTAAGAATTGATTACAAGCAATTCTCTAACCACCTCGTTTGATTGTAGATCATAAGATGCTATTCCAAAATGGGTTCTTTAAGGAAAGCATGCTGCACAGAGATGCCAAAAAAAAAAGAAAAAAATGGACAGACAGGCTTTTCTAGGTTTTCTCCCTTAGTCTATTACTATCAGATCATACTCTTCTTGTTCAATCATTTCTTCTAACTCTGTCCTCGCTTAATTGAACCTAAGAATACAATCAGGTAATACATTCAGAGTCTTTCAGTCTTTAGTCTGAGGTCTCTTGTGTCACATAACACTTATCACATAGACTTTTTATACTATTCTTATCTGGCTTTTGTTTTAGGGGTGTCAGTCATGAACATTTGTAAAGACAGAAAAAGTATCACCTTCATGCTCAGACTGTGATTCAGCATCGTTTCTTGGAAAGGGAATATTACGGAGACAGCACTCCTCTTTGTTTCTTGTGAATACTGTCATAAGTGAATAAAACTTGACATTCAGTTTGCACTGTTGTCTTATATGACCATCTTGACAACTTATTGCCTAACCACATGGATCCCATAGACATTATGCTAGAGTAAAAGAAACTGAACACAGGGGATAGACCACATAATTTAACTTATCTGAAGTTCAAAAAGAGGAAAAATGAATCCATGAGGAAGCCAATTCAGAAAGTTGTTCCTTGGCTGTTTGGAAGGGGAAAATTACTTTGAATTTACTGGGAAGGGGAATTAAGAAACTCACTACACAGTTAAAGACTTTTCATATCTTGGTGATATTTGAATTCATCATTAAATGATATTTGTCAAAATTCACTGAATTGTACATGTAACATTCACACAAGCTATTGCACTTAATTTTTACTTTAAAATTATAAACCAAATACTATAAAGTATCTTGAAAATAATTCTTAATCAATGTTAAGTTATAACCAGTATTTAAAAGTTGGCAAAAGTAAATCTGAAAATAAAATTCAGTCACAGTAAGTGAGTTAAATATAAATGTGTATGTGTTTCAAATCTTCTACAAATGAGAAACAAGAAGACTTCTCTCCTGGCTTTTGGTGTAATTATAATCATTTTGCTTATGCAAAGTTTATTATTTCCAAATTACTCATTCAGGGCCCGATTAAAAAATGATGTGTATGCTCCCCATTCTTTACTTCAGCAATGTCTTTCTCAAAGAAAGAAAAAAATGCTTATCATGAATCTAAATTAATTAAATTTGATAAACTTGCTGTTCATTAAATTTCCTCTGATAGTACAGCTGCATTTCTTTCAACTGTGCTACTTGGAGGTGAAACATCTATAGAGGGAGGGAAGGAAAATATAATCACAATAAATTAAAACTGCCCAAATGCAATATATATGTTGCTGTTGTGGTCAAAGCCATGAATATAAAGCTGAGAAAGGAGAAAATGCCTATGTCAAAAACTGACTATTCTGTAGAAAGTAGCACATTGCACTTTCATCACATCTGTTTCCAATATTCTATAACTATTTCATTGGCTATCTAAAGATCATATATTTATTGAGACATTGGTATCAGCTTATCAGATTCTCCAATGTTACTTCTGATTTTGAATGTAAGTCACACTAATCAAATAATGAAAATTGCAAAAGGAAGTAGGATAAGTATAAATTTTACTTTCCAGGAATTGATACAAGAATTTTAAAATCCATTTTCTATTGCAAATTTGTAGGTCAATCTGTGTGGAAAACATTATGTTGTTCTAATATATACCAAGATTGACTAATTCTCACAATGAAGTTAATATGTATCCAAGCCTAATGGCCATTTTAGACTCAAAAGAGGTAAGTACAAAGCTAGAGGCCTACATCTAAATATAAAAATTAGGAATAGGAACAGGAGAAAGTATAGGAATAGACATAAGTATAAGTATAAAAATGTATAGACATGAAAATAGAAGGGACTGTGGGTATGGGATTAGATGTCAAGACTAAGTTAGATGTATTGTTACATACCAAAGGAATAAAACTTGTAAAATAACAAGAAAAAGAATAAACTGATGATTTTCCATATAACGTTGTTTTAGTTTACTAACTTTACTTGAGATAAACATTAAATTTGCCTACTAGATTCCAAGTGATGACATATTTTCAAAACACAAATATTTTAATTAAAGAGAAGCTTTGTACTCTTCTTTTTTCTTTTCTTATACTATTTTCTAGGAGAGTTCTATTATGTGGCTCTTGAAATAAAGAACAGCATTACGTAACAAACAATCTCTTAAACAACAGATATTTTTAGTATCAGTTCTTATAGACTTGGCCCAGTTAGTGAATCACTCCATGGCTAAGCCAAGAGCCAGGTGTCCACCTGCCAGTGAGCTAGCTATGGTGTTATATACAGCCTTATAAAGCAAACACGGAATGTAAACAGTCCGTAGGCGCACTCTCTAAATCTGCCCAACTAAAGTTCCAAGGACAAGATAATTCCTACACACGTTTCTTAAATATGTAGTTCTATATGCTGTGAATCTATGTATAGCAAAATTATAAATATTTCTTTAATTCAACAAGGCAAAGACAATAATGTAGCATTTTTGGTAACTAAACTAATCTTCATTTTCAAGGGATGTACCATTTTTCCTAGATCCTTTCTTGTCTAGATATCTTCCGAAGCCAATTTCCAGCCAGTCTAACTCCCTGTGATCAGAGGGATCTCACCAAAGATTGCAGGTTGAGCTTCACTTTAGCTGCTCACCCTGGATCCAGAGGTCACAGAATCATTTGGACCTTCTTTCCGTAACTTTTGCTGTCACATACACACACTGACAGATCCAATCGGAGATGCCAAGGACTCGAAAATAAATTATCATCTACTATCAGAAATTCTGTTTCAAGTTCTCTGTGAGACAGATAGAAAACTGCATCACTATTATCCAAAGTTAAACCAAGAAACCACTCAAACTTTTATTTGCCTCCTCTAATATTAATGTTTTTACTCTCCTGGGTAATTTTGTTTACAGGTTGTCACAGGGGATATCTGAGAATCTCTGACTACTTACTTTCACAGAGATATGTATGGTATGTGGGACATAAAACTCTTGTCATCTCTACAACCCTATCTAGCATTCCCTCCTTGTTCAATTGTTTACTTTGGAAAAGAAACTATAAGGTCTATGTTAGAGTACACTTGATCATCTTTTCTTACTTGGCCAATAGCTCTTCCCTTTACCCTTGGTGTTAGACAAGGAATTGTCTTTTGTGATTATCTCCAAATAACATAGATCTATCTCACTTGCTTGTGGCTATGCTCTTTATATGACTTTCAAATCCAATTCATAATGAAGAGACCTAAAAGTATACTTATTCATTTAATAGTTTCAAAGTATTATCTTAATTGAAGTTATTTGATTTTCCAAGTTACTCTACATCTAGATATACTCTGACATCACTGTTTGAATACTACTTTGCACATATTTGGCATCTTCTAATTTTGGGGATTTAGGTAGAAAACATGTAAGTGCATTTCCTGGGAAAATGAACTATACTCAATTAGACTAATGCTTTAAATTAATGAGCTTTTTAAGATGCAAGTATTTCTAAAATAAACTATAATACCATCTCCAATCAACAGATTGATTTTATTTTTTTTAATTTATTTATTTTATTTATTTTTTTGGTACCAGGGATCAAACTCGGGAGCTTGCGCTTGTGAGGCAGGCACCAGAACCACTGAGCTAAATCCCCCACCCAACAGATTGATTTTAAAACAAGCAGATGAAAATGATATGATATGGCAATATCTTCAGAATCTTTTGAAAGGGTGTGTAAATTTTTTACCCCTACAGTTAGTGGTTTTATACTGCCCCATGTTGTTTTACTTAGTTCTTCTCTTTTCTTTCAATCCCTTCTGGTTATTGTATATTTGCTTGTCTGTTACATAATACTTTATACTAAATAGTAAACAACAGAACCTGCTGCAGACAGGCAGGTCTGTGCACGTCCTACCGAGGTCCTGTGTCTCGCAGAAGACACCGAATCACCCCGCTGCAGACAGGCAGCCACCTGATTCCATACTACAAAGACGCAGAGGACACCAGACCACCAGACCAAGGTACTGAGTCCCACTGTTCCCAGGCCAGAGGTAGGGGCTTCTGAGCTGTCGTCCCACTGCTCCTGGTCCAGAGGAAGGGGCTTCCCGGTCACCATCACTCCCACTGCTCCCAGCCAAGAGGAAAGGGCTTTTGGGCCACCTTCTGTCCCACTGATCCTGGCCCAGATGAAGGGGCTTCTGAGCCACCATCCCACTGCTCCTGGTCCAGAGGAAGGGGCTTTCTGGCCACCATCTGTCCCTCCCACTGCTCCTAGCCCACAGGAAAGGGCTTTAGGGTCACCATCTCTACCACTGCTACCGGCCCCTGTCCCACCTCACCCAGCTCAGAGGAGGTAATCCATGCAGGTGCTAACAGCCCCCCACCCCAGTCAAAATGAGAAAACACATAAATAAGTCTCAAAACCAGACTTCCAGATCACCTACAGCAACCCCAAAGGGAAATGAGATGGAACACTCTGATACTCAACCACCTGGACCCACTGAACTGGCAACAAAAGGGGATCTGGAAAAAATGAAATCAGAAATAATTTCTCAGATAACAGGAGAAATTGTGTCCCTAGTGCAAGACATGATTAATAAATCTAGAGGAGCTGAGGAACATGATGGAATCCCAACATAAGAAACAAATGGAATCCATAAAACAGATGCAAATAGATTTCCAGGACATGAAAAATTCCACTGAAAGTCTACACAGCAGAATGAGCCAATGTGAGGACAGAATTTCAGATATAGAAGATAAGATTGCAATTAGTGACCAGGAAAAGAAAAATTGCTTCAAAATTATAAGGGAACATGAGAAATCAATCCAGAAGCTGCTAGATGATGCAAAGAAGAATAACATAAGACTGATTGGGCTCAATGAAGGGACAGGAGAAAGTGCAGATGACATAAAAAATCTCTTTACAGAAATAATGGCAGAAAACCTCCCAAGCAGAGGAAAAGAGCTTGACATACAGATAAGTGAGGCATATAAGACTCCAAATAGCCTTGATCAAAAAAAATCTACACATAGGCATATAATTGTTAAGATTCCAGAAACACAACAAAAGAGCAGAGTTCTCCAAGCAGTCAGAGAAAAGAAACAAATCACATACAAAGGAAAGCCCATCAGAATCACAGCAGACTTCTCAACACAAACCACCAAGGCAAGAAGACCTTGGAGTGACATATTCCAAACCCTAAAAGAAAAGAGCCTCCAACCCAGATTGATGTACCCTGCAAAACTATCTTTCAAAATGGATGGAGAAATAAGATACTTTCATGACAAAGAGCACCCTAGGAACTTCGTGAATACCAAACCAGCACTCCAAAGAATTTTACACAATATTCTAGGAACAGACATTGAGGATCATAACCCCAAGAAGCAAAGCAGAATGAACCCATCTGGCATGACAAGAAATTAAATGTAAAGGGGGAGAACCCAACAAAAAGAAAAAGTCATGGCAATGACAAGTCAATATGTTTCAGTTATAACCATTAACGTTAAAGGTCTCAATTCATCAATCAAAAGAAATAGACTGGCAGAATGGGTCAAGAAGCAAAATCCAACAGTATGTTGCATACAAGAAGCACATTTAATTCAAAAGGAAACTCATAGACTGAAAGTTAAAGGGTGGAAAACAATACTGCATGTGACAGGAAACCCCTAAAAAGCAGGAGGAGCTATCCTCTTGGCAGATCAAGTAGATTTCAAACCAACAATGATTAAGAGAGATGAAGAAGGACACAACATCCTTGTAAAGGGCAGAATCCAAGAGGAAGAGATGACAACCATAAATATCTATGCACCAAACACTAGTGCACCCAACTTTATAAAACAAATACTAACAGACACGAAAAGTCTTATATGCACTAATACAATTGTAGTGGGGGACCTCAACACCCCACTGTCACAAATACATAGATCAACTAGACTAAAAATAAGTGATGAAATACTAGAACTCAATTGAACTCTTGAAAAAATGAATTTAACAGATATTTACAGAGTCTTCCACCCCACAAAATCAGAATACACATTCTTCTCAGCTGCATATGGGTCATTCTCAAAAGTAGACCACATACACATAGAACATGTTTAAGTAAATGCAAAGGAACTGAAGTTATCCCCTGTATATTATCAGACCACAGTGGGATGAAATTGGAGATCCATAGCAAAAGAAACCCAAAAAATTTCAAAAAAAATGGAAATTAAACAACACACTTCTGAATAACCAATGGGTCACAGAGGAAATTAAAGAAATCAGACAGTTCCTTCAATGAAATGACAATGACAATACAACATATCAGAATCTATGGGACGCAATGAAAGCAGTCTTACAAAGGAAATTCATAGCAGTGAATATGCATATTAGGAAAACAGAACAAGCCCAATTAAAGAATCTGATTCTGCACCTCAAGCTTCTAGAAAAAGAAGATCAGGACAACCCCAAAACTCATACAAGGGAGGAAATTATAAAGATCAGAGGAGAAATCAATGCAATGGAGACTAAGAGAATGATACAAAAATTCAATGAAGCCAAGAGTTGGTTCTTCGAAAGAATCAACAAAATTGACAAACCTTTAGCCAACCTTGTCAGAAAAAGGAAGGAAAAGGCCCAAATTCATGCAATCAGGAATAAAAAGGGTGAAATTACTACAAACTCAGCAGAAATCCAGAGGATCATCAATACTTACTTCCAGAACCTATACACCAATAAGATGGACAACACAGAAGAAATGAACAGATTCCTAGATACATATGAATTACCAAAGTTGAATGAAGAAGACCTAAAAATTCTGAACAACCCAATATCAACCAATGAAATTGAAAATGTAATTAAAAACTTCTCAACTAAGAAAAGCCCGGGCCCTGATGGCTTCACTGCTGAATTCTACAAGACATTTAGAGAGGAACTGCTGCCACTACTGTTTAAACTCTTCAATGAAATTGAAAGGGAAGCAATACTCCCAAATTCATTCCTGGAAGCAAGCATCACCTTGATCCCCAAAGCAGAGAAAGACCCAACTGAAAAAGAGAACTATAGGCCAATCTCACTAATGAACATAGATGCAAAACTCCTTAATAACATACTGGAAAACAGAATGCAGAAGATCATCAAGAAGATCATACACCTTGATCAAGTGGGATTCATCCCAGGGATGCAGGGATGGTTCAATATACGAAAATCAATTAATGTAATACACTATATCAATAGAGCCAAGGACAAAAACCATATGATTATCTCCATAGATGCAGAAAAAGCATTTGACAAAATCCAACATGCATTTATGATAAAAACCTTACAAAAAATTGGAATAGATGGTCTCTACTTCAAACTGATAGAAGCCATCTCTGAAAAACCAACAGCCAATATCATGCTAAATGGTCAAAAACTGAAATCCTTAACACTGAAATCAGGAACAAGACAAGGATGTCCACTATCACCACACTTGTTCACTATAGTTCTGGAAACATTAGCCATGGCAATTAGACAAGAGAAAGAAATAAAAGGAATAAAGATAGGTAATGAAGAAGTCAAATTGTCATTATTTGCAGATAACAAGATACTCTATACAGAAGACCCCAAGAACTCCATCAAAAGTCTTCTAGACTTAATAACCAAATTCAGTCATGTAGCTGGTTACAAGGTAAACACACAAAAATCAATAGCTTTCCTCTACACCAATGACAGACTCACTGAGAGAGAAATAGGGCAAATAATTCCTTTCACAATAGCATCCAAAAAACTGAAATACCTAGGAATCATCCTAATGAAAGAAATCAAAGACCTCTTCTCTGAAAACTATGGCACTCTGAAAAGAGAGATTGAAGATGATATCAGAAAATGGACAGACATCCCCTGCTCCTGGGTAGGAAGGATTAATATAGTGAAAATGGCCATACTTCCAATACTGCTATATAGATTTAATGCAATTCCAATTGAGATCCCAGCAGCATACTTCATAGACCTTGACAAAACAATCCAAAAATTCATTTGGAACAAGAAGAGACCCAGAATAGCAAAAGCAACTCTAGGTAACAGAGACATGGCAGGGTGTATCACAATCCCCAACCTGCAACTATACTACAAAGCTACTGAGATAAAAACAGCATGGTACTGGCAAAGAAACAGACTTGAGGACCAGTGGAAGAGATTAGAAGATGCAGAAACAATGCCAGACACACTCAGCCATCTCATCTTCGACAAATGAGCCAAACACCCTCACTGGAGGAAAGATAGCCTCTTTAATAAATGGTGCTGGAAAAATTGGGCTTCACCTTGCCAAAGATTAAAACTAGTCCTATATCTCTCACCATGCACTAAACTAAAATCAAAATGGATTAAAAATCTAAATATTAAAATAAAAACTCCAAACCAGTTGGAACAGAGCATAGGTAGAACCCTTGAAGACATCGGTGTAGGAAAAGATTTTATGAGCAAAACATCATTTGCCCATGAACTAGCACAAACAATCAACAAATGGGATCTCTTCTTATTAAAAAGCTTCTGCACAGCAAGAGAAACCACCAGCAGTGTGAAGAGACAACCCACATGGTGGGAAAAAATCTTCACCTGCTCTTCCTCAGACAAAGGTCTATGATCTCCAATCTATAAAGAACTTAAAAAGATCAGACCTCCCAAATTTAAAGACCCAATCCAAAAATGGGCATCTGAAATGAACAGACATTTCTCAGACAAAGAAATAGAAATAGTAAATAAATACATGAAAAAATGTTCAACATCACTGGTCATTCCAGAGATGCAAATGAAAACATCACTGAGATTCCATTTCACTCCAGAAAGAATGGCTGCTATCATGATATCAACCAATAACAAATGCTGGTGGGGCTGTGGGGAAAGAGGAACCCTGCTCCCCTGCTGGTGGGAGTGTCGACTGGTGCAAGCACTGTGGAAATCAGTATGGAGATACCTCAAAGAACTAGGACTGGAAGTCCCATTTGACCTCGCTATTCCACTGCTGGGGATCATCTCCAAAGAATTAAAAGAATCATACCACAGTGATATATGTGCACCCATGTTCATAACAGTGCAGTTTGTAATAGCTAAAACTGGGAAACAGCCCAAATGTCCATCAACTGGAGACTGGATAAAGAGTACTACTCAGCCATAAAAAATGAGAAATTAGAGACATTTATAGCTGAGTGGATGCACATTGAGGCAATACTCTTAAGTGAAATAAATAGGACACACATATGTAAATACCAAATAGTTTCTCTGGTGTGAGAAACTGAAAGTGTAAATAAGGACTAAATGTATAATAAGTAATGTGAAATAGGAAGAAAAGGGGCAAAGGGGAAGGAAGCGGGAGGGCTAGGGGAAAGGATAGAAGGGAATGGGATTAATATGAGAAAATGGAAAAATAAGAACAAAATCTTTGTAAGTAGGTAGGACTGGAAGGGTTGAAGGGAGGGCTGGGCAAGGGTGAAAAATAACAACCAAGAGAGACTATGTAAAGTTGCAAATTTCCAAGGATGAATGTCATATTGTATACCTAAAATGTACCAATGTTTAGAATGAATAATTGATAATGTAAAATAGGAAGAAAAGGTCCAAAAGGGTAGGGGTAGTGGGAGAGGCAGGGGAAAGGAAAGAAGGGAAAGGAAAAAATGCTGAGAAATGGAAAAAATGGAAATAAAGTCTTTGTAAATAGGGAAGGGTGGAGGGCGTGAAGGGAAGGCTAGCAATGGGGAAAAAATAAGAACCAAGAGGCATTATATAAAGGTACAATTCCCAATGAGAAATGTAATTGTGTTGTATATCTACAATGTACCAATAAAAGAATTTAATACAAAAAAAATAGTAAACAACAAAGGCAGGATTGAGGACCATGGCTATTTGATCCAAAATCTCATAGATTACAAACTTGATTGTATTTCCATTGAAAATTCTATAATGCCTAAAAACCAAAACATGCTCTAAAAATTTTTATTCTAGGATCAAGACGCAAAAGTATTAGCTGTAACATGTGTTCTAATGATGGTTGAAAGTATCTTTGTTGAGTCGTATTGGAGATAGAAGAAAGTTCCAAATAAATCCTTTCTTCTTTATGTTGTGTATGTTGGGAATTTTGTACTGGTGACAAAAAGAGATTGACAAATACAAGTATATGCCATGATATTTAGCATGTAGAATTTTCATTATTTGATTAACTATTTTTCCCTCCTTTATCTGTCAGCTGTGTAAGACGTTAATGGTTCATTCATGGTTCATTCATATTTCTTCATGAAGTTTTTGTTGAAGTACTATACTGAATAATTTAAATTCAATTTGAAACTTCATAATATGTACCATGGCATTCTGTATAAAGAAAAATTTCTGTAACTAGTATATTAAGTATTTTCTCTGTCAAGTAGTATGTATATATTACCCTTTTTTTCTCCAAAGGATTTGAGGTAGATTAATAGTATAAATCAATATGTTTGTGTATCGAAGTTCAATTTTTATTATATGCACTTGGGTTCACTTTCTAATACTAATTTCACGTCACTCAGAATGATTTCTCTCTAAATTTCTAAGTATAAAAGACAAAGGGTAGATTTATGTATTTTTCTGAATTTATTTTAACATTATATTCCTTAGAGTACCTAGAGAGCAGAATATTTAATTAATATTTCATTTAATATTTTTCAATGTAATAAATAATATCTTCATTTCCAAAAGAAATAGTCAAATTGACGTCCTGTACAGAAAAATCAATACACAGTCCTGTTTTTGAATTTTAACTTAACTTCAAATAACACTTAAATTTTTTTCTTTTCTTCTGATTATAGAAATATTTATCAGACTCTTATTCCAGTCCCCAACTTGGATATCAGTCTTAGAATCTTAAAGATCTGAGCATCATAGATATGATGGATGAGGCAAATTCTTCAGGTGCATTTTCCCACATATCTTTTGATGCTCATTCTGGACACAGGCTAGAAAACAGAAGACTATGGGCATTGTAAATGTTATGGATTGGATGTTTGTGTCCCCCTCGAATTCATATATTGGAGCCCTGATCCCCAAAGATATGAAATTTGGAAATGTGGTCATTGGGAATGTGAGGCTCCTGTGATAAGATTAGTATCCTTGTGAGATGAGAAAGTGCCCATGTGTGAATAAAGAGGTCAGGTGAGCACACAGAAAGAAAACAGCAGCTTAGGGCCATGAGAAGAGGTCTCAGCATAAAGTCTACGTTGCTGGCAATCTTGGACTTCCTAGTCTCTACTACTGTCTAAAATAAATATTTATAGTTTAAACCATACAGTCTATGCCATTTTGTTACCTTCACCCAAGATGAGAAGACTAAGACATTTAACCTAGAACAATTCAATGTGGGTAATAAAATGTAATTTCCACAGTATTTGAAAACCTTGCTACAATATGGTTTTGTTCTCCCCACTCTATGTACTATTGTTGTTACAAAATACATCTTTATCCATTACAAGTCAACCAAGATGTTTTAATAATTATTTCTTAAGGCAGTTTCCTTTTTAATTGATGGAGAAAAGACTTGCAACTGAAAATACATTTGCTGTCCTTCATCGTTGCCTCCATAGCTATTTTTACTTGTATTCTTTATATTGTGAGTGTGCTTGTGTAAAATTGTGTTACTTGTATTGCTATTCCTAACAAGCTGAAAATTCTTTCTAATATTTTCTATAGGAAATGTTGTTAGGGACAATTTCTCTGAGATTGTATTTTTTTCTGCATTTTTGAAAAGAATTTATCATTTGACATTCTTTCTCTTTCAGTACTTTGAATGTGTTATTATACTACCTTCTGTCCAATGGTTTCAGATAAGCCAGTTTTTTTTTAATTAATTTTATTGGTACATTTTATTGGTACACTTTAGGTATACAATTCGTTTACATTTATCATTGGGTGTTTGTACCTGTACATGATATATCTTGGTTCTTATTTTTTTCCCCATTACCTGTGTGCCCTTCACCCCCTCCACCCTTCCTTATTTACATAGATTTCATTTCCATTTTTTTAATCTTTTCTCATAGTTTTTCCTTTCCCTCTTTTCCTTTCCCCTTCCCCTCCCTTCACTCCTTCGTCTTTGGACCCTTTTCCCTATTTCAAATTATCAATTATTCATTTTAATCATTTTAACTCTTGTTTACACTATCAGTTTCTCACACTAGAGAAACTATTTGGTATTTACACATGTGTGTCCTATTTATTTCACTTAAGAGTAAAATGGAAAACACAGAAGAAATGGACAGATTCCTAGATACATACGAATTGCCAAAGTTAAATGAAGATATAGAAATTCTAAACACCCCAATTACAATGAGTGAAATTGAAAATGTAATAAAATATTTACCAACAAAGAAAAGCCCAGGTTTGGATCGCTTCGCTGCTGAGTTTTACAAGACATTTAAAGAAGAACTAACACCATTACTCTTTAAACTCATCAAGGAAATTGAAAGGGAAGCAATACTTCCAAATTCATTCCTGGAAGCAAGTATCACTTTGATTCCAAAACTAGGGAAAGACTCAACCTAAAAAGAGAACTACAGGCCAATCTCCCTAATGAACATCGATGCAAAAATCCTCAACAAGATACTGGCAAACAGAATACAGAGGGTCATCAAGAAGATCACACACCCTGACCAAGTCGGATTTATCCCAGGGATGCAAGGAAGGTTCAACATTCCTAAATCAATAAATGTAATACACCAGATAGGCCAGTTTTTAATCTTGTAGAGGATCCTCTGCTGGTAACTGGTCACTTTTTCTTCGCTCTTTTCTAGACATTCTCTTTGTAATTTCACTTTCCAAAGTTTGACTGTGATATGTTTAGTTACAGATCTTTGAGTTTATCCTATTTGGAATTTACTGTGCTTCTTGGATGTGAATATTAATGTTTTGTCACAAATTTGAAAAGTTTTAAACTATTATTTATTAAATATCACTCTGGCTTCTTTGTTATGCTTCACTTTCCTCCTTACCACCTCAGAAGCAAGATGGTGCCCCCCTCTCTCAGGTGTCTTTAGCTGTCTACATTTTATTTTATTTTTTGTTAATCTTGATAGATACTTTATTGGCTTATGTCTAATTTGTTGATTCTTTTTTCTGCCCACTCAAATACGATGCTGAGTCCTTACAATGTTACCTTTTAAAATATAAATTATTTCATTTATTTGTTGAATTTTGTTTATATTTTCAACTGTAGAATATATTTGATTACTGTTTAATATTTTATATGTTTTGACCAATACTTTCCATTTAAAGAAACATCGTTCTCTTAATTTCCTTTAAAACTCATTAGACAAGTTCCTTGAAAATATTCATATTTCCCCTTATTTAAGCTATTTGTCTTGTACAAAGCACATCTCAGCTTCCTTACAGTTTCCATTAACTTTCTTCCTGAACATCAGATCTTCATTTTTTATTTGCACATCTCTTTTGTTGCATTCTACACATATTAAGTAATATAATAAATAATAAATAAAAATACTCAGGAATATTGGTTTTGCTCTTTTGTTAGTCTAATTACATGCTTAAGGTAATTTTTTAAGTCTGAGTTCTTTTTTGTGTGCGATTACTGTAATTTATGCTGAGACTGATCATCAGCTAATGGTTAAACAATGATTACTTTGAATGTATGTATTCTGGCATTCCTTGAACAATCCAAGAGTTTGCCACTGCAAGACCTTTCACTTTCTGTTTGCATAGGACTCCAAGGTTAGCCAGGAGTAAGGAATGGGGCCTTTTCAGTCTTTTCACGGTTAGGCACACATTGCTTGCTACATGTGAACCCTTCCTTCTAGATCCCTAGGATACACTGGAGCTGTTTAAAGCCCTTGCAGGTATTACATTTCACAGATTTTCCTTTTGAAGTTTGGGCCAAGATTCTCATTTGTTCAACTATTACTGTGTCTGCAGGTAAGTGCAATGTTAAGTCAGCACTGATTTTTTTTCTGATGAGGGGGTAAAATTCTATGGATATAGCTTTTCACACTGGGTAGGCTCTGAAGCAGGTGATAAGCCCCAGAATTGGGTCTTTTTCAGAGACCTGGAAAACAGGTCAAATAATAACAATTCTCTGGAGATAGAGCTTGTGGAATAGGTTCAACTTTGTCCTATATCCTCCAGTCACTGCTAGAATGCTGATTTTTTCAAAGTATGCAAGGTTGCATAACTGATAGTTTTCAAGTCTACTTTGGAACTCAGGAGGAGAGGGTGGAAATAAAATAAGTTAAATTGCCCCAACATTTGGAGTTCTTTCTGAATTCCATCATTTTCCATGAGTAAATATTCATTGAATTATAACACCATTGGCTGATTTAATATTGTTTTAAAAATTGATATTGACAATTTTTGAGTTTTCTTATTTTTAATGAGAGTAAGGAATTTAAGATGTTCTTATTGTGCCATTCCAAAAATTAACACAGATTTTTAACAGAAAAATCTCTCTTAATCAGAAAATTAATAATAATGTTCTTTTAAAATTAAGTTATTAAATTTATACTGAATAAATATGAATAAAAGTAAGTTATAAAGTGGCTTTTTAGGGGGAATGTGATTACTTATTTGAAGTGGGATGAAAAAGGATTTAAAAACTACATTAGACAACAAGATATTAATAGTTATTGTACTCTAATAAAGTGGCATAGTTTTTCTATTTTTCAAAAAAGTTTAATATATATGTCTATACTGCTATAATCATATAAATAAAAAGGAAGTGATTTTTTTCTTGAAAAAGAACAAATGACTGGGTTAATCTTTAAGCTTTTAATACATCAACTCAAAGTGAATAAGAACACATCAGAGGGCTATAATGGTGCTACAAAAATGATATTGAATGACTAAATATATTATTTTGAAGTTTACTAATCAATTGTCTGACCTATAGCACTGATTCAGTGTTTTAAAAATTTCTATAGAAAGTTCTATGCATAAAACCCTGTGTACTTTTGATAATCTGTGAATAAATGTTTTCCTAAAAGGCCTATTTCAGATTATATCTGCATATAAAAGCTTTTAGTAGTGAAGTACTGTCTTTAGCAATCATGTAGGAGTCATCTTGTGTGGCTCTGATTGCTTGCCCTGCCACTGTTAAATTAACCTGTCATCCAATCTCCAACAAAGGACACAGGACATTACACATCATAAATGGATCTCAAGTGAGCTCACTTCATAGTGGTAAATACATTATGTGGGCCTCTTGCGAAGGGGGAACACATTAACATACAATTCTCCTATCCCTTTGTGTTTGGTTAAATTTCACTCAATAATCCAATTCACTTTGTTCTCTCAACTCTTAACAATCTCCCTCAGTTATAACAGCTAACAATACCCAAAGAATATTACAGTTTGGTGTGTCATATTACAGTACATTTAGTCTCTTATTGCGGGAAACCTCAAAGTGACTATTAGCTTAACAAGTTACATTGAATATGTATGTACCTTTTCTTAAGATTACTTGTTCTCAAATTGTTTTTTCCTTTACTAGTAATATGTACCTTACACATAGCTTTCATAGCCCATTTTTTACTGTATAGCAATATGTTTGACTAAATTATTTAACTTTGAGATGACATTTTCAGCATTTTGTTTCTTTTTAATTTGAGATTTCTTTCTCAGCTTTACTTAGTGAAGGCAATAGGTTGAAGTGTGATGGTGATGCATTAAAGCAAATTCTTTAACTTGCTGATATAAGATTGCTCAAGATCATTTTCTCATGGGTGATTCTGCTTGGGTAACATATTTGAAAAGCTTTTTGTGTTTGTTTGCTTGTTTTGAAGTTTGAAGAGTTAATTTCTGCTTCATCATTTTCTTTATGTAAATATGATTAATTCACTAACTATTGCCAGAAAGTAATGCTGATATTAAGTGTATTTTCTACATAGGATTTCAGATATAACTTTTTATTTTTCCAATAGTAGACCAGTTTATTCCTAATCATAGTGCCATCTGTGAGAAACTTAATGTCCTTCAATCTGAAAAATGAGAAGCTTGTATCTCCTATGAGGAGGAGAAATGTAGTCCTTCATTCACTTAGGAAAAAAGCTTTGGAGTCAATGAAGCTTTGGTATTTGGTATTTGAATTTGGTATTTTAATCCTGAATTGATGGTATTGTTTGTATCATGAATCTCTTATGAGGATAAAATGAGATATGCACATAAAATTTCTAGTGTCTGGGAAACTATGATACTTAATAGGTGCATAATAAATAAATAAATATTCCCTTCTCAAGTCTTTTCTTTCTCTTTCTCACACACGCACACACAATGTAAGCCTAATAAATAGAATAAGCTATATTGAGACATAGAAATAAATGAAGATACATTTACTTTGTTATCAGCATTTATAAAAGCCTGTTGTCAAAAAGTGCAAAAATTGAGATGATTGAAAATTAATTTCTTTTATAATTTTGAGAAAACATTAAGTCCTCATTGATTTTGTTTCTTTTCTTGTTGCATTTATTTTTTTTCACACTGCCAAATATGAAGGTCACGGGGCATATTAATTTGAAGAAAAATACTTATGAAGTTCAAATTTTACAAGGTCTGAAGGACAGATGAGAGGAGAGACAGAGGAAGTTAAGCAGTTAACAATAGTGGGGCCAAACCCAAACCAACAAAGACAATTTCATGTTCCTGATTGTAAAACTCGAATTCCATGGGCCCCCTACATGCCGCTATGTCCTGCTTACAACCCAATCAATCCAAAAACAACCAGTACGTTTCCTAATGGACTGCCTTCCTTTTCCAACACTATTTCCCACTGTGCATTTCCTCCTTTTTTATTTGTATCTTATGTAGGTTCAATGTAAACAACTTCTGCTTTCTTTCCCTATATTTTCCTTATTAAACTACTTTTTGCTATAGATACAGAGTACATCTTTGTAGCCGCTATTCAATGGCTCTAATTATGGGAACTTGTCCCAGGACCTGGTACATATCTGGCTAGCATTAATAATGGCTCAACTACACATTTTATGTCACAAATGACTCAGTCACAGAGTTTTGTTCTAAAATCTTAATAACTTTTTAGTTTAGTTTTGGATTTCATTATCAATGTTGTTATTGTTTTAATATTTATATTTCCTGCTAAATATAGAATTTCATATTCATTTCATATGGCCATTCATAAATTTAGCTCTCTTTTACAATAACTTACAAACAAACTTATGTGAACACTATATTCACATCTATGAGAATGATACCAAGTACACAGAGCTTCCCCACAGTAAACTCACTAAATATTTCTTAAATAATGAATAAATGAATAAATGAATGAGTGAATGAAAAAATACACCAAAAACAGTGAATTCTCCCTTGAAATATCTAACAGCTATTAAGCAAATGAAAAACCTTCATAAACTTTCTACTTCTACTTTCTGGCATTCAAATATCTTATAAGACTCTACTTCAGAGTTTTATCATAAGTTACATTATGTATTGGAAAGGGAATTTAATTAAAAGTTTAAAAAGAATGGAATAAGATAAGGTACTTATGTTTGTCTTATGGGAAAGTATTAACATTTAATGTTTTAAAAAATTAATAAGTAAATTCATTCATCTACACAGTGTGTTTTTGAAAAATTTTATGAATGATGTTCAATATTGATCAGTTATATCATTGCAATGCTAAAACTTGACTTCACATACTACTAAGCTTTTTCTATTGACTCTTCTCATTTTTTCATTTTTTGAAAATTTAAAGAAAACCACAACTAAAACTTTACTTCTGACATTTTTGGCTAGACTGCAAGAATCTTACTGTAGAGTATTAGTTTTCTCTTAATTTCTTTTGTTTCATGTATGTATAACTTAGGAACAAATACACAAAAATTTAAAAACTTATTTTCCTTATAAATGTTCCACAATTCAAATCAAGAATGATTTTAGCATAACTCTCAAATCCCTTATGCAAAATCAAGAATTGTATAGTTTTCTATATGAGAACATACTCAAGAACATGTGATAGAGTCAGAAAGACTGTCTATTTTTTTCCTCATGTTCAAAATTTAGGAAATCTTATCATTGTAAACATAATGGTCTATAATCTCTGAAACACTTGTATGTATTGAGACCACACAAATAATACACTTGCCTGTAAGCATAATGCATCATGATTATTTGAAACAAATTAGTTCCTTCTTTCAGTTTGCAAATTCCAAATAAAAATAATTATTCTTAAAATATAGTTACAGTCATTCTTTTTATAGTTTTTTAACACTGTATGAAAATAAATATTTCTAATACTGTCAAAGACAAAAAGTCAGTCCAGTTATGAGTCATGGGGACAAAATACCCAACACCCCAACTTAAAGGAGAAAGAATTTTATTTTGGCTCATGGTTTCAAGGGATTCATTCAGTCCACGGTTGGCTAGCTCCAAGGCAGAAATGGCATGGTGCAAGGGAATGGTGGAGGAAAACATATGATAACCTGAGCAGAGAGAGAAGTGCCAAGTCAGGTAGTATTATACACCTTTCTAGTTCATCCCCCCAGTGATCTACCTCTTCCAAATTTTCCCCAACTTCTAAGAAAACATACAGGTATGAATTTATCAGTGAAATAGTCCCCCCATTTTACAATCAAATTCCAAAAGCTTCACCTTGGAACATGTTATAGCTTGTATCTAGATGTCATCCCAAAGTAGCATATAATCACAGATGGAGCTCTTCAGAGGTGGGTGGATCTAGAATGTATGATGCTAGAATTAAGGATGTGATGGTGGGATTTACTCATGGTGTGATGCTAGGATCAAAGATATTGCACCCTGGGTGTGAGTGCAATCTGCCCAAAGGTAGCCAGGATAGAATATAAGGGGCAGAAAGAAGGTTGCTGTTGTCATTCCTCATTGCTTGCTGCTTCTTACTCCACTGGTTTGTTGCCTTCTGCCCACCATGAATTGTTTCTTTGCGGTGCCCCTCTGCCATGCCACCCTGCCTTGGAGCCAGCTGATTATGGACTGAAACCTCTACAAACAGTAAGCCAAAATAAACCTTTCCTTCTTTAACTTTGAATCTTGAGTATTTTGTTTCAACAATAAGACAGAACACAAGAGACTTCTTAGGGACATTTGGATCTAAATCATAGCATTACACTCTGAGCCACCAAATGGCTCATATCTGTTTCATTATGCAAAATATATTAAGCCTATCTTTAAGAATTCCCAGATTCTTAAAAGTTGCAGCATTGCTAAAGAATAGTCCGAGTCTCTTTTGAAACTCAAAGTAAATTCTAAGCTATAAGTCTCTGTTAAAAAGAAATCTAAAAAAACAGTTATATACTTTCCACATATAATGGCACAGAGACTACTTTAGCATTCCAAAAGGAATAGGGGAATAAAATGAAATCCGACCAAAACAAGACCAAATACCAGCAGGGCAAATATTAACCTTGTAACTCTATATTCAGCATCCAGGAAAAGTTGTGGCAAAATGTGAGCTTCAAAAAACATGGACATTCCTGTACCTATGGCCTTGCTGGTTTCACCTCATAAGGTCTCTTGCTTCTACTGTCTCTGATTACTGCCTGCAGCTTTTCCTTACAGACGTTCTACATTCCTGGCATCTCCAAATTCTTGGAGACTCCACTGTACCTTCAACTTTACTCACAGCTTCATACTTCACCCTCTCAGGGATAGATTGCTTGCCCTCATAGGCCTTCCTTTTCATTCTGGGTGGGCATCTCCATGACCCCACAATTCTAGCATTCTACATGACTGTACAACCTGAGCAACATGGATGATACCAAGGGCTGCTACCATCTCATGTAGTAGCTGGGCCCCCCTTGGAACATGACTGCAGTGTCTTCTGAGTGCTTGACGGGCTAAATTCCAGGGACTATTTCCTTAAGTGTCCCTGAAAGCAGGTGCCTGAGGGCTCTCATCTCAAAGCAAAATCTTTCAAAGAATTTATCATTTATGCCCTTCAGCTTCTGATGTGTGGGTTCTGGCCCATTTTTTATAATGCCTTCAAGGTATATTTCCCATTGTCTGAATGCAAAGTACTTGGCTTCTTTTCAATAGTGGTGATATTTTCAGCAAACACACTCTGCTTGGACCCAACTTTGCAAGCTCTTTTTCTTTTCTGGGCAAGCTGAACATTTTTCTTATTTTTGTATCTCCTTTTTGCTTCTCATTATCATTATACAACTATGTGAAAAAAGCTAGCAGTAACTACACCATCATCTGAAATTTGGGCTGCCTTTTAATTTCCTCTGCCAGGGTAATTTGTGAGTCATTCTTAAATTCAGCCTCACATAGACTCAGAACTTGGACAACTGTGGACAATATTTTGCCAGAATGATATATTCATAATCTATAGCTCAATTACCAATAGAGCCCTTTTTCCCATCTGAAACCTCTTGAATTCAACAATTACTGTTCACATCCTCTTATCATTTTGGTCTTCAGAGCTCTGATGAGAATTTCTCATCAACTTCTGCTTACAGCACTGGAGGGCTCCACAGGTTGTTAATTCCAAAACTTTCCAAACATTTTCCATGAACCAGCTCAGAAGTTTCTGAACCACGTGGTCAAGTATAGTCACAGAAATGACCTATTTATCTGGCCCCAAGTTTTTGTATTACTCCCTGTCCCATCACTGAGAGAAAATAACCAACACCTGCAACATAAAGGGGGAGAGGTTTATTTGGGCTGAAAGTTCTAGAGGACTCAATCTATGGTTGGTTGACTCCAAGGTAAAAATGACATAAATGAAGGGAATGATGAAGGAAAGTTGCTCACCTCCCAGCAGCCAGAAAGCATAGAGAGAAAGGATGAGCCAGAGACAAGAATACACAGTTTCAGATCACTCTTCTAGTGACTCATCTCTTCCAAGCAGGTCCCACTTCCTAATAGAACATTCCACTACTGAACTTAGCATCAGCTGAATCCACTAATGAGTTTAGTGGCCTCATGACCCAATTACTTTCCCAAAGTCCAACCTCTGACGATGTGAGACTTTAGTGGAATATTTTATATCTAAACCATAGCATCACCTATCATTTTAGGAAATTAAAAAAATCTCCAAAAAGATTACCACAAATTATACATGTAAGTAATAGTTAAAACTTAGAAAAATAGCACCTGTATCTTAATTTCAGGGGCATAACATTTAGGCATCTTGTGTATAAACAACATATTTGGTCTAAAATATCTTTGGAAAAAAAAGTTTATTTTGGCAAAACGTAACTTTCAGAGAATTACCAGCACAGTTCACCAACTATGCTCCCAGTAGGAATGTTTATATCTTTTTAAAATATATATATTTATATGACACAGTCAAGTTTGTATAACTTAAGAAATTTATACAGCAATTGCCATAAGATTAACACCATGTTACTTAATTATTTTTTTGATTTGTCAGTTTCTGTCAGATATAACAGGTATGTCAATAATGGGTAAATGAGTAAAAGTAGGATATAGTAAATGTGCTGAAATAACCAGCTATATTATGCTAAAATAACTAATTTGTAGGCTATGTAGAGAGAAAAAAATGCATATATATTAAAGAAAAATGAATGTGAACCAGAAAATTAATTTCACTTTTTAGGAAAAATTATCCAAAATATTTTTAAAATTTAAAAAATCATTAACGTATAATTAAAAAGTGTGAATTATTTTACCAAACTAATTGTACAATTTGGATGTTTATTATTCAATCAAATATTTGGAATAAAGTAAAGTCAATATATAAACTTCCAAGTTAGCAAATTAGTTATTTTTTTTAGTTTTTTATTTTTCATAATATCTTTAAATTGTTGAGTAGTCATGGAAATTGAAGTAATCCAATGAGAAACAGTGCTCACACAGTAATGAAAAGCATTACAAAACCAAAGTATAGACAGTCAAAGAAGCTGGTAGTCAATTAATAGATCAAAACCTTCACCGGAAGATATGGAGATAAATGTAAAAGCTGTCAGTGAAGTTGGCAGAAACTGAAATTATACTACCAAGACTGAGATGAAAATGTATAATTTGGAACCAGAACAGGTAAAACTAAAAGATTGCACTGTAAATATTAGATATACAATAAGAACCCAAAATTATCTGCCATAATTTGATAGCAGAGAGGAAGATATACATTGAAAGTTTGAAGGAGAAAATAAAGTGCTTGAAGTTAGATCCTGGAAAACAAAAACAAATTCTTTCAATAAGCTCTTGACAAAGAAAAAATAGAAACAAATAATGAATGGTTGAAAATATCATTGATAGTAAGAAAAATTTTCACAAAATGACAATGTTGGAGTAAGAATCTGGAAGAAAATGAGGTATTTATACTATTTTATGTGTCTGTTTATTGGTCTCATATTGTGGGAGACTGATCACAAAAGTGACCCAGATTTTTCACTGTATCCTGCATCCACACATTTAAGTATGATTTTGCAGCAATTTTCATCAAGTGATGAGTTCTATTTCCCCCCTCCTTGAATATGATCCATGTGTACTGGCCTTATGACTTGTTTGATCAACAGAATGAAGTTACATAGAAAATGTGACAGGTGACAGTCACAAGCCCCCCCCCCCCCCGCCTGCTCTGCCTTTACCATGGGAACATACCTAGGATAGATTTTCCTTGAGTGGTCACTTAGGCTATTATAACAGCCTAATCAACTCTTCTGGAGGATGCGACAGGACATATTGTAAAGATAAGTTGTCCTACCTAAAGTCATTTTAGACTAGCTCACCTGCCAGAAAGTCAAAAATATGTGAGTGATATCAGTGAATACTAGCTAAGCCTGGATAACAGCAAAGCTAAACTGCTGCCCATAACAAATCAAACAAAAAAATAAATATTTATCTCAGTATACCACTGAGAGTTTTGTGGTTGATTATTATGTAATATTTTGTTCCTTTTAGCAACTGATGCAACTACTCAAACTTCATGCATATTTGAAACAAAAACAGTGCAGTATAATGTTTAAAGTTATAGACCCAGTATATGTCCTAGATCCTTAAATAAATGATGGATTTTAAAATGTATTTGCTTTATGAATGAATACATGATAGATGGATGAGTATTGAAAAATAGATATTGAAAAATAGTAGCACAAGTTACCTGCTGGATAGTAGGTAAATAGAGTCTAATTTTAGGATGTCATATGTTCAGATATGAAGTTTAAGGGCTACATATATGATCAATTAGAATTTATTTCATGTTGTTATCTTTTATACACGCACAATATGATAAAACTTTAGTATTGTTTAAAATGTTTTATCAATTTTTAAATCAAATTTCACATCTCTCATTCTCCTTAGATATACTTAGTAAATTTGTGTGTGAGTTAAGTACTTACACACATATTTCATAGATGTGAAGAACACAGACACTAAACTAATTACCTAGAGACTCAAAACCAAGTATAATAATATTATGTAAACTTTTTTATTATATAAAACTATTTCAGAAAAAGAATGATTTTGTAAAATTAGACATAGTGAAAAATTTTAAGAGGCAATAATTAATATTAAAAACAAAATGCTGACGCAGCATTGTGGCACAGGATATAATAACAGGGCTGAGTGTGTACTTCAGTTGTGGACAGTTTGCCTGTGTTCAATTCTCAACACCAGAAAAAATTTTAAGTGAGTACATAGTAGAAAATAATATATAAATTTTATTGACTACTAATTTGAATATATTTAGTATAAATACCATTTTATTGCTAGACTTTGACACTATAAATTACTAAGATCCTCCCCGCCCACTGATTTTGTAGTTAAATCCAATATTTCCAACATGAAGCAGCTAACTAGTGTATTTTACTTATTAATCAAAAATATTTCCCTAGAAACATTTTGGACATTGATATGTTTTACTTTCCTTATTTTAAAATTTAAAATATTTTAAAACATTACTGATTAGTATTTTTTTCTTAAAAATTTAATACAATAGAAACAAAAGGGAAAAAAAGTTAACCTATGTAATTGATATAATGAAACTAAGACCTGTAGGCTTGAATATGACTATTTCAAAATAATAGTAAAACTAAAAAATGATGAGTTGTTGTTCTGTCACCTCCATCTTTCATGTTTACATCATGTTTTACTTTTATTCCAAAGGGGAATTTTTTTTTTTTTTTTTTTTGTACCAGGGATCGAACTCGGGTCCTTGCGCTTGCACAGCAGGTGGCAAAACCACTGAGCTAAATCTCTGGCTTCAAAGAGGAATTTAAAACTCTCTGAAACCTGTGGATCACCACTTGTGATGTTATTATGTTAGTCTTATAATCTCATTGAAAACTTCTTTAGTGATTGTTGCTTATTTTAATTCTGTGTTTCTGAGAAGATGGCATAGATGTATATAATAAACACATGCTTCAAAATGAGTTGAGCATTTTGTTTCCCCCTCAAGTATGTGTTTTCATGTAATAAAGTTCATTTCTTACTGCACTGATTTTTGAAAGTTAGTATACTTAGTTTCCTCCACCCTCTACCATAGATTTTCTAAGATATTTGGTACCTACAACTTCCTGGTCCTTTGTGTTCTATAAAAGTAGACTATGACAATCTGTGGAGATACAATCCTAGCTCCTTCAGTTTAATTTGAAATGTAAAATAGTGAGCAAGTAGCACTCAGATAGGATGGATAATGTTATTACATCAAAAAAGACAAAAAAATGGGATTACATTCACTTCAAGATATTCCTTTTACATATGTAATCATTCATCCATATCACATTTTTTACTATGGCTATCAGAAGGAGCTACATTGTCATGAGAATGAGACAGTAATAGCCAAGAGACTTATTTGATTAATGATGCATAGAGTTCAAAAGTGCTAATAGGAATGTGTACAGTATGTGTCAGCCTCATGAAGCTTGAGTTTGTAATAACAATGCTATAGGTAATTGGATTAGAAGCCATGCATGTTACACTTTGTCAAGAAATAATAATGTGCACATTTTGCCCATGTTCTGATACTTTGCAGAAGACTGAGTTTTAATGCCACAGATTAACTGATCTGGGAAAAGAAATTTCAAGACAGGCCAATATTCAGGGTGTGGCATGGATACTGACACCTTCTTTTAGCTAGATTTATACAGAGTGTTGGGATGAAAAGAAGAGAGAAAAATGCTTCCAAAATGTAGATTTGGGCCAAAATGGAGACACATGTAGAGAAGGAGATAATGGGTGTGTGGTTGCTGAAGAAATCAGCATGATTACAATGATACTAAGTAACTTGAACTGTGAAAAAAAGAAAGGTGACTTGAGAGCATCTCAGGGATCAGTAAACTCCATCTATTACAGAATGAAGCATGCACAAATGTAAGCCTTATATTTTAGAAATATCCCTGGAACATAGGCTCAAAAAGGGTTTCCTGGGAAACTGGTTATGTGAGATTTATCTCACTATATTCCGCCATCACCAGGTGTTCAGGGATAAGTGCAGCCATAGTAAAAGAGGGCCTTCCTGGACCTAAACAATACAATCTGGGTGTCATTGTCTCCTGTCACCCTTAGAACTTTTTGCAAAAAATTAAACAGGAGACCAAGGGGTCTTTGCTACTGCTGAATTTGGCAGCAGACCTTGGCATCGTCCAAGTGATGCTGATTTTTTCAGCCCTACAGAATGCAAGACTTGTGGGATTGTAAACAATTCCACCCAGATTTGAAAGCAAGGCCAGAAAAGCCAGGTAAGATGCCCCTGAGAGGGGATGCATGCAGTTAGGTAATGAACCCAAAGGTAAAGTGGAGACCCCAGGAAGTTACAGTTGCTAACAATGTTGACCACTTGCACAGAAAGCCAGAGCAAGTGAACACAACAAGCCAAGAGAAAGGCCAGCAGTGCAACAGGGACTGAGCTCTCCAAGCTCTTTTGTAACATACACCTCACCGTCATGTTCCACAGAAGCTAAACATGGGTCTATGGTGGTAGTCCCCAACATTTTTAACACCAAGGATCAAGCAGAAGAGAAATTTTCCATGGACTGAGGGTGGGGAAACATCCATGATGATTCAGTGCATTATCTTTATTGTCCACCTTATTTATTATTGTTGAATTTTAATATATACTGAAATGATTATGCAACTCATCCTACTGCAAAATTAATGGGAGTTCTGAGCTTGTTTTCCTGCAACTAGACCCTCCCATTTGAGGGTTTTAGGAGACAGCAGCACCAAAGTGTGTTGCTTATGTCCAGTCTATTCTACATCTTCATCTGGTTTCTGTAACTGCAGAAAATCCTGCTACATGATGATAGGATTTTGAGAATGGAAGCAGGCTTTTTAATGTTTTGTGGTAATCTCCTGATACTCCATTTTTACTTTAATCCAGAATATAAATATATTGAAAGTTGTCTCAAAAGCACTTGTAAGGCCATTGCCATGTATGAATTCAAGCACTTGATCCTTTTCTAGCACAAAGTCAATTTATCTGACCTATTCACAAATTTATTGCAGATCAATTCCATCCCAGTTCGGGGGTCTTTTGTTCCTGGAATAGAATACCTAAACTCTTCTGAAATCTGAGAGAAGTGTTCATGTACAACCTGGAAGAAAGAAAGGCCAGGTTTAGTCTCTCAAAATCTGCTAATGTTCAAAACATGTCAAAAACCCTAATGTACACTCATCAACCCCATAATTCCAATTTGACTTTGAGTGCAGACATTTTTTTTTTTGCCAACCAGAACACAGTTATCATTCTCCCCTGAAGTGACAGATTGAGCTCACTGAGCAGGTTGATTATGTAATATGAGTAGGAAAATTTTTGTCCCAATTTGTGTCACTGAAATGTGCTGCCCGTGTTGACTATTTTTCTCAAAGAAATCTCCTCAGTAACTCTCATAATTAAAAAACTCTGGCCATTAATATACTTTTAGAAAGCCATGTCACTTCTGTGTCTAAGAAAAGACATTTTCCCTGTATCCATCTCCACACAGAGTTGTGAAAACTAGCATAAGATAAAGGCTTGTACTTTAATGAGGTTAATAATTTTAACCACATTCCACAAAATGATGTTAAACTGTGGTGACAATTTTTGACTAGCTAGTATTTCTTTGTGAATAATACAGTGTTTCGCACTCAGAATCAGCCTCCAATCATTGCAGCTTCTGTGTGCATACACTGACACAAAATAACAAATTCTGTTTTCCTGATAGGTAATCACTCAAAGAGTTGAATAGCTCTGCAGTCTTGGTATTGGTTGCCAAGAAAAGCAGCCATAACATAAACCCATGCACATTCTCACGAAAGATACAATGCACAAAATAAGCATTGTTGCTTTGTTTTCAATATCAGTTAAAAATCTCTTCCTCAACATCTCTTCACAATAGCAAAGGGCTTCTTTGATTTGACAATACAGTTACCCACTAAGAATGATGATCTAACAATGGACACATCTGATGAAGTGTTGGTGTTCCATAATTGCTTCTGTTCTTCGCATTCATGTTGAAAAACTCCAGCAGTTAATATTTTAATATGAGGGTCTTTATCTTCACATAGTTAAACACTTTTGAATGGTTCATGAATTCACTGGACAGATAGTGATCATATATTATATAAAGCATGATTGGGAATGTGAATCATCTGTTAAAATGAACCAAAATTGAAGTAGGGCTCTGGGCATTTTCTTTAATATATAGATTTTTCATTGACAACCTTAGAGTTTTCTATTGTTACATCATTGGGTCTTTCCATTTTTTTTTTCAATGAATCTCTCCAATGGTATTTGCTTTTTACACATGTTGGCTGGAGTTAACCTGTAAACTTAACAGAACCATGACTGAGACAAGTGTGAAGTGCAGGAAAGAGACAGGGACAGCAGTGGTAAATAAAATAATAGACATGCCACACACAAAATAAAATGCTTTGGATTCTGGCTTAAAACTTGCCACTGGATGAAGCTGTACAATTGAAGTGTATTAGATCATTTGTTTCTATAAAGTCTGCCACGAGATGCAGCATAATTTTCACTTGCCACTCATTGATAGAGTTTTTATATGAGAATATCAGTCTTCCAAGCAATTAATTTATTATGGCCTCTGTGTAGTCAAATCTTTCTGCTAATATTAATCTGCATTTGCAGTTGCTTCCCAGCACTAGCATCATGCCTCAGCTCTACCTCAGATCATCAGGCATTAGATCCTCATAAGGAGCATGCATTCACAGTTCACAGTAGAGTTTATGTTCCTGTGACAATTGAATGCTACTACTGAAATTACCGAAAGCAAAGCTCAGGACATAAGGGGAGTGATGAGAAGTGGCTGAAAAATAGAGATAAATCTACACTTGCTTAACTCCTGCTGTTTAACCTGCTACTAGTCTGTGGGTTGGGCATTCCTGGGCTATAGCAATTCCTGCTTGCCATTCTGAGTTTTGTTATTACTATTGTTCTATTCTTTGCTATTCCCCCATGAATTTCTTTCAAAAGAGAATTTTAGCCTGTACTATTGCATGTTGGGAACATATAACTTGCTGTCTGAATTTTTAATGCTCTGCAACTAAATATTTGCCTTGATTTTCCTAAGAAGATATTGATTTCAACTTTTGAGCAATGCTAGAACTGTTAAAATTTGTGGAAAGGGCTTAGTTAATTTTCCATTCAGTTAGATGCTTATATCAATTGGTTCACAGAACTACACATTCAAGTATACATTTAATCATAAAAACATCATTACTTTATTAGAGAAAATGCAGTAGATAAATAGAAAATGATAACTAGATAGATTCACCTTAATTTAAAGGAAAGAAATCATACACAAGTAATCAGCACACATTGCAATTAAAAAAGTTAAATTAACACTATTTTCCTGGGCAGGCATTTAGTAAAAATTGATAACTCGGAAAAATATTCCAAAATGTGGAAGTTATACAACTAGATTTATTATTCACAAAAGTGTGGTGGGAAAGTATGTCTCATGTAGCAATAATAAGCTTCCTTATATTGAATTTCACATTTAGGAATGAGTTATTGAGCACTTTCACCCATGTGAATTATCATAGTAAGTTGAAGTGTGGAGGATCTCAGAAGGCTCACTATTATCTGATTTCTTAGAGGAAAAAGGTAAACCTATAGCTTCAAAATTCTGCATAATCATATCAATCAATCCAAATTTGTGTGTAGAAATCAAGTGATGGACAGTGCCCAAAATTATTCACACAGTGCTGCTGAGGCACAAGCCTCCAGAAGGCCAAGTAGGTCCAAGGCTTGGTGAAGGGATCACCTTCACCCAGGATTAGGGTCCAGATACAAAGCTAGAACTAAGAGTATACTAAAGGCTATCCTCATTCTGACATCAATAACTTCATACCTAAAAACATACAGACATACAAAGCAATCATTTTGGTAAGTTCTGAGTATTCTGGCCACATATTGTAACAATATTTTAACAATAAAGTAATGATAGCAATTTTATAAGAAGTAATGTAACAGGAACATAAATTTATAAAAGTATTTGGTTTTTTGTTTTGTTTTGTTTTTTTTGGTACCAAGGATCAAACTCAGGATCTTGTGCTTGCAAGGTAAAAGTAGTTCCTAATAATACAAAATGAGGAATATTCCCTTAATTATATGAGAGAAAAATATTTAACTCAGGTGAATAGTTAAGTCAAAATAATTACATGAAGTTAGTGCCTCAGAAAATCCACATATTGTTCTCAATACTAATTTCTATTTGTCTTTTCATAATCACTTTTCATATTACCCGGAAATAATTTCAGACAAAATCTCTATTATGGTTGAAATATATATTAGATGGTTTTAATTAAAGGAGGTTAATAGAAAAAATAAGTTTTGATATATTAAATTTTAGTGTACAGTTAAGTGTTTAGAATTCAAGCATTCCTAAGAGTAAGACATATTTGTATGGTAAATATAGTGTACTGTAAATGTTTTCTAGAAAAGAAATTATTCTTTTACTTTACTGGAAAATTAACCATTTCACCAACTGATCATACAGTTCAAACATTTTAGTTGTACAAACTATAATATGTAGTAACTTTAATGTAGAAAACAAATTTGTTGTATATATAATGAAGCCCTACATGCCTATATATTAAATATTAAAATGATGTATAGAAAAAAAGTTGAAGCAAAAATGATCTTCAAGTAAATCATAGAAGATATTTAATTAACATGGATCAAGTAGGAAAATTTCTTTCTAATATAAGCACTGATGACTGCTAGTGAACTTGGGGATCATATATGAAAAGTCCTCAGTGTCCTCTCTTATAAAATTAGAGAGGAAGGTAAGTGTTTTAATGGTTCATAAGAGTGATATTTATTTTAAGCTACTATAATCAATGCAATATTTCCTAGGACCGCATTTCCATTCACTCAATTATTTTTACATACAAGTGATTTATAATCTCCATCCATTCCTAATCATCTAAAATCAACAAAAGTTAAACCAAATATATTGAAGCAGAAATTATGATGCTAAATATTCTCCAGTTTTAGTCAAATTCTTTTCCCTTTTAATAAAATCTTTCTATTTTTTCTTCCTCATTTTCCATGATGAAATAGTTATATTACTTAGCTTGGTACTAGGTGCTTTTCTGTAATTGAAGTCAAATGTTTAATAAGGTCACCTTTAATCCCTCTACAGCTAATTTAGCTTTTAAAAAATATATCCTATCTGACAAATTTTATCTCTTAATTTAATGCACGTGCAGTCAGTTGGCCAGACATCAGTGCCTTATTTCTGATCATTTCTCAGCCTTATCCACTGTGAGGATCTTTCTGTCTCTGCCTTATCATACAATTATACAGTCATTAGTGGTCTTGATTCTCTCTTCCTCTCTGCGCAGCACTGACACCAGCATATCAGTGACAGGCTTCAAATTTCCACCAGGCCTGTGTTCTTTTGTGCCTATGGTGTTGACCAATAATATGAGAAAGTAATTTCATTTATGATTTATTGAACACATAAGATGCTTTTCGTGAACTATGAAAATTATTTCAGTAATAAAGAATGTTAAACCACCAAAATGCATACAATTGAATAAAAGAAGAAGAAAAGTTTGGGTTTTATTGAAAGAAATGATGTCATATGATTTGAGAATCTCTTTCCCTTCACTGAGAATAAGCTATTGTCAGGACACAGTACTTGAATAATTCATGAGAGAAGAATAAAAGATTTATCAATAAAAACAGGGTCAAGTTCCCACAAGGAGGTTTAAAATATAAGTATATGCCAGGAAAGCATCAGAGAATAGCTATGCATTTGAGTATTCAATTTAAATATTCATCCAGTGCAGGTCTTTGTTAATTACTTAATATAAGGAATTCCCACCCTCCTGCACAGCCTGTGATATTTCAGAATCACTGTTTTTTAAATATCACTCTTGGGAAGAATCCTCTCATGCTTCTGAAATCATTTCCACTACATTAGCTTTTAAGAACCACTCAATTCTCCATAATCAGAGAAATGGTACCTGTATAGATTCATGTAGCAAGACATTGACAGGATGGTATTTCATAGACATCTTGCCAAGTGCATATGGTGTGCATCCCATATACACATGGATATAGCATATTTATATCACATATGCTCCTACTTGATGAAGCTATAAGTGAACAAGATCACATGCGTGATTATACCGCCCCCATACATTTACCAGCAATGGAGGAAGAACTGTCAGCTTATGCCCCTTCATATAACAATCATAATGGCCCTGACAGTTTGCTGCCAAATAAGCTGGGGCATTCCAGAGGTAGCACACCTGCCAAAAACAAGACAAATGCTTTCAGAATTAGTCATTAATCATATCAGAGATCTCAAACTTCTTAGTATATTGATTATAATTAAAATATACTAATTAGAATTGTAGTGTTGAAGAACAAAATTATTGAGCTACAGAAGAGTGGGAATTGTCCCTGTGGATTCTTGGGGAGATGTCAAGAAACTATAGGATGCACTGAATTTAGAAACCTCATTAGTTAAATATATAGAGAAATTATTACAAAACTATTTCAAAAGTGTTTTTATTCCTAATGTCCTACTAAAAAGCATTTTTAAAAATAAAACATGTTTTCTTTAAAATCCTTTTCTCCCAAAAAATCCTCCTCCAGAAAAGTATGGCACTATGACACTTAATCACTTTTAATCATATTGCACTATGTAGTTCATAGTGTTATAGTACCAATTATTTCAAAATATAATTCACTGTATTATATATATATTTATGTGTGTGTGTTCTGAGGTTTTTAATTATATTTTAAAATATGTTTAAAAATATAATTCACTGATATATATATATATATGTTTTGAGGTTTTTTGTGATAGTATCTTTTGAAGTTCCAAACTAAAACTATAAAAGTACTGCTTATGTGAAACAAACACTTCTTTTATTATGGTAATATTTGACTGCTTCTTGAAAACTGATAGAGTGGCAAGTGATTTCAGCATTTTTTCTAAGAGCATTATTTAAAATTCAGTATTATGAAATATCACAAGCTTTGTGGTAGGGTGGACATTCTTTATATTAAGTCCTTAACTGACTCATGTACTGGATTCAGAATGCCATAGCTGATAATACACATACAAAAGGAGTATATTGTTTCTTTTAAAATCACATAACAGTCATTGCCACTGTAAAGTCATACACATATACTGGACATTTAATTGTTCATGGATAATCATCATGAAAAGCATTTCCTTAACCTTGTAAAGTCAATTTGTTTAGTTTTAGTCATAGTATCAATGTCCTAACAACTGTTAGGAAAATAGATATGTGGAAACTTTTTGGAAGATACTGCACTTTTTATAAATATGAATACATGTTATAGAGAACAGAATATAATCATCAATATTCACTTAGACTTTGATTTTTAAGGATAACCAAAATGAAAAATTACAACAACATAATGTCATTATACATGGATGTTTTAAAATAATATATTTTTCTTTCTTGAGGATTATTTCATTCACTTATAGATTATTCACAATGCACATATACAAAAGAAATTAAAAAAAATTAAATTGCACAACCTCCTTTGCAGGTAACATTTTTTTAACAAAAAATAGACTAAGGGACTGCAAGTTCTTACTCTAAATAATATTTCTTACAGTTATAATCATACATGTTGAGAGCCATATTCTTTTTGATAATGTATTTCTAGTATATGGTCAGCAATAGTAGAGCAATTTTTATATTGCCTAGGTTGGAGTTATAAGTATTTCTTAATTCAGTAGGATCTGGTAACATTGGGAAAAATTCATTATTTCTGATGAGCAGTGAACTTTTTTACTATATAAAGTATTAAACTATGAGATCAAATAGGAAATCATAAATTGATGAATCATTATTCTCCATTTCTTAAAATAGTATCATAATAATCATTAATCATTTTATAAATACTAAAAGTTGAAAATTCTATATAAGCCCTATTTAAAGATAGTCATTTTATTCCTTCCAATGAGACTCTTCATAACATAGATATTATGTTAGAATACTTGGAGAGATTACATTTTCTCCAAAATATGAGAATAGCAATGGCTGAAGCATCATGTGGAGGCAAAACATAACAAGTTTTGAAAACACAGACTTTGGTAAGAAGCATAACAGCAAGGACTACAATAGATTGGGGTTCACAGAATGAGATAGCCTAATATACTATTAATCCTCAAATGTATTCAAGTACAAAGCTACAGTCCTTGAATAGTGAAAGCTAAGATTCACAGATGGTAGGGGTGAAAATATTCTTTATTAAATACATCAGCAATTTACCTAAGGCCTTCCTTATAATTAAACATCTGCTCACCTTTGGACTATTACATACATGAGCTCTTGGGGATAACAGTAATAATATCTTCAGACTTCTATAAAGTACTTTACTTTAAAAAAGTAAACTGTTTGAAATATTTCAATAAGCAGAATTTTAAAATTGATTAATTTCATTAAATATGCATGCATTATTTGTCTTTAATATATAGATTTATTGTAATAGGATGATAAATAAAACCCTTGAGTCACATTACTCTTAAACTAGAAGGAAAAACAAGAATGTGCAGGAAGGTTGAGATAGAAGTGTGGCCATCGTACTCCAGAAGCAGAAATAAGTTTCAAGTCTGAATCTATGTGTTTCAGTAAAGTTTGATAATGAAATATAGACACTAGAAGACAAGATATAACCACAGTATATGGTCTGAATAATGGACATGAAATATAAAAAAGTCGGAAAAAAATTGAGATTTGCAAAGGTAAATTGAAACTCATAAGGACTGACAGAGTTTCCAGTGTTTCATCACTTTAAATCTCCAAGCCTTGATGAGGGTGGTACTCCCTGTGCAACAGCTTGGTAGCATTTTATTCTGAGATAAATATGATATCTGACCATGGAGTCAGTGAGGCTGGAGAAAGAGGTGCAACCAGAGCAGAAAGATCCACAGCCCATGCTGCTGCCCTCCACCAATGAAGGGTACCAGAAGGTAAGTGTTAAGACCATCTTTGAATAGCTGTAGACCTTTGGGTTGTATATCAATAATCTTTTCTGTGAACTAAAGGATATTTATCCTTTTTTTCTTCTGTTTCTCCTCCTCCTGGCCCTCCCCAAATCTCTTGTGTCTCACCCTAATTTGAAACACAAAAGGAAGGGAATTATGGCAAAGGCAGCTCCAGCATAGTTAAAATGACACAATGAAAATTCACCTCAGTATCTCAATAATTCAAGAGATGTTATATATCAGGATAGTAAACTTAATAACTAAGCCATTTAAAATTTGGTAAGAACTCAAGTATATTTCTACAAAGCTTATTACCATAGCACAGTGTGTCAGGTACCCACACAAAACGCTAAAAGCCTCTACTTTTTATCACTTCTAAAAATTTTCATTTTTATTTTATGTAATATGGTTTCTTAAAATGTGAAACACTACAACATGACCTTCCCTGTAAATGTTTAATTTGCAAATACAAAATGGGAATTTTAAACATGTTCATGTTCATGGAGGTTTTAAATAGAAAGGTGAATGCTTAAGTGAGTTTTGGTTATAATATGGTGTATATATAATACTTTGTATTCAATAGTTTTGAGTTACAATACAAATACCATTAAAATGAATTTTTATTTGTCAGGTATTATAGAAAATAAATTATATACAAACATATCGTTTAAAACATTAGCCTCTTCAAAGTAAGATTTCATTACAAACATAATAAAAGAACATTGTTTTATGCTTATGTGTTACTTTTGTATATGCAAGTCAGATAATTTTATATTATCCACAAAACAGTCTTACCTAGTTATAACAAATTAAATAAAAATGAATGATTCTTGAGAGAGGATTTGCGTGCCAGCTCCCGGACTTGGAAGAGGAGGCATTATAGCATAGTAGGAACTTACAATGCATACTTGAATTGGTCTGTATTTGTAGTTTGGGACTATATTGTACTTTGTATTCTACCACCATCAATTGCATGCAAACAAGTTTTAGTTTTTTGAAAACTGAATCTAGCCTACTAATATATTAGATGATATTATTTAACAAACATAGCTTTATTTTAAATATAGTTTAAGTAAAATATTGCTCATAAATGTGATCTATTGAGTATTTACAACATAACAAGTTCAGGTAAAAGGTTTAAGTAGACAAGCCATGGAGCACTGCACCAAGCTAGTTTTGTTTACATTAATATATTTTGATCACTCTTCTATCTATTCTCTTTTTAAAAGTGTTCCACATAATGTTCCTTAAATTTTATTTTTGTGATATTCATTGCCAGCTTTGAATGTAATACACACTGTTTTAATCTGCTATTTCACTTGATGTGGGTATCACATCAATACCCTATGACAACAGTCCTTGTGGTCATATAATTATATTCTATCTTACATTCTTCTGAGCATGATGACTCATTTTTATTTTGCAAATTTATTCTCTTCTACAAAGTTTCTAGAACTAAGCATTCCCTCAAGTTATTTTTTACACTCATATCTTTACATTTTGCTCTTAAAACTTCTCACATGTATCCTTGTGCTAAATAGCCCAAAATCCAATCCACATACTGTGGTTTATATAGATTACCATAGATAACATGTAACATAAATATGTAGGATGCTTATATATGTATGAGTATCTGTAATTGTCTACATCTGTATAAATAAAAGTATTTAGACTTAAATCTATAGCTCTGTTTATAAACAGGTCTTTTTTATCACAGATCTATTTTTCCAAATAAATGCTTAACATTTAAATGTATTATACTAAATCATGTATGATGACCTACCAACCATATACGATCTCATATGTTTGCTATTATTATAGTTCTAGATTTTCCAAGTCTTGCTTACCTATTTAATTATTGATTTTATCATATAAATGAGAAGAATGTAGCCTTTACTTAATATACACATGAAGAATAAATTCAGTTCACTCTAAATTGTCCAAATATGTCTGGTGAGTCTCAGGTAGCACTTAGTAAAAATGTTTTCCACTTTTGAGGTTTAATTGATAAAATATTGTACATGTTCAAGATGTGCAACATAATGTTTTGATATATATCACATTATGATTGCCACAAGCCAATTAACATATTCATCACCTCACATAATTATGTTTTAAACATTTTTGTGATGAGACTATTTAAGATCTCCCATAAGAAGTTTTAAATATACAATTTGTTAGCAATATTCACCATTCCTACATTAGATCTCCATAATGTGTTTCTTATTACTGTAAATTTCAGCACATTGACTAACCTCTCTAATTCTTCCTCCCCCTCAACCAGTGACAACTACTCTTCTATTCTGTTTCCAAGAATTTGTTCACTTTATATTCATTTGTAAGTGAAGTGATGTAGTATTTTGCCTTCCTGTGTCTGACTTAGCTTAATGTCCTTCAGACTCATCCATGTTGTCACAAATGTCAAGGTTTTCATAGTTTTAAAGGATGAACAATATCCCATTGTGTGAATATGTGTATGTACTGACACACATCTCATATTTTCTTATTCATTCACTTTCAGTAGATATTCAGATTGTTTCCACATCTTAGATTTTGTGAATAATGCTGAAATGAGTACAGTAAGATAACTCTTGGGAACATGATTTCATATGAAGTTAATATCAGATATATAAGAAGCTCATGCAATTCAATAGCAAAACCCCTAATGAAGGCATTTAAAAAATGGCAGAGTACCTAAATAGACAATTTCTCAAAGATATAAAAATCTCCAACAGGTAGAAGAAAAGGAGTGTAACATCACTAATCATGAGAACAACCCAAATTAGAATCACAGTGAGCTATCACCTCACCCCTCTTAGGATGGCTACTGCCAAAATCTCACCAGATGATAAATATTGATCAGAATGTAGAGAAAAGTAACCCCTTATATAGTATATCAGTACATTGTTGATGAGAATGAAATTTAAAATTAAGAAGTAATGATAGACAAAAGTATGGAGTTTCCTCAGAAAATTAAAAACGAAACTAATATATAACCCAGGAATCCCACTAAGGATGTATGTTCAAAGAAAATAAACACAGGTACAGTATTCATGCTCTACTTTAATCTTTATGTTTTTCATCTCTAGTACCCTAGTCTTTGACAACCCCTTTCCAGGAATTCACCATTTAGAAGTGAAGAATCTTATATCTAACAATATAGAATTAAAATTCCTTATTTATATGTCAAGGCTGTTTCTGTCTCTCAGTTCAAAGTGGTATCTTTGCTCCTCAGTCCTTTGTGTTCATTTGAAACAGTGACAATCTGACTCTGCCACTCGATGTCAATTTTTTAAAAAATTAGGTCCCCAGAGCAATGGTGCTGCTGTGGCTTCAAGAGAAATTACTTTAGGTTTTATTTTTATCACTTCTTCCTATAAGTCTTAAATCCAAGCCAGGGGTCTACCTGGAAACCAAATCTTAATTGAATAGTGTCAATTTTTAAAATTGTAAGTACTTATATCCTATAAGGTCACCATGGATGTTGGATTGGCTAATATGGCACTATGCTTGTAGAGGAAATTCAGGATACAAGTTTTGAGAGCATCTAGTCACAAAAAATGCCTGGGTTTTTTTTGTTTGTTTTTTTTGGTACCAGGGATTGAACTCTAGTCCTTGTGCATGCAAGGCAGGCAGTGGAACTACTGAGCTAAATCCCCAGCCCCCCAACATGCCATTTTTTAATAAAATCCTTTGCTAATATCCTTGTGAAAGAAGCCAGTTTTGTCAGCCTTAAAAATATACTCTTTTACATAAACTTCTGAATAACACTTAGAAGATTTTTTAAATTCTTCCATATCCTCCAGATCTGCAGAACCTTCATCACTTGCAAGTTTAACATTTGTTATGCCATATTCACCTTTAAAACATGGGAGGCAGCCAGCACTGGTCAGAAAGTGTCAAGTGTTTCAGTACAATTGTTTAGTTTTCATTCTCACAATAATTCTGTCCACTGCCCTTTTGATTTTATCAGGTATATCATGTATCCACATGTTTAGCCAATTTTCTATCTTTTCCATAGCTTCACCATGAACAATAATATTCCTTTAACATTTTTTTGGAATGATAAAATGAGTGAATATATTCCTTCCTTTCTGGATATAGGGCCTTGTTCATCCATTAGGCCTGAACTTAAAGCCAGCTGCACTATAACTCATATCTGAACAATGCTTATCTAAACACACCTTTTCTTCAGAAGCCATATCACAACCTTCTTGTATTTAGGAACACTGGATACCACTTCATCCATCCATTTTTGAACTAAGAGACATTTTAAAAAGCAAGATAACAAACAAAAAGCACCCAAAATGCAAATAATGTGGCAGTAAATAGACAATGGAAAGAACACTTCACAGTATGAAAGCTGAATCATAGGTGGAGCACTGTCATATTCACCCTGAATTGGGGCAGATGAGTTTATTGACTCAAATTTTTTTCCATTTTGAACATGCCTGGAAATGACTACAAAGGCACAGCAAATATTGCTTTGGGATTTTGGATTTATTTTAGTAAGTTGACTGGGAAATAAAAATCTGAAAATAATAATAATGATAAAGAATCTGCATTATGGTATTCTTGCTATTTTATTTGTTGGGTTTTTTATAAGATTGTAAGTGAATATATATATATATATATATATATATATATATATATATGCCAGAAAAATAGAAAAGTCAGTAGAAAATATATTAAATACTAATCTATTCTATACCTAATATTGATTCCACTATTGGGTATAAATTGTTTTTGGTTTTGTAATTTTTTGAGGGTAGTCTTTTGCATTCAAATAAATTTATAGAAAACATCAAATGACTAAATACAATGAAGTACTTGGCTGGCAAGGTTTGTCATTATTGTTTTACAAGAATTTCCTAATTTTATGAATAGAAAATGAATTCTTTGAAACTTAGAATCCTTAGAAAAGGCAAAATCTCCTGGAAAATTAGCAAGACACTCCTAAACAACCAATGAATCACAAAGGAAATCAAAAAAGAAATTTAAAAATTTCTGGAAGGTAATAACAATGGCTGTACAACTAAATGAAACCTTTGGAACATTTTGAAAGTAGTTCTAAGAGAAAAATTCATTCCAATTACTGCTCACATTTGGAAAACTGAAGAAGCCTAAATAAATAACCATATGAGAAATCTTAAGATAATTGAGAAATAACAAATTATGGAGAGAATTCATAAAGATGAGAGTGGAAAGTAAAAAAACTGGGGCTAAAATACTATGAAAATTTAATGAATTGAAATCCTGCTTCTTCAAAAAAATAAAAATAAAATAGACAAGCCCTTAGAAAGGCTCACCAAGAGAAAGAGAAGGAAAAACTCACATAGATGCAATTAGAAATGACATAGGTGAAATCACAACAGACACTGCCAAAATCCAGAAGATAGTAACTATTTTGAAAAAAAATATATTCTAACAAATTAGCAAATTTTGAAGAAATGGACAGATTCCTAGACACATACAAATTACCAAAACTAACCCAAGAAGACATAAATATACTTAACATTCCAATTACAAGCAATGAAATTGATTCTGTAATAAATAATCTTCCAACTAAAAAAGCCCAGGACTTGATGGACTCATGGCTGAATTCTACATATCACCAATAATCTTCAGTCTGTTCTAAGAAATTTAAAGGCATGGAGACCTCCCAAACTCATTTATAGAAGCCACTATCACCCTGATCCCAAAACTGGATAAAAATGAAAACTATAGGCCAATCTCATTAATGAACACAGATGTAAAAATTCTCAACAAGATATTAGAAAATAGAATGTAGTTCATTATCAAAAGGGTCTTGCATTATTATCAAATAAGTTTCATCCCACAGATGCAAGTCTGGTTTAAAATATGTGTCTATAAATGTAATGCATCACATAAATAGGAACAAGGTCAAAATCAACATGATCATATCAATACATGCAGAAAAGGCTTTCAACAAACTCCAACATCCCTTCATGATAAAAATTCTGAATAAAACAGGTATAGAAGCACCATATTTGAGTATGATAAAAGCTATCTATGACAAGCCAATAGTAAGCATCATACTAAATGGGGAAAAAACTAAAAGCATTCCCCCTAAAATCAGAACAACAACAACAAAAAGCTGTCCACTATAACCTCTGCTATTCCAAATAGTATTTGACACATTAGCTAGAGCAATTGGGCCAGACAGAGATATAAAAGGGATAGCTACAGGAAAGGAATAACTCAAATTTCATTATTTGCAGATGATATGATACTCTACATGAAAGACCCAAAGAACTCCACCAAAAAACTCTTAGAATTAATAACCAGTTTCAGCAAAGTATCAGGATACAAAATCAACACACAAAAATTATTAGCATTTATGTATACCAACAATTAATGGGATAAGAAGAAAATTATAAAAGCGGTACTATTCACATTCACTTCAACAAAAATAAAATATTTAGGAAATAATGAAACCAAAGAAGTGAAAGCTCTAACAAAATAAACTACAATACTCTGAAGAAGGAGATTGAAGAGATCAGAAAATGGAAAAATGTCTCTTGCTTCTGGATAGGCACATCTAATATTGTCAAAATGACCATACTTCCAAAATTGCTATACAGATTCAATGCAATTCCAATCAAAATGCCAACAGCACATTTTTTAGATCTATAGAAAAAATTCTAAAATTCATAAGGAACCAGAAGAAACCTCAAATAGAAGAATTAATTTGGGGCAATAAGGGTAAAGCATGTGGCATAGCAATACCAGACTTCAAGCTACACTACCAAGTAATAGTGATAAAACAGCATGGTATTAGAACAAAAACAGACACATGGATCAGTGGAACAGAATTAAGGATAAAGAAACCTCTCCAGACATAGTCAACTATTTGATTTTTGACAAAGGGTCCAAAACCATGAACTGGAGGAAAGATAGCCTATTCAAAAGTGGTTCTAGGAAAACTGATTATCTGTTTGTAGAAGATTGAAACTGGAACCTTACCTATTACCATATACCACATTAAAATCAATATAGATAAAGTATCTAAACATTAAAAAACATTAAATATCCAGGAAGACAAAGCTGGTAAACACTTGAATACATAAAAGTACTAAAGGGTTTTCTCAAAAGAACCTCAATCACACAAGAAATAGTAGCAAAAATGAACAAATGGGATTATATCAAACTAAAAGGATTCTGTATAGCAAAAGATACAATCAGTAAAGAAATAGCCTACAGAAAGGGAAAAAAATTTTACCAGATACTTATCAGACAGAGGACTAATATCTGAACTAGTCAAGAAATGGGCTAGAGAAATGAACAAGGAAGAAATACAAATGGCAAGAAATTTGTGAAAATATATTCAACTTCTCTGGCCATTAGAGAAATGCAAATGAAAACAATACTAAAATTTTAGCTTACTCTGCAAAGAATGAAAATCATTAAGAAATCAAACAATAATAAATGCTGGTGTGGTTGTGGCCAAAAACGAACTCCCCTATACTGCTGGTGGGGAAGCAAACTAGTACAACTGTGATAGCCAACCCAACTCCATCTTGTGCCTCAATGTCACTTCGTACCTGTGCTTGAACAAAGTGCTTACATATGAACAAACGACCCAAAATCCCTACATCCTGTTTGGCAGTAAACTTGCTGCAGTTGGAGGATGTTTTGTACTCACCTAGTGTGTGTGAAACTTCCTCGCCCCCCCCACACTAACCTGACATGATTCTGCTTCTGTAAGATTCCACTTGCTCTCCCCTGATCCCTCCCCAACTGAAAGGATGATTTAAAAATGGAAATCAAACTGCTTCCTATTGCCGAAGAACCTTTCTAGGGCACTAGCCCCCAGTTGGTCACCAGCTATAATAAATGGGCATGAATTTGGCATGGAGTGTGGTGCATCTCTATTGTCTGAACTCACTTGTCCAGAATAGCTGGAAGCCACAGTGAGATGGCCACACCAGGTGGTCTAGCCTCGCTGTGACCCCTCCCATCTGTGGCAGCAAACTATAGAGGAGGTGCCCCCTGAGACATTCCAGGGACCCATAGTCTCACTGCTAACACTGAAGGGACTGCAGAGATGCCTGAGATGCCCTCCAGATTTTCTGAAGCCAATCTGGTCTGGTAAGGATCCTTCTGGTTCTGGTAGGGAACAGTAGTCCTTGATGAAGGCATTCCCTGGGCCCCTCCATAAGGTCAGGACACTGACTGAGGTGGCCTCCTGGTCTGGCCTGGTCTGTTATATCTGTAAACCAGCCAATCTGGTAAATCCCAAGGGATAGGGTTGGAATGTCTTTAACCTCTGAATGACTGCTGTATGAATGATTAAATGACTGGCAATGGGCAATGGAAATAATAGACTGCTCCATCCATGTCCTAGGACAAAGGGTGGGGGATTCCCCCTCAAGAATTACTGGAGTTGTTTAGGGTTGTAGTGTGGTTCTGTGGCTGCATCTAAGAAAGGCTAAGTGGGTGCTCTTGAGACAAGATAAATACACCCTAAAGGCTGGACTGTCCTTAAAGTGGCTGAGAGGCTTGAGGCCAGTCCACCAACGGAGTGGTTCCTCCCACAGAAGAACACCCCCTCCCTTTGTCTGTGTAGATATCATTCAAGGGTGAACCACATAAGCACTAAGGCCCCTTTCTTTATGTCCAGATGCCCCCATTGTCCCCAAACACTTGGACCTGCTTTCTTTCTCTGAATTTTGACTGACTTCTTGCAGCCAGGACTCCCCCAAGTGCTTTCTCACCTGGCTTATTCTCCCCAACACTCTCCCTTCTGTGCCTCACACATCATATTTTGGGATAGACCTCATTGGCTCCAACAGGGCCAAATTCTCTGCCTTCCCAGCCGATGTCCTCAGCATTCTTCCCTTGACCCAAGGCCAACTAATTGACATTATGGAGGTGCCTTTCAGTTTTGGGATTGGCCCAACTTTGAGTCTCATCTTCTGGTCCATTTCTTTTGTCATCGTTCTGTCTTCCCTGTGTCCTGTGCATAGCTGAGCACAGGTGAATAATTAATTCAGTCAGTTCTCACTCATCTGTTTTGTATTGACCTCTGTCTTGGGTGGCCCCCACCAGACTATGTTCGTCAGTGCTTTCCCTCCTGGATTTTTGACTCCTTAAACCGAGTTTTGAGGACATCCTCTGATAATCAGTGGCTTTGTTGTCCTAAGGGCATTTTTCCCCTCCCTTTGAACCCCAGGACCCTCACTTACCTTGCAGTTGTGGCCATCCTATAACCCTTACAGGAAGAAGGATTTTGGATCCTCTTCACCTTTCTCCAGTGGAAACATCAGTGGCTTCTGAGCCTTTGACATAGATACAGGGGTCCTGGTCTTTTCCTTTAATCCCCAATCAATGTACTGTCAGGGCCCTCTAACCAGGCACCCGCAGTCCACGTACTGTCAGGCCTCTCTAACCTGGGACCCTTTTGATATCCTCTCCCTCACACTGCTTTGTCTTCTTTTCTTTTTATTTGTTCTTGCAGCTCCTATTCTTGGGCATCTCCTGCATGCCCTAAGTCTCTCTACCATGGGGTCATCATCTTCACAACCTGGTACACCCCTGGTGTGCATGCTTAGAAATTTTTCCTCAGGATTTTCTGATAATTATGGAGTGCAATTGTCAAAAGACAAACTCCACACTTTTTGTGAGCTTGAGTGGCCCTCTTTTGGCATGGACTGGCTCTCTGAGGGCTCCCTGGACCCTCCCTTGGTTCAGGCAGTTTGGAAGGTTGTTACCAAGTCACCAGGACACTCTCATCAGTTCTCTTACATTGATTCCTGGTTTAATCTAGTGCAGCACCCTCCTCCACGGCTAAAGGCTTGTGCTACAAAAGCCTATTCAAAGCTGCTTGTTTCCAAAAGCTGTTTTCCACCTTGTAGTTGAACTCCAGAGAGGCAGAAAACAGTTCTGCAGCAGTCAGATGCCTAGGAAGTCTTCCCCAACTCACCTCCATATACCCCTGTACACCCTTCTCCTGTCCATCCTGACCCATCAGCCCCCCACTCCCTCATTTCTTCCTCTATTTCCCCTGTTACCTCTACCCCCATAGGAGAGTATTTCTGATCCAGGCAGGAGGTCACCATCTCAGGAGGAAGCAGTCCAGAGATTCTCTTGCCTTTGAGGGAAGCCCCTCCTCCCAAAGAAGCAGGACTAGGAGCCCACCCATTCCTGGTATATGTTTCCTTTCCACTTCTGATCTCTACAACTGGAAAACCTGGAATCTACCATTTTCTGAGAAGCCCCAGGTTTTGATTTCCTTGATAGAGTTGATCTGTAGGACTCATCTACCGACCTGGAATGACTTTTATATATAAATAGCAATTGTTATTGGCCCTGTTCACTGCTGAGGAATGGGACAGGATTAGGTTTGAAGCTAGAAAGCTCTTATGGGGAAGGGGGCGTTGCTCAGAAGAGAAGGCCCAGGAATTGCTAAAACAAGGGTTCCCCTCAGAGCTGCCTGAATGGGATCCAAATTCCTCAGTGGGGAGGCAGGCTTTACTCACCTTTCACCAAATCTTGTTAAACAGGATTGGAGCAGGAGCTCAGAAACCCATAAATCTGTCAAAAACCACTGAAGTGACACAGGAACCACAGGAGTTGCCCCAGTGCATTCCTGGAGAGACTCAGAGAAGCCTTCTGAGTTTATGTCCCATTTGACCCCTCTGCTCCAGAGAATAGTATAGCTATAAATTTGACTTATGTTACTCAGTCTGCACCTGATATTTGGAGAAAATTATAAAACTTGAAGGGATTCACAGGAATGAACACACCTCAGCTGTCAGAAGTGGCTCCAAAGGTGTTTGACAATAGGGATTCAGAAAGACAAAAATTGTCCACAGCCATAGCTGAGTGGTCAGCAAAGAGACAAGCAAAGATCTTGGCAGCAGCCAACAGAGGAGACCCCATGGGACCCATCCCTGGAAAGCCCAAAGGGTGGATGCCTAGAAAGCCAGGAGGACACCTGTCATTGGGTGGAAATCAGTGTGCCTTTTGCAAGGAGGAAGGGCACTAGAAAACTGAATGTTCCCACAAGCCCTCTGCCAAGGTACTATCTCTCCCCACATCCAGGGGAAAGGAAAATTCAGGCTAAGGAGGCCAGGGCTCCTTCTCTCTTGGTCCCTGGGAGCCCATGGCAAATTTGGCCAACAAATCCATTTCCTGGTGCACACTGGCACCAAGAGGTCTGTATTAAAAAATTCCCTGGGAAAGCTTTCATCACAAACTGTTCCCATGCAGGGGGCCACAGGAGCAGTCCAAAACTCCTTGCTCATGAGTGAGCGACTGGTGAGCCTGGGATCAAAACAAGTTACTCACTTTTTTCTGGTGATACTGGATTGCCTTTTCCCTTTGCTGGGGTGAGATCTCCTTTATAAGCTAAAGGTCACCATTTCCTTTACTCTGACCAAGGCTCAGGTGTCGCTCCCTTCATACCAACTGTCTTTGACCACCTCCCTGTCTGATAAGTATCTCCTCTCTGGGGAAGACAATCCAGAAGTAAAAAGCCCTGGGGGCTTATTAAACAGACTCCAGGTGGAGTTCCCAAAGGTGTGGGCAGAAACTAACCATCCAGGCTTGGCTGCCCACCACGCCCCAGTGAAAGTGGAGCTATTGTCCACAGCCATGCCTGTGTGAGTTCGACAATACCCCATTTCTCAAAAGGCCAGACAAGGGATAGCCCCTCACATCAAGAGGTTAATGGACTTTGGGATATTAACTCCCGGCAAGTCTCTGTGGAACACCCTGTTCCTGCCAGTACAGAAACCAGGGACATCAGATTACAGGCTGGTCCAGAACCTGAGAGGAGTTAACCAGTGAGTGGTAACTCTGGACCCTGCTGCCCCCAATCCATATACCCTCCTGAGTTTGCTGTCTCCTGAGCACCAAATACATACTGTGCTAGATTTAAAGAATGCTTTTTTTACTGTGCCTCTTGCCCCAGACAGCCAGTCTATGATTTTGAGTGGACTGATCCAGTTTCCAGTGACTCTTGCAAGCTTACCTGGACCTGGCTGCCTCAAAAATTCAAAAATGCACCTATTCTATTTGGTGAGGCCCTCCAGAAGGACTTGGTGAGTTTTAAATCCCAACATCCTAACCTCACCCTGCTTCAATATGCACATGATTTGTTATTAGCGGCTACTAGCTATTCAAAATGCCTGCAGGGGCCATGAGAGCTTCTTCAGCTAATAGAGGAATTGGGCTATGGCATATCAGCCAAGAAGGCACAATTCTGTGCCCCTAAAGAATCATGCCATGCCAGGGGTATGAAATTTCAGAAGGAAGAAGAGCCTTTTCCTAGGCCAGGAAAAGGGCCATCCTCCAGATACCTGCACTAACTAACAAGAAACAGATATGAGAATTCCTAGATACAGCTGGATACTGTCACCTATGGATACCTGGGTTTGCTGAGATAGCACAGTCCATCCATTCTGCCATAAGAGGAAATCAACCACTAGCCTGGGTAATAGATGAAGATGAAGCCTTCCAGAATCTGAAAAGAGCTTTGGTATCAGCTCCAGCTCTGGCACTACCTGATGTTATAAAGCCTTTTCATCTATTCATCCATGAGGTAAGAGGGATTGCTAAGGGAGTCCTAAAGCAGTCCTTGGGACCATGGAAGTGCCCTGTGGCCTATCTCTCTAAAAGATTGGGCTCTGTGGCCTCAGAATGGCCTTCATGTCTTCGGGCAGTAGCTGCCACAGCTTTATTGGTCAAGGAGGCTGATAAGTTGACCCTTGAGCAGGACTTAGTCCTAACTGCCCCTCATTCAGTAGAGACTCTGCTCAAGGGAGCTACTAACAAATGGATGTCAAATATCCACCTCACTCAGTATCAAAGACTCTTCCTTGACCAGCCTTGCATATTCTTCTCAGCAGGACAGGTTCTCAATCCAGCTACACTGATGCCAGATGATGACACTGACATCCCAAATCATGACTGTGAGGAGGTGCTGGACCAGACCCAGGGGGACCAATCAGACTTAACAGACACCCCCTTGGCTGAGGCAGATGCCTCCCTCTTCACAGATGGAAACAGCATGGTGATAAGTAGGGTGTGGAGGGTGGAAGCTCCACTAACTATAATTGATCAAGTCATTTTGGCCCAGGCTCTGCCTAGGGGACCTTGGCTCAAAAGGTAGAAATGATTGCCTTGGCCAAGGCCTTAAATTGGGGAAAGGAAAAGAAGATAAATGTTTACACTGACAGTAGTTATACCTTTGCTACTCTACATGTCCATGTGAGCATCTATGAGGAGAGAGCACTTCTGACAGCTGCAGGAAAGACTGTCAAAAACAAAGAAGAGATATTGTCTCTCCTAGAGCTGGTGTGGCTTCCCAAGAAGGTGGCCATCATTCATGTGCAGGGTCACCAAAAGGACAATACACATGAGGCTAAGGGAGATCAACTTGCAGACCCTGCAGCCAGAGAGGCAGCCCTGAGGCCAGCTGAACCTTAGTCATCCTGTCTGCAGTGAGCTCTCCTCCCCATTTTCTCCCAACTATCCCTACTTACAATGAAGAAGAAAATAAAGAAGCCAGCCAACTGTAAGCAAAGAAAGATCTCCAAGTCTTTTGGAAATGTCCAGATCATTGGATCTACCTCCCCCAGTCATTAGGAAGACAGCTTATCCATCAGCTGCATTCGGTCATGCACCTGGGGGGCTCCAAGATGGCTGAGCTTCTAGCTCCAAGATACTGCTTTACAAAGCTGCTACAGCTGTCCCACCAGGCCTCTCTTAGGTGTCCAACCTGTGTACAAATAAATCCCTGGCAGGGCCCATCTTCCCCCCTTGTGTTCGGATTCCAGGGTAGGAATCCTGGAGAACACTGGGAAGTGGATTTTACAGAGATCAAACCACCAGTGGATGGCTATTGCTACATCCTGGTTTTCATAGATACCTTCACAGGATGGGCAGAGGTCTATGCTACTCAGCAGGAGACTGCCACTGAGCTGCCAAAGAAACTTCTTCAGAAATTAATTCCCAAATTTGAACTACTGGTGTCCATTGGATCTGACAATGGCCCCACCTTTGTAGCTTCTATAACTCAGTCAGTAAGGCACTGGGTATAAATTGGAAATTCCACTGTGCCTACTGACCACAAAGCTCAGAGCAAGTGGAATGGATGAATTGGACCATAAGATCTACCCTAACTAAACTGATGTTGGAAAATTGTTAAGGGTGGGTCATTTTCCTGCCTTTGTCCTTAGAATTAAATGCACTCCTTGTAAAGCTGGTTTTACTCCTTATGAAATTATGTTTGGAAGACCCCCTCCCCTGCTACCCAAGGTTAAAAGTGAGGTACTAGAAGGATTTTCTAACCAGTCCCTGCTAAAGTACCTCCAGTCTCTTCAACAGGTACAGAAAACTGTTCACTGTCAGGTACGAGCTACTCAGCCCCTACCCAGCTCTACACCATACCACCTGTTCCAGCCCAAGAATACTGTCTTCATCAAGGCCTTTTGGAGTGAAGGACTAACTCCAGCCTGGAAAGGACCCTACACGGTCATCCTCACAATGCCCTTGGCTGTCAAGGTTGACAGAATCTTGACCTGGGTTCACCATTCATGTGTCAAGTAGTCAAAACAGTGGACTGCTGAGGTGGAACCTGATCCTTTAAACCTAAAGCTAGTCCAATCATGATTGTGATGCTTGTCCTTATTGTCTTTGGGCTGATGAGGCTGAACTCTGGGGATATGCAATGAGGAGAGTTGTACTCCTTTTTCCTCACCTCCTTTAGCTCAGGAGAAGTTCTAAGCAATATCACTTTTGGTAACATCTGCCCTCAGCAACCTCTCAGGTTGCCTGAGGTTGATCTCTGTAAATTAGTTAGGAGAGATTGGGAAAGCTACTATATCAGTTCATAAACCTGGGAAGCCATGATTTTATCCATGTCCAGGATTCTATCCATTTGGACAGAGGGTTGTGGGTCCCCAACTGACTTCTACTGCCCTAACTGGGGCTGTGTAAAGATTACCTCCTATAGTAGGGGACCAAATGTCACTAATGATGACATAGTTTGGAAACATGGGTGTCAAGTCATGATTCTGATACAAAGGCCTCAGGACTCTAAATGGGCCACAGGATGGAACTGGGGCTTCTGCTTCTGTCTCCCTGGAGGAATAATTCCTGAATAAGGGGAAATCATTACCTTTCAAACCCAGTTGCTAAGCCAAACACTGAGACAGCCAATAGGGCCCTTAATGAAGGTAAAGGACCTCTTACTTGAGCCTCACCTTGTTGTTCCTCCTTCAAAGCATCTGCTCTTAGCTACCAGTAGAGTAAACCCCCCATGTTTACTGCCTCCTTTTTCTCTATTTTGGGAGCCATCCACACTATGTTAAGCCTGACTCAACAAGACCTGGCTCAGGATAGTTGATGCTCTAAAAGCAAAGCCTCCTTATTATGTGGGTGTGGGAGTCTTGGGCTCAATTAAAGCCTCAAATACCACCTTAGCATGCACTTCTGCAAAGCCCCTCTTGATAACTGGTGAAGTTTATATAAATGTAATCTATCTGGCAACTTCTTCTTATTATATTAGTAACTACTCTTTCCATGCTGTGTGCAGCCAAACCATAACTCTGGAGACCTGGAAGGCTTATTTTGCCCCTAACAGCACCTGACTAGCTTGCACCTTGGGACTCACTAGGTGTATCAGAATTCCTGAGGGGAATACTAGGCCTGAAGTCTTGTGCATCCTGGTGTAAGTTCTTCCTCAAGTTTATATGTATAGAGGACCACAGGGATGGGATTTCATAGCACCCCCAGGACTACCATACAGAGAGAAGTGAGCAGCCCCTATAGTCATTCCAATTTTGTTTGGATCAGAAGTAGCTGGCTCAATGGCACTTGGAACTGCCACATTGGCTAGAGGAGAACTTGGGCTCTCAGCTTTGGCAGAACACATAGACATTGAGCTAGGAAGCCTGCAATATGCTGTTGAGACTCTGTACTTCCAAGTAGAGTCACTAGCTGAGATGGTCCCCCAGAATCAAAAGGACCTTGATTTAGTGCTCTTGTCACAAGAAGGATTATGTGCTGCTCTAGGGGAGGCATGTTGTTTCTATGCCACAAGTCTGCTGTAATCCACGATACCCTTCAAAAGGTCAAGGAAAACCTAGATAGATGCCAGAAGGAGAAGGAAAGTAAAAACTCATGGTATCATAGTTCAATTGGAGCCTTTGATAACTACCCTCATCACCGGACTGACTGATCCACTCATTCTGCTTTTTCTCAGGCTCTTGATTGGTCCTTGTATTCTTAATTGGATAATCAACTTTGTAAAACAGCACTTAGCCTCTGTTAAACTAATGTGTATGAGATTCTACTATAATCCCTTGTATAACTCCCTGCCCAATCAAGAGGCTTTCATTGAGTCAATCCTTTGATACCATGTTTAGAGGAGTTGGGAATGTGATAGCCAACATGACTCCATCTTGTGCCTCAATGCCACTTTGTACCTGTGATTTGAAGAAAGTGCTTGCACATCAGCAAAGCACCCAAAACCCCCCACATCCTGCTTGGCAGTAAACTTGCTGCAGTTGCAGGATGTTTTGTAGCTCACCTATTGTGTGTGAAACTTCCTTGTACTCCTCCCACTAACCTGGCCTTCTACTTCTGTGAGATTCTGCTTGCTCTCCCCTGAGCCCTCCCCAACTGAAAGCATGATTTGTAAGGAGAAATCAAACTGCTTCCTATTGCTGAGGAACCTTTCTCGGGCACTAGCCACCCTCAGTCACCAGCTATAATAAATGAACATGAATCTGGCATGGAATATGGCACATATCTATTGTCCAAACTCACTCTTCCAGAACACAACCATTGTAGAAATCAATAGGGAGATTTCTCCAAGGACTCATATTAGAAATTCCATACAATGTAGCTATTCTCCATCTAGGTATCTTTCCTCAAGAGTTTAAGTCATCATATTACAGTGATACTAGCATACCAATGTTTATAACAACACAATTCATAATAGCTAAGTCCTGGAAATAGCCTGCATACCTAACAACAGATGACTGGATAAACACAATGCACTTTCTATATATAATGAAATACTACTCAGCTATGAAGTATGACAAATTTGAGGCATTTGTAGGAAAATGGATACACCTGGAAAACATAATGTTGGGTGAAATAAATCAGACACAGAAGCTTGAATGCCATTTGGTATCCCTCATTTGAGTGAGGCAAAGTACAAAGAAAAAACAAAATGAAAAAAGACAAAAAGGGACAAGGGGGACAGATTTTATATAATAGGGAAATGGGCCAAGAGAGAAAACATAGGGGCAATTGGCAAAGGAAGGGAAAATTAGAGAAATAAAGATATTCCATGCACAAGTACCTAATAACCTCACCAATGTAAAAATTATAAGCAACAACATGTACTAAGACAAATAATATCAACAGATATGATAAAGGTGATTTGGAAACCAGAAGAGGAGGTGGGGGGAAGGGGATAAAAAATAAAATGAGATGTAATATATACGTGTAATCATTCCCCAAGATGACTGCAAACTGCATGAATTATGGATTTGTACTAACAAAATTAAAAACAAGAAAAAAATTTTTAAATGAAAAATAGTACTTAAAATTGGGAAAGGAAATCCCATATTTGTCATCTTTACTTACTACCACTTCAATATAATTAAGAAAATGGTCCCTAAAATAATTTATTAAGTACAAATATCATTGACATAGCTACTAAGACTCAAAAATCAATGTTTTTCAAAAATGTTTTACAGAAGTTTAGTGACTTTGCTGTTAGGTATCCCTTTTTATAGGGTTTCTGTGGCACAGAAAAGCAAACAGTTCTACATTAGATCTTTCTCTTCAATTTTCAGAATAAATATTGAATATTACTAAATGTCCTATGTTCATCTAAGTTTGCTCTTTTGAATCCAGTATTTCTCGACTTTATTTGAGCTAAAAGCCATTTCACTCATCTGAAGATGTGTAGGCAATAGTTTCAGTCACATGTTATGGGGTCAGATTGCCTTGAATCCTATCCTGGCTGTTCACTATCACTGGGAGCCAGGGAAAATCATTTGATCCTATATTGTTAGTTTCTTCTCTCATAAAAATCAATAATGTCAATATTGACCTCTCTAAGCAAGTGTGCATTCAAAGTATTAAACATTATCACATAAAGAAAAATACCCTCTGTAGATGACAGCTTGGGAAACATCATAAAATAACAAAATGAATTTAATACTGCTTTTTTGATTGATATTTCTTTAGAAATTTAACTACAGGATTTTCATCTTGTACTTTACGCACCATTTTCTTGTATGGTTGAAAAAAATGAAACCTGGAAAGAACAAATGACTTACCCAAGTTGTACAACTCACTTGAGGAACAATTAGGTTAAGATATCAAGTCTTCTAATTACTAATTGAACAATATTTTCTCTGCACTTACATGTGTCTCATATATTCAAATATTGACATATTGATTCCCTTTTCATTTAAGGGTAAAGATATTAAGTGAAGGAAAAAATCTTAGCTGACTCATACACTCAGATATTGACACATTGATTACATTTTAATCTGAGGGAAAAGACATCAAGCAAAAGGAAAGGAGCTGGAAAATCAATTTTCTATTACATTAGTCATTAATGCTATCAAATATCATGCTGTTTTAAAAAATCATCAGTCCCTTATTATTACTGAAGCACTGAATGCTGACAGTTCACTATGACAAAAAGATTAATGCTAAAAATATTGAGCCAAAAATCTTTACATTCTGCTAGATTTTATTTTTCCCATACTACACTGCTCAATCATTATAATTTGAAGATTTATTTTGTAGTATGTTATTTTTTCCTGCAAATGATCAGTTTTAATTATAAACTTGTTTAACAAGGACCCAAGAATCTACTGTTTTTCATATATGTACTTGATAATTCTTTTAGCTATTTGGTTAAATTAGCTATATGATATATAATCACTACATTATTTCAGGTTCATATTACTCATCCATAGCAATAGTTTTGATGGAATAACATAGTCAACTATGACTATGTTGTGTTTTAGACCTTAATTATTTCCCAAATTCACAGATACTAAAGAGTTAGTTCACAGCCTATGGGGTTATTGAGCTGATGGAAACTTTATAACAATGGGTCTCAATGAAGGAAGCCATGCCTTAGAAGAGGATATGAGGATCCCACCTCACTCCTTCTCTCTGCTTTATATATAAGGACACATACAAATTCATTATAAACAAGAGATTATGACAATAAAATCACAGACAAAAAATTGTAAAGAACATGCTTTTAATAAATATATTTCAATTATCCAGATTTTAAAAACAAAACAATAAATTAAAGCAAAATCATAATCAGTAGGATATTCATGCATGAAAAACAGTGGACACCTAATAAAATATTAGAACAGTTCACTTCTATGAAGTATTTGGCACAAGTTTTCTAAAGGCCATTTGGAGGTAGTCCCAAAGATTTCACCCAGGGTGGAGAAAGATGCTACTTAAATTGTATTTCAAAAAATGTTGAGAAAAATTGATGGTGAAATAAGATAAATTTCATGACAAAGAGCACCTCAGGAACTTCATGAATATCAAACCGGCACTCCAAAAAATTTTAGACAATACCTTAGGAAAAGACAATGAGGATCACAACCCCAAGAAACCCAGCAGAATGAATCCATTGGGCATGACAAATTAAACGCAAAGGGGGAGAATGCAACAAAAAGAAAAAGTCGTGACAAGGCTTTTAAAACTTTAACTTCATCTCCCTAATGAGTGTATAATTTAATCTTGTTATTGTACTGATTAGTATTTTTCTGATTCTAGAGTTGCACACCTTTCCTTGTGCTGTACTGGCTACTTATCATCTTCTTATGTCTACTTTTTAATTGGGTTGTCTATTAATGAGCTCTAAGAATTCTTTATATATTCTGGTCATAGGTTATATGTATTGTAAATATGGTCTGTTTAAGGACTACTTTTCATTTTAATGATGTCATTTAAAGTTCTAAATTTTGATGGAATCTCATTTATCAGTTTTTTTCTTTTACACATCATGTCTTTTGTATCCTAGGTAGTTCTTGCCTACCCTGAATTCATAAACATTTGCCCTTATAATTTCTTCTTAAAGTTTTAAACTTTTAGGCTTTCATGTTTAGGTTCATAGATCCCCTCAAGTTATTTTCATGTATTGAAATAAACAGTTGAGGTTAATTACTTTTTAATTGGGTTGTCTATTAATGAGCTCTAAGAATTCTTTATATATTCTGGTCATAGGTTATATGCATTGTAAATATGGTCTGTTTAAGGACTACTTTTCATTTTAATGATGTCATTTAAAGTTCTAAATTTTGATGGAGTCTCATTTATCGTTTTTTTCTTTCACACATCACGTCTTTTGTATCCTAGGTAGTTCTTGCCTACCCTGAATTCATAAATATTTTCCCTTATAATTTCTTCTTAAAGTTTTATACTTTTAGGCTTTCTTATTTAGATTCATAGATCCCTTCAAGTTATTTTCATGTATGGAAAAAAAGGAATGAGGTTAATTTTTTATATATGGATACCAGGTGTTCTAGTGCCGTTTGCTGAAGACACTATCCCTTCCTCAGCTCTTGAATCGAGTTTATATTCTATAAAATGCTAATGTTAAATAATCTTTCAAAACTCAGTGGACCATATATGTGTGGTTCTATTTCTAGATTCTCTGTTTTATTCCAAAGATCTATATCTCTTTTCTTATTTCTCACATTGTGGGCTGTCTCTTTACTCTGCTGCTGGTTTCTCTCGCTGTGCAAAAGTTTTTTAAGAACGTGAGATTCCAGTTGTCAATTCTTTGTGACAGTTCCTGTGTTACCGAGGTTTTGTTTATAAAATTTTTTCCTATGCCAGTGTCTTTTTTATTCTTAAGTTCTTTTGTTGGTACATTTTAGGTATACAATTCATTTACATTTATCATTGGGTGTTTGTACCTGTACATGATGTATCTTGGTTCTTATTTTTTCCCCATTACCTATGCACCCTTCACTCCCTCCACCCTTCCCTATTTACATAGACATCATTACCATTTTTTTCTTTTCTCATAATTTTTCCTTTCCCTCCTTTCCTTTCCCCTTCCCCTCCCTTCACCCCTTCATCCTTGGACCTTTTTTCCAATTTCAGTTTATCAATTATTCATTTTAATCATTTTAACCCTTGTTTACAGTATTCATTTCCCATACTAGAGAAACTATTTAGTATTTACACATGTGTATCCTATTTATTTCATTTAAGAGTACGAGCTCGATATGCATCCATTTAACTATAAATGACTCTAGTTTTTCATTCTTTATGGTTGAGTAGTACTCCATTTTATAAAAAAAAAAATCCACATCTTCTTTATCCAGTTTCCAGTTGATGGACACTTGGGCTGCTTCCAAGCGTTATCTATTACAAACTGTGCCTCTATGAACATGGGTGCACATATATCACTGTGGTATGATTCTTTTAATTCTTTTGGGACAATCCCCAGCAGGGGAATAGCTGGATCAAATGGGACCTGTAGTCCTAGTTATTTGAGGTATCTCCATACTGATTTCCACAGTGGTTGCACCACTTTAGACTCCCACCAGCAATAGAGAAGTGTTCCTTTCTCCCCACACTCCTCCCAGCATTTGTTATTGGTTGATTTCTTGATAGCAGCCATTCTTTGTGGATCAGGTGGAATCTCAGTGTTGTTTTCATCTGCATCTCTCGAATGACCAGTGATGTTGAACATTTTTTTCATATATTTGTTTACTGCTTTTACTTCTTTGTCTGAGAAATGTCTGTTCATTTCAGAAAAGTTCTACCTAGTCTCTTTTCCAAAAGATTCAGTGTTTCTGTTTGAATATTTAGATCTTTGATCTTCTTTTTATTTTAGTTTAGTGCATGTTGAAAGATATGGGTCTAGTTTTAATCTTCAGCAAGTTGAAACCCAGTTTTTCCAACATCATTTATTAAAGAGGCTATTTTTCCTCCAGTGTAGGTTTTTGGCTTTGTCAAAGATGAGGTGGCTGAGTATATCTGGAGTTGTTTCTGCATCTTCTAGTCTGTTCCACTGATCCTCAGGTCTAGTTTTTCCCTAGTACTATATTGTTTTTATCACAGTAATTTCATTTCAGTGATTGTGATGCCCCTTGCCTTGCCTTTGTTGACCAGAATTGCCTTTGCTATTCTAAGTCTCCACTGGTTCAAAATGTATTTTAGGATTATTTTACTAATTCTGTGAAATATTCTGTTGGGGTTTTGATTGGGATTCCATTAAATCTATAAAACAGTTCTAGAGTTATGGCCATTTTCACTATATTGATTCTTCTTAACCAAAAGCAAGGAATATCTTTCAATTTTCTGATATCCTCTTTGATCTTTTTTTTTCCAGATTTCTGTAGTTTTCATTGTGGAGGTATTATACTTCTTTTGTTAGATTAATACCTAGGCATTTTATATTTTTTGGATGCTGTTGTGAAAGTCATTGTTTCCCCTATTTCTCTCTCATTGAGTCTATTACATGTACAAGAAGGCTATTACTTTTTGAATGTTGACCTTGTATCCAGCTACTCTACTGAAGGGTTATTAAGTCTAGAAGTTTTTTCATTGAGTTCTTGGGGTCTTCAATGTAGTCTCATATCATCCACAATTAATGACAATTTAACTTCTTTATTTCCTATCCATATTCCTCTTATTTTTTTCTCTTGTCTAATTGCTGTGGCTAATGTTTTCAGAACTATACTGGACAAGAGTACTGATAGTGGACATGCTTGTCTTTTTCCTGATTTTAGAGTGAAAGCTTTCTACTTTTGCCCAATTAGTATGAGGTTGGCTGTTCATTTATCATAGATGACTTTTATCAGATTCAGATAAAGATCATCTATTCCAATTTTCTGTAAGATTTTAATCATAAATGGGTGTTAGACTTTATCAAATGGCTTTCCTGCATCTATTTAAAGGATCATAAGGTTTTTGTCTTTGACTCTGTTAATATAGTGCATTACATTTATTGATATGTGTATGTTGAACCATTCCTTCATCCCTGGGATGAATCTCACTTGGTCAGGGTGTACACTCTTCTTGATGATCTGCTGCACTTTGTTTGTCATTATCTTATTAAGGATTTTTGCATCTATTGGTTTCAGGAAGATAGGCCTGTAGTTCTCTTGTTTGGTTGGCTCCTTTTCTGGTTTTGGAATCATGATAATGCTTGCTTCCAGGAATGAATTTGGGAATATTGTTTCCCTTTCAATTTCATTGAAGAATATGGAGAGTAGTGGCATTAGGTTTTGTCTAAATTTATTGTAAAATTCAGCAGTGAAGCCATCAGGACCTAGGCTTTTATTGTTGGTAAAATTTTAATTCCATTTTCAATTTAATTGACTGATATTGAGTGGTTTAACATTTTTATATCTTCTTGATTAACCTTTTGTAATTCATACATATATAGGAATCAGTCCATTTCTTGTGTTTTCCATGTTAATAGAATATAGGTACTCAAAATAGGTATTGATAATTCTATGGATTTGTACAGGATCTGTTGGGGTTTTACCTGTTTCATTCCTAATTGTATGGGTTTAAGACTTTTCCTTCCCATTTTTGATAAGGTTGTCTAAAGGTTTTCCAATTTTATTTAATCTTTCAAAGAACCAACACTTGGACTCATTGATTTTTGTATGTTCTCTTAATCTCTATTGCATTAAATTATTCTCTGATCTTTATAATTTCCTCTGTTGTGTGAGCTTTGGATTTGACTTGCTCTTCTTTTTCTACAAATTTGAGCTTCCACATTAGGTTGTTTATTTGAGCTTCTTCTATTTTCCTAATATGGGTATTCATAAGTAGACATTATTTTAAAATTGAATTTTGGGCCAAGTATTTAGCTCAGTGGTGCCACTGCCTGCCTCACAAGTACAAGGTCCTCAGTTCAAACCCCAGTATGAAAAAAAAAGAATTTTTGTCCATTTAAAAAGCACAATATCCAAGCAGACATGGTGGCATCTGTCCAGTTTAGGGGGTTGGTGCAGAAGAATTCCTTGGGCTCAAAGGCCTGAAGCTAGCTTCAGAAAAACAATGAAAGCCTATCTCAAATAAATAAAACAATATTTATTATCCCTTAAAATGAATATTGTACTAATTCCACACATGTAGAAAGTAGGAATATAAAATTAAAATCATTGTTATTTTGTAATTTCAAATGCCTAATTAAAAAATTAAACTATAAAAATATGATTTTATTTTGTAAAAAACAGAGGAAGCCATAAGTGTGTGGATAGAATTAAATTCTGACAATTTGCCAAGTATATAAATGTAAATTTAGAATGCAGGGTAAGTGTGTGCAGGTCCCAGTGAGAAGGCTGCATGGACCAGAGCTGTGCTAGTGGAGGAATCTCCCAGCCAGGGCCCTGGCTAGATCCCAGCAGCTTGGGAATACAGGCCCCAGCCAAAGGTCCACCTGGAAAACAGCTGCACAGGTACATGCACAAGCAACAGCCAGAGGCCCATCCAGATTCAATCAGTAAGTGTCCACACATCCCAGAGAGAAGCCTGCATGGACCAGACCTTAGCAGTTGAATGCAGGTCCCAGCCAGGGTACCACCCAGATACAAGCCCTTGGACCCACAGGCCCCAGCCAAAGGCCTGTCTTGAAAAGAGCTATGCCAGTAGGAAAGCAACAGCCAGATCCCCACCCAGATACCATTGATAAGTTCAAGCAGACACCAGTCAGAAACATGCTCAGACACCAGCAAATTGGGTGCATGGCCCCCAGACAAAAGCTCTCCAAGACAACAGGTACACAGAGGGGCAGGACCCAACCAGAGGCATGCCCAGATACCACCCCAAGTGTGCACAAGCTTCAATCAGAACATTTTCCAGACAACAGGACAGAACAGGGATCCAGAAGGCAACAATTCTGAACACAGGAATTGGCAAATTGATAAGCAGTAGAGAAAGGGCCTTTGGGTGGCTTGCTGAAAATTGAAGACCACTGGATGACCAAAAGTCACCTCAAAAAGGTACAGCAGGCTGCATCTGTTGAAATGAGAAGACACATAAACAAGTTTCTAAACTACACTTCCAGTTCATCTAAGGCAACCTCAAAGGGAAACAGGATGGAACAATCTGATACTCAAACACCTGGATGCTCTGAACTGGCAAAGAAAGAAGATCTGAAAAAACATCAGAAATAATTTCTCAGATAACAACCAAGATTGTCATCATAGTCAAAGACAAGATTAATAACTCTAGAGGAGACACAGATTAAAAAAATAGAAGAACTGAGGAACATGATGGAATCCCAACATAGGAAACAAATGGAATCCATAAAATAGATGCATACAGATTTCCAGGAAATTAAAAACTCCATTGAAAGTTTATACAGCAGAATGAGCCAATGTGAGGACAGAATTTCAGATATAGAAGACAGGATTGCAATTAGTGACCAGGAAAAGAAAAATTTCTTAAAAATAGTAAAGGACCAGGAGAAATCAATCCAGCAGCTGCTAGATGATGCAAAGAAGAATAACATAAGACTGATCAGACACAATGAAGAAACAGGAGAGAGTGCAAATGACATAAAAGAACTGTTCAAAGAAGTAATTGCAAAAAACTTTCCAAGAAGGAGAAAATAACTTGACATACAGATAAGTGAGACATATAGGACTCTAATTAGCCATGATAAAAACTATCTACACCTCGGCATATAATAGTTAAGATTCCAGAAACCCAACAGAAGAATAGCGCTTTAAAAGTACTTAGAGAAAAGAAAGAAATCACATACAAAGCAAAGCCCATCAGAATCACAGCAGACTTCTCAATTCAATCCCTCAAGGCAAGAAGAGCCTGGAGTGAAGTATTTGAATCTCTAAAGAAAAACAACCTCCAACCCAGACTAATGTATGCTGCAAAACTATCTTTCAAAATTGATGAAATAAGATACTTTCATGACTAAGAGTACCTGAGGAATTTCATGAATACCAAACCAGCACTCCAAAAAAATTTAAACAATATCTTAGGAAATGACAATGAGAATCACAACTGCAGGAAGCCCTGAAGAATGAATCTATCAGGCATGACAAGAAATTAAATGCAAAAGGGGAGAATCCAACAAAAAGATAAAGTCACAACAAGGATAACTCAGTACATATCAGTTATAACCATTAATGTTAATGGTCTCATCAATCAAAAGAAATAGACTGGCAGAATGGGTCAAGAAACAAGATCCAACAATATGCTGCATAAAAGAAACACACTTAATTCGAAAAGGAATTCATAGACTGAAAGTTAAAGGGTGGAAAACAATACTCCATGTGACAGGAACACCCCCCCCCCGAAAAAAAAAAAAGCAGGAGTAGCTATCCTCTTTGCAGATCAAGTGGATTTCAAACAAATTGAAGAACAAGAGATGACAATCATTACCATATATGCACCAAACACTAGTTCATCCAACTATATAAAACAAATGCTAATGGACATGAAAAATCAAATTAGCATTAATACAACAGTAGTAGGGGACCTCAATACCCCACTGTCACAAATAGATAGATCAACTAGACAAAAATTTAACAAAATACAAGAACTCAATCAAATTCTTGGACAAATGGACTAAACAGAAGCTTAAAGAGTGTTCCACCCCACAAAATCAGAATACACATTCTTTTCAGCTGCACATGGGTTATTCTCATAGTATGTTGTTCAAAGAACGTGTTTAAGTAAGTGTAAAGAATTGAACTTATCCCCTATGTAGTATGAGACCATAGTGTGATGAAATTGGACATCAATTGCAAAAGAAACCATAAGAATTTCATAAACACAAGGAAATTGAACAACAAACTTCTGAAAAACCAATGGGTCACAGAGGAAATTAAAGAAGACATCAGTTTCTACCATTTAATGCCAATGCCAATACAACATATTGAAATGGGACAAAATGAAAGCAGTTTTATGAAATTCATAGCAATGAATACTCAGGAAAACAGAGCAAACTCAAATAAACAACCTAATGGTAAACCTAAAGTTTCCAGTTAAAGAAGAGCAGGACAAACCCAAAGCTCATATAAGGGAGGAAATTATAAAGATCAGAGCAGAAATAAATGCAATGGAGACTAAGAGAACAATACAAAAAATCAATGAAGCAAAGAGTTGGTTCTTCAAAAGAATAAACAAAATTGACAAACCCTTAGCCAACCTTAACAGAAAAAGGAAAGAAAAGGTGGAGTGAAGAAACAACACACAATGTGGGAAAAATTTTTCACCAGCTGTCCCTCAGACAAAGGTCTATTATCTAGAATCTATAAAGAACTTAAAAAAATCAGACCTCCTAAATTAAAAACCCAATCCAAAAATGGGCATCTGAAATTAAAAGACATTTCTTTCTCAGAAAAAGAAGTAGAAATAGCAAACAAACATATGAAAATTGTTCAACATCACTGGTCATTGGAGAGTTGCAAATGAAAACAATGCTGATATTCTACCTCACCCCTGAAAGAATGGCTGCTATCAAGAAATCAACTAATAACAAATGCTAGTGGGGTTGTGGTGAAAAAGGAACACTGGTCCACTGTTAGTGGGAGTGTAGACTGGTGCAACCACTTTGGAAATCAGTATGGAGATATCTCAAAGAACTAGATTTAGAGCTTCCATTTCACCCAGATATTCCCCTGGTGGGTATCTTCCCAAAGGAACTAAAAGATTCACCACAGTGATATATGTGCACCCATGTTGATAGCAGTCCAATTTGTAATAACTAAAACCTGGAAACAGCCCCATTGCCCATCAACTGGAGACTTGATAAAGAAGATGTGGGTTTTTTTTTTTTAATATAATGGAGTACTACTCAGCCATAAAGAATGAGAAACTAGAGACATTTATAGTTAAATGAATGCATATTGAGGCTATACTCTTAAGTGAAATAAATAGGACAGATGTGTAAATACCATATAGTTTCTCTGGGATGAGAAACTGAAAGTGTAATTAAGAATCATAAGGCAAAATAGAACTTGTGAAATAGAAGAAAAGATCCCCAGGGGAAGGAGAAGTGGGAGGGATTGGGGGAAGGAAAGAAGGGAATGGAATTATATGAGAAAATGAAAAGATGGAAACAAAGTCTTTGTAAATAGGGAGGAGTAGAGGGGTTGAAGGGAGGGCAAGGGAATGGGAAAAAAATAAGAACCAAGATAGATTATGTAAAGGTACAAATTTCCAATGATAAATGTCATTATATTGTTTTTTACCAATAAAATCAAATTTTTAAAAAATTAAAATCCAGAATCATTTTTATGTTACCATTTTATTTATACATTTCAGAATTATCTTAAAAGATTGGTAATTGCTATATTCTCTTTTATGCTCTTGAGTGACTGCTCACTAAAATCCATTTGCTTTGGGTAAATCTAATCTTAATGACTAAATTAGAACTTGATATTTTAAAAATTTTTAAATTTTATTTCAAATAAATTACAGCTTTTGTAATTTCCCATACCATTTCATGGATTTGAAGCACAATATCATCATGTGCATTCTATAAAGTATGTATTTTCCTTCTATTGGTCTAATAGTAACCTGTGTCCCCATCATAAAAGTTTTGTCCCTTGTGAATCTGTATATTTAAACACAATGAAATTGTCCCCTGTTTTCTCTTCAAACTACCTAAAGATTTTCAGAATGATTTTATTTAATACAGTACAAACTTTTCATGAAAGGAAAACCTTCATCATATGTCTTCCTGTAAATATGCAGGTGACTTTTTGCAAATGATGTATAATATAAAATATAAGCAAGAAATTTATGTTAGAATGGAATATAGTACTGTCAGTTATTCATGACAGTGTCCACAAGGTAGGTTAGCATCTGAAAAAAAGCACCGATGATACAGTGCTTTCAAAACACTGATTTTAAAATATTAGATCAGTCCAAATTCAATAAAAATCAATATAGCTATTATATCTGTTCATTTCAACTAGAATATAGTGGATCTCAGTTACAAATGTAAATGCCCATTATATTCCAGTACTTTCTTCATTTCTAAATTTTTCTTTGCAATATCTTAACCTGTCACCTAAAATAAGAAAGAAGATAATCTTCATATATAAAATACAACAGCATTTTAAAAAATGAGTTCTCTCAAGGTATTTGGAAAGGGAGGAAAGGGCAGAGATAATCTTATTAGTGTTAGTAGCAATTTAAACATAAAGGATTCCAGATTGTTCTACCTGTATGTCATCCATCTTCTTGGGAGTTGTTGACCTTTGGAAAGGGCACTTTTTCTAAGAGTTATCTAACATCACACAGAGAAAATTCTCTATAAATACCCATGTGTTTCAAACAATCAGGGTTGCCAATATGCCTATCATCCAATATGTAAACCTTAACTTGTTAAAAGTCCTTAATTTACCCTTCAAATTTCCTATTTTCATTCATATAAGGAACTATGCTTATTCTGTATTCTTCATTATACTGAAACATTTATCCATTAATTCATCATTTGGATACAAAATTTTCTAAATTGATGCTTTAAACTAGGTATCTGCATCCAGTTAATGTTTCTAATTACTAAACACTCTCTAGATAAAAAACAATCTCAAGAATAGCAATTGGGAATATGTATATATTTTAGATAAAATATTTAAAATTTGATTATTTTGAAGAATATTTTAAATTCTAAATATAAATACTCATAAATATTTTATTTCAAACTAATATAGTTTATATTTTATTGTGCAGTTTTGCTTTCAATGGAATTAGAAGTAATAGATTTCTGTGAAAAATAGTTATAAATATTTTCATCTGAAAATAAATTACTGTCCCAGGTAAAAATAATAAAGAGAATAGGCCTGGAACTCTCACAACCTGCAATACCTACGTGTTCCCAGTTTGCCTCCATTCTATTAAATGTGTGCATGAAAAGACTATGCACATGTTTTTTTTCTATGTACAATGCCCCTTTGACAGCATCTTCCAAGTTCTCTGCAGTTTTTATATTGATAACCACTTCTCTTATTAAGTGGAGTGGCAATTTTCCAATATTCAAACTGAGTAATTCCCCTCTTTATTATGAGATTCTGTTTATATCTTCTATCTAATGTTTACTACTACAATTAAGATTTAAATATGCTTCCACTTTCAGAGTAATGGTTTGACAGGTAACAATTATTTTGGGAGAAGGATCTGAGTTTGCAGCTATAAATCCTATTTTTTAAACCACCACCTATAGAGGGGCCTCTAAAGAAATAGTAGCTTCTTTTCATCTATACTTCATACCAATTTGCACAAACTTTTATGATAACTAATGTCACATTTCTCTTTTAACTATAATTTGTATGACAGCGTAGTTTATTGAATAAGGGCAAAAGTCTATTCTGCACACCTCTCAGTTTCCTGAGCCTAGCCTTTTACAAACATTTAAGTCATTTGACAAGGGTTTTGCAATAACTGAAAGGCCTAAAAATTAATGAATTTATGTCAAATTATTTACAACTTTAATATTTATACCCAGAAGTCAACAATTTGATAAAGAAATTTGATCAGGAAAAAGATTAAATTTATTGGTTTGTTTTTCCAGATATAGTTACACTAATCATCAAGAATTATATTAATTTGATGTAAAATAAAATAAATTGAAAGGATTACCTGGCTTGCTTTTCTACTGAGATAGTTTTTAAAAAGCTAGAAATATTAACTACCTCAAATATAAACTTTTGAAAGAAGTAATCAAAATGAGTTGAATTAGTATAGATAATTTTATTTTACCTTTTATTTATAACTTTTTATCACAATATTTTGAGACCAGAGATTACATTTTACCATTCTATATACAGCTTTTAGAAATTAATAGAAAATTCTATTAAGTATGAAAACTTAATGCTTCTTAACTCACTCACATACACAACAATTCATCAGTATTGTCATAATTTAACTTTTATATTTTAAAAGATATTGTGAGATTTGATAATTATAGGTTGAGAATCATGTTGAAAATGAATAAAGAATAAATTCTCCAATCTCTATTGTATCTAACCAAATACAAAAAATGTAATCTGATACAAACATAATCCTAATCTATTATAATTTTTTATATGCAATTCTAACAGATTTTACAGATGGTTTTCAAACATCTGAATCTTTCAATAAAAAGAGGAGTCTGCAGCTATTAAATATAAATATCAATATATGCTCTTTTGTAGGATGGAGAAAATTACTAGTAAAATAATGCCACTGCCCTCCCATACGCACACATAGTTTGGAGATAGCCGTTATTTGGATATACGTTTGATTAAAACAGATAGTGTTTAGATGACTCTACAGACAGGATTGTGAGACTTCTGAAACATGAAATTAATGGGCCGGGGATTTAGCTCAGTGGTGCTGCCTCCTTCCTTGCAAGCTCAAGGTCCTGAGTTCAATCCCCAGTACAAAAAAAAAAAAAAAAAGAAATTAATAGGCACTATTTCTATGCCTCATTGCCTTAAAAATGTAACATGTAATCCATTTTATTTCCAATAACTATCAACCTACCTAAAAAATAAAAAGGGGAGCATTTATTGACACCATTTTCTAATTTTCTGAAAAATTCTTAAATTTTGATTTTGTATGTATTTGTGAATTTTAGTTCTAAATTATGATTGTTTAAGTGGCCCTGAAATTCACATATTGCTAGTCTAACCTTCAAAATGATGGAATTTGGCAGCAGGCCCCCCGAGAAGTAATTAGGTCCTGAGGAGTCTCATATATCTACGTGCTGCTGAAGTGAGCATATGAAGACTCTCATAAATGGAATTAATACTTACAAAAGAGTCCAGAGAGAGTAAGAGCCCTCAATTCTTTCATCATGTATGGACACAATGAACAAGTGTCAACTTTGAACCAAGTAATAAACTTGCACCAGACTCAAAATCTATCAGCATATTTGTCTTGGAATGATCAACCTCCTAAAGTCTGAAACATAAATTTTTTGTTTATTATAGGCTACCTAGGTTATGTAATTTTGTGATAGTAGAAAAGATGAACTAGCACACTGTAAATGTACTTATTTCAGGACAGATTTCAGAGAAGTTTGGTTAAAATATATGTTACAATCTACTATTTTTTGCATTTTAAAAATCCCATATCACAAATATAATGAAAACTTTATATACATTATATATCATATATATTAAAATTAACATATGTATTAGATTGCTAGTATATACATAGAATATATATAAAATTCACATATATTTATATAATTAAACTGTTCCAGCTTATGAGATTGTATTTCTAATCAGCTTACAGGAGCTTTAAATGAATTAATTATTGTATTTGGCATTTGAAATTTTATACTTGAGGGCTAATATATGCAGATTTGATACTATAACTTTCAAGAAGCATAATAGTAGAGCAAATTTTGAAGCTAAGGTCCCTGATTTTGCACATTATTTCTGTCACAAATGAATAAAGTATCAATAAACCCAGCAAAGTAAATTATAATTTTATTTTTTAAAAGAACTAATTCATAAATATTTATTTTATTTAAATATTTAGATATCATAGAAAAGACAGTGCAAAACTTGCCATTTGAAATATTCTTTGAAGTGTGAAAAACAAAGAATAGCATTAGTATTGTTTCCCTCATACACCCACTTGATCATATGAATGAAACCTCTAAAATTTGTTTAAGCAACAGCAAGCATTTTATCACTGATTTTTGAGTACACAACATTTTTGAAATTACATATATGTGTGTATAACATTTATAAAAGAGCACAATAATAGACCATAAATAGAGCCCAATGTAAAGAAAATATGAAATGCCTGAGAAATAATTTAAAATAATAATCCTAAAGAAACTCAGTGAGATAAAATAGATGACAGAAAGTACAATAAAAGGAAAAGAATAATTCATGATGTCAATGAGAAATTCAACAGAGATAGAAATCATACAAATAATCAAAATCTTGAAGCCAAATGTTTCAGTCAATAAAATAAACAACAGAAATGATGGCTTCCACAGCCAAATACATTAAGCAGAAGAAATAATTTCTGATTTTGATGATGGGTCTTCTGAAATAGTCCACTGAGACAGAAGGAGAGACAGAAGAAAGGAAGAGGTGGAGAAGTAGGAGGAGCATGATGAGAAGAAGGATTTAAAGAACAAAGAAAGCCTAAGACATATAAATATCATTAAGCAAATAAATATTTACATAATGGGATCTAGAAAGAAAATAAATAGGAAAACTTATGAAAAGATATATTCAATGACATCTATATCGAATACACTCAAAGGACAACAATAAGAACAAGACAGATTATTTTCTAAAACATATAGTCAATATTTCTAAACAGTAATTTAAAGAGATAATTCTAAAAGTAGCAAGAAAAAAGAATCAAGTTACATAGAAACAAACTCTTAAAGATTAACAGCATATTTCTAAGAGAAACTTTATAGAACAGAAGAGAATGAAAATGATGAAACCTAAGTATTGAAAGGGGGAAACCCAACTATGAATAATATAAACAGCAAAACCACCCTAAATAAATGAAGGAAAAATAAGTATTTTAAACAAGGAGAAACTGCAGGAATTCATCATTGCCAGACTGACTATAGAAGAAAAGCTTATGAGAGTCTTACACTAGAGTCAAATGCATGGAAAAATATCATCATTAAAATACATGAATATAAAAAACTCATGAGCAGAACAAAGACACAGAGGAAAATGTAAATCAAACATTGTCATGACAGAACACTTCCAAATTATAAAAAGAGAAGTGAGAAAGGACAAAGAATAAAAGAAAACAATTAAAAGAATGATAAGAATTTGACAACTGTTAGTAAGAACCTTGAAAAAAATGGATCAAATTCATCAGTCAAAAGACATAGTATATCAAATTGGATTTTTAGAAAATTTACCATCATATTGCCTAGAAGGAAATAACATCGGGGGTAAAGATTTACATAAACTGTATGTGAACGTTTGGAGAAAAAGATAAACTACAAAAGGAAATTAAAAGTAAGAATAACGAAACCTGTATAAGATGAAAGAAATTTTAAATTACAAAACTTTAAACATAGGCAAAGAAGGTCATCATATCAAAAAAAAAATCAATCCAGCAGAATGATATAGTGATTTATAAAGGAAATATTTTTAGATCTAAAGTGAGAAATAGACTGTGTGACAAAAATAAGTGGAGACTTCAAAAACCTCACTTTTGTAAATAGTCATATCTTTAAGACAGAGTCTAAGTAGACACATGAAAGTTGAACCACACTATCCATCCAAAGCAGCTAGCAGATATCTACAGAACTTTTCTTCTAACAAAAGCAGAGTGAATATATTTCTGATGAGTACATGAAATATTCTCCAGCATAGATATGCTAGGCCACGGATCAACAATCAGTTGATTAATTTTTAAAATAAAGTAATTTCTTGTATCTTTTCAGAACTGAACAAAATAAAACTAAAAATCAATAATATGAAAAACGGTAGAAAACATAAATATAAAGAAATTGCACCATGTGATTTTAAATGACCAATGGTAATTGAAGAAATTAAAAGAAGTACTAAAAATATTCTTGTAAAAAATAAAAAAGTGGTATTCAAAGAGAGAATTATAGAAATAAATGCATATTTCAAAAAAAAGATTTGAAATAAAACAATGAACCTCAAAGTCATAGCAAAAGAATGAATTAAAACAAATATTAGTAAAAATAGAAATAATGAAAATCAGAGGGTAAATAAATTCAAAACCAAAAAATACATAAAAAGAATAGTTTTTTTTTTTAAAGATAAAATTGACAAACCTTTTTCCAGATGAAACAAGAAAAAAACAGAAGGCCCAAATAAATAAAATCAGAGTTGAAAACAGAGACATTACAAAGGATATCACAGAATTAGAAAAGATTGTAAGTAACTATAATGAGTAAATTATATGCTAACAAATTAGAGATTCTAGAAGAAACAGATGTAGCCATGAGTAGCCTATCAAAATTAAAGCAAAATAAAATAGAAAATTTGAACATACCAATAATGGGTAATGAGATCAAAGGTATAATTACAAATTTGTCATCAAGGAAAAGAAAACTGCTGACTTTACAGCTAAATTCAATAAAACATTTTTAAAAGATAATTCCAATCATTCTTCCTACAGTATTTTAAGGAAACTGAAAGTGTAGACACTTTACAAATTTTGTGCAAGGCTAGAATTACCATAATACTGCAACCAGACAAACTACAACAAAATATATAGACCAATATTTCTGATAAACATAAGTACAAATATTATTTTAAAATATTAGAAAAACAAATACAAGAACAAAACAAATAGGTCATATACTATAATAAAGTGAAATTCATCGGGGGGACAACAATGGTTTATCACTTGCAAATCAGTAAACAATATATCACATAAGTAGAATAAACACAATGCATCATATGATCACTTCCATTTCAATAGATATAGAAAAGGTATTCAATAAAATTCAACATCTTACATGATATACATTCTCTAAAATAAGGTATTAAAACATATCTCAAGATAATAAAGGCTGTCTTTAAAATATTCACAGTAAATATACTGAATAAGAAAAAGATGAAAAAATTTCTCCTAAAATCTGGGCCAAGAGAAATCTGTACACTTTCATCTCTCTTATTAGTATAGAATTGGACATCTTAACATGAGCTAAGTAATAAAAGTATCTAAATTGGAAGGGAGGACATGAAATCATCCATATTTACAAAAGACATAATTTTATACATAGAAGAACTGAATTCAAACTTCAAAAATCTGTTAAAACAGATAAATGACTCAAAAGAGTTGCAAGACAGATAATCAAAATATGAAACACAGTACCTTTTTTTACACCACTGAAGAACTTGGTGAAAATGCAAACAAAACAATTCCACTCATAATAACTTTAAAAGGATAAGAATAAATTTAACCAAAGACATAAAAGACTTCTGAAAATTTCTCTACATTGAAAATCATAAAATATTGATGAAAGGAAGAATTATATAAAGGAAACATAGAAATGGAAAGATATTTTATGTGCATTGGGTCAGAATAATTAATATTTTAAGCAATCATGTTGCCCAAAGCTCTGTATCAATTCAATGTAGGTTCCATAAAAGTATTAATTACATTACTCATAAATAGAAAATTCTTAAAACTTATGTAGAACTACACAACGTCCATATATACCAAAGAAAATTTGAGGAAAAAACAATCTGAACACATCAAAATACTTGATTTTAGAACATAGTACAAGCCTATAGCAGCCAAAATACTATGATAATTCCATAAGAACTGCCATATAGATCCATAAAATAGAATAAAGGACACCAAAATTAATCCACATATGTACAGTCAATCAACTTTTGACAAAGGGACAAAAACATACATCAGAGAAGGACGTCTCTCCAAGAAATGATGCTGAAAAAATTGGATATAGATATGCAGAAGAATGGAACTCAATAACTGACTCTAACAACACACACACGAACACACACACACACACACAAATACTTCAGAAATTTGAATATAAATTCTGAAGCTATGACTTTAGTACAAGAAAATTGAAGAAGTAATTCAACTCATTCGTATAGGAAAAAATATATTTTGGATATAATCCCAGACAACAAAAATAAAATTGACAAGTGGGATTATATCAAAGTTTCTGCATGGCAAAGGACACAATTATTAGACTAAGAAGACAACATATAGAATGTGAAAAAATATTTTTCAACTATTTATGTGACAAGAAAATAATTTACAGTATATATAAGGAATACTAAATACTTAAAAGCAAAAATCAGCTAATCCAGACATTTATGGACTAAAGATCTGGATAGATATTTAACAAAGAAAACATAAAAATAACAAAAAAAGTTTCCAAGATTCAGCTATTACAAACTGTTCTGCTACAAACATGGGAGTGGATACATATATTGCTGTGGTATGATGCTTTTAATTCTTTTGGGAAGATACCAAATAGGGCAATGACTAGGTCAAATGGACCTCTAGTTTTAGGTTTTTGAAGTATCTCCACACTGATTTCCTGTAGTTACACCATTCTGCACTCCTACCAACAGTGGAAAAGAGTTCCTTTTTCTTCATATGCCTGCCAACATTTGTTATTGGTTGGTTTATTGATAACAGCCATTCTTTATGGAATGAGATGGAATCATAACCTCATTTAAATTTGCACCTCTCATATTGATCTGTTATGTATTTATCTGCTGTTTGTACTTCATCTGAAAATTATATATTCATTTCAGATGCCTATTTTTGGATTGGGCCTTTAAAGTTGGGGAATATAATTTTTTTTTTTTTTTTTAGTTTTTATATATTCTAAATAGTCCTTTGTCTGAGGAACAAATGGAAAAACTTTTCCTATTCTGTGGGTTGTCTCTTCACTCTGTTGGTAGTTTCTTTTAGTGTGCAAAAGCTTTTTAATAAGATGAGATCCCAGTTGTTGATTCTTTGTAATATTTCCCATACAATCTAGGTTTTCTTCATAAAGTATTTTCTTACACCAGTGTCTTCAAGAGTTCTACCGACTCTCATTTTCAGCAGATGTATTGTTTCTGTTTTAATATTTAGTTCTTTGATTCATTTTAATTTTAGTTTATTGCATGGTGAGAGACATGGGTCTAGTTTTAGTCTTCAGCATGTGGAAAGCCACTTTTTCCAGCAGCATTTATTAAAAAGGCTATCTTTCTTCCAGTGAAGGTATTTGGTCCCTTTGTCAAAAACAAGATAGCTGAATGTTTTTGGAGTTGTTTTTGAATCTTCTAATCTGTCCCATTGATCCTCATGTCTTTTTTTGTTCTTTTCCCAGTACCATGCTGTTTTTATCACAGTAGCTTTATAGTATAATTTCAATTCAGGGATTGTGATGCTCCCTACCTTGCCTCTGTTGCCCAGAACACCAATGCTTGTAGCAGCACAGTTTAAAATAGCTAAATGTTGGAAACATCCCAAATGCCTATCAACTGATGAATTGATAAAGAAGTTGTGATTATACAGTTCAAATGGAAAACAACATAGGGATTCATAAAACTAACATATGATCCAGTAACTCATCTACTAGTTATATATTCAAAGGCGATACAATCATTATGTAGAGATCTACATATTCATGTTTTTGTTGCACTTTTCATAATAGCCAATGTATGGAATCAAGCAAAGTGTCCACTAACAGATTAATGGCCTCATATCATTTTAAATTGTGGGGAACCACAATACTGATTATGCCCAAAGCAGGCTGTATGAAGTCCAAGCAATAAAGAGTTAACCCCGCAATTAGCTTGTTTTCTTTTTCTTTTCTTTGTTTTTTTTGTACCAGGGATCGAACTTGGGACCTTGTGCTTGCGAGGCAGGCAACAGAACCACTGAGCTAAATCCCAGGCCAACACAATTAGCTTGTTTATAAAAGTGAGTCCAGTCAAAACCTATGTGCCAAAGTCAGAGTAACTTGCACACAAATTCCATTCCCACAATTAAAGCCTTCTTAACTAGAAGGACAAGGTTCTAATTATACCATATATTTTGTCTTTTCTGTTCCTAATTCGAGAATGCTTTGTCTTTTTCCTTTACAAGCCTTGCCTCTATTAGATTCCATAGAAACTGAATGATTTCATGTCCTCATATGCAATCCTGTCCTCACTCAGCTTGTAGCTTTACCCTAATTGATTGCTAATAAAAATGAGTAGTGTGCACTGACTAGTACCTTTGCTGCTTGCACCAGCATTGGTCATCTTTGCTCCTCAGTATCTCCATCTCTTTAGTTCTTTTAGCTTCTTTTGTTTTGTTTTGTTTTTTAAGACTTGTGTCAGTGCTGAGCAGAAGATCAGAACCTACTGCAGAGGTGACTGATAATAAATGCAGAATAAAATCCTGTTATATCATTAGACCATATTTTCATGCACTGGCTAATTCCTTTTTTGTTCATCCAGATCCTGGTGAACTCACACAGCTGCTGGTGATATCTTCAATGATTACTGCATAGTTATTTTTAGCTATGCTATTTGCCATTAGTAACCATTGATTTTTACTCTACCTATGAGATAGCACTTACTGACTCTGGCTCTGCTAAATTTTCAAATACTCTGGTAATCTCTCTCCTTGAACACTGTAATTCTTGCACAATTAATACATAATCTGTATGGCATAAAAGTAGGTACCAATCAACTGGAGACTGGTTAAAGAAGGTGTGTTTTTTAATGGATTACTACTCAGTCATAAAGAATGAAAAATTAGAGACATTCATAGATAAATGGATGCACATTAGGCCATATTCTTAAGGGAAATAAATAGGGTATACATGTGTAAACACCAATTTGGTGTGAGAAACTGAAAGTGTAAATAAGGATCAAAATGTATAATAGATAATGTGAAATAGGAAGAAAAGGTCTAAAGGGGAAGGAGAAGAGGGAGAGGTGGGGGAAAGGAAAGAAGGGAAAGGAAAACATATGATAAAATGAAAAAATGGAAATAAAGTCTTTATAAATAGGGAGGGATGGAGGGGTTGAAGAGATGGCAGGGGAATGGCAAAAAAATAAAAACCAAGATATATCATGTAAAGGTACAAATTTCCAATGATGAATGTCATCATATTGTATACCTAAAATGTACCAATAAACTCAATGAAAAAGTAAAAAAATAAAAATAAAAGTTGTTGCCAAAGTCTTTCCATGAAACCTAATAACTAACATGATAGTAAGTACTGCCTTTTAGAAGTGATTATGTCACCATATGGCGAGACCTTCATGAATGGAGTTAATGTCCTTATAAATTAAAACCAAGGGAACTTATTCTCTATTTTTATGATGTGATGACACATTGTGAAGGCAATACCTATGACCTAGAAATGGATCTTTAAGAATCTTTATTCCTTAATCTTAAATTCTCTGAGATCCAGAATTGTGAGAAATAAATTTCTTCTGTTTATAATTCATTTAACCTTTGGCATTTTGATATAGTTTCCTGAATAGACTAAGACAATAACACAAGTTATTTAAATTTTCTGGTACAGAAACACGGAGAGGTTAATTAACACTCTGATAATTAGAAAAATTTAAATATACCTTCAAATTAAAGTCCAATGATTTTTCAATAATATCATAGCATTCATGTAAGAGTTATTACTATATTGCGTAGGATCTTTATGTTCTACTCACTTTGCAATGTACTAATCAAAATGCAAAGTGTATATAAGGACTTCATAAATATTTAAAATTATAGCTGATACTTCATTAAGTACTTAATGAATTGATAAATTATTAGATAAATAAGGAGATGTCCTCTGAGAATATAACAAGAATTATTTTACAAAACATATTTGGTATTCTTTTCTGATATGCTCCAGAGGGAAAAGTTAAATGGGAAGTCTAATTCACTATATGTGAAAACTATAATGGTATAGTATTTACTGAAAATTAATATCAGAATAAAGAGTAATAGTTTGTCTTGAAAAATATGTGTATATTCCATAGTATTTTATCATAATATTATCATAGGAAATTATCATAGTAGTCAAAACATGTTTTCTAAAAACATTATAATTTATATCTAAATTGTTTCTCTGAATTCTCGTGTGTGTAACATGGTGGAATCATGGTAGCACTATACTCATCACTGGATTGATTCATTGCTGAGCTTAGTAGCTGAATGTGCTCTTAGGAAGTGAGGATTGGTTAGGGATTGGTCACTGGGGGAATTATTTAAAAGTATGTATTCTTGTCCCCAGTTGTATTTTCACTCTGCTTCTTGTCTACCATATGTTGAGCACAGTTTTCCCTGTCATTACCCTCTGCAACGTCATTTCTGCCTTTGAGCCAGATGAACTTGGAGCGAAACCATGACCTCAAATAAATCTCTCCTCCTTTAAATTATGAGGATCCAGTACTGCATCTCACCTATAGGAAAGTGGAAATAGGACAGAAAATGGTACTGGAGTGGGGTCAGTGCTGTGACTGTACCTGACAATGTGGTCAGATGCCTCTGAAAGTTGTCCTGAAAGGTGTTTGCAAAGGCTTAGAGATGCCAGTGAGAGAAATGCTATTCTAGTGTAAGCAGAGTTTGATGGAAGATTCTAGTCACAGCTCAGAAGACCAGAGGGCTGGCAGAAAATTCAGATAGTAAGGGACAGGTTCAGAAGATTTTAGTTGAGAAAATGGACTAGAGTTGGACTAGAAGCCATGTGTGTTTTGCTATGGCAGATAATTTGTCTACGTTTTGTTTACGCCTTGAGATTTGCCATAGAATAAAATTAAGAGTGGCAGACTATTTAATCTGACAGAGGAAATTTCAAGGCAACTCAATGCTCAAATTGTGGCATACGTAGTTCTGGCTACTTTCAGCTAGATATCCATTTTGGATAAGAATGAAAAATCACATTTCAAAATTTTTCAATTTTGCCAGGATGAAAATACCTGAAAAGTAAGAACAAAGGAGAGCAAGCATTCTGAAAACAATTAGCATTAAATAGAACCCAAGTACTTTGCATCAGGACAATAGAAAACATCACTTAAAGGGATCTCAGTAGTCCATAAGACCCCATGTTTCACAGGTTCAAGAGTGCAAAACAGTAAAGCTTTTATTTGGGAAGACAGCCCCTGGATGCCCTGCTCAAGAAAGGACACAAAGGAAAGTGGTATCCAGTGATTTATTTAACCATGCTAAAATATTTAGGTGCACAAATGCCAATGCAGTGATTGTCCAAGGCATCCTGGCTACTGCTGGAACTAACAGCAGACATTGGCATCAGTTCCATGGTGCTGGTTTTAGAGTCAATCAGATTGTAAGATTTACAGGATCACTAAAGCTTCTATCAGAATTTTAGAAGAAGGATTGTGTGCCCAGTCAGTGTGCTTCTAATATAACACTGAATAAAGCAGGGAAAGTGAAGGTGACAGTGTAATTGAGATCTCAGGAAGATAAATATGTCACAAACAGGGAACTCCTACAGAGGAAAGCCATAGGCTTTGAATGGAGCCACATCAGGAGATAGGTCACAAGGATTGCAACCAGCAATACCATAAGTGTGGGGCTTCCCAAGCTCTTCAGCAGCTCATATCTCACCAAAACCTTCCTTGGGTCCAGGAGTAGGAACTACAGGATTTACTGCTTGCCCTGCTGGCTTCCAGCTTGCTTTGATCCCATTCTTTTCTGTCTCCCTATTTCTCCCTTCTGTGATGGGAATGTTTACCATGTGGTGTGGCGTGTTGAAAGTATTTAACTTTCTTTTTTGTATTTTATACACGCTCACAACTAAAATTTTGCTTTGAGTTACAGAAGAGACTTCAGAATTAGACTTGCCATTGATGCTGGAACTGTTAAAATTTTGGCAATTCTGAGATATAGACTAAATGAATTTTACATAATGAGATGAATATGAGTCACTTAGGGTCCAGGAGAAGATTGTTATAATTTAGATCTAAAATGTTCTACAATTCTTATATGTGTGAAAGATTATTGGGTCATGAAGATGCTATAGTCATCAGCAGATTCATTCACTGATAGGTTCAGTAGCCGAATGTGCTGTTAGTATGTAGGGCCTAGTTGGAGTCACTGAAGCATGAACAGAGGGTATATTCTTGCTCTTAGCTTTCTCTCTCTCTCTCTCTCTCTCTCTCTCTCTCTCTCTCTCTCTCTCTCTCTCTCTCTCCCCCCTCTCTCTCTCTTTCTCTCTCTCTGCTATAATTTCTATGGGTTATGCACCTTTTCCTCTACCATGCCCCTCTACTATCATGTCCACATGTCCAACATTTTGACTTCACATCCCAGCTTTTTACTAACCAACATTGGGCCATGAGCAATTGAAATTTTATTTAGTTATCATACCTGTCAAATCAGAATATTGACCATGTTTACTTCATAGTTTTGTTGCCATAATTAGTTGGAATTTAGCATTAGCAAAATTCTCAGAACAACCCAGGAAAAGTTAATCACTTAATGTCAAATAATTTTAATATTTTCAATTTCAACTATTGCTATTATTAAATACATTTTAAATATAGCTTATGCAGGTCTACATGAAAAAGGAAGAAATTATAAAAATAAAAATGAGCAGTTACAAATATATCCTAGCTTCATATTCTCAAGTACTAGTATTGTAATAAAATAACCATTTAATTATACTCTTGCTCATCCCAGAGTACTGCTTACCTTTCATTTCTCTAGTTAATACTTATTAACTTGATCCTTCATTGAGCTTCACATGATGACCCCAAAACTAGGTACACTTTACCTTCTAGCTAACAACAAAAATGAAATGAGTTGAGAATATATGGAAATTATATGCAAAATGGAAGTGCAATATATCTTATTGTGTAAAAGTTACTTATCCAACATTAGCTTATATCATTTCAACATCTTGCTTTTGTGTCTTAATCTCAGGAAATTAGGTCATCTTCCCTGAAACAAACTTACATTTTTGAACCCACAAAATGTCTTCTCCATCCAGAGACCAGACCCAATTCCTTCCTGTATTTAGTTTTCTATCATGTGACTCCACTGGTTCAGAAGTCTCCTAACAATCTGTTGGATCATGAACTTGTTAACAAGAGTCACAGACTTGAAGCCTGACTCTGGGGATTCCTAAAGACCAGTTTTACCACCCATTGGCTCAAAAGTACAATCAAAGATAAATAATTGGTGATGAAGAAAAAAAACCAATGTACTCAAAATGGCCATTCTAGGATGGAACAGGGGCAACAGAGACATAGACCGTATCTTAGGGATACTGAGAAGAGACTCAGGATTGCACAGGGGAGAAAACAAAAACAGGTGTCCCAAACTGTGCATAGTCAAATAGTCTTGGTGCAGCATTGGTCAGATTCATCATTATCTCAAGTCTGCTTCTGGAAGGTACTGCTGGCTCTGGGAATATTTTTGCTTAGGGGTAATTTGGTTTCATCATGAGATGATTGTTCCCTTGGGAGGACAGTTTTAATTCACATAACTGGGCGATCTTCCTGTAAGATTTGCTTGCAGTCTCTAACAGCTTGAAAAGTGTCTTAGTCACTTGTATGTTCGTGTCTTCAGCCTTCAAGTGAAATGAGATGGGTTAGGTTATTTAGGGCTAATCAACAACAGACACTACTTAAATCATTAAGATGTTTATGTGCAGAGATGAGTAGGAAATGACCCAAAATTTACAGAAACCAAAGAGACTACTAGTGGTAGAAATTAAGAGTCAATTCTTCTAGCAAAAGCAGACTTTAAATACCTACAAAAACTTTAAACAAGAACTGCAGTGCAACTTATCAAAATATTGACCAAGAAGTTTAATATCTTAACATAAAATTCTACTGTTAGAAATATATATTATATAATTAGAAAAATATGTATATAGAAATATATGTGGATCATCTATATACATATTTCCTAATAGCAAAAATAAACCCTGACAATGAAATATTTGAAGGGTATAAAATATATGTAAAATGGTATATACATGATAAGATAGATTCCAAAGTATTTTATTAATGTACTTTTAATTATTTATTTAAAAACTGCATATTTTCTATCTGAAAATTCAGGAGCTTATACACTACAATTTTATGCATAGTGAACTCTCTGGATAATATATTCCTTCAGTCTCAGAAATTTTAAATTTCCACTCTTTTGTCCCATGATATGTACTGTTTTTATGATAGTATTATTATGATTAGTAATGATAAGAAAGGAACCATGGTATATTCACCATCATTAAAGTCAGAATTGATTAATTTTTCTTAATTAGTATGCTGAATGCACTATTGTCTTTTGAGACTGAAAAATTATAAATGCCATTTTTTTTACTAAGGGAATAAACACTTTCACTTTCAAAATAATGACCTGCTTTGTTCAGTCATACTTTATTATTGTTAGGTTGGTTTTCACTGAATTCTCCTGTGTAATGGGGATGTTATGTAGAATGATAAACATGTTACTGCATTTAATTATTTTGGCAACTGAAAGCTTACTAATGATTTTTTATTTCTAGTATTTAGGTTTTCCTCTTTTCAAATTCATGATTTTCATCCAATGGAGTTTATTTTTTTTAAAGTTTAAAATAAAACAAAACTTTCTTGTGATGGAAACAATCAAAGGTTGAAGAAATTGTTTTTTCCACCAATGAAAATAAAATGTTCAGATATCAGTTTGAGTAATATCTAAATATTAATATATAAATCCTTATATTTTAATTAATGGTTATAAAGTAATTATTACAAGTCTGAGAAACTTATTGAAAGTCACAAAAACATGTTTGAGATTTTCATAGAAATTATAGAAAAGTGCATGACATCACAGGAGCGATCTCTCTTGTCATCTTTTATTCCTGATCTCTTGCAGAATCTGCTCAAATCCCATAAAGGGGTTTTCTCTGCTGCTAAATCCACATAATGAGAATTTTCAGGTATTTACACGCCCTCTCCTTAGAGGCAAGGACATGTTGAAACAGAAATCATTTAATAACAAAATTAAATTTCCAGAAAAACTACCTTAGGTCAGTTTATTGTTCCTCTTTGTGCTCTGTTACAAAATACCAGATACTGGATAACATATGAAGAACAGAAGTTTCTAAGTTCAGTTTTTGAGAGTAAAAAGCATTGTACTAACAATGGTCTGTCTCTGATGAGAACCTCATGGCAGACAGCATCATGCTGGGAGCAAGTGTGAGAGATCTCATGATGACAGAAGAATTCAGAGAGCAAGAAGGGGCTAGTCTTGCCCTTTTATAATAAATGCTTCTCATAGAACTAGCTGAGATCAGCTGAGAAATATTTAATCTATTCTGAAGGTGCTGCTCCTAATGACCCAATCAACTTGGAATAGGTGCCACCTCTTAAAGGTCTCCCCATCTCTAACACTGCCATGCTGGGAACCAAGCTTCTGGCACATTAGCCCTAAGAGGATAAACCCAATACAGTATAAACCAGAGGAATCAGAAAAAACTCTAGAAGCAATTAGCTGCTATAAAACATAGTTGTTTTGTGTGCTTTAAAAGTGAGTCTTTGCAATGACATTTTAGTTAGAGGATATTTAGCAAACAATGAGATGTTTATCTCAGAAGCTAAAAATTAACCAATAATTACTAATGTGAAATGGTAACCCACATTTGTCTATCTGCATATAGTTCTGGCTATTGTACCTACTTGCTCATTCAGGATGGGATAATTATTGGGCTTTTAAAGATTAACTATTGTTAAGAAATGTTTATGCTGTTTAGCCACAAGTCTATGATTGAACTGAAGAAAAAGTGTCATTAGGTAATAATATAAATGCAGAAATCTAAGATAGACTTCTTAATAGGTCGTTGCTTTTACTTTGACTATTTCACACATACCTACTGTGAAGTTTTCCTATTTTTTTCTTATGATCAATTACAGGCCTTTAATTTCTTCTCATAACTCAATATTTAGTGCTTATAAAATATATTCTTTGTATCTATAACTTGGCATTAATGAAATAGCAGCATTATTATTCAGGGCCCTGAATACTTTTGAGTTGTAGCAGTTTGAACATAAATTGACTAACTCAGATGCTTGGCTTAAATAATAATTAGGAAATTCTAAAGATAGTTTACTTTCATTTAATTATTTTACAAAGAAACGGAAAGTTCATTTACTTATTGAGCATTTCAATTCTGTATTTTATCCATAGCCATCTCTGCAAAGTAGAAATATTTGTATTTACATATTTATATTTATATATATTTATTATATATTTACATTTTTAAACCAAGTAAAATTTGAAACATCCATAAATACTTAAAATGTTACATTATATTTATCATGAAATTACAATGTAGGTCCAGGCTTGCTAAAAATTAAAATCATGTTAACAAAATTTCTTGGAACTGTATCACTCAAATCATTTCATTCCCTACTATGAATGTTATACTAAATTATTCTTTGAAGATCAAAACACATTTTATCTGTGAAGTAAGTTCATATCCATAAAGAAGCTGTGATAACTTAATATATGAGAAATGAATCCAATGAAATTGTTCATGAGAAAAAACAATTATTTCCATCACAGTAATACTTTTAGAAGTTCATACAGTGTAGATTGAAAATTGAAAATTCTCAATACCCTTTAAGAGGAAAAGTAGAGCACATATTTTATAACTACAAGCCTACAAATTGTTTTACTCCCAAAAGTAGAGTAGTGTTTTCTAAAGAAGAAATTCTTCTTTTAGAAACTAAGGGGATATTCTCATTTTCTCTCTGAAATAACTCTCCCATATCTTTCATTAAAATTCCATAGTTCTTGGAAAGTAAAAAAAATCTTTAAAACATTACTTATCTGGGTTTTTATATGAGCTCTTTCTGTTTTATTGGAAAGTGAGTTTAACCTTCAGATATTCCAATAATTGATCTATACTTTATGATCAGCTGTTTCAAGAATTGCTTAAGATTTATTCCATGTACTGTGGTCAGTCACTGGGGCAGCATATATTTATTGAACACCAATTGTACAGATAATGCTATTTTAGGCACAGGCTTCACACTAGAGAACTTAGATTTTAAAATCATGTTTAAAAATTATTTACTACAATTGTATATAGTCCTGTCTTTATCTTTTAGGAAAAATAATAATGTCATTAAATGTCAATGCTGTATATTTATTGAGAATGATGATAATTGTAATGTGAATAAAATAACTTTCTTGAAACAATGTTGTCTATTTAATCTTGACAATATTATTTCTGGACTTCACACTTAAGTGATGTAGCAAACATATATTCCACTCAGTTGAATAAAAATACTTAAATGCTTATTAATATTTACATTTTTAATTGATTCCATTACTTTTATTTTGTAAATTTTTTTTTAAATTTAGACAAGTATCTCCTTTTACCCTTCACATGTTAAAAAACAAAACAGGTTTTTTTTTTAAAGAAAGAAACCTCATTATAGGTCATGACCCTGTGCATTTAGTGAGGTGGCAGTTGGAGAACTCAGAAACACATACTTATTCCTCTGGCCTCATTAGAGAATAAGGAATATGTATGTCATAAACCCAGTTGGATTACTTCAGCAACACTACATTAAGCAGCATATACAATTTCACCTTTATAGACTGATATGCTTAGCATTTATGAAGACTCATTTTTCTATTGCCTGAAAAAAAAATACTAATAGTGTGTGCAATTAAGAGCTCCCAAGAATAATGGAAAAAACTGTTGACCTGTAACCACTTTTACTATTATGTGCTGGGTGGAAAGCATAATGAATTCCTCTTTATTCTCTTTGCAGAACAGCAATGCAGTTAAATAACATACAAGACTTCAGAATAATTCAGGAGATGATGAAAAGGGTAGTTACCAAGGTAGTCTCTGAAGATGCTGATTTGCTTCCCTATACATAGCCCATTTCCCATCACCCATTTACCTTGATAAGTCCAAGAAATTCTAAAAACATTTATTAATAATCTCTGATGGGTGCTATATAAAGAAAAATCCTTTTTTCTCATGGAATAATAAAGTACAATGAGGAAAAATGGCAAAATTCAATAGCTCTATAAGGAAATACAGAGTGAAGGAGCAAAATGAGTGATGGAAATAAAAATAATTCTAGGAGCTATGTAACCAATGGTAGATATAAAAACTGAAGTCTTTAAAATGAAGTACAAACTTGAATATATATGTACATATATGCATATATATTTATATATGGATATAAAATGATGAGAGAGAACATAGACAAAGACATAAGAAGATTACAAATGGAAAATTAATAAAGATGATAAAGAAACAATTTTCTGGCATCACCTCTTTTTAGCTTTCTTATGGTCCTTTTCAGGACATTAAGCATTATTATTCCTGTCATAAGGGAAGACCAAAGACAAAGAGAAAGCAGTCTTAGGTTGGATGAGTCCTTAAAACAACCTTCATGTGCCAGGGAACAGCATAAACGTCACCATTATTAATCAATTAAGAGAAAGAATTCTCAAAGTATCCACATGGAAAAAGTACATTTTTTAGCTCTGCAAATACCATTTCCCAAATAGCTTCATAACTCAAAAACATCTTTATTCTTTGCAGAAGATACAATTCTAAAACTATTTCAGAATTGTAAGAAGTAGGCAAAAAACATTCCTGCAGCTGTCCCTATTGCTATGTGGTGGAGAGATGAGCATCTTCCCACAAATTCTGGAAGGTTCTTAGCCACAATTAGAACAGTAACCACAGTATTCCTATGGACAGTTTCAGGTCTCCAGAGCCACAATTGCCATCCTAGCCACTGCCACATTTGGCTGCTGGGTGGTGGGGAGCCTGATGCAAAATTTGCTTTTGACTTTTCTTCTTAGAAAATATCAACCATGTTGTGGATTTTATCCTGGGAACAATCTTGTTTCCTAAAGGAATGTGAAGATCTATCTACTTTTCCTATCCTGATTCATATGGAATGCCAGTATAACCTACCTAGGATTTGTCAGGAATGGAAACCAAGTGTCATTTCATGCTTTCAGGTCTTAAATCTGGAACAGAAAGGAAACAAACTTTTGGAGCCATGAATATTGTCAAACTCCACCTGTCAGTGAAATCATTGGAAGCAGGTTTCTGTAGGTAATGCTGCTATATTTTGTTGACTCATTTATTCAGTTCACACAAAAGATGCTGTATAGCTTCTATAATTTTTCTTTCTCATTTGTTGTGTCTCAGGTGCAGCTGACATCAAATCCATCTGAAATGTTCATTCTGGAAAATGTGGGTCTGAAGGATTATGAAAACAGTCTGACACTACTAGTTTAGAGTCTTCTGTTTTGAAAAACATAATTTGAATAAAATAAATTGAAATTTGTAATGTTTTGAAGATAAATGATTCCATATAAAAGCAGAAAGTCAGAAGAACAAAGCTTCAAAACTGCTTAGTGACTGTGAAGCTTATTAAAATCTTTATATAAATTTAAAATACTGAAAATAAAAATATAATCATTATTAATAAAATTTTCCCTCAAGCTTAAAATACTACTCAAAGGTAAGCATGCTGGTTTGGTTATCATTTATTTTCACTAAAAATAAAAATTACAATTTTAAAAAGACAAATTATTAAAAGCCATTTATGTCAAACCCCACTTAGTAGGATAAGCTTTTGACCACAGCTGAACATTGTTTTGTGAAGGGGTTGTTTGCTATTACAATATTTTATTTTTTTGGAATTAAATTCTTTTATTGGTACATTGTAGGTATACAACACAATTACATTTCTCATTGGGAATTGTACCTTTATATAATGCATCTTGGTTCTTATTTTTTCCCCATTCCTAGCCCTCCCTTCATGCCCTCTACCCTTCCCTATTTACAAAGACTTTATTTCCATTTTTTCCATTTCTCATCATTTTTCCTTTCCCTTCTTTCCTTTCCCCTGTCCCTCCCACTACCCCTACTCCTTTGAAACTTTTCTTCCTATTTTACATTATAGATTATTCATTCTAATCATTGGTACATTTTAGGTATACAATATAATGACATTTATCATTGGAAATTTGCGCCTTTACACAGTCTCTCTTGGTTCTTATTTTTCACCCTTGCCCAGCCCTCACTTCAACCCCTCCAGTCCTCCCTATTTACAAAGATTTTGTTCCTATTTTTCCATTTTCTCATATTAATCCCATTCCCTTCTATCCTTTCCCCTAGCCCTCCCACTTCCTTCCGCCTTGCCACTTTTCTTCCTATTTCACATTACTTATTATACATTTAGTCCTTATTTACACTTTCAGTTTCTCACACCAGAGAAACTATTTGGTATTTATACATGTGTGTTCTATTTATTTCACTTAAGAGTACTGCCTCACTGTGCATCCACTTAGCTATAAATGTCTCTAATTTCTCATTTTTTATGGCTGAGTAGTACTCCATTTTATTAAAAAAAACACATTTTCTTTATCCAGTCTCCAGTTGATGGGCATTTGGGCTGTTTCCCAGTTTTAGCTATTACAAATTGCACTGCTATGAACATGGGTGCATATATATCACTGTGGTATGATTCTTTTAATTCTTTGGGGAAGATCCCCAGCAGTGAAATAGCAGGGCTAAATGGGACTTCCAGTCCTAGTTCTTTGAGGTATCTCCATACTGATTTCCACAGTGCTTGCACCAGTCTACACTCCCACCAGCAGTGGAGCAGGGCTCCTCTTTCCCCACAGCCCCGCCAGCATTTGTTATTGGTTGATTTCATGATAGCAGCCATTCTTTCTGGAATGAGGTCGAATCTCAGCGTTGTTTACATTTGCATCTCTCGAATGACCAGTGATGTTGAACATTTTTTCATGTATTTACTTGCTATTTCTACTTCTTTGTGTGAGAAATGTCTGTTCATTTCAGATGCCCATTTTTTAATTGGGTCTTTAAATTTGGGAGGTCTGATCTTTTTAAGTTCTTTATAGATTCAAGATAGTAGACCTTTGTCTGAGGAAGAGCAGGTGAAGATTTTTTCCCACATTGTGGGTTGTCTCTTCACGCTGCTGGTGGTTTATCTTGCTGTGCAGAAGCCTTTTAATAAAAAGAGATCCCATTTGTTGATTGTTTGTGCTAGTTCATGGGCAACTGAGGTTTTGTTCATAAAATCTTTTCCTACACCGATATCTTCAAGGGTTCTACCTAACCTCTGTTCCAAATGGTTCAGAGTTTCCATTTTAATATTTAGATATTTAATCCATTTTGATTTTAGTTTAGTGCATTGTGAGAGATACAGGTCTAATTTTAATCTTTGGCAAGTTGAAGCCCAATTTTTCCAGAACCATTTATTAAGGAGGCTTTCTTTCCTCCAGTGAGGGTGTTCGGCTCCTTTGTCGAAGATGAGATGGCTGAGTGTGTCTGGAGTTGTTTTTGCATCTTCTAATCTGTTCCACTTGTCCTCAGGTCTCTTTCTTTGCCAGTACCATGCTGTTTTTATCACAGTAGATTTATAGTAGATTTGCAGGTTGGGGATTGTGATAACCCCTGCCATGTCTCTGTTACCTAGAATTGCTTTTGCTATTCTGGGTCTCTTCTTGTTCCAAATGAATTTTTGGATTGTTTTGTCGAGGTCTATGAAGTATGCTGCTGGGATCTCAATTGGAATTGCATTAAATCTATATAGCAGTTTTGCAAGTATGGCCATTTTCACTATATTAATCCTTCCTACCCAGGAGCAGGGGATGTCTGTCCATTTTCTGATAACATCTTCAATCTCTTTTCAGAGTGCCATAGTTTTCAGAGAAGAGGTCTTCAATTTCTGTTAGGATGATTCCTAGGTATTTCAGTATTTGGATGCTATTGTGGGAGGAATTATATGCCCTATTTCTCTCTCAGTGAGTCTGTCATTGGTGTAGAGGAAAGCTATTGATTTTTGTGTGTTGACCTTGTAACCAGCTACTTGACTGAATTTGGTTATCAAGTCTAGAAGACTTTTGGTGGAATTCTCGGGGTCTTCTCTACAGAGTATCATGTCATCTGCAAACAATGACAATTTGACTTCTTCATTTCCTATCTTTATTCCTTTTATTTTTTTCTCTTGTCTAACTGCTGTAGCTAATGTTTCCAGAACTATAGTGAACAAGAGTGGTAATAGTGGACATCCTTGTCTTGTTCCTGATTTTAGTGTGAAGGATTTCAGTTTTTGACCATTTAGCATAATATTGGCTGTTGGTTTTTCAGAGATGGCTTCTATCAGTTTGAGGTAGAGACCATCTATTCCAATTTTTTGTAGGGTTTTTATCATAAATGCATGTTGGATTTTGTCAAATGCTTTTTCTGCGTCTATGGAGATAATCATATGGGTTTGTCTTTGGCTCTATTGATATAGTGTATTACATGGATTGATTTGTGTATATTGAACTATCCCTGCATCCCTGGGATGAATCCCACTTGATCAGGGTGTATGATCTTCTTGATGATCTTCTGCATTCTGTTTGCCAGTATCTTATTAAGGATTTGTGCATCTATGTTCATTAGTGTGATTGGCCTATAGTTCTCTTTTTCAGTTGGGTCTTTCTCTGCTTTGGGGATCAAGGTGATGCTTGCTTCCAGGAATGAATTTGGGAGTATTGTTCCCCTTTCAATTTCATGGAAGAGTTTAAACAGTAGTGGCAGCAGTTCCTCACTAAATGTCTTGTAGAATTCAGCAGTGAAGCCATCAGGGCCCGGGCTTTTCTTAGTTGAGAAGTTTTTAATTACATTTTCAATTTCATTGGTTGATATTGGGTTGTTCAGAATTTTTAGGTCTTCTTCATTCAACTTTGGTAATTCATACGTATCTAGGAATCTGTCCATTTCTTCTGTGTTGTCCATCTTATTGGCGTATAGGTTCTGGACGTAGGTATTGATGATCCTCTGGATTTCTGCTGGGTTTGTTGTAATTTTGCCCTTTTCATTCCTAATTGCATGGATTTGGGCCTTTTCTTTTCTTTTTCTGACAAGGTTGGCTAAAGGTTTGTCAATTTTGTTGATTCTTTCAAAGAACCAACTATTGGCTTCATTGATTTTTTTGTATCGTTCTCTTAGTCTCCATTGTATTGATTTCTCCTCTGATCTTAATAATTTCCTCCCTTGTATGAGCTTTGGGGTTGTCCTGCTCTTTTTTTTCTAGAAGCTTGAGGTTCAGCATCAGGTTGTTTAATTGGGCTCATTCTGTTTTCCTAATATGCATATTCACTGCTATGAATTTCCCTCATAAGACTGCTTTCATTGTGTCCCATAGATTCTGATATCTTGTGTTGTCATTGTCATTTAATTGAAGGAACTGTCTGATTTCTTCTTTAATTTCCTCTGTGACCCATTGGTTATTCAGAAGTGTATTGTTCAATTTCCACGTGTTTATGAAATTTTTTGAGTTTCTTTTGCTATGGATCTCCAATTTCATCCCACTGTGGTCTGATAATATACAGGGGATAACTTCAATTCCTTTTCACTTGCTTAAACATGTTCTATGTGTGAGTATGTGGTCTATTTTGGAGAATGACCCACGTGCACCTGAGAAGAATGTGTATTCTGATTTTGTGGGGTGGAAGACTCTGTAAACATCTGTTAAGTTCATTTGTTCAAGAGTTCGATTGAGTTCTAGTATTTCATTACTTATTTTTTGTCTAGTGGATCTATCTAATTGTGACAGTGGGGTGTTGAGTACCCTCACTACCATTGTATTAGTGCATATATGACTTTTCATGTCCGTTAGTATTTGTTTTATATAGTTGGGTGCACTAGTGTTTGGTGCATAGATATTTATGATTTTCATCTCTTCCTCTTGTATTCTGCGCTTTACAAGGATGTAGTGTCCTTCTTCATCTCTCTTAATCATTGTTGGTTTGAAATCTACTTGATCTGCCAAGAGGATAGCTACTCCTGCTTTTTAGGGGGTTCCTGTCACATGCAGTATTGTTTTCCACCCTTTAACTTTCAGTATATGAGTTTCCTTTTGAATTAAGTGTGTTTCTTGTATGCAGCATATTGTTGGATTTTGCTTCTTGACCCATTCTGCCAGTCTATTTCTTTTGATTGATGAATTGAGACCATTAACATTGATGGTTATAATTGAAACATATTGACTTGTCATTGCCATGAGTTTTTCTATTTGTTGGGTTCTCCCCCTTTACATTTAATTTCTTGTCATGCCAGATGGGTTCATTCTGCTTTGCTTCTTGGGGTTGTGATCCTCAATGTCTGTTCCTAGGCTATTGTGTAAAATTGTTTGGAGTGCTGGTTTGGTATCCATGAAGTTCCTAAGGTGCTCTTTGTCATGAAAGTATCTTATTTCTCCATTCATTTTGAAAGATAGTTTTGCAGGGTGCAATCTGGGTTGGAGGCTATTTTCCTTTAGGGCTTGAAATACATCACTGTAAGCTCTTCTTGCCTTGATGGTTTGTGTTCAGAAGTCTGCTGTGATTCTGATGGGATTTCCTTTGTATGTGATTTGTTTCTTTTCTCTGACTGCTTGGAGAACTCTGTTCTTCTATTGTGTTTCTGGAATCTTCACAATTATATGCCTATGTGTAGATTCTTTTTGATCAAGGCTATTTGGAGTCTTATATGCCTCACTTATCTGTATGTCAAGCTCTTTTCCCCTGCTTGGGATGTTTTCTGCCAGTATTTCTGTGAAGAGATTTTTTATGTCATCTGCACTCTCTCCTGTTTCTTCATGGAGCCCAATCAATCTTATGTTATTCTTCTTTGCATCATCTAGCAGCTGCTGGATTGATTTCTCATGTTCCCTTACAACTTTGAAGCAATTTTTCTTTTCCTGGTCACTAATTGCAATCTTATCTTCTATATCTGAAATTCTGTCCTCACATTGGCTCATTCTGCTGTGTAGACTTTCAATAGAGTTTTTCATGTCTTGGAAATCTATTTGCATCTGTTGTATGGATTCCATTTGTTTCTTATATTAGGATTCCATCATGTTCCTCAGCTCCTCTCTAGATTTATTAATCATGTCTTGCACTAGGGACACAATTTCTCCTGTTATCTGAAAAATCATTTCTGATTTCATTTTTTCCAGATCCCCTTTTGTTACCAGTTTAGTGGGTCCAGGTGGTTGAGTATCAGAGTGTTGCATCTCATTTCCCTTTGGGGTTGCTGTAGGTGATCTGAAAGTCTGGATTTGAGACTTATTTACGTGTTTTCTCATTTCGACTGGGGCAGGGTGCTTTTGGCGCCTGCATGGATTACCTCCTCTGAGCTGGGTGAGGTGGGACAGGGGTCGGGAGCAGTGGTAAGGATGGTGACCCAAAAGCCCTTTCCTGTGGGCTGGGAGCAGTGGGAGGGATGGATGGTGGCCGGGAAGCCCCTTCCTCTGGGCCGGGAGCAGAGGGACAGAAGGTGTGCCAAAAGCCCTTTCCTCTGGGCTGGGAGCAGTGGGAAGGAAGGTGACCTGGAAGCCCCTTCCTCTGGACCAAGAGCAGTGGGATGATGGCTCAGAAGCCCCTACCTCTGGGCCAGGAACAGTGGGACTCAGTACCTTGGTCTGGTGGTCTGGTGTCCTCTGTGTCTTTGTAGTGTGTAACCAGGTGGCTGCCTGTCTGCAGTGGGATGATTCACTGTCTTCCACATGACTCAGGACCTTGGTAGGGTGTGCACAGACCTTCCTGTGTGCAGTGGGCTGATTTGGCGTGTTCTGCGTGACTCAAGACCTCAGTAGTGTGTGCACAGACCTGCCTGTCTGCAGTGGGCTCACTATCACAATCTTAATTCCTCCTCTCTAACCACCACTTCCTGTCCTTCCAGCTCTCCAGACTTCCTTTGTTCCAACTTCAACCACTTTTGGCTGACCAGTCCCATGATATTTTATTTTCATCATGTTTATGAGGGATCTCCTGATTTTACTTTCTTCCTTAGCTAATCACTAATTGTTGTATCACTTTATTAACTGTACTCTAGTGAATCTCCTCAAGCTCTTTTATCATCTATTCTTTTATATTCACAGTTTGGGATTAATTTAAACATTCAGTTGGCAATTGTAGCAGCCACAAATATAATTATACAAGGTATTCAATCTCAAATTGACTCTCACTATCTATGACTTTATTTACCTTAGTTTAACTTCATTGTTACCCAAATTTGCTGTACAAAACTTACTTTTTTAAAAATACATAACTGTAATTTCATATCAATTATTTTTAAAAACTGATATTATCTCATAGCATACAGGATAGTGAAATCATGAAGGAGAATCTTCAGTTCATGACTTGCAACTGCAAGATGATCAAGTAAATACTTTTTCTTCATTATTCTCAATTGTATCTTCTTCATTTCATCTCAAATTCTATTTATGCTTAGCTTATGTTGATTTCAACATATCAGTTTTTCTCTATATACATCATTTTACTCTAAAAGCAACTTAGTTTCAGCAAATGTATCTATTTCTTTCTTATGTTGTTTTTTAACTTTCATATTCTACATACCAGAGATTGACATCATTTTCTAGAGTCTCATTAGTAATTTTTGTGAAATTCATGAATACCAAGTGATTCCAGAAGAAGCAACAAATTTGAGATTGAAGAGTGATAAAAACAAAAGAAATTAGAATTTACCACTGAAAAAAATCAGATAAAAAGCCATTTGAGTAATGAATCTTGTCAGTTTACCCAAGTATTCTAAATGACTTCACTATGAATAAATGTCTGTTCAGCTTTGAGATTGAGGGCTAGGTGTTTGTGGATGGAGTTGCCAGAATACCTTGGGTTGAATTGTTACCTCCAATACTAAAATAATTTCCTAATTTTATATTTTCAGGACATTTTCAATAAATTGATGGGTGTGCAGTATAAATTACACATGAATTGGCAACTAGAAGTGCTATCTACAGCACAAAAGGCATTTCCTTCATAAGAAATAAATGTGCCCCACCTTCAAGAAGTTTAAAGTGATTCATTTTTATAAAACCTGAGACACTAATATAGATATTCTGTTTGTGCAATGAAACATAAAACAATGATTTGAATTTAAGAGGTATAATTTATTTCCTTTCTCTTTTTAGATGAGTAAAAAGAAAGCGATATATAATACTTCTTTTTTTATTATTGGCATTCAAATTCTGCTTGCTTTTTCTGACTTTATATCTGTATTAAAATTGTTTTGCAACTATGCACAAAGTATTGGTTTGTTATTTATGCAAAATTTTATTTGGTACTATTTGTATACAAAATCAGTTTTCTCAAGGAAAACAAACAATCTTTTGTATTACAGTTTTAAAAACCCACTGCCTCATACTATTGATTCAGAAAATGATTACAAATTACACAAAATGAGTAGAACAAAATTACACTACAGTTTACTTTTATGTCATCAATTTATCAATATGGTGTTATAATGTAAGAATGTGTTTTGACGTCACACATTTACATTACAAAAAATTTCATATTTTCACTAAATATATTCATTTTATAGTTAGTAATAAGACAGTTTTACAATATTACCTTTTTCAGGCAGGTGTTAATTTAAAGTATTAAACTAGAGTGAAATATGTGTGCATGTAAGTATATATGAATTATTAATATATTTAAATTTTTATCTAATTTGAAGACTTGTTTTTAGTAAGCAGAAGTCAAAATCAGAAATTAAATGAATATTAGAGTTCAAAATATTTGTTTATAACTAGTAAATAAAATCTTTGATTCAAAATGAAGTTTAACATAAAGCAAATAGAATATTTATTCTCAAGTGTTATAGCATTCAAGATATTAGAATGTTATAGCCCAAGTAGTAGTATTAAAGAATATAGTGTCTTATATAATGTACACTAACTTGCCTAATCTACTGTTAACAGATCATAAATCATGATTTATATTAGTATTGTTATTGACAATTGAGTAAACAGTGAGGAGAGATGGGGCAAATTGTAGTTTTGGGACAGTTAATAACTTCATCTATGTGTATTAAAGCTCTGATATTTTTGTAAATTCAGAAAAATGTAAAAGCCTTTATACAACATACATACTTCCACTTTAATACTTAAGAGATGCAGCTATGTGATGTATTATTCCAAATTTCTTCTTCAAATAATCAGATGTTATGGGTTGAATTGCATTCCCACTAAAATAAATTTTTCAAATCTCAATCCCTATTATATTAAAATATGATTTTCATTGGAAATAAAGTCTTTATAAATAATAAGAAAATAAAGACAGAGTGAGCCATTAACCAAAATCATTGGTGCCTATGGTTATATTTAAATAAAAGGGAATTTTTTTATCCAACTAAGGCAAAAAGTACAATTATGCTACCACAAACCAAGGAATATCTGGGCTACAAAATCTGGAAGAAATAAAGAAGCACTTCCCCTTCATAGGTTTTAGAAGGCTCAAGGCCCTGCCAAATCTTGATTGCAGATTTTTTAGCCTATAGAACTGTAAGAAAATCCATTTCCACTGTTCTATCCCACACCATCTGTGATACTTTATTGTGGCTGTTCTAGGAAACAAATACAATTGATATTAAGATAAAACATTTCTCATTGTAAAAATAAAGCAAAAAGTACACTTTCACGCCCACACACACAAAACAAGGCTAAAGGATATCTTAGTGGCTTCATTGTATGATTGTTTATTTTTATGTTTCTAGAAAGAAACTAAACCTTAATTTTTTAAAAATATGTGTTAGTGGAAAAAAGTTGCCACACTGGTTATGTGGAACAAACTTTCCACACTGGTCATTTCACATAAACTTCACTCTAGAACCTAATTTGAGAAAAAGAAACATGGCATGTCTAGATTAGATTATCGCTGTCATAGTTAGAAATTATTTCTCTCCGGTTAAGAGTCAATGTACTTTTCTAATTCAGCTTGATTGTAGAGTCTTGGTATACATTTTCACAAAAAGTTCCTTAGGTGACTGCTGTGCTCTTGAGGAGAAATCCCACCCAGCCTGTGAAATTCTGTTGTAAGCATTCTACCAAATCAGATGCCTAGATGGAGAAGAATAACTAGAGAAAATCTCAGTACATTAGTTTCAGGGATCCATCTGCCAGGTAAACATAAAACACCAGCATATATAACAATTTAAATGTTTAGTTTGGTCAAGCTGTATAATAAACATAAATTTCTCCTTTAGTGTTTCACAGGATAGGAAAAATAGCCCATAATTATATATTTTAAATACTTAAAATGAGAAAAAAGGCTTACTCCCTCAAGATAGTTTTGTAATTGCATCTTCATAATACTCAAAATCTAGTGTACACTTTATATTCAAATTTAATGAGACACCTTACTTTCTTCTTTGCGTTATTTGTCCTGTTAGAAATGTTAGTTTACCAAATTCATTACATCTTCTTGCTAGGCGTAGGGTTAATTTTGCTTTCTGAGTCCTAGTCCATGGAATAGGAACAGCAATATTGAAAATGTGCACAATAGGCTTTTGTCTCTCCTTTGTTCAGAGACAGCCTGGCAGATCTATTCCCCTAATAAAGGCTTGTTGTGGCCTGGTCTGGTCTTGGTCTTCAGCCCTTTTACCTGACATTTCTGGTGCCATGACTCAGATGGTAGATGGTCCATTAATGGACGATCCCCCGCAGTACAGGGTTGATTGACATTTTGGACATTTCCAAGGGACCTATGGACCTATCTGCCATTGCCAGGACCCTCTGGGACTTTCTACCTTTGCCATTGCTGATGCTACACATCCACACCGGTCACCAATGTCTGGGTGAGTAGGGAGTTCAGCCTCCCTCTCGTTGGGTTCTCTGTCTCATTCTCTCTCCCTCCGGGACTTCTCAGAAATCCAAGCACTTGGTCAGAGAAACCCCTATGGCCTCTGGGCCCAGGACCGTGCCCCTGGGAGATGTCCCATAGGCCCCCTCCTCTCATTCTCTCCCTTTGGGAGACTCACTCGGAGATTGTCAAAGGAGACAAGGATGCTTCATCCCTTCGTCTTTCTCCCCAGGGGCTGCCTCCTCCTCACCTGCTCTAACCAGGGGGCCCAACAATCCAAACCCTGCCCCTCAACGCCTCCAGGCTGCCTTCTGGCACAACTCAAACCCCTCGGATTGTTGGGACCAGACTTTAAGCCAAAAAGACTTGTTTTCTATTGTAATCAGGTTTGGCCTCAGTATAAATTAGATAATGGGTTTCCATGGCCCAAAAATGGCACTTTCAATTTTAACATACTGTGTGATTTACACAACTTCTGTCAACGCAATGGCAAATGGTCAGAAATCCCCTACATACAAGCCTTTTCTAACTATGCTCTTAACCCTCTCTCTGTCAAACCTGTTCTCCTTCTCAAACAGTCCTATCCTGAGCTGATCACTCACTGCTCATACCTCCCCCACTTTATAACTCTGTTGATAGGAAAAAGTTTTAAAGTTTGATAGATTAGCTATTAAAGTAGTTGTGGAAGCAAACTAGGTAGTGTATCCCTTTAAAATCTTGCCTTAGCCCATTGCTCCTGCTGTTTAAAGTGAAGGTTATATAGCTTCTTTGATTTGTAGCTCCACTATAGATAACATCCTAGCTCTAAAGAACAAAGTGGGAATTCTTGAACAAACTTGTGATATACGTGCCTTAACTGTCATGTGTTTAGGGCTGTAATCAGTGACAGAAACCACCTGTGTCTAACCATTAAACAGGAACTGGAACTTTATTTACTTAACAAAGACCACTAGGGATGAGATAATGACTGACAAAAGTATAAAATGTTTATAGTGAGTCAGAGACAAAATATTTAAAAAGCTATAAGTAAAAAATATATTTTTGATATAAAAGGATTTTATATGTTTGTCTTGTTAGCAGAACAAGACCAAAAGGCCTAGATACATCAAGAAGGTGTACGGAAGTGATTTATAAAGGAAATATATATGCTTACTTGTTGGTTTCAAGTTTGTTATAAAAGGTTTACAGGAATAGAGGTTTCATTCCTTCTGATTTTAATGCTACAAGAGATCTCTGTTAATTGACTTACAAAAAGTTTTAAATAGTCTTATTTATAATTATAAACCTAAAATTATAAACAGATTATAATTCCATTGGGCTAAATATATTTGACTGCACTCTAGTTTTAGAAATTGTCTTATATCTTTGTTTTTTGTCCAATTGTACAGCTGTTTTGTTTATAGATAAAGGTTATTAAGTTCAAGGCATGCTCCCCTTGGTGAACAAAGGAGCGGCCGCATGGAAATATTTTCCAGTCTTTGTTCACTAGTGGGACCTCAACAGTTTTCATCTTACAACAGACTGACTTAATAGTTTTCATAGCCTTATAAAAGACTTATATCAATAAATATTACTTAAATATATTATTATACTGTTTATATCAATTGTCATCAAAGGGATACATTCTAAATATGTTATTATGGTATGCTTACACTGGTCATTTTCAAAGAACAAAATATCCTGTAAAAAACAATAACAAGGTTTTATTTTTTCTAGTTTACTAAATGTATTTGTATTTTCTGAATGTATAGGTTTTCTAATATTTGTTTATGATAATAACCTCCTTTTGATTCAGGTATTTGCCTTTTCATACACTCCAGCTATTTATAACAACAAATACATGCATGGGCTGAGATATTTTCTTTAGATGGTATCCTATCAAAAGAATTTATTTATTTATTTATTTTTAAAAGATAATAGTTTAGATAAAAACTTTTGATGTTTTTAAAAAATGAGTACATTTAGCAATGGCTATTTTATATCAAGATGGACATTTAAATGTGTTACAAAGGTAAAGTCATCATAATTGTCATGTTAAAATATTATTTGTGGCTCTTTTTCTGTTATATTCTACAGGAATTCAACTACTAAAAAACAACCATGACTGATAACAGTAACAGTTCTCTATATTTTAAATTCCAAAATGCTTGTTATTCAGGTAAAACTATAATAGTTAAGTTCATTATTCTTGTTACAATGCTAACGCTATTGACCTCTTCTGGGTGTTCAACAATTAAAGTTTGGAGACCAAAACTAAAAGGTAACTGGGCTATGAGGACAGCCAATATTTTGGTCCTGGCCCCTCAAGGTCAACAAAGTTCCAGAACATGAGGGAACCTTCTCTACAGGGTCCTACATCCTTGGTAAGTCACTCAACCTCCTAAACTGGGAGATTGCTGAACACCAGAGGACAATGTACTATGTGCCAAAGGAGGCTCACCAAGAAAAAAATCTCCAATCCCTTCACTGAAAGCAACTTGGTCAAGCAAGACCATGACCCATCCTGATGACTGACACTGACAGAAAAGCAGAGAGTCACTATGCATGGTTCCAAAGTAATGGCCTGGGGAGACTTAACTAACCTTAATAGATAACAAGAGATTCATACTGATTGACACAGGTCTCACTTTAACTTGGTCTTAAACATCCAGCAGAAAAAATAACCAAAAGAGGTATAAAACAATGACATAATAATAAAGCTAGGCTTCAGAAAAATTAAGACATAGCCCACCCATTAAAATCTTTTGGTTCACTCATGACACAGCCATTTCAAAAAGACAAAACTTTGGGTACTAAATAGAAGGTAAATCATTAATTAGCTACAAGTGTGTACAGATTCTTTTCAAAAAGATTAAAAGAAGTTCTTTACAGGTGTCCAATCCTAGAAACCACTGGTCTCCAGATCTCTCCTTTTAGATAAGTGTTTTTCTGATTCTGTGATAACTATTGTATAGTGATCAAAAACAAAAAAAGCAAAAAACCATAAAGTAAGAGTATTGGGAAAAAATCACCTGCTTGTCAGCCACAGTCAGGGTAAGTTCTATACCAAGCAGCTACAAGATTTATTCCTTTTAAAATAATGTACATCCTTGTTCTCTGTTTATGATGCCTCTTCTCTCATTGTGCTCATATTTCCTGGATACCTACCCGTGTCTAAAAAGATCAAGCCTTTTATGTTACACTTGACCACCTTAAGTTGGCCAGTGTCCTTGTTGAGGTTATCAGTTCTCTTTATTTTTAAATATATCTAGGAGGCTTCCAAAAACAGAGATACAGGAATAACACTGTCCTTTACACAACTATTCCATGGCTTTGCTGGAACTATCAACCTAAAATGTGTGTTTTCATGGCCTTGAATTTAAAGGAGAAGTCAGGTTCATAGTAACACTACACTCATCGGTATGTTGGCCTCCAAAAGACATTTGCTCAGTTACATACACCTTTTATATTCCAAAAAAAAAAAGGATCATAAAGATTATATAAATTGTGTTTATCACTTTTCCACTCATTCTCTAAGAGCAAGAACATGACATATGGGCCTTTAGATCAGGAGCTATGATCTCTTCCATAACAGTCTCTTACTTCTGTAACAAATGAGCCCCTAAACATCCAGCTGTCTCTGTAAAACCTATGTAAATAATGAATAAAAAAATTACATGTCAAGTGAAAAAAATTAAAACTCAATGGGCCAGATAGATATGCCCCCCAAGGTACTAATCAATGGTGGGGTACATTTGGTTCCTGGAGCTCATGGCTCCCCTGGCTATTACTACTCTTGGGACCCCTCAGTATTATGTTTAATTCTCTGTTTTGGACTGTGCCTGGTTCGCTGTTTTCAAAATTTCTTGCAGGAACGATTGAGGGCATTCACCAATCAGACAGTCACGGAGTTCATCATGGCAGGGTACCAGCCAGTACTACAAAAGGAAGAGGTCCCCACTAGCCACGGGCCTCATCAGATCCAGGTCTAGCCCTGATCTTCACCCCTTGTCAGCAGGAAGCAGCTCCAGAAGAGACCTTCGTCCAACTATCATAAAACAAAAGCCTGGAATGATAGGTCTCCCACCACCTCAGCAGCTGTTATGTACAGTAGCTGCCCTCTTCCTATGGTGCCTTGCCCCCTCCCCTGTGTGACATTATGCCAAGATGGTTGTTCCCACCAAAGAATAAACCCTTCTTCCCAGTATGCCCCTGTTCCCACCTAGAAAGTAACCTAATACTTGCTCACCTCCTACCACTTAGTGACATCACGGGCTCCTCCATTCCCTAGTTACTACCTCACTCAACCCCACCTCAACCCCTACAAACCTCACCCCAGTCTCTATAAAAGACTTTCCCTGGCCCAGCCATATTGCTTTTGTCTCTCCTTTGTTCAGAGACAGCCCGGAAGATCTATTCCCCTAATAAAGGTTTGTTGTGGCCTGGTCTGGTCTTGGTCTTCAGCCCTTTTACCTGACACATATAACCTGGACATTCATTAATGGGTGTCAGAAAGTGCCTTTTAATATAAAAGATAAATATTTACCAAGTGGCTATGCCATTCAGCAATTTAAAGCGTCCCTGAGGGAGACCAATAACACAAGCCTTTGGCACACAAACCCAGGAAAGGCACCCAGGTCTGCCACATAACAGATTTCAGAAAGTTCACTTTGAGTTTTTAAAATAAAAATTTGCAAATTAAAAAAAAAAAAAGAAAATGTGCACAATATTTTGGCCTTCAAAAGGTACCCAGAATATTCCCATAATGAGCTTAATTCCCAGAATATGCTCATAAACTGCATGTAAAACTGCATGTTGTGTGGAAAATGTCAGAATCTTTCAATAACTGCAAAAGAACAGCCAACTTAGGATATATTTGTCAAACTATCATTTAGGCAAAATTAATCTACTGACTGTTAGGTGTACCTGTTGCACCAGCTGGTGTTACATTAGCTAAATATTGTCATTTTTTCATCATAAATGGAGATCTATTCAAAATTTTATTTTTGTTTCTAAACTTACTTTATTTTTTTCTATTAGAAAAGAAGAATTTTGGAGGACGTATTGGCACATACCTGTAAACCTTGCAATTGGAGACTGAAGCAGGAGGATTGCCTTGAGTTCAAGGCCAGCCTGGACTACATAGCAAGAGGCTATCTCAAAAAAACAAAAGCCTTTAACTTTTTCAAAAAGTATTTGCTCTTATTTTATTTCTTTTTTATTATTATTATTATTTTTTATTGGCACGTGTTTGCAGTATGCAATGATTACAATTCACTGTAGGGAATTGGTATGTGTATATAACTCAAAAAGTTTCATTTTATGTTATTTTTTGAGTACTTAAATGTGCCAGATAAATCCTGCAGATGAAGCAATAAATAAAGCAGATGAAGTTTATTCCTGAAGTTTTCATTCACAGAGATGTGGCCAAGCTATTTTGGTAATAGAACAAGGCAAATAACCACGTAAAATATACAGTGATTAAATGTTATAAAAAATAGTGGGAAAGCAAAATAGTTCACTGTGGAGGTGACACAGTTGGGAGGAAATTTTATATTTTTAGACTAGATTAGTCACAGGAACTTCCATCGAAACATAGGAAGGGGATGGCATCTTGAGAAAAAAAAAATGTTTGTGAGAGATTAAATATCAAGGGAGCATCTTTGTCTTTTTCCAGAAGGATTATAAATCAGAGGATTAATAGATAATGCCTACCTAGTACCTGAAGTAAATAACTTCTTAACTAGTACTTCTCACAACAAAATTATTTTCAATATGCATGATGAAATAAAGTGAATATTAACAATAGATAGAAAATATAAAATTTTTATTTTACAAAATGTAAAGTATATATGTTATGGTTTGAGAATACATATATTCTGCCAAAAACGTATGTACACTTCAGAAAAAGAAGAACTTGTATAAATATTAATGTTAAATTTATTTAGACATGATGAGATTAATAATTACTTTTGGCTTCTACAATTACAAGAGGTGCTCAAAGTGGTGTCCATTAGCTTCCAGATATTTATTGCACTGTTGCTTGGGTAACCCTGGTCATTGAGATTACTGCACATGCGTTTTCAATTTCTTCTCTAAGGGCCAGCAGTACAGTGGATTTTCTGTGATGTACGTCGTACTCTAGGGTCCCCCTTATAAGAGTAGCACTATCGGTTGAAAAAGTCATACAGTTTTTTTTCTTTCCCTGAAGTGTGTATACATTTTCTCAGAGAGAGAGAGAGAGAGAGAGAGAGAGAGAGAGAGGGAGAGAGACAGACCAGTCCTAATCCTCATTTCCTCAGAATCTGATAGCATTTAGAGGTAGAGTCTATAGGAAGTCATCAAGCTAAAATAAAGTCATATATGTATGTCACATTAAAATGAAACAACAAAAAATGAAGTTATTAGAAAGTCAGCCCTAATTCACATTACTTGTATTCTTATGAAAAGTGACAATTTTAATACCAGATAGACAGGCAGTGAGGGAGGATGGCAGAAGAGCCCCACAGAGAAGGCCGCCGTCCACCAGCCAAAGACACAAGCCTCAAACCTCCTTTCCTCAGAGCCTTCAGAAGGAACCAACCCTGCTGACACCTTCATTTTGGACTTGTAGCTTTCAGAATGTGAGATAATAACCTTCCATTTTTCAAGGCAACCAGTTTCAATTAAAAATAAAGCAGAATAATGAAACACATTAGCACATTTAACTTTTATTAAAAAAAGGAATATATGTCATAATAATTTCTAATAATAGTACTTTATTAATTTTAATATTTAAAATTAATAAAACAAAGATTGAATTCTAAATTTAAAAATATTTAAATTCAATAAACTACTTCATATGTGACCTAATACATATAACAAATTATTACAAATGGGAATTTATTCTCTATTTCACTTTTACATTCTGTATACACACACACACACATACACACATATACACACTCCAAGTTTCATGTGAAATAACAGAGTTGGAGTAACTTAAGCTCATTACTTCATCTTTCCTCCATCCATCTTGTTGAATCCATTGTTTAAATGCAAGATGCCCAGGGTTCGGCTATTCCAGCCACTCTGGAAAGGAGCCCAAGCAGTTCTGCCTCGGCACCAGCTTCTTCTCAGGAGCAGTCTCCAGCTAAGTTTATGAGTTGAAAACTGGAAAAGAGCTAAAATAGAGATTAAACATCAATTACTAAAATTCTGTAGTAAGCACAGTAATTTAAATGTCAACATAAAAAAAGTATCCCCTTTTTTATAAGGACTACTGCTAGGTAAATGGTGACAATATGAATAGAGCAATTTAGTCAGTCATATTTTCATGCCTGACTTCTCCATGGACAATGAATGCATAACCTTCTCCCTGCACCTAGTGTGAACACCTTGCTCTTAGAAACCAGATGTGATGTGTATTGAAGTCAAATAGATTATTTGTTAAAAGAAGTAATAATTAACTATGCTGAATTCTCTAGATCGTTAATTATAATAAATTCTGAGAAGAGCATTGATAATTATTGCACCATAGAAATCAGTAGCAAACTTAGCTGGGTCAAGTTCAATACAGGGTATGTAGGAAAAGAAAGCTTGATCACAGAACGTTCAAGAGAATGCAAAGAAAGAAATTGGATTTGTGAATATAAACAAGTTTTGAATGAGTCTTTCTCTGAAGGAAGAAAATAAATTAATTAGTTGTAGGAGAGGATGCAGAGTAGAGAAATCATTTTAAAGACGGGACAAATTGTGTATTTCTATGTCATAAGAAATCCAGCAAGACAATGGGAGAAGAGACCCTCCACGAGAGAATGGAGAGAAGAAGACTGTGAAGTGATATGTCTTTTAGAAAATTGGATTTCACAAAAGTTGAGTTTTTCTAAAGGAAGTAACTGGGTAAAAAGTGGGATTTAAGAGTGTGTTCTTGAAAAACAAAAGAGAGGAGAGAAGGAGAATCAGAAACACTGAAAAAGTGGTATAATAAGAATAAATAATATTAGATTTTCTTAAAATATTTTATATAGTGGAAGATTTAAATAGTAGTGACAATAAACCTGTCTAAAAACTAGAGAGAATAGTATTCACATGGGAATAAAATATATCGGGCTTTTCTATAAAGATCTATAGGAAACTCACCATTACAGTTGTGAAGTAAGACCCAATTTAAAATAAATGGAAAAATACAAAATCTTCCTCTTCTTTTAACAAGGCCTTAAATAGAAAATTACCATAAATTCATTTGTTGAAATAATTAATAAAACTTACTTCATTTCAGCAAGTATGCAATGATTGGAAATAAAAGGACAAATAACACTTTTTTGGTTCATATGACATAAATAAGCTTTATACTTTAAACTAAAAGGCACTAAGATAACAGACCGCACTAGGTGATGTGAGAGCACAATGAAAGATAGATAAAGTTCTCAAATTACAGCAGTTACAGTAGTGATCTAGAGAAATTGATTTGTGGTCTAGGAAAGCAGGCAGATAATGAGCATCTTTTATTTTCATTTTAAAAAATTTTATTAGTATATGTTAGCAATACATAATAACTGCATTTACAGTGAGGAGCTGGAATGTATACATAGTACATCTTATTTTTTCCTTCCCTTCTCCTCCCTGCCTCTCTCCTTCTTCTATCTCTTGGTCCTTTTTCCTTTTTTAAATCATCTATCTTCATGTTTCCTATCATCTGTCTTTTATTTTGCTCTAAGAGAAGCCATGGGATATTAAGCTAAGTGTCTGATTTATTTCACTTTACATGATGGTCTCAAGGTGCATCCATTTATCTAAAATGACTCACGTTTATCCTTTTTTGTACCAGGGTAGTACTCCATTGTACATGAGTGGCACATTTTCTATATCCATTTATCTGTTTGTAGACATATAGTTCACTTCCAAATTTATCAAGTATGAGTTGTCCTGCTATAAACATAGGTATGGATTGTAAGGTTATGTCTTTATACCTTCTGGGAAAATACCTAGAAGGGGAATAGTGGGCAGATGAACAGTATGGTGAAATCAGGAAAGGGTGAAAACACATGATGAATGTCTGGAACAATTTCAGTGTGCATGAAAAGAAAGAGGCTTGTGGTTGACTATTAGGACAAAATTCCAGCCAGACTGACAAGACTCAGTTGCTATTTGCACAGGTCAGAGAAAATGAATCTGTGTCTTGAGGTTATGGATGATATTTCTCTTTCTTAGCTATTATAGCATGACCCCAAAAAAGCCAGAAAGATTTGTTCTGAAAGAAGTATAATTACCTTCATGTAATAGGAAAATAGAAACCTATAAAATGTCATTATATAAATTTTTTTGTGAAGTTGCAACAAAGATTTTCATTCTTCCTAAAGATATGGCCACAAACACAATTCATAGAAATTGTAAGGCTGATGAATTCGTTGCTAGGTAGCCATAAAGTAACCTTCAGATTCCCTCGTCCCTCTGATAAAAGGTCAGGATCTGTCAGCATGTTCTCCATCCAGCTGAGCAAGGCAGAATTGAAGCATCCCTAATATGCTGGAAATAAAGGCAATGTCCTGATTTTACCTACTGACAGCCAAAGTCCTTCAGTAGATTGGTGTTTGTCTTCTCTTGGGAAATGAATGCAACTGCCCTCATCAATGTTCCTTTCCTGCTCCTCTTTCCTCCTGCCATGGCTTAGTGACAGGCCTCCTGAAAGATGGTAATGTAACAGGACTGTTACAGAATTAAAGTCCAGGCTCCTTCAGCAAAGCAATATATTCAGTTAGATGTCCTGCCTGCTGCAGTAAAATAACTTGGAAAAAAAACACCAATGTTAGAAGAAACAGTCTCAAAACTGATAGGCCCAGAAGCCAACGTGTTAAACTTTGCTAACATAATAAATACGCCATTTAAGAAAGGAATATGAAATATATTTAAATAATCTATTACATCATGAATCTAAAAAATTGATCTTACAATAATAATAATTCTATCATTATTGTGATAATAATATCAAAATATATGCATTTGTGTTTGAAGAAATACACTATTTTCAAAGTATGGTAATCACTTATTAAATATACTAGACATAATGGAGCAGAATAGCAGCATTAAAAGACATCTAGCTTTTTTGACAATGTTTTTAATAAAAGCCTTGTTTTCAGTGACTGAAAAATCTCAAATGTTAAATCTCTCTTGAAGAGTGAATTTATTCAAACTATGATTCAATCATACATAACATTTATTTGTCGCTAAAAGGAGAAAAACCCACCTTGGAACATATTCTATTTTTGTTCTATTTCAACTCTTTATCCAAGTCCTAGAAAAATATTTCTAACCATTAGTCCATGTTCATATATCTGAAAGTAAAGTATGAGGAGCAACTATTCAAAAGGCCTATTTGCCTGAAAATATTTCATAATTTTGAGGAAGTATGTATGAAAGTAAATAGGCTAAAACACTTGATACCTTTAAATACATTTTGAATCTCTTGCCTTCTTTGCATTTCAGCATTTGCACAAAAGCATTACATTTTCTACATTTATCCATTCTTTTATTGTCCTATTGTCAGTTACTAAAGAATTAAACCAAGGTGAATAAAAGTCTTAAATATATATGTATATTTAAAAATCTATACATATCCTTAAAATTTAAACTAAATATTTTAATATTAATATTCAAGTAAAATCATCACAATGAAACCATCTCTGAGACCTCTAAGAGTTGACTAGATCCTCATTGAATTAATGTAAGTAATGAGAGCACCAGTCTTGAGGAAGGAGTTTGGATGAGTGATCACCCTTCTAACTATGATAGAAGGGGAGTAAATGCAGAACAAGCTGAAAGTTTCCAGTCACATTGTGCTAGAAAGAGGGAAGTTAAACCAGGCAAAGAGAACATTGATAGCTCACTTAGAGTTTTGGTGACAGATTCGAGGATGAGAGCATTCTGAGCATTTCCAGTTTGGTGAATTCTATCAAGAAATAGTGAAATAATTACTAAGCCTTCCTGATTTTATTTAACTTGTTCTGACAAATTTCCTACTAAAACTTCTTCTGTTTATACTTCCACACTGACTAAAATAAGTACTTTCACCCATGTAACATGTTTAGCTGTGATTGAACATAAATGCATATAATTTGTTTTAATAAGTCATTCTTAGTGGCATATAATGAATCTGTCTCAGAAAGATGATAGTTACAGAGTTCTAAATTAAATGGCGAAGCACGGGCCAAGATAAGTAATCAAGATAAGTAAATTAAGTTATGAGACTTCCACAAGACAATCTTTCAGACTTCTTCAGCAGAACTTTCTGTATATTGTCCAATTATTTAAATTTGGTTTAAATGTTTGATTTTCAAATTTCACTTGAAATAATGAAGTATTATTATTATATGGAAAATGGCAAATACATTATTTTAGTTATGGAAATCTCATTGTAAATTTTAGAGTGAAAGAAAAAATAAAGTGTGTAAAATCTGAAATATGTTCAAATGCCATCAAACTATTGTTCACATAATACATTATTTTTCTATTCACATCAATGATCAATTTCTTAAAAATATTAAAATTCACATATTTTAGGCTTAGATGAATATTAAGTACTGATCAGTTAATATTATGGGTATAATTTTTTTTCAAAGGCCTTTCAAATATACAAAGAAATGACATTTTGTAACCAGTCTCCAAAATTCAAATCATAGCAAAAACAATTCTGAAATCATTTGCATCTGTCAAAAAAAGTGCTGCAAGTTTAAAGATTGTGTTCCAGATCTATTGGATTTATTAATATTTCATTTGTTTGTTTTTTGCATTGTATAACACATATTGAAAATATTTGCCCTCAACTTTATGAAATAAAAAGTAAAAAATTGTCACAAAGGTACTTCTCAAAACATGCAATAGTAAAAATCACCAGGTTCAAGACCCATTGAAATAAATAATAGAAAACGAATTTCATGATTTTGTACCTGTTGTAAATTTTCATTGAGTTGTGAAGAGCCTTACAAAGATTTACTGTGCTGTTATTAAATTCAAGATATTTCATGAAACAAAAGATTTGATTACCAATCATTTAATAACAATAATATATATATATTCATGTCATATATTAATTATATCAATATATAGTAATAGATATTTAATATATGTTTATATCTTAATATATGTGATTTATTTTATTAGGAAATATTGATATACAATAGTACTATATCTCTTCTATTATTTTGAAGCAATTATGTAAATTTTATACATTTTAACTACATTTTGTTATTACTGCATGTTTTAATTTTAAAGAAATTACAAGGTCAGGAATAAAGGACAAAGATTTATTTTTCCATGCAGTCATGTATATTGTGCACATTCCAAACATTTAGTGAATTGATTTGGATAACAAACGTGGTTATCAAATAGTGGTGGAAGTTTGGTAATATAGAGGATATTATCTGCATATAGGAAGGAAGAATAAATTAACATTTAACTTTAGATCTAGAAGTTTTATCTGAACCTAGAACAGACAACGTTGGGGTATCAAACTTGTGATTATGCCAGTGTTTTCACTTACTCATTAAGCAAATATTTATCAAATTCTTTCATGCTCTCAATTATTGATTATATTCAACATTCCATATGGTGTAATTTCATTCCACAAGAATTGATCATCTAATAGAGGAAATACTCAAATGACCAAGTAGAATACAGTTTTATAACAGCATCTTAAGACATGGTATGCAAAAGGAATTATTTCCTACAAATTCAAACAGAACCTAATTTATTCTGAGTGTAATTCATTTAGAACTCTGAGAATACCTGATTTAAAGATAGACACAAAAGCAAAACCCACAAAGGAGGCTAAGAAGTATTTGCCCATGAGGATGCAGGAAAACCAGATGGTGTTGTCAAGAGAGCCAAACGAAGAAAGTATTTAAATGAGAATAATTGACAAAGTGTAAAATGATGAAGCTAAGGCAAATATTATAAGAATTATAATATTCCCAGTACATTTTGTAATAATGAGGATTTTCTATGTTATTAAAAGGTTCGCTGAAGGTGGAAGTTACAAAGCTCAGTGGTAGTAGACTGATGAAAAATGAAGAAGAAATATAAAAATAAGATTGAGTAAGAATAATTTCATCAACAGAGTTAACATAAAATAAAGGAGAAAGTGTTAGTTAAAATGACTTCTTCAGTAACTAACATTTTAACTAATGAACAGAAGGAATCAACAAAAGAAATCATAAATAATCAAGAGTGCAAGGGAAAAAAAGACAAATTGATGGAAAATTTGAACATTTTCATAAATATGATTGTTGTAGTCATGGTTTGCAAGGGGAGAATTTAATATATGACACATAATTTATAGGATTATTTTATAATAGTGACCCAAAAATTCAAATGCAGAAGAGCACAAGAGATCTATCTGCACACTAGAGACCCAAAGAATCAAGCTGAGGATATGGGTCCCACAGCAATATCCAGCACAAGCCCAGCTAAAGGTCTTAAGTCCAAAGCAATGTCCTTCATGAGTCCAGCTAGAGGCCTAGAGCCCACCCCAATGTCTCATGCTCTGTATCGACGATCTGTACTGGGAAGGCTCAAAGACCAATGGTGGAAGCTAGAAAGCTTGCAACAGCAGGGTGAAGGATTTGTGCTACCAGGCTGCGGGATCTGCACTGGAGCCAGAAAGTGACACTCAAGGGGAATATTAAAGCTCCAATGAGGAGAACAAGGCCATTCCCAGCGACAGGGAGAACTCCTCCTATGATGAGAGAACAGCCAAGTTTGCATCAGGAAAACCACCCACAGCAAGCTTCTCCAAGAAAATCAACAGCCAGAGATCTTCCCCTCCAGTTCTCTTTTTCTCCCATTGGCAATAGGACCCCTGTGGGTCTTCCACGCCCAACCACACTGATTCAGTACAGCTGCACATTTCAAGTGAATATTAGTCTTCCACACTGATCAAGAAAATTAGGGGAGGATAAAATAAGAAAGTTTAAAAGTAGATGATATTTGTTTATTTTAGATAGGATGGTATTTAATTATATGACATTCTCATAATGAATGGTTATTATATTATTATAATTATTATTATAATTCATTGAATGAATTTTTTTCTCAATGAATGTTTTTTTTAAAAAGTCAGATAGAGAGACTGAGAATTGAATAACTTCAATAATTAAAGCTTTGATAAGTGAGGAAAAGTGATCAAAGGAAAATGGAAAAAAAAACCCATCAAATGAAATAGGAAAATAATCAGTATACAGTTATTCTTAAATTTCTGCAGGGACATTCCTAAGACCTCTGCAAAAACTAATGTATTACATGTTAAAGTAATATACATGTATGTATATATGCGCATAAACACATTTGCCTATATTGTTTAAATCATCTCTACATTATTTATTATAGCCAGTACAATATAAGTCCTCCATAAATTGTTATGCTATATTATTTAAGGGATAATAAAAGGAAAAATTCTGTATATGTTTAGTAAAGATATACCTATTGTACCTTCGGTTATCCTGACTACACAGTACATCAGAGGCCAGACTAAGCAATGTTCACACAATGAGTTCTAGAGGGATATTGAAGATCTGTGAAATAGCAGCAGACTGTAAGAGGGTATGCCTGCACATCACTTCATTAATGTGACTTATTAATAGTACTTAGCAAGTAGCAAATTCATGTTTTGTATTTTAGAAATTTCTGGAAATTTTAAACATATATTTGTTTCAAGATTGGTTAAAACCACAGATGTGGCAGCTGTGTATGAATAGGGCCAACTGTACTGCCATATAATGAAAGACAACAGATAGTTTTAACAAGATTTTAGACACAAATGAAGAGATAATTATTTCATGGGAGTATATGTTGAAGACTAGAAAAACTGAGAATGAAGTTCTGACAGACCAAGAAAAGAAAAAACAATAGGGCTGGGGATTTAGCTCAATGACACAGTACATGCCAGGCAAGCGTGAGTTCCTGAGTTCAATCCTCAGTACCCAAAAATTTTTTAAAAAGATAAAAGATAAAGGAAAACCAAAAGAAAGAAAAAGAAGAGGAAGGGGCAGGGGAGGAGAAGAAGAAGAAAAGTACTGACAAGAGAAAGAGGTAGGGGATACTATGAAGATGTGTACCACACATATAATTAGAGTCCTAGGTAACAAATTACAACACATCAGAAAGATCACACTTTTAAAAAATAGAAAAAAAGCATCACTAAATAATTGATCAAAATGCAGCTCTTTTAGTAAACGATAGTAGAAAAGCCATTTTTTAAGTTCCTAGAGATGCCTCAGCCAACACTGATGCTTACACTCTTCCTCAAGGGTGACACTATATTCCAGAACGATAAATTCTAAACTAACAGGCATTGTGCAAAATAAGATTTTTTAAAAAAATTACAAAGTACAAATCATCAAGAACATTTGATACTTATAAATTTACATGCAACTAATAGCATAGGTTTAAGATAGATCAAACAAAAACACATCCAAATGAAACAGAAAGTACATTAATCTATCCTTACAATAGGAGATTTAACACAACTCACAAGTAGTTACATAAAATAATCACAAAAATCACTACAGATATAGTTTAGAGAAGATTATCAGCAACAGTCTAATTTAAAAATATAAGATACTACTTCTCAAAAGGCAGAACGTGTTCCCTTGTTCAGTACATTTGTAACATTTTCAAAAATTAAACAAATCTGGGATCATCGATTAAGTCTTAAAATTTTTCAGTGGATTAATTTTATACAAAGTTATGTTTTATTAGCAGAGGGGAATTAAGTTAGAAACAGTAACAAAAAAGGTAGCTATACAGTCTTACACTGCTTGCAATTAGAAAATACAAAGATTAAAGAAATCACAATAAGTGTATAGGTATATCTTTAACTGGGTTGTAATGCAAGAGCTACATGAAAATGTATTTTATTCGAAATTATGTTTTTCGGAAAATATGATTTAATTATAAATGGTAAAATAAAAGATATTATGATCAAAAAATATTGGTTTTAATAAATTGGAAAAATAACATCAGAGAACCAACCCTGTTGAATCAGCATATTTCTAATTAGGAAATCAGAGAGTTTAGTTTTCCTAATCTGGGCAACACCTATGCATGCTAGTTACTGTTTCTAAAGTTCCAAAATATATTCATCCTTGAGCTTGTGAAAAAGAAATCAAAATTCCCCAGAGCTCCGTAAAACACAATCTTCTGTGAGATGGTGTTGATCAATAATCTATCTGTTACAGAAGCACTGTACTGTTTTTTAAAAACATTATCCCTTCAAATTTGCATAATTTTCTCAGAATAATCTGCATTGGCTTGAGGGATTATTCTCAAAGATTTTCCTTTGTGTGCTATATATGATATGTGAAAATATGGTTCAAGATGCCTATGAAGTGTACTAGTTAATAATGCTTTTCATTGCAATGGTTTAAAGTATATTTAAGAAGCTAAAGGATTTGCCTTATCTTTTAAAAATATTTGCAACATTCTTTATATTTACTATTTTTTATATCTAACATTTGCTACTTTTAAGAGCTCTTACAAAAAAACTCTAACCTATAGTGAATAACTCAAACAATGGAAAGTATCAGTGGACATTAGAACCAAACACTCAAAGTACACAATTTTAAAAGTGAGAGGTTTCCTTTTTCTCTAATAGTTTCAGGGGATTTAGTCTACAGTCTGCAGGGCCTAAGGCAGATATATCATGTGGAAAGGAGTGTTGGAACAAAGCTGCTCAGTTCATAGTGGCAAGAATTAGCACAGGAGAGCAGTACCAGAAAGAAAAGGCCAGCAACCTGATATAGTACCCGAGGTCACACTTCTAAGACCCACCCAGACACACCCAGAAGTATGGTTTACTAAACTCCTAAGAAACTCTCAAGCCAATCAAGTTGATAATCTACCTTAACTCCATGAGGTACAAGAATCAAGTGTAAGATTACCTACCATACTTATCTCATTAAACAGAATTGTGTATCAAAATTGTGAATTTAAAAACTAAAATCTCTTTATTTCTTGAAATACCAGGCATAAGATTTAATAAAGTACATGGGTCTATTATCATTAATTTATTTGCAACAATTATCCTACCTTACCAGCAAAACACACACACACACACACACACTCACACACACACACACACTCATAAGGCATGGCAAAAATAAAAGGCAGCAACTAATCACATCATGATGTCTTCAACATGCTCCTGACTCTGTCTCCAAAAAATGCCAATCTTAACTTTTGCCTCCATGTGTCATCATTTTCTGTTCTTGGTTTCAGCTTCATTTCAGTGGATTTGTTTAAATTAGTAAAGATTTTTGTTTTGTTTTTGTTAAATTTTAGTTGCTCATTCTTCCAAGAGTATTGAAATTTAGGATTTTCTCAATTTTGTGACTGATTTTTCTTATGATTTGGAATTTGGAAAGGCATTTCTGCTACTTGGAAATGCTCTACTCCCAACTCATATAATTTTAGGGCATATTGGACAGAAAGCTTTAGTTTGGTTTCTGTTGTATGGGATTCTGAACTAACCAAGGAGACTGTAATTTTGTGTGTGGATTCACAGTCTTGATGCAGTGTGAAGGTGGTGTCAGACATTGAGGAAGATTAATCTCAAGAAAATGTAGGAAAAACATGGATTTCCCCCATATTACAAATCAGAGCTGGTTTCATCATCTCCTCATTGTCCTCCTTAAATGAGAATCTTTCTTAACTACTAGAGGTCAAAGAATCAAGGATAGAAAAACTCCAACTAAGAATGGTACCTTCCACAGAGAGTCAGCCTCTAAATCCTCACATTGCCATAGGGAAACATCCTGTCCATCACCTTGTGACCTAATAAATGTTCTTGCCTTTGTTTTATGGGTCACTGCTCTAATTCTTGACATTGTCTTGGGTGAACTTCATGAATTTACTTGGATCCACGAGCTTTATGAATTATCTCTTGGACGTTGCTCTCAGAAGCCAAACAGTGAGAGTATTTTTCAATTGATTTTGCCAGTAGCCATATTATTCATTAAATTAACATATCACTTTCTTCTCCTTTAACATTATGGTTGGTGTTGTTATCCATTCAAGCTCACTAGAGGGGAAGAAAAGCTGATAGCTTTCCCTGCTTCATTATAAATGGACACACATGGATAGCATTCCACAAACATGGAAAAAAAATAAAGCATTTTGCTATGTGATTTTTAAAAAAGCAATAAATAAATACTCTTGTGTCATTTTGTTTGGCTCTCATTCTCAAAATAAATGAAACTTTTATTTTTGTACATCACAGATTTCCTAACAAAGATAATTTCATCTTTGACTTTTAGTATACTGAAATATCAAGATATGTAACACAATATTTGGAGTGATATTATTTCAATGAGAAATCGTGTTCTCTTGGGAACAACTAATTTGTTACTATTTGGAAGGATAATTTGGCTATGAATTCTTACTTTTTAAAATCTGTGCATCAATCATTCAAATATCTGAACATTCTAGCAATTTTTTTTCACAAAAGCAAATCTTCTTAGAATGCGTGTACCTCTGAGTTTTATGTTGCAATACAAAAGGTGATATTATTTGCAAAATATAACAAAAACACAAAACTAGAAATGAGAAAGTTCTTCCTTCTTATAATAGAGGCTTGTATGCAAATATTCCATATTACATTTCATATTACAGAATAGTGAAATCCTTGTAGTCAGACTGTCTGGATTTAAATCCTAACCCCACTACTGCCTATTTCTCTGTCCTGTAGTATATTCCTGCAGTCAACCTCATTATCTGATTACCTGCATCAATAACATAGAGGTGACAATAGTACCTTATTTGGAAACTCTTTGAAAGTATTGAAGAAAATAATATTTATAAAGTACTTAGCCCAGAGTCTTGTCTATAAGTTATCAAAAACATTTTAACCATAATTAATAACGCCAAATTTAAATTCCTACATGGATAAAGAATTAATTCTCCCATATATAACATTTCATATATTCACCTACCAGGAATATTTTGAGAAAACAATGAAGTAGGGGAAACCAATATAAAGATAATTTAGAGATGAAATAAGCTTTATTATTCAACAGTAATAAATGCCTAGAAGAATAGTACCTACCTCAATGAGGCAGTCAAGGATTTAGAGCTGATAAATCTAGTTTATCCCATAGTACCACTGTCAAAGCCCAAACTGGAAATGTTTAACAAAATTATTATCATTAAAAATATTTGTAATATTATACCATGAATTGGTTTATCAAGGACAATTAAAAGCCAATTTTAAATCTTACAGTAATACATTGATTCATGAATACTTCTTTCTGTGAACAATTTGATTCCCTAACAGAAGCCTCTGGCAAAATTTTGCTTGCATTGGAGAATTCCACATAAAATTCAGAACACTACTGCGGCCATCTCCCTCAGAATTGTGGAAAGAATTAAATTCATGAACTGAAGTACTGCTGCACTATATTTCTAGAAGGGATATGACCTAAATTTCTGGTGAATCAACTTGAATAGTATAAAGATATAAAAAATAAATTTGACATTTTAACATGACCAAAGAAACATTATTTGAATTCTTGCTCTTAATGAATAGAAATGATTGTTCAGAAAAGAGAACATGACTTTAAAATCAGAATAAAATATTTTGCAATAATAACTTTAAAATTACAGATAGCTGGTATATGTAAATGATTTAAACCTAGAGAGCAGTAGAAATGATCAAACTTATGGTAAGCAAAAAAGCAAAACAAAAAAGTCCATCAGACTCCACAACCCTTAGAAAATTCACCAGGTGATTGAATATTTTCTGATTATTTAGATTCTAGTCTTTGTGATAAGCATATACAGGATTTATATTTCATAAAATAAAAATGGCATTTAAACTTTTTTCACATTCATTCCTTTTCTCTCTTTTCTTCTCTCTCTTCTTTCTTTCTCATGTCTCTTTCTCTCTGTCTCTCTCTTTTTCAATTTATTTTGATTTTAGCAAGTAAAATGGAGGATCTATATGCTATTGATAACAAGTAGAAGAACACACATTTTACTACTCCTTTGCTTATAATGTCACCTACTGGCCATGTATATCTTCCAGATAATGATGTCTTTATTCTTGTTAAGAGTGGTGACAAGTGTTTTCCAGGAATGTAGTTGTCCTAAGAGTGTAAGACGTTGTTAAAGGTCTTATGCCTATATAACTAAGCTTTTCTCTTTTGTAGCCTACTGTCCTGAGATAAGGGTCATTTTCATGTTTAATCTAAGGTTATTGAAAAGCCTAACACTTAAAGGAAGAAAGATTCACATACTCAGAATGATAGAACTACTACTGCTATCTTAAAAACTCTCCATTTAAAAAAAATATTGCTGCATAAAAAAGAATGTATGCCTATTTTCATTTATCATTCCCTTTATCAAAATTGTGATATGGTTTGTTATATTTGGTTAATATAATGGGTAATTTGAGGTGCATAGGTTTCATTAGTATAAGAATTGTTACTATCATCACAACACAGCCCAAATATTTTTTAAATGCACAGTTTCTTTTGTGAAATTAATTACTATGACTGTGCCACTATACATTCATCACCACTTCTGGAATAAAAATAAAATCTAAAATAAAAAAATCTAACTACACAGATACAAAACATTACCTGGTCCTACAAAAATTTGTAACCCAAGTAGTATAAAGAGTTGTTTAGATATATTGCATTAAGAAAAGTCTAGTTTTATTTAACTTGTCCTAAAAGTTATTTATCTTCCTTTGGTTTTAATTTTCTCTTTTAAGAAATAAGAATGGAGATATTGACTAGAGATACTTTTAATATGACCTATCGCAGTATCTGTAATACAAACAGATGGGTGAGTCATATTTTCAACCATTCCTTTGATAATGGTTGTTCAGTTTTCTGATAGATTTACAGTTACCTTTTAAATTTGGTTCTATTTATGAAAACAGAACTGTTCTTATTAATATTTCTGATCAAGATCTACTACATAATCTCCATTGTTCTTTCATTTTCCCATGCCATAGTAACATAAATATATTTATTGCACTCATGTGATTAAACTCTTTAGTTTTTAGTCATTGCTATATCACCCTTATATCCATATTTGTCTATAATTTCTTCCTAAAAATCTTGTAAAGTATAAAATTGTTAAAAGTAAGGTATACTACTTTGCTCATAGATGAAATTCTTTTGTAGCTGGAATAATAGGAAACTCTAATTTCTTTTTGATATTTTGTTGAAAAATTCCACTAACATTACAATTACAGTTTTATCAGGATACATCCCTCCCTCAACATTTTTTCTTTTTTTCTATAAGTGTCATAAAGAAAATTTTTTATATTTACACAAACTAGCAACCATGTGAGGAAGAAAAGAAATGTATAACTCTTTCTCTAAATAAGGTCTCTGGGGCATCTATCTACATCAGTTTTCCCTAAACAGTATTAAAAATTCAGACTCTGGGAATTTTATTCAGAAATATTGAATCAGAATTTAGTGTTCCTCAAAATATTCATTTTGGAAATATTATTTTAATAGGCTTAAGAAGAAAGATAAAATATAAAGAATGTTTAAGTTCTCAAAAGACAATGTACAGGGCCAGGAATTTAGCTCAGTGGTTTTGTGGCCTGCTGCGAGTTCCATCCCCGGTACCAAAAAGAAAAAAAAAAGACAATGTACAAATAGACCAAAGACCATATGAAAAATGTTCAACATCTTTAGCCAGCAGAGAAATGCAAATTAAAACCATGCTAAGATTCCATCTCACCCTAGTTAGAATGATTATCATCAAAGATACAAAAACAATAAATATTGGCAAGTATGCAAGGAAAAATGAACACTCTACATGGCTGATGAGAATGTAAATTGGTTCAGCCATTATGGAAATAAGTATGGAGGCTCTCCCAAAACTAAAAATCTGATCCAGCTATACCAATCCTCAGGATATTCTTGAAAAAATTAAAGTCAGAATTTTACAGTGTTACCTGCATCCAGCATCCCTATATTTATGGCAGCACAATTCATAATAGGTAATGTATGGAAACAGTCTGCACAGCCATCAATAGATGGATAGATAAAAAATATAGTATAAATACACAATGGAATATTAGTGTCACACACACACACACACACACTAACACACATGACATTCACAGAAAAAGCCATAGAACTAGAGATCAGCATTTTAAGTGAAATAAGCCTGACTTAGAGAGTCAAATATCACATATTTTCACACATTTTGTAATCCAAAAGCTATTTAAAAAATAAAAACATTTTTAAAAAGAGACATAAAGAAAATAGAAGTCAGATTATGGGAAAAGAAGAAAAGGACCAAGGCAGTCCAGGGAGGAAAGAAGGAAGTGGTGGGAATAAGAATGATCAAAATATGTTAAATGTGTGGATGAATGTGTCAAAATTAAACCTATATGACTAACATACACTAAAAAAATCAAAGAACAATTGTCTATTATTTATGTCAGTCTGGCATTACAGGTGCCACTTCCAGCATACTCTAAGTTGTTTTCTGTCTAGACAGTCAGTATTTGAGACCTTGAGTTTGTGAACTTCGTAATGACATTTAGCTCCATATGCTATGATATTATGCTCCTCTCTAGATGCATAATTTCAGTTGAGGATTTCTTTCATCTATTCATAAATATAACTGAGTAGGTATAACCGAAAGAAATTGAATGATAAGGATTACAGGGAGAATGAAATATTGGCTAAAAACTTAAAATCCAATAGAGAAAAAAATTACACTGATAACCACGATGTAAGTTAAAATTATGTAGTGTTTTAGTCTTCTCAGGCTGCCACAATAAAGTTCAGTCATGCACCATATAACTACATTGTAGTCAACCCTAGATTACGCTTCTGATGGTGACTCCATAGGGTTACCTAATGATGTCATAACTCCTTTAGACTGTGTAAGCACAGTAATGAAATCTTCTAATGATTCATTTATCGACATCAATGAGCAATCCATGTGCGTATTGTGGGCTCATTGACTTAAACAATCAAGCTCTGGTGAGGATAGTGTTCCTGGTTTGCAGATGCCTCCTTAAAATCAATCTCTCTCTGTCTCTCTCTGTCCCTCCCCATCTCCTGTTTAGTCCCAACAAGGTCACCTATCCTGTTACATTAAGACTCCTCTCTTAAGACTTTATGAAACCTTAATTATATATAAAATCTTTGTCTCTGCATAAAGTCCTATTGGGAGTGATGGCTTCACCATTGAATTTGGGAAAGAAGAGAGATACATTTCAGTGCATAGTACGTAGGTTCCAGAAAAGAGGCATAATCAATGTGCAATAATACACATGAAAAACGTTCCAATTCATTAGGATGAAAGGCTACCAAAAACATGTTTATTACAATTATAGTATTAGATTTGTACTTGAGTTAGGCAAGACTGTGAGGAAGCAAGAATAGAAGCTCTGAGAAGAGAAAAGAAATAAATTATCTTCAATGCAAATTCATGAAGTATCCAATCTTCAGGTTATTTCTTTTTTATTATATTTTATCCTTAGCTAGGTTTTTCAGACATCTCATATTTTTCTTATGGTAGTTTTAGTATCCCTAAAATGCCCGGAGGTGAATTGTTGGTCTAGATGTGGCATGAATTTTCTTGCTTAAGTAAAACTATCACATATCAGACTCAGAAAAAAATCTTTATAGATCTTAAGTTTAAAACTTTCAAGTATTAACAAATTCTTTATCTAAAAGGATCAAAAATCTTTTGAAGAATGGGCAAAGAACAACAGAGACTTTGTTTGCTTTAAGGAAAAGAAATCTTTCAGTTCCTGATCATTATTGTTTCACCTGTATATCCAGATGTAAGTCTATTACAATTTTCTTTACAAACAGCAGCTGTAACTCTGACCTTGTATGAAACTGTAATAGATTAAAAATATAATGGTTAATTCAATCAGAAATACTTGTGAATAATCTGAATGTTTCTAAAACAGTATTAGCAGAAATATAAATTAACTGGTACTATTGAATCTACTTGTACAAGAAATTTAAATTCTCCAATTAATTTCAATGCACTATATTCCAAGGAAAATATGCAAATCTGAAGAGAGCTAAAGCACAATAATTAATTTTATTGCTGTTAGAATGGGAAGATGATTTGAATATTGAGAAAATGTGTAAAAACAAAAAAGAATCTCAAATTTATAAAGTGAGAATTGCACTCTACAACATAAAGCAGTTAAATAATAAAAACTTTGGTTCCTTAAATAAATTAATTATTGATCCCTTGTAAAAGAGTTATAGAGAAAGCCATTCCAGAGCTGGTCTCCTGACTTTACAAACAATTGCAATACTTACATTCTTTCCATCTGTCATACTACTATAGTTTTCATACTCAGAGTCCCAAGATGATTGTTGGAACTCTTATCATTAGGTATAAGATGCATGGAGCACTGAGAATATCATTTTCCAGATGAGAAAGTTCCTTTTAAAAGGCTTTTCTAGGCATTTTAGTTCCATCTCCTCATTCAACCAATAGGAAAGTAATGGCTTAGAGGAACGTGTGTGTGTGTGTGTGTGTGTGTGTGTGTGTGTGTGTGTCTGGTAATTTTCATTATCACACATTTTCAGTACATGGTGCTTACACTCATCTTGGGGAGTTGATGCATGTACATAATACATATTAAGCCTTTTTTATCCCTTTCCCTAACCCTCCCTCTTCCTTCCTTCTATTTCTGTGTCCACTTCTCTTTGCCAAAGTGAGTCTTTTGTTATTATTTCTCCATCCGAAGAAAATCAAGAAGGGACATAAGAATGCATACTATATACACAGGAGTGTACATCGTCTTAATGAGGAAAAGAGTTCAAAAATTCCATTAATCCCTAATAGTTTTATCTTATTCTGTGACTGAACTAGGTAGGAAGAATATGAAGATGTCTTTCTGCAAAAAGTTGTGCTTATTAGCATAAGTGCTCAGAACTTCACCACGTCCAAGTAAACACTACTTCCAACTGTGATAATTTTGAAAGCATGGTTTCTGGTTATGTAGTATATTCAGTTGAAAAAGCCTTTGTCCTTGATATTGATCAACATACTTTTTTTACTTTACTTGTTTCAGTACAAATGAATCATGATGAAAAAGTGAAACTGCACTTAAAATGCTCAGCTTATGTATCTGTATATTTTCAGCTAGAGGAAGATTATATAAGGTATATTAAGATTGAAGAAAGGAAAACCTACCATATTGCTTTAAGTCAAAATGTTTTACAATTAAAAGACTTCTTTTGTTGTGTAATTTACAATAATAGGTTTGCAATGAATCAATACAAATATTACCTAAATTACTGACCGTTACAAAGCAGAGTGGAAAGGGGACAGTTATTTTTTCTACAGTCATTTTGCCCTAATTTCATGATCAGACTCTATCAATATTAGTATCAATACTAGTATCAATATCAATATCAATATTAGTATTAAGTTTATTAATGACTAGTGTCAAATCACATGCAAACTCACACAAAAAAATATTAAGTTGGTAGTCTCAACAAAGCCTAGTTCTATAAGTGATCTAAGTGGAAAAACAGGAACGAATATGGATATAGTGCTCTGAACACAGGCAGATCACTGCATATTTTATCCTTGACAATTATGTGAAATTTGACGAGAAAGTGATATTATAAATTAGCTCCTGAAATCTTCATTGTTGTTTTTAAAAGATCATAAGTTTTATAAAATAATACATCTGTGTAATGGTTAAATTTGTCAATTTGATTGTTTTAAGAGATGCTTTGATTTCTAAAGCACACTTTTAAGTGTGTCTGGCTATCCTGAGGGCATAGCCTTGAGGGCTATATTTGGTTCCTACCTTCTTCCTCTCCTGCAGTCTTCCTCTTTGCTCTGCTTCCTGGCTCCCAAGATAAGAGCTGTTTTAACCCACCATGCACTACTGCCATGAAGTTTTTCCTTTATAACAAGCTGACCATAGACTGAAAATGCTATTGCTGAAAAATAAAAGTCTCTCCTTTTTCTTCCAGTATTGGGGTTTGAACAGTAGGACTTTGCACTATGGTACATCCCCAAATTCTTTTTTAACTTTTTCTTTGAGAAAGGGTTTGGCTAAATCACTAATTTTTCCAGAGTGAGCTTGAATGTGCAACCCCCTCAGCCTATGGCTCCAAAGTGCTGATATTCCTGGCTACACCATCATGTCTCATGCAAACTACTTGTCATTTAAATGGTGGATGTCAGGCATTTTGTCCCAGCAATAGGAAAGCTGAACAATAAGAAAGTTGGTACTGAGGAAGTGAGGTTGTTGTTGTGACTAAACTTGACCATTAATTCAGAAAACTTTTCAATTGGTTTCCAAGAGAAGTTAGTAAAAGTTTGGAGAAATGGGCTGCAGTAAACCTAAAAGAGTATCAATAGAGCTTAACGAGTCATTGTAGTGGGAGATTAGAAGATCAGAATGTTGATACAAACATAGACAGCAAAAACTGGGCACGGGAAAGTAATGCTACATACATGTGCAAACTCTGCACAATTAATGTATTCATTATGTAGTGCAAATATCTAGGAATAAAAATTTAAAAAATTATAAAAATAATACTTAAGAGGTTTTAGATGGGGGCAAGAAATCCTTTGCAGATGTTATATGTGTTACACTCTCATGAAATGTTTGTGTGCATTTGCCTGAGTTAGAAATATAAGAATTACTTGAAATGGGGGAGAGTATTTCAAAGCAGCTCATAATTCACCCTGTGGCATGGGTACTTCTGTCTGCTTTTCTCCAGACTTACTGTGAGAATTACTTTAAAAACTTCTTGAGGGAGATATGTGAAAAAACTAAGTTTTTGACCAAAAAAGAATTAGGTTTAAAATTGGGACCATAGGCAGTATGTTTGCTGAAGAGGTTAGCACCATTAAAAAGAAACTAATTACTTGAAGCAGGACACGAAGAGACGTGTCCTGGTTTCATTCCAGGAATCAGCAGGACATCACCTGTTACAGGCTCAAAGGTGCAACTTTGATTTGGGAAGAGATCCCAGAGCTTCCCTATTTGAGAACAGCTGTCTAGGAAATTGGTCTCCCAAGATGCATTTCACTGTGCTCAAAATCCTAGGCCCTTGGAGTTCCCTTCAGCTGTGGCCAAAGAAGAGCTGGCTACTATCTGAGCCAGAGCCAGACTTTAGCACTACACACATAATGCTGGTTCGATTGTAGAGTCATGCAGGCTTCCACCCACATTTCAAAAGAAAATTTGGGAGGCCAGAAAAAACACGTGACATGATCAGAGTCCCTGTTGGGACTTCCTGAAAAATGTGAAACTGTGAGAATAAAATAAAAGCTAAAATGGAGAGCCCAGGAAGTTGGTGATGTCGAAAACATGGGTCCAGGCCAGGGATTTAGCTTAGTGGTTCTGGCACCTGCCTTGCAAGTGCAAGGTCCCAAGTTCGATACCTGGTACCAACAAAACAAAACAAAACAAAACATGGGTCTGCTAAGGAAAGCTATAGGTAGTGAGGAAATGAGAGAGGAAATGTGGGCTGCAACAAGCCAGGACATAGCAGTGGGGGTACTCAGGCTCTTCCAAATTCACATCTTGCCACAGTGTGATGGATACAGTGTATCTCATCACAGTGTGATGGATACAGGATGCAGAACAACAGGGTTTCAGATTTGCTGGGTTCCAAACTTCCTTTGGTCTGATTCATTTCTATTCCCCTAATCCTGTCCTTTGGAGTGGTAATGCTTATTCTGTTTTGTAACTCGCTTTTAATTTTTCCAAGGGTTCACAGCTCAGAGCTTTCTTGAGGCACAGGAGAGACGTTGGACTTAGAGTTTTGAGCAACGTTGCAATTGTTGACACAGAGCAAAGGACTAACACTTTTTTTTTTTTTTTTGGTCATGTAAAGGATACTTATATCATGTTAGGCAGAATTATGTCACTCTTATTTTCTTTATTTGGAGATTAAGAATGGTTTAAGGAGATGTGTTTGGGTGTCAAGTTGACAAGTGATGTAATGTGATAGTTAAGTTTGATTGTTTACTTGATTTTCCTGAGAGATGCCTGAATAATACAATACAATTGGATGTCTAGGTAGGCCATGGGTTATAGCTATAAAGAATATATCTGTACCTTTGCCTATTTCTCTCTGGTATTCTTGCCCTATTCTCTGCATACTGGCCGCCATGAAATGAGGAGCTTCACTCCATCATGCCCTTCCACCATGCTGTTTCTGCTTTCCAGTCAGCTGACCATGAACTAAGATCTCTAGAACTCTGAGCAAAAATTAATCTCTCTTGTTTTAAGTTATAAGTTTGTAATATTTTGTCCTCACAATAAAAGGTTAAATAATACAATCTGGTTTAATATTACATCTCAGTCTCTTAGTATAAATATATTTTCTGCTAAATTTTAAATGTCTTCCAATTTTAGTTCATAAAATTTAACTTGTGTTTAGCATGAATTTCAGCTTAAGGACGAGAAAAAGGGTAAAATCCTAGCTAATTAAAATGTACTACTACGTGAGTCATGGAGTTTGATACAGGTCCTTTTGTCAGGAGCACTATGGATTCTAAATTAGAGAGAGTTTTTCTTTTTGTAAGATAATACTGAAAATAAATAATGTTTAATTAAATATAAAATATTTTAAAGCTCAGTTTTGCACATAACAGATAATACATTTTTAAATTTTGATTTTAAATTTTTGATTTTATACTTGAAAAGAGGAAAGGTTTTTAAAAAAGGTCAAATGAAATAAGGTAGTAGAAAGTACATAGATCCATAGTTAGACACCCCACTGTACCACTTAGCAGTTCTAGAAATGCATGCATAACACTTAATATCTACAAATCTGTTTTATCATCTGAAAAATAACTCCTTGATAAATATGTGTGATCATAGCGGGATACAAAATTTGTGGCGCCCAGTGTAAAAAAAAAAAACAAAACTAGGCACTTTTTAAAAAGTATTAAAAATATATTCACAGTGATATAGAAAATTAAATGAACTTCAGGGCCCTGCTAAGTATGAGGCTCTGAGCATCTAGGTAGAAGGTCATGAACCAGGACCTTTGTGTACAGTATAAAGTATAGCCACAATTTTTATCATTCTTCTCATAAAGTGTGGTGTTGATTTCCTCTTTCCTTGACATTGATCTGGTTTTGTAGCTTGCTTTGATAATATGGAGAAAATGATGACAAAACATTGCTTTTTCACTATTCTCAAAGACATGAGTGGAGACTAACAATACAGCAAAACTTATCCACCCACAAACACGCATCTACACAGATATAGATATATACACATATGCATATGCATGCATGCCCACATGCAGACACACATGAACATAAGCACAAAGAGAAAAACAGAGCAGGGACTGTCTGGATGGTCACCATGATGAAAAACATGTGAGTGGAGTCTTGGATAATTAAAGGCAAGAAAGATATTGGGTAAATATAGCCAGTGGATAACGAATCAAACACTGAGAAAATTTCTGACATACTGAATGAAGTGCAATGATTACTGTTCCAGATAAATGAGTAGACAGTATTTGAATAGTCTTATAAATATAATTTATTATTAATATCAATGAAGTATGATAGTATTACTTTAGTATAGTTCTCTGGATTGTATCAATCAACTTTGTTACCAGTTATTTTATTATATACTGTTTTCTAACATTAAATTATTTTCAGTGATGATGCCACTTAATTACACATTGTATAAATGTGATAGACAAAATGATGGTGTTTAGAGATGTCCGTGTTTGGATTTACAGGACTTGTGAATGATTTACGTGGTATATTACTTGCCTATGTCTGCAGTGTAACAAATTATCACAAAGTTGGTGAATTTTAGAAACCTACCATCTCACATCTCTGAAGAACCAAAGACTGAGACCAAGGTGGTGATATGCCAGGACTCTCTCCTTGAATGCTCTAGCAGCACATCCTCCCATATCTCTTCAAGCTTCTCATTAGTCCACACATGGTGCACAGGGTGGGGTGGGGGTGCTTGCATAACTCCAGTCTCTGCCTCTGTCCTCACATGTTTATTACTATATTTTTCTTTTTTTGATACTGAGGATCGAACTCAGGACCTTGCCCTTATAAGGCAGGCAGCACCACCACTGAGCTAAATCCCCAGCCCCTGTTTATTACGTTTTGTCTTCCTCCTCCCCTGTATGGATATGTATCATAGATTTAGGACCCAGTCTACTCCAGAATGACCTTATTTTCAGATTTTTAATCCATTATCTATAAGAACAGTTTGTTCCCCAGTTAAAGTCATGCTCATCATTATCGGGTAGATTTATATCATTAAGACCACCTTCATACCAACATACATGACAAAAGAGAATTAAAGTTGCAAATGGAATTAAAGTTGTTAATCAGCTGACCTCAAAATGGAGAGAATGCCCTGAATTGTCTGTGCAGTCCCAACATCATCACAGATATGCTTAAACATGGGAGAAAAGAGGAACAAGAGTAGATCAGACAGACGCCGTGTTTAAGGGACTTTTCTGGCTTTGAAAATGGTGAAAGAGGTCCAAAAACGGGCAGACTGTAGTTGTTGAAAAACATGAAGACTTCTCTCCTAGAGCTCCCCAAGAAATGTTGCCTTTTTATTCCGTGATGTTAGCCAAGTAAACAGAGTCAAGTTTCTGTCTTACAGAAGTGCAAGAAAATATCTTTTGATTAAGTCAGTCATTTTACAGTAATCTGGTTCAGCAACAATAGTAAATTAATATATATATATATAATTACTTAATTCTAGTCGGAGAGTAACAAATTATAAATTTTCACAATTTCTTCCTTTTGATTTTTTACTGTGCAGACATTATTTATATCATGAATACATCAATAAATATTTGTCAAACATCTGAAAATGTATTGCCGTGCAAATGGTATGCAAAAAAATACTCTCCAGATCTCAATGGCTTATGACAATAAATATTTATTTCTCTGATGTATTTTAGATTGTCTGTGGTGGCCCCACTTCAGGTTGAGCACTAGGTTCCCGGCTCCACTCTCGCCTCTCATCTCTGAAGACACACTGCAAGAACACTTAGGAGAACATGCTGCCTCTAATGGATTTAGCCAAATCCTGCTGAAGAAACCAAATCATATGGCTAAACTTTATATCAGTAGGACAGGGAAGTTTAGTCATTCACTTAAACTATGGCTAGGTTACCCATGTTTATTTTTACTTCTGTTACTGTAGCAAAATATTCAAGGTAATCAATTTAAAAGAGGAAAATTTACTTTGGCCTACAGGGTTTCAGTGCACAGTTGTTTGACTCCATTACTTTTGGCCCTTTAATGAGGGACTACATTTTTGGGAAGAACATGTGACAGAAGAGGCCATGCATTTCAAGGGGAAGAAATGAAAAAGGGGAAGTGGAAGGAGCTGGTGCTCTAATGAGCCTTTCAAGGGCACAACCCCAGTTATCTAATGTTCTCCCATTAGGTTCACCTCTTAAAAATTCCAGTACTTCCCAATGTATTGTACCATATATAGGCTGAGGATTAACCTTTATTATCCTAGCCTCTGTTATCATTTAAAATCTATACTATGCCAATGACATTAAGAAGAAAAGATGAAGCAATATTTGTGAACACTATAGTTAAAAAAATCTCTCAGTATATTCACATGTAAAACAAAACAAAGCGTAGTAAATTGAAAACATGAAAGTTTGTTAACAACTATGCAAACATAAGATAGAATTTTATTGCTAAAAAGTAAATAGAAGACAATCTACATTTGCAAATTTAATGAGTTCAGAACTCATAATACCTAATTTAACATGCATCTTTCATGTTCATTTTCTCTGAATCATTTCTCCTATTGACTATACCCTTCTTGATATATTTTCTTGTCTTTATTTATCTAACAATGGATTTTTTGTGGTAATTTTATTGCTTTATCTCATTTATGAAATATGTTTCATTATTGTAAAAATTTGTGATTATTAAAGATTGTTGGTTACTAATATAGCAGGTCTTTCATAGATGAATGAGAGAAGAAACTTCAGCCAAAGGGGGATATATATGTATATATATATATATATATATATACACACACATATATATCAGTTATAATTAAAACTGGGTAAGTGTTTGAACATCAGGGAAAAACAGTGGATTAAATTCATTAGACTGTTACTCTGTAGACAAAAAGACCCTGGCTTATGTGGTTGTTTTGTTCCATGAAACTTCTGTAATCTTACTCTGTCTGAGGGGTCACCTATATTTCAACAAAAATATAAAGAGATTAATGAAGAAGAATGGGAAATGGACATATTTATGGGTGTTCCTAAAAGTTGCACATGATATCCAAGTTAATGTTGCAAACAAAAATTCAAATATATTTAATTCAAGCAAATTTTATTGAGTAAAAGACAACTTGTGAATCAGATATTCCATCGAATCAAAACAGGTGCAGAGTGACTCCAGAGCTACCATATAACTAGGTAACAGACACAAAAAGGGAACTGAGGTACAGAAAAAGAAAGTGAGGTATAAAAGTTGCTGGATTAGATAAAACTTGGTCATTGCCTTATTTCAAATGGGGTTGAATAGATGGCTGATTTCGGTTAACTGATACTTGGCTGATGTTGTTGCCTCTGCAGGTGTCTGAGCAGCTGAGGTCTCCCAGTACCCAACACCTTTGCTTTGGTGCCCTCACTCTGATAAAGGAGTGAGACCAGGTTGGCTCGGCAGAGGGGAAGTCAGGTCCTGCAGAAGAGAAAAAGGAAGTCAGAAACGAAAGTGATGCTAACTAACACGTTATAAGGTCATGAATGCAGGGAGAAACTACCAGGTAGCAGTGCCACAAGGTAGAGGGAACTCAACTTTGTTTTCCAAAGTTTAGGGACCACTGTATTCATACTTACAGGGGTATGCTGATTTCTAAAAAAAAGTTTCACTGACTGGTGTAATCTTGGTCAATCAGGGTCTTAGCCTTTGTTTCTGGGATGAGATAATGGTGATGGGGCTAGGGACACATAGTGAATACATGTAATAATTTCACAAGAGCTATCTTCATCAAATATATTGTGCACCATCAGCATTGATCAATTTTATAATCGTCAGCCAGCCAGGTCTTGCTCTGTATCTGCCTATAGCCCTATGTCTGTCCCTACAATGTGATTGGCTGAGACTTGTCTCCTTACCTTCTGCTTACATATCAAGTTAGGTTACAGTTCATTATGTACACAGAAACTTTTAGACTGTATTTATATTATGTATTGAAGCAATTTCAGGCTATACATAAATTTAACACATGGAGGTGGGAGTTTAGACACATGATTCTAGTGAGGGATGAGAGAAACAAGACTGTCATAATATTGGATAAAAGGGTAGGAAAGTTGGAAGAGAGAATTAACTGCTGGAAAACAGATTCTTCTAAACATGTAGAATTACTCTTTTCCAGTAATAAAAGAAACATCCAATTCATGATATTTTTGAACATATTCAAAAGAAAATTCAAAGGACCAATGATCACAAGGCTAGTGTCTAGATAATCTCTTCCTGACCAGATTATCATAAAAGACTTTATGCCCCGATAATAATCTTTATTTGCTACATTCCATTTGTATAGTAAGTAGCCTCAGATTATTTGGGAATGACTGCAATAGATAGCATAAAAAAAATTTTCCAGGCAGCCCTGCCACTTTGCAGGAAGTTCTGTGTTCTTTGCCATCATAGTGAGAAGATTAAATAATCTCATCACTGTTTCCCACAAATGATTACTCCTAGAAGCAGGAAACAGAAGGGTGATATTTGAAACTATCATCTTCACATATATAAAGATGAAAGGAGAACTATGATAGCAGTGATTGTTATATTCAGAAGTTTAGCAAATGCCAGTAGGAAACTTTCATCATGAATAATAAAGGAAATGTACGAGATACAATTGCATACCACAAATGTTAAGAGAAAAGTTTTTGCACCACAAAAGAAATCATCACCAAAGTGAAGAGACTACACACAGAGTGGGAAAAATATTCTAGCCAGTGGTCGCTCAGACCAAGGACTAACATCTAGAACATAAGAGGAACTGAAAAATATCAGATCCCCCAAATTTAAAGACCTAATCCAAAAGTGGGCATCTGCAATGAATATACACTTCTCAGAAGAAGTCCAAATGGAAAATAAACATATGAAAAAATGTTCAACATCACTAGTCATTCAAGAGATGCAAATGAAAACAACACTGAGATAGCATCTCGTTCTAAAAAGAATGGCTAATACCAATAAAACAACCAACTTCAAATGCTGGCAGAGCTGTGGGGAAAATGAAACAATTTTTAAAAATTATTTTCAATTCCCAGTTGATTGAACCCATTGATGTGTAACACATGATATGGAGGGCTAACTGTGTATGCAAATGGAAGGAATTTCAGCATATATGAACTAGTTAACCTTTTTTAATGCAAAATTATGAATTTTTCCAATAATATTTCAAATATATTTTCTGTTATATATAGGACATGGTTATGGTTTTGTCAGTATTGTGCCACAGTTTCTACTTATGCCATGCAACCCAGTCTACATCAAGAATTTGGAATGTTTGCCTCAACATGCAGGAAGTTCCTATGAGCTTTGTACTTGCTATTTTCTCTGCCTTTATTGTTCTCTAGTCCTCTTCCCTCACATTACTGCCATGTAAGCAGTTTTAAACAAACCAAAACAAGTAGGATTTTCCCCCTTTGGTACTTCAAGCTATTAGCAAGATGTCACTGTTCCCAGAATTGGGAAGCGATGAGTGAAAATAGCTCTTAGTAGCTGGTGCCAGCTGATTCTAGTGCCACATAGCTTTAGTCCCTCCTATTGACTATTCCAATCTTCCTTGTCTTTTCTATGTTAAAAATTTTGTCATTTATTCCAAGATGCCTTTATACACCTCCCCTAGCAAATTTTATTATTTATCCATGCTATATACTGCTTTTGCACTGTAAAATAAATTTATGATAACTCTTTAAACTTGTGTCATTATACAACAGAAGATCATGAGCTACTGTATTGCTCATTGGAGAAGTGTGTAAAACCTATAGTAGGTGCTCAAGAAATGTTTGTCAAATAAAGTAGAACAAGTAGACAGGACCAAAATTATAAAATAGTATGTGAAATAAGAAAAAAAGTATTACTTAGACAGAATAGAGTTAGTTCTGTTGGTGCAGTATCCATCAATTAAGAACATAAATTGTGTGCAAGTGGATCTTGTGAAACATAAAACTAATACAAATTAATGAATACCAGTCACACAATCTTTCACAAATGTTTAAGGGACATACCTTCTCTGTACGAGATATTCTTCTAAGTGTTTGAAAGTTTGGTACAATAATGTGTAATACTTCCTTTTGCCTAAAAAAACACTCCAGTATTTCAAAATGAAATTTGATGCTTTAAGCAAATGTCTAAAATGATAGATATATTTAAATGTTACATTACCACAGTTATTTCTATTTTTCAGAAACACTTAAAGAAAACAGTTTAAGTGAAATCTGTCTTTTTTTAAAATAAATGCACTACAGTATTTTAACACACAGTTGTTAATTAGGTGATTAATTTGTAGACAATACCTTTAAATTTTGATACTGGCTAATAAAATCTAAAAATGACTCAGTTAGCAAATTACTAAGAACTTTAAGGAAACTAAGAGGTACTTAAAATTGCCAGTCTGCCATTTGACACAACTATAACATTGCAGGCATACTATTACTTCTTTTGCCAGTCTGTGTGCCTATGATTGCCACATTGTAATTGTAACAGAAGGGTTATTAAGTATTTCTGCCCACAGTGCCAAACTGTAGCAAAATTAGGGTAGTTCTGGTGTCATTGTTGTGATTCACAATGGATACATCATTATTTTGCAAATCTTAAAAAATTTGACAAAATAGAGAATGTATTATTCATCAATATAGAAACAGTAAGGTGAATATCATGTATTTCTATAAGTGTAGCTGTGCTCCTAGAGATTCTAGACCTGGGGAAAGAAGCAGGCTGTTAACTCTATTGGGAAGATGTTTGCAATGAAATGAGGTGATTATAATGCAAATAACTGAGATGAGGAAACAGTGATGCTTATAATCCCTAGCAAGTTCAGCATAAAGAATTTGAAGATAAAGAGCAATGAAAAGCCTACTTCTGAAATTTAATGATTAATTCCAAGGGCAATTCATAGAGAGTACAAATAGTGTTAAAAGAAGGAAAATTACTGCATATCCAGGAAATCAAAGACTAAAGTTTGAAACTACAAGTTGGCTCCCATTTCTAATATCCAGATCATCATTATAAGGATCACATAATGATATTCAATAGTAAAAATGTGATTGAACATATGAATAAATAACAATAATCTTCAAAGCAGTAAAGCAATCACATGAATAGGAATCTAATGTAGAGCTAATGTATATTTTATTCCATATGCTAATATATGTGTGTCATATATACACTGTATGGTAAATTAAATAATGTATAAATATTTACAAATAAATGAATATACTTATTACATGTATACCTTGTTGGAGAATATAATCTAATGAAACAAACCAGAGTATGTATATTGGAGGTTGGATCATACATAAGATAGCCTATGATAAGATAACAGATTAAAATCACATGAAGATAGAGATTTTTCCTCAGGGAATCTTTGAATTCTTTGTGGTAAACATGCCAGAAGCACCAAGGTCTTCTAAGACATCAGTGTCATCATTGTTATTAAGAAATACGCTATTTTGAACACATCACAAATATTTATTCTTTGTATTTTTGCAAAAACTCTATGAGACAGGGTCATGTGCCTTTTAATGATTAGAAAATAGAGCCCAGAGTAGTTTAGTAATCATCAAGATTACATAGCCAATAGATTATGAAAATCAGTATTTAAAATTAGTCATAGATAAAATTGATAAAACTATTGATGCTTTAGCAATTATATTTTATAACCTCAATGAATCCATTGACTTGAACTCAATTGAATTAAAAGTCTCTATTGCTTAAATATTAAAAAACATAAGTGTAATCAAAATTAGTCTCACTTTAGGCATAATGTAAGAGATAGTATTCAAATTCAATTTAAAATTTGAACCACCAAATAAAAGAAAATAGGACTTCCTGTCATCTCTGGAACCTTTCTGCTTTACAATTTAAATTTTAATATCTAAATTTAATCCCAAATACTTATATTTATATCATTTCCTTTATTCCATTTTTCTCTCATTCAATCTTATTACCTAAGTAACCCATTGGTTAATCTTTTGAACTGCATCATATGTCTATTGAAAATGAGTAGATGAATATATGAATAACTGAGCACCATAGTAAAAGGTACAGAAGCAGAAATGAGCACTTAAAATATGAATAATTTCAGGCATAATGGCACATGCCTGTGATATCAACACTCTGGGAAGCAGAGGATTGCAAGTTCAAGTTCAAGCCCAGCCTGGACAACTTAGAGATTTGGTGAGTCACTATCTTAAATTAAGAAAAGAATTTAAAAGAGCTGATGATATATCTTGTGCAAAGGCCTGTAAAGGTGTCCAATAGCCAGTGCCACAAAAAGAAGAAACTGAATTTATTGTTTTACTCAAAGTAAAATGAAGTCTTTACAATATGCATTAAGGATGCACATGGGCACATGAGCCTCCTCTACACTTCTAATGTTTCTGCCCTCTCTCCAGATGTGCTATCTTGTTTCAAACACACTGACAGCTTTTTTCCCACAAATATTGTATGCAAACTTGCCTCAATCCTGTGTTCTACCTTGTCTACCTATTGAAAAAGTATCTTCTTTCTTTTAGCCTTTGTTTATATCTTCCCTTCTTAATAAGAAAATTCTGACTACACAGCTTAATGCTACAACCTATCCCCTTCACCCTAGCCAGAACATTCAACTAACCTTACTTTACTGTGGTTTTTTTCCCTAGCATTACCAGAGACCATGGACTGAACTCACTAAAACTGTGAATCAAAATAAACCTCTCCTTCAGTTTGCTGGTATTGTGACCCAGTGATTATAGAGTAATAAAGAAGTTGGTATCAGTAATGGAGTCACTGTTTTATTTTCCCTGACCATGTGCTTTAAAAGCCTTTGGAAAGGGCTTGAGGGAGAAGTTTAGAAATGTTTGAAGATTCGGGCTGGGAAAGTCTTCAAAGGTTTTGAGCAGTAATTGATGAGTGATATAGGTATGATCCCAGGAGACCAGAATATAATAATGGAGAAAGTAAAAGCCAGTCTCAGGGGGTTCCAGTTGAGAACAGGACTTCAGTGACAGTTGGACTTGAGGTTGTATATACTACACATTGGTAGAAAATCTGTCTACATTTTATCAATGTCATGAGACTCTCAGGAGACAGAGATTAATTAATTATCCTAATGAAAGAAACTTCAAGAAAACCCAACATTCAGGCTGCAGCATAGGTACTGCTAGCTATTCTTAACCATGTTTATAGTAAGAATCAGGACCTAAAAGCAGAGCTGAAAGATTTGAATCTTGACCAGAAAGTAGATGCCTGTAAAGTTGAGGCAAAGAAGAGTGTGGTTACTGAGAGAGTTAGCATTAAAAGAAGGCCAAGTAGTTTGTATCAGTAAAATAATAAAACATGGCAGGAAGGAATTTCAAGAATTAATCAGAACCTAACTTCTGTAGACTTAAGTTTGTAAAAGAGTAAACTTTATAAAAAAAACTTTTGCTTTGAAAAGAGAGTTCTAGGTTGTCTTTCTCATTCAGAGATGGAGAAGGAAATATTTCCCAGAGTTCTGTAACCCACCCATTCAGGCTGCTGCAGCCATGATTCAAGGAAGCTCAAGATGCAAGTAGACTTTTATATCATTCTCATGGTACTGCTTTTTTTTGGGGGGGGGTGTTGTTTTTTGCTTTGGGGTTTTTCTTTTAGCAAGCAGAATTCAAGTGTTCTGAGGTCATGGAAGTTTCTACCTAGATTTCAAAAGAAGTTCCGGAAGTTCAGGCAAAATTGTGGAACAGGATCATAATCCCTGCCAAGACATCATAATCAGACAGTTCATGAATGCGTGAGATTGAAGCTGAAAGTAAAATGGAGACTCTGGAAAATTGGAGATGCCAGGAATGTTGAATATCTTCTGAGCAAAGACACAACCAGTAACTTCACCCAGTCCAAGTGAGAGGAGATGTAGGCTGCAACCAGCCAGCCCCTACAGGTAAGGATGCCCAAATACCATAGAACTTACATCTAATCACATCTTGTCATAGGTAGTGAGCATGCAACTACAGAATATAACGTTTCCCTTGTGGAGTGTTAGTCTTGCATTGGATCAATTTCTTTCTATCCCATTTTCCTCCCTTTTGGAATGGGAACGTTTACCCTTCACCGTTGAATGGTAGAAGCATTTAACTTTCTTTTTTACTTTTACAGAGTCTTACAACTAGCAGCTTGTCTTGAGTCTCAGAAGACATTTTTGACTTGGACTTTTCACCAATACTGAAACTGTTAAGACATTGACAAGACTAAATCTATTTTCCATAATGAGCTTTTAAGGAAAGAGGTAGAATGTTATGGTTTAGATCTGAAATATTCCCTCAAAATCTTACATACAAGTTTGGGGCCTATTTGGAAGGGATAGGTTTCTGGGGGCATGATTTGGCTGGTTGTATTCTTTTCTTGATGTCTTTCTAGTTTTCAATTTTCTAGCCACCATGATGTGAGCAGGTTTTCTCCACCTGGACCTTCCATCATATAGTTTGTGTTTTGGAGCTGGCTGATCAAAGATTAAACTCACTGAAACTGAGAGACAAAATAATATCACCTCCTTTAAGTTTAAGAATATTTTTGACAAGATTTTGTAACTTGAATCAGAGAAAGATACTGTCAGTGGTACGACAAACAACAACAACAACAACAAAATAAATAAATACATACATAAATAAATACAGATATATACATATAGAAACTGCAAGCCAAAAATCAAACAGACTTAAGAGTCAAGCTTACAATTTGGAAAAATAGAGAAAAAAATACAAATGGAACAGTATTTAAAGGAGAGATCAATAGTACTTGGTGTCTCGATAATGATAGAGAATTCTGAGATGTTTCAGCAAATATTTTTATTGTCTCTCTGCTATAAAACTACATTTTAGCATTTTTATATTATTATTTGTGACTTTTCCTCATTATCATATGAGTTACAAATTTCAAGATTTTAATTTCTGGAACAGGATCTTAACACAAAAACAAGCCAAAAGATATGCAATCTAAAAGCCATGTGATGGAGCAAGTAGAATAAAGATGAAAAAAATCCTGATAAAGACAGTTTTGTATTTTATATGATTGTACTATTAAATTTCCTATTTTTTGCCAAGTTCCAAACTTCATAGTAACAGAACTAATGATTATGCATATCTATATATCTAAAAGTACTTTCAATGTTGAATGAATGTTTGCTTTCTGAATTTGTCCTAAATTATTCTCTCGTTATCTGGTATCAATTTAGAAAGAAAAGAAAAATACCAAAAGGATGAAAAGAATAGGACATTGATAAATGAAAATGTGTTCACTATGTATATTGAGATACCAACAGAAATTTTGTAAAGTAAGTAAATTGCGTACAAGAAAACTTGTAATATCACCCTTATGTATCCTAAGAAAGGATCAAATGACTTAGAGATTTTACTGAGTAAATTAACACTGTAGCATGACTACTAATTTCCAATTTCACTTAAAAATTTCTAAATACTATGCCTTTCAAGTTTTTAGGAAGATAGCAATTTTTCCACTCCAAATAGACTAATTTCACAAAATATATGGGGCACATCAGAAATTTCAGGTCAAAATGGTTAGTTTATATTGACAATGATGAAAGGATTAAAATGATCAAGATGGAATATGTAAATACAAAAGAAAATTTATAGTAGATATGTTGATTATGTAAATTAGATTATTCACTTTGATGCACTCACATGATATTTGGAAGGCAGAAAAGGGGAATATTTTCTTTATAATTACAAAAACATTTGAATATTTATATTGTCTTCACCTGGGTTCTTGTTACTTGCTTTGTGAATGATTGTGGAAGGATTGGCAAAAGTGGGATAATTTCCAGATTGAGGTATAGTGATGTGATTTTGGGTCAAAGTTTTCAAGGGCAGACCCCTAATAGCTTGCTTTCTAGTGTAACTGCTCCTAGTAGGTCACACAGTCCTCCTGAGTAGTCTCAGGAAAGCCAGTCTAGAACATCTTTTCCTGTCCTGCAAATGATTTTTTTAATAAACTAACTCCCTATACTAAACCATTTCCACCAAGAGGGATAAAATGATTTCAGTTTCCTGAAGCTAAATTTGCTTAAATTTATCATTGTCTTGAAAGTCGTATGGAGGAAAAAAATTGTGAAAATTATTCAATTTTTGATATATATATAAGAAATTGCATTGTACTTTTCTTCTTACTATAGTTATAGACCTCTAAACTTAAAATCATCGTATCAAAAGCCTATGGAGAGCACATATACATTTGAAATACAGTAGTTTCCAACTTATAGAACATTTTGAGAGCCCTCAGATGTTCATTCTCTGCTATGTGTGCACTGAGGTATAATGTTAACCAAATATCATTAGTGATATTACATAGATCTGCTCTTCATTTTCCCATCTTTCCCAATACTACAATCAGTCTCAAATTCTTTTGTCTGACTTTCAAAATCCAATCCCACTTTTAAAATGTATTTTAAATGTTTTATAGTCTATAGAAACTTCATTTTATATACTGTCAAAATATGCATTTTTAACTTTATCACAAAATAATGCTATCCTTTAAATCATATTACATAGTTTTTTACAGAGTATAATTTTCTAATAGGATCTTGACTCTTTCAGATGTTTTGAACTGCTATTCATCCACACTGCCAAACTAGCGCACTTTCTTTATATGTTGCAGTGATGGTTGATCAATTATTTAAGTAAAAACAAAAGGAAAACAGTAAAAACAAATAGATATATATATTTATATATATAAATAAAATTTTACAGTGGATAAATTAAATTGAAGGAAGATTGTTTCAGTGATGAAAATGTGACTCATTGTTTTCTTCCTAAATTATGTTTTAGTTTTCTTGATTTACTTAGTTTTTCTTGATCTTATACGTTAACAGTTTTGTACAGTATAATAGAGAAAAAAGAACAGAATAATCTAGTTTAGTTAAGAATTCACTTATAGTAACAATACCATTGAATTTACTATTGTACTACAGTAAATTACATAAATGTTTGCCAAAATGCATGTGTGATATTTAAACATACTACTAGTCCTTTTAGTTAGCAAATTTCATAAGAGTTATTAGCTCACCAACTGGGTGAAGTCCTTTATTTAAAACTAAAGCAAATAAAGCTTACTTTACAATCTACCATTTGGGACTTGCTTGAATGAGAAAGAATAAGCACACATCAAGAAATTTTCCTTTCTGGAAAAACAATCTCAAAACTAAACTGTATTAAGCTAATTAATACTATATTTGGCAACAAATAAAATAAAATGTACATCTGTAGAAAGAGCTAAAACTGCTTACCTTCATTTGATTTCTAATTAAGTCTATCAACATCTATGATGATGGAAAAAATGGTCAACAGTAGAGAAATAAAACAAATTTTTTCCCTAAAACTTAAAGAGATTTTGATACATTCAATATTTTAATGATGATCATCTCATTAGACCTATATAGATTTAAAATTACATTTTAATATCCACATATTAATTAAGGGCATCCCTTGAAAAATGTTTATGTCCATAGGAGCTTGTTCTGTTGTTGCACAGACAATATAAATTGGTGTTGAATAAATAAACTCAGCTTCATCTTTTACTCCTCCAATATAGTGTTTATGAAATTCACTACTTACTTTTTCCATTTTACCAAGAAAGAAAGCCTGACTATCTTTTCTATATATTTTTTGAATAAAAATATTATAAAAACATTAAGGAATGAAGTATAAATTAAAAGTACCCAAAACTTTAAAATGAAATCTAGCAGAGTAAGACCAAAAGAGAAATTACATTGTATTTCCCAATGTAGTCTGTATATAATAAAAAGGTAATTTAGTCTTGATATTATCTTTGTGGTTCAAAACACCAGATAATTTTGGAGGAGGTGTTACAAAGAACAATAACCATTCTCTAAGGAAATCTACCCTGCTTTAGCAAATTTCAAAAGTTAAAAACAAATTTCATATCTCAACTTTGACACTTTCTGTAGTGAATGATAATCCAGAGTTTTAACTCAATTAACTTAAATATCTCAGAAAGAAGGAAATAAGACTTATGTCACTGGAGAAACAGTACATACATATTCTTTTTCACAGAGAGTGTTTTAAAGATGTGATAATCTCATTATATCCCTTCCATAATGAGATATCACACATAAGTGAGAACCTTAATAATGTTAAGAGATAATCAGGATTCTTGTAAGATTTAGTATCAATCTCAAAGACTTCTATTGCTCAATAATTCTATTATTCACTTGATCTTAATGGAATTAAAATTTATCAAAGGACATATGGAATTATGAACTGATGTTGAGATAATGTTTTATCAAATAGAATTTTTTTGTATATATTTCTCAAATTTTGTTCTCAAATACTTAAATTTTTTTTTCATTAATTATATTTTACTGGTACATTTTAGGTATACAATGCAGTTACATTCATTATTGGGATCTTTACATGATATATCTTGGTTCTTATTTTTTCCCCTTCCCCTTCCCTCCCTTCACCCCTCCTCCCTTCCCTATTTACAAAGAAAGACTTTGTTTCCACATTTTTCTTTTTCTCGTATTTTTTTCTTTTTCCTTCTTTTCTTTCCTCTACCCCTCTCACTTCCACTACTCTTTTAGACCTTTTCTTCCTGTAAAATGGAGTACTGCTCAGCCATAAAGAATGAGAAACTAGAGATATTTATAGCTAAGTGGATGCACATTGAGGCCATAATCCTAAGTGAAATAAATAGGACACACGTGTAAATACCAAATAGTTTCTCTGGTGTGAAAAACTAAAAGTGTAAATAAATATATTTTATATATATTCATTTTGGAAACTTTATTAACTTGGAAGTTCCTTGCATCAGACATCAAGTCTTATTTGCCTTCAGTCTTTTCCCTGGAACTAAACTCATAATTAAATCCTATAATAAATTATTGATTACCTCATTAAAATAATTCATTCCAGGGTATATTAGTAGTTTTCAATGATGAAACATAGTCCAGCCTTTCATTCTCCAGTGGTATCAATAATAATAAAAGTAAACTCTGACCTCAGTTTAAGACTTTATTTAGGAGAAAAATGACTGGCATTCAACCAAGAACCTCTATGCCCTAGAATTCCCTTAACCAAATAGAGTCAAATCCTCATATCTACCTCTGCACACATTAAAGAAGTTCATAGGCTATATCTAATTGTGTGATTATTTCATTATGCTTTCCCTTCTTTACTAGAATAGGAACATCTATAAAAAGGAGCTTCCATTGGGTCACATTGCATTTGACTTTAACAGGACTTGAGTAATACTGTATTTTTGTGTATGTGTATATATATATATATATATATATATATTTTGTATATATATAATATATATAAAGGAAAGGAGAGGAGCTCTTAAAATTTATTGCTCATTTAATAAACAAACGCTTTATTAATTCAATCTGTCACCTAGAGCACGTTCTTCCTCTTCACATCTCACCCTCGTAGCACATTCACCAATTGCATGCACTTAAAAAAGATGGTTGGCAGCAGTTGGGGGGGTAGTTTCTACAGAGGCTACATTTTCTGTCTTTGGGCCAGAAGTCTAGGTCCCTGATGTAAAGTAAATGGTGTTGAAGACATGGTATGGGCCACAAAATCTCTAATAGATCTTTATGCCCAGGGCTTTGAAAAGCAGACTTGGTCCCATTTTTACGGTGTGAAGGTAGCATTGAACAAACTATGCCATAAAGACTACAAATTACTTACCCTTTTAACATATATTTCTTTTGCAGAGTTACTGTGGTTATATTGGTTTGGAAGACTCACAGATTTCTTTGTATGAGGACTTACTTCTGGAAACCTTCAAATATTAGCACTACTGTTTCTACAGAAATAGAAATCAGTCTGCAGAATTTGCCAAACATGTAAAAACTGTAAATTTTTTAAAAATTAATTTTATTGGTACATTTTAGGTACACAATATAAGGACATTCATCATTGGAATTTGCACCTTTACATAATCTCTATTGGTTCTTATTTTTCCCTCTTCCCCTGCCCTCCTTTCAACCCCTCCATCCCTCCCTATTTACAAAGACTTTGTTTCCATTTTTTCATTTTCTCATATTAATTCCATTCCTTTCTTTCCTTTCTCCTACCTCTCCCATTTCCCCTTTGCCCCTTTTCTTCCTATTTCACATTTTCTACTATATATTTTGATCCTTAATTACACTTTCAGTTTCTCAAACCGGAGAAACTATTCACTATTTACACATGTGTGTCCTACTTATTTCACTTAAGAGTATCGCTTCAATGTGCATCCATTAGGTATAAATGTCTCTAATTTCTCATTCTTTATGGCTGAGTTGAACTCTGTTTTACTTAAAAACTCACATTTTCTTTATCTAATCTCTAGTTGTTGGGCAATTGGGCTGTTTCCAAGTTTTATCGCTTACAAACTGTGCTGCTATAAACATGGGTCCACATATATTGCTGTCGTATGATTCTTTTAATTCTTTTGGAAAGATAGCCAGTAGGGGAATACCTAGGTCTAATGGAACCTCCAATCCTAGTTCTTTGAGGTCTCTCTATACTGATTTCCATAGTGGTTTTCCAGTCTACACTCCGACCTACAGTGGAGAAGTGATCCTTTTTCCCTATATCTCTGCCAGCATTTGTTATTGGCTGATTTCATGATAGCAGCCATTCTTACTGGGGTGAGATGGAATCTCAGCATTATTTTAATTTGCATCTCTTGAATGACCAGTGATGTTGACAATCATATATATGCACCAAATACTAGGGCACCCAACTACATAATACAAATACTAACGGACATGAAAAATAAAATAAGCTCTAATACAATAGTAGTGGGGAATCTCAATGCCTCACTGTAACAAATAGATAGATCTACTAGACAAAAAATAAACAACAAAATACTAGAACTCAATCAAACTCTTGAACAAATGAACTTGACAGATATTTACAGAGTGTTCCACCCCCCAAAATCATAATAAACATTCTTTTCAGCTACACACAGGTTGTTCTCCAAAATAGATCACATACTTGCTCATAGAACATGTTTAAGTAAGTGCAAAGAAATTGAAGTTATCCCCTGTATATTGTCAGACCATAGTGTGATGAAATTGGAAATCGATATCAAAAGAAACGGCAAGAATTTAATAAACACATGGAAACTGAACAACACACTTCTGAATAACCAATTGGTCACAGGGGAAATTAAAGAAGAAATCAGACAGTTTCTACAATTAAATGTCAATGTCAATACAACATATTGGAATCTATGGGACACAATGAAAGCAGTCTTAAGAGGGAAATTCATAGCAGTGAATATTCATATTAGAAAAACAGCAAGCTCAAATAAACAACCTGATGCTGAACCTCAAGGTTCTAGAAAAAGATCAGGACAAACCCAAAGCTCATACAAGGGAGGAAATTATAATGGTCAGGGGAGAAATCAATGTAGTGGAAACTAAGAGAATGATACAAAAAATCAGTGAAGCAAAGAGTTGGTTCTTCAAAAGAATAAATAGTGTAAGTTTTAAATATTATCTTATTATTTTTGAAGCAGCTGATCATATCTCCAGAAACTATCAATATTTCATTGAATGTTGGGCCATTAACTTGAAGTGCACACACCCAGAAATAATAGTCTACTCGAACTACCCTTCAATTTATACTCATGAAGATAATAAAGGACCCCCAACAGGAGTCACAGTGTCTGATTCTACACCCTAGTTATGTTTTTATCATTTTACCATGAAAACTCATGATGTATGTATTCTACTTTTTATTTTACAATCTGTACAGAATGCCAATATCAGGCTGTATAGATGTGTGTTCATATATTTGATGTGTGTGTGTATATATATATTTGAAAATAAATGCTAGTGTATGAATTACTGGAATTATTTCATTGAAATTGAAGTGAAATTATATAATTCAACTACTAAACACATATTTAATTATTCTTTCAAATGGATTAATAACAATTTGGTTAAATATTCAAAACATCTAAGTTGAAATAACAAAAATAAAATAACATGGTATATCAGTACTATTTTAAGGGATGATAATTGCTTTAAATACAGTTTATTATCAAATTTATAAATCATAAAATTAGTGATGTCATTATTTTATTTTCATAACTGTTTGAATAATTTTTCACAATCATTTTCAGTAACCCCTTAGAGGTGTGAATCTTTGATACTGGAATAAGCAAGTGTAATGAGTTTTGTTTCTCAACTGTGTGAACACATATTCAGGGTAGTTTTTTGCAAAGTGTTCTTACATCATGGCTTTTTAAACTTTTTTATTCTTCTTTAAGAATAATTAGATTCTTGCCTTTATTTGAAAATGATGATTCATGGATGTTTTCAAAGATGGAGGTAAGCATTTTCAAACATTGGAGAATACACATATATGATAAGATTTACTAACCTTGACACATCCACTAAAAATAAAGTTATGATGTTAACACAATGTGATTGCTGGAAAAAAATAATTTTGCAACCAGATGCTTTGCCTTGAATGTGCTGAACTTACTTCTTTGCAAAATAAATACAATGCTGCCTCTTTTCTTTAGGTCTTTATCATTTTTCCCCTTTATTTTGGATAAACTGGAGAGTTTCAGAGTAATCATTTAAAAATGAATCCTCAAACATAAACGAGTAAGAAATATTTACTACAATGCTACTTAGTATATGGTTTTGTTGTTGCTGTGGTTGTAGGGTTTTTTTGTTTTGTTTTGTTTTGTTTTGTTGTTTTTTTGAGACCAGGTCTTGCTCTGTGGTTCAGGCTATTCTTGAGCTCACTATGTAGCCCAGGCTGGCCTCAAACTTGCAGAAATCCTCCTGCCTTAGCTTCCTGAGTGCTGGGATTACAGGTTTGTGTTACCATGCCTGGCTCTTAGTATATGGTTTTAATAAGTATTTTGTTTTAGTTTGGTTTGCTTTATAACTTACAGTAATGCTCGCTTATCTGAGAGGGATATATCTCAGGGGAAGGTTGGAAATATGGAGACTATATGTAAACATATATATATTATTTCCTATGTATATATATGCTAAATCTTAATTATAATTTATAAATTATTTATAGTAAAAGACTTTAAAATGTAATAATAAAAAGTACAATATGACAAAATACTCTAATAAATGTCATGTGAATGTGGTCTACCTCCTATTATGATACTTTATTTCCTTAAACTTATCTTTTTTTTGTAAAGGTGTTGAGATGATAATAAGCATATGCGATGAGATGAAACTAGGTGAATGACATGGACATAGTGATACTGTGTTTGGCTACTACCGACCTTTTGAGTATAATGCAGAAGAAAGTTCATTTGACTTCAGTGATTGAACCCATAATGTCACAGTTGGCTGTAACAAAGCACAAAAAGAAAAACCTCTCACATAAGGGGACACTATTTTATTTTAAGAAGAAATATCTGAGATAATTTCCTGATGTTTAAATTCAATAGCAAATTATTGATTTTTTTTAATAAATCAATTCTACCAGAAAAAGCACACACACACACATACACACACACACACATACACACACATTTTCATTTTGTCCTATCATCTGGCAGTGAACTATTAAAGAGAAATGTAGGTTACTTTACTGGTTTTGTAATTAAGGAGTCATAAGACAATCAAATAAAAGATATACTAAAAATAAAACAATATAAATAAGTAGGTAAATAAATATAAAAATTTATTATAAAAGAAAACTAATGTCAAAATGCATCCTTAGTAGCTGCTTCTCACCCTGAAAGAACTTTGGATTCAGCACAAATATAATTTAATACAATACTAGTTTCAGATACCAGAAGTTCTAGAGCAACCTATTAATGAGAACTCCTGCATAAATCCTGGTGTATATATATGAATATAACTAAGAATGTGCTATATTGTCAAAATGTTACTTTTCAAAAAAAAAGAGGTAATAATAACAGTAAACAATGAAAAGTAGTCAAACAACAGACATGGACATGCATCTATAAATAGAAAATTTTTGACTGTAATAGATACATATAAAGTAAAGTGTTAATTTAGGCTACCAGATTTCCCATTATGGCTTTTCTGAAGACTTTGAGAGAAGCTATTATATCCTTTCTATCCCAACTTGTTACAGCTGTTCTTCTATAAAAAGAAATCTTTTATGTTAATGCTCAAATTTGTAAGAGCTATCCTGTAACCTCCAACTTGAAACTAAGTAGAAAACAAGAAGATAATCAACAAGCCATTCAACTCTATTTATGCAATTGACTAGATTATATTTACTGGAATTTATTTTCCTTTATATACTTTAAAAATATTTTTCTTCAGTTATTAAAAACAACAACCAGTTATAGCATTGCAGTTATCTTAATGTCGAAATTTAAAGAGAAAGGCTGGCAAAATTTTAAATAGAAGGAGAAAACAGTAATTAACTAGTCAGCATTACCTTCCTTTAGAACTCCAAATAAGTTTAATTATTCAATAATTCAGAGTCACAAGGTAGCTTCGCGCAGTTTAAGAGTAAAAGTTATTGTTTCTTCTTATGCAGCTTGTATCTCAGTGGGGAAAAAAAGAAACCAAATATACGATATTTTGTCAGTAATCATTGAGAAATAGGCAAAATAATAAATTTTTAAAAAGGAAATCTCTCTTCAAAAATGTATTTTTTGGCTCAAGAGTTTATAAGCAATGAGTCATGCATATTTATCATCCAATGATTCTCCAAATAACCCTAGTTTAATGTCATCTGATATTATAATGATTTTTTAAAATTTTTATTCAGCATATAAAAATACAAAAACAACTCAAAATTTCAGTAGATTAGTAGATTTTGCAAATTTCTTTTGTAACTTCCCCAATATTAGGCATGGGAGGAGAATTATGTCCAATATGTTGTAACTTTCAGGCCATTGTCTTGCTTACTCAGCTGTTATTTCTTGAGTAAAAGTTTAAAGAGCACGATTCCAGCCTCATGGAAAATAAAAAAAAGGCAATGGCAGACTCATGGTAGAGACCCTGCTCATAAGTGACATTTGTCTTTTCCACTAATATTTAGGTGGCCAAATCAAGGACACAATGGTACACAGTGACAATGAACGTGAGAAAGATAATCTTATTCTAAAGAGAACAGCAAGAGATTGGGCATAACAATATGATCTCAGTCAGGAGCTACTCATTTTCTTACCCATAAATAGATATTTTCATCTTTTCCTCGACTAAAATATTCCCTCTATTAAAAAAGTCCAATCTAATCCTGACAGTGGCTTAATGTCCAGAATCTCACAGTAGTATGCTGATTGGTTGTGACTTAATGCCTCTTGTTGTTAATACTCATGAAACAAAAAACCTAAGTATCTGCAGTCTGCATACTCAGCACACAATGGTGAAACATTGAGAGGAAATCTACTGTAGTCACTGATTTGAAATACAGTAAAGATGGTAGGCACTTCACATGGCTATCGGCCCATAGAAATAGTAGACACTTTCCTGGGCAAAGGTTCTGGAAACTAAGAGAGGGAATGCTCCTTTACCAGTATAAATGAATCTTTTCTTATTGTGTGTGATCTGTTTCTTGGAATACCTTTTCAGTTTATTGTTCTGCACAACTCTGTTTCCTCATGGAGTAATCTTTACTTTTCCATTATCATTTGATGAACTATGAATGAAGTGTTATCCTGTGCCTGAGCAATTTTCTTGGTACTGGGGATCGAACTCAGGACCTTGCGCTTCTGAGGCAGGTAGCGGAACCACTGAGCAATTTTCTTCAGCTACTCCCCCTGCCCATACAAGGTTAGAGGCCATAATGGATTTTTTTCATTAAGTTCTTTTATTGGTACATTTTAGGTATACAGTTCATTTACATTTATCATTGGGTGTTTGTACCTGAACATGATGTATCTTGGTTCTTATTTTTCCCCATTACCTGTGAGCCCTTCACCCCCTCCACCCTTCCCTATTTATGTAGACATCATTTCCATTTTTTTTTCTTTTCTCATAATTTTTCCTTTCCCTTCTTTCCTTCCCCCTTCCCCTCCCTTCACCCCTTCGTCTTTGGACCTTTTTTCCTATTTCAAATTATCCATTATTCATTTTAACCCTTGTTGATACTATCAGTTTCTCACACTAGAGAAACTATTCAGTATTTACATATGTGTGTCCTATTTATTTCACTTAAGAGTATGGCCTCAATATGCACCCCATAATGGATTCTTAAGATTTTTGATTTTTTATCTTATTAGTACATATTTGGAGTTCATGCAGTTTACAATCATCTTGGGTAATGGTTACATGCATATACCACAACTTGTTTATTTTTTCTATCCTCTTTCCTTTTTTCACCCTTCTTCCCTCCTCTTCCAATTTCCCTGTCCCACTTTTCATTCTTGTAGATGTTATTAGTCTTAGCTCATGTTATGTCATATAACGTTTACATTAATTGACTTTATAAGATTCCTATACATGGCATATCTTTATTCTACTTATTTCCTCTTCCCTTCCTACTCACCCCTCATACTTTTTCCCTTGTACCGCTTTCCTATTGCAAGAGATCCTTCTCTTTGTCAACTTCTATCCATCCTTTATTATTCTCTTTGTTTATACTTTGTCTCACTCAAATGAGAAGTACCATAAGGTTTTTAAGCTTGTGTGCCTGGTTAATTTCACTCAACATTGTATTTTCCAGGTGCATCCTTTTTCCTAGAAATGTCTCAAATCTTTCATTCTTTATAGCAGAGTAATATTCCATTATATATAGATACCACATTTTCTTTATCCAGTCATTTGTTGATGGGTATCCAAGCTGTATGCAGGATTTAACTATTACCAGTTGCACTGCTATAAACATTGGTATGCATGTATCCCTGCATTGTGATGTCTTAAGGTCTTTGGAGAAGATACCTAGCAGGGAGATCACTGGGTCATGAAGAATTCCTGATTTTAATTCTTTGAGAAATCTCCATACTGACTTCCATAATGATTGTACTAGTTTACGTTCCCACCAACAATGAAGGAGGGTTCCTTGCCAGTATTTGTTATTGCTTTATTTCTTAGTGATTGCCATTCTTTCTGGAGTAAGATGGAATCTTACCATTGTTTTAATTTTGCATTTCTCTAATGGTCATAGATGTTGAGCATTTTTTTTCATGTATTTGTTGACCATTTGTATTTCTTCTGTGAAGTGTCTATTCACCTGGATCTTTAATTTTAGGTGCTTTAATTTTTTGAATTCTTTCTATGTTCTAAATATTAGTCCTCTGTCAGAAGAGTACCTGGAAAAAATTTTTTTCCCATTCTGTTGTCTCTTGACTCTACTGACTCATTTGTTATACAGAAGCTTTTTAGTTTGATATATTCCCATTTGTTGATTCTTGTTATTTGATGTGCAGTTGAGGTTCTGTCTAGAAAATCTTTCCTTGCACTTACACCTTCAAGTGGTTTACCTATTTTATTTTCCAGTAGGTTTAATGTTTCTATTTTAATTTAAGATCTTTGATCCAGTTTTGCTTTAATTTAGTATATGGTGAGAGATAAGGGTCCAATTTCATTCTTCTACAAACACAAAACCAGGTTTCCCAGGACCACTTGTTGGATAGGCTGTCTTTCCTCCAACATATGCTTTTGGCCCCTTTGTCAAAGATCAAACAGCTGAATATGTCTGGGGAGGTTTCTGTATCCTCAACTCTGTTCCATTGATCAGCATATCTGTTTTTGTTCCATTTCCATACTGTTTTTTATCACTATTGCTTTGTAGTAGAGCTCAAAATCAGGCATTTCTATGCCTCCTCCTCTGCTCTTATTGCCCAAAATTTTTTGCTATTCTGAGTCTCTTGTGGTTCCATATGAAATTTAGAATTGTTTCTTCTAGATCTGTAAAGTATCCTGTTAGTATTTTGATTGGAATTTCATTGAATCTGTATAGCAGTTTGGGGAGTATGGCCATTTTGACAATTTTGATTTTGCCTATTAAGGAGCAGGGCACATTTTTCCATTTTCTAAAATATTCTTCAGTCTCCTTTTTCAGTGTGCTGTAGTTTTCTTTGTAGAGGTCTTTCACTACCTTGATTAGGTTAATTTCTAAGTAGTTCATTTTTCTTTAAGCTACTATGAATGGTATCATTTTCATAATTTCCTCTTAACCCCATTCATTGTTGGTGTACAAAAATGCTAGTGATTTTTTCATGTTGATCTTGTATCCTGCTACATTGCTGAAGTTCATCATTATTTCTATGAGCTTTCAGGTGAAGTTCTTTGGGTCTTCTACATAGAGTATCATGCGATTTAGAAATAATGATAACTTGAATTCTTCCTTTCTTATCTGTATTCCTTTTATTTCCTTCTCTTTTCTAATTGCTGTGACGAATATTTCATATATTATGCTGAATAGAAAAGGTGATGGTGTACATCCTTGTCTTATTTCTGATTTTAAGAGAAATGTTTGCAGTTTTTTGCCATTTAATATGATACTGGCTGTCATATATATTTTTATCATATGCAATTACGATCATTCTATTCCCACTTTCTTCAGAGTTTTCATCATAAAGGATGTTGAATTTTATCAGAAGCCTTTTCTGGATCTATTGATATGATCATATGGTGTTTGGCCTTGCTTCTGTTTATTACATTTGTTGATTTACTTATTGAACCATCTTTGCATCTCTGAGATGAAACCTACTTAATCATGATATATCATCTTTTTTGATAACGTGCTGCATTCTATCTTGTTGAGGATTTTTGCATCTATGTTCATTAAGAAACTGGCCTATAGTTTTGCTTTGTAGTTGCATCATTATTCGGTTTTGGGATCAGGGTCTTATTGGCTTTCATAAATGAGTTTGGGAGCACTTCTTCCCTTTCAATTTCTTTGAAGAAGTTGAGAAGTATTGGTGATACAACATCCTTAAAGGTTTTGTATAATGCGACAATGAATCCATCAGGTCCTGGGCTTTGTGTTTTATTTGGTAGATTCTTTATTATTGTGTCTTTATTATTTACTGCTTATTATGGGTTTGTTGAGCATATTTATGTCTTCTTGGGTTAGTTTTGGTGGTTTGTATGTTTCTAGAAATCTGTCAATTTCTTCAAAATTACTAATTCTTTGGAATATAATTTTTGAAGTAGTTACTATCTTCTGGATTTCAACATTGTCTTTTGTGATTTTTACCTTTGTCATTTCTAATTGCATTAATGTGAGTCTTTTCTCACTTTCTAATGGTAAATTTGAGTAGGGGGTTATCTATTTTATTTATTCTTTTAAAAAACAGCTCTTCCATTTATTGATATTTTAGTCTCAATTTCATAGATTTCTGCTCTCATTTTCAAAATTTCCAATCTAAATTTTGGTTTGGAGCTGGTTGGTTGTTTTATTCTCAAGTATCTTATGATTTCTTATAAGGTTGTCTATTTGAGTTTTCTCTGTTTTCTCAACATGAGCATTGAATGTGATTAATTTTCTTCTTAGAACTGCTTCCATAGTGTCTCAGAGAATTTGATAAGTTTTACAGTCATTGTAATTAACTTTCAGAAATTTTTAAAATTTCTTTTATTTCTTCTGTGACCCATTCTGTGGTTGTTTAGGAGTATACCATTAATTTTCCAAGAGCTTCTGCCTTTTCTAAAATTTCTTCTGTCATTGATTTCTATTTTCATTGCACAATGGCCTGATAATATGCATGGGGTAAACTCTATTCTTCTATATTTACTTGGACTAGTATGTGATCTATTTTGAATATTTTGAAGAGAATGTATACTCTGTCACAGAAAGGTGGAAATTCCATATATATATATACATATATATATATATATATATATATATATATGTATATATATACACACATTACTCCATATGTTTAAGGATGTGGTTCAGCTCTGAAATTTCTTTATAGTTTTTTTTTAGCTGATTTATCTCTTTGCAAACCTGGGGTGTTAAAATCCCCTATAAGGATTGTGTTAGTGTTTATTTGATCTCTTAATTTCAGTAGTTTTTGTTTTATGAAGATAGGTGATCTGGTATTCAGTGCATATGTATTTATCAATGTTATCTCCTCTTGTTTAATTGTTCCTTAAACTACTATGTAGTGACATTTTTTGTCTCTTATAATCAGTTTTAGCTTAAAGTTTACAATGTTTGCTATTAGAATTGTTAGCCATTCTTGTTTTGTGGGTCCTGGTACATGATCTGCTGTTTTCTATTTTTAAATTTTTAATCTATGAATATCTTTTTGTATTAGATGAGTTTCTTGTATGCAATAGATTGTTGAATTCTGTTTTTGATCCAGTCTGCCAGTCTATGTCTTTTCACTGGACAGTTAAGAATCTTAACAGTGAGAGATATTACTGAGATGTGTTAGTTATTTACAATTCTTGCCTTCTTTATCTATTGATGTATCCTTTGTTTTTCTTTTCCTAATATTTTTGTGGTTGCTGCTGCTGTTTACCCATTGGATGTACTAGTTTCTCCTGTGTTTTTCAGCTGTGTTTGATTCACTGTTTCTGTTGAAGATATTCTTGAGTATTTTCTCTAGAGCTGGTTTAGGACTCATATATCTTCTGAGCTGGTCTTCTTCATGGAAATACCTTATTTCCTTGTTCCGAAAGATGGCCTTCTTGGATAAGTTAATCTGGTTTGAAAGTTATTTGCTCGTGGGGCTTGAAATACTTCACTCCAAGCTCTTTTGGCCTTTAGGGCTTGTGTTGAGAAATATTCTGTGAATCTAAATGGTTTGCCTTTATTTGTGATTTTTTTTTTTTTTTTGGTTTTTCTCTGACTACTTTGAAAATTTAATTTTTTGCTGGAGATCTGATAATTTAATAAGGATATATGCTTTGATGAGCTTTTTATCATAATTGTTTGGTGTTCTACAAGCGTCACTTACTTATTTTATTATCTTTTCTTATATTTGAGAAATTGTCCTCCATGATTTCTGTAAGCATGTTAGTGAATTCATCTATGCTATTTTCTAGCTTTTCTGTGACTCCAGTTAACCTTACATTGGTCTTCTTGTCGTCTAGTAGCTGCTGGTTATCTTTCACTTGCTTTCTCTCTCTCTCTCTCTCTCTCTCTCTCTCTCTCTGCTCTGTCTCTTTTTTCTTGGCTTCTTTGAGCTCTTTATTGTAATTCACTATTTTGTCCCCAATATAAGACATTATCTTCAATTTGTTCATTTCTGCAATGTATGAAATCTACACAGTGTTTTATTTCAGGTATTTCTGTTTGACATCTCTTCAAGAATTCTGTATCTTTGATGAATCTGTCATTCAAACTTTGAACTGTTTTGGTTAGCTCATCCAGGTTTTTACCTATTTCCCCAAAATTCACTGTGTGCATATTGAGTGAAATTGCTGTGAACTTGTGGTTCATTTCTTCTTGAACTCATTTGTTTTCTTCATCCCTTCTCTAAATTATTCATAGATTTCTGTTACCTGATATTTTTCTTCTCCCTTTCTGACCCCTTGCTTTGCCTTGGGAGAGTTGAGGGGGTTGGAGATCTTATTTCCTTGCTTCCCCAGATATATATTCCATCATTTTCCTTCCTTTTTCTTTTTTTTTAACTACAGTTTGGAAACTAGACAAGTGAGTACAGTTTGTAGGTTTTATGAAAATTTTTCGTAGGATGTTGCCTCCCTGTGAATAATTTTCAGCTTTGTATGTCTAGTGCTAGTATTTACTCCTTGTGTTATTTACTTTAACTGATTTCAACTCTGCCCTTGTTTTTGACAAAATAATTACTTCTGGTTATAAAAACATTCACAGATTTAATTTTACAACACTTCTATATCATAGTCCTTGCAGTTATACTCACCCCTTTTGTCTATTCTCTATGCCCACTATGACAGCTTATTATTTGTCCTGCAATGAGGTAGATGGGGTGGGAAGAATGCAAGGAGGCTGGATAAGGAGTGTTAGACACTGAGGGTGAGGTTTGAAGGGGGTTTATTTGTAGAAGAGAAGAAAATATTGATGTAGGGTCTAATCTTATTAAAGTACTTTTAGTTATACTGAAGGGTTACTACTGAGAGTTTTCAGAAGACAGTTTGTGGGATCAAGGGTGAAATATAATAAAAAGGGGATTTCCTTCGTGATTGAGGAAAACTATGTGGATTTCAGAACTTGCTGATAGCAAGGACAATAAGCTAGGTAAGATGAGGAAGAGTCAAGGCTTAGGAAGGGGAGAATTGGGGAATAATACTGGGGAAGATAGGAGTTACAGTGAGGGAGCTAAGTACGGGGAATTTAAAAACTTGGAAAGAGGAGTTTACATATTTGGAAAAAAGACTAAAGAAATATGTTAATAATAGGGTTTTGAAGAGAAGAAACTAATTAGGGAGGTGAGACAGGGAGTGAACCTAGATATCTATTATATCAGAGCCAACTAAAGAACAAGTACACAAAAGTAACAACCTAATAAACACAGGAAACCATAGAAAAACATAACATAACCCCACACTACTAAGTAAATCAAGAAACATACAAACACTTAAAACAATAAGATGTCTGATGGGAACACAGATTAAATATTCCAATGAGAGATTATACATATGTAATTATCGAGTAGCTTCTTCACCACAGAGTTTGATTGCTCAAATCCCAATAACTCCTCTGGTTCCTCCACCTTAATACTGAAGTTAACTCAGACTCAGAGCTTCTTTCTGCCAGGTTTCAGGCACTCTTGCAGAGTCGAACCCAGTCTGACTTCGTAGCATAAAATTGTCCATTGAGTCAGGATTATTTCTATGCAATCAAATCAACTAATCCATTATAACATATTAACATCCTAATCCATTATAGTGGTATCTATTAGGGGTTGATGAGAAATGACATACCATGAGACCCTGTTTTGGCTCCCCCTTTGGCCTTGAGAGGTAATCCAAGGTTATAGTGTAAGGATCATAACAACCCAAATCTTGACCCACAGTTGATGTGCATTAAATACAATGGCTGTGTCTCCTCTAATGGTGGATAAGAGCATTCAACAGTAATTTTATAGAGTCAGTAATCTACAGCCCAGGGACTTGGGGACTAAGCAATGCCAGTGAGGGAGAGTGAGAAGAGAAAAAAAGTTGTTGTTTTTTTCAAATCATCTTCTCTGTGGTATAGGAAGAAGGAAATAGGGGGAATGCAAGAGCTCCTAATGAAGGTAATTGTATATTATTTATTTAGAAAGAGATAACAGGAAAAATTGGGTATAAAATTGGTAGTGAGAAATGGGAATAAGAAGATTTTATGACTGATATAAACATTAGAGAAAATGGAGACAAATGAAAAGGGGAAGAGGAAAGAAAAGAAAAGAAAAACAGAATAAATAAGACATAGGAGAAAGAATTCAGGTGGAGAGCTATGGAAAAAAGTAAGAGGAATATAAAACAACCTAAGAATTCCTTTACCATCTATAGACTATATTGAGAAAAAAAAAGACAAGAAGAAGAGAATTACACATACATAAGCATGCTCATAAAAGAAAAAAAGATTAAATAATGGAATAAATGTATGGGGGAAGTACAAAAGAAGGAAAGCAGCAAAGAATAAAAATATTCAAAAAGTAAAATAAAAATAGAAGTAAAAATAATACATTCAAATAGAGTACAATACAAGAAAGTCTTCTGTTATTTGGGATGTGTGGCTGTTTTCCTTAGCCTAGGGTTAAGGAGAAGAGCTTATGACAGGATGTGTCTCTGTTCATCCTGGAAGTGTAAGGTGGCAGTCTGCCCCTGGATCGGTGCTGAGTGTAGAGATCTACTTACAGTGAGAACATGGCACCAATGTAAACTTCCAGTCTTGTGTAAGCCATTCTTACCTGGCCTCTGACCATAGGAGCCTGGTCTGTGTTCACCAGTCCCTGCCTCTCAGAGGAACTCCCCAAGTCTGCTCTCCAACTGCCAGCAGTCTTCCATGACTACCTTTTCCTTATCCACTTTGAGAAGATGGTAGTGTGAAGCAGCCAAGGGGCTGCTCTGGGATCCAGGTTCAAACACTCAGCCCTGCCATACAATGGCATTCCCACCAGCTCTGGCTCTGCAGTTGTGGCTGCAGGGACTTGTACAGGGCCATTCACCAACTGTTGATTGTGGAAAGCTTTTCCGGAAGCAGTATCACACGTTTTCCTTGCTGGTTCCAACTACAGGTAACTTTTTTGGTTCTGATGCATTTCTCCAGTTTTCTGGGGGCAAAAATTAGTTGGTTTCACTTTGCCTCCTAGCTAGAGGCTAGCAGCTGCTGTTTGACAGTGCTGCAAGGTCTCTCCTCCAAAGTGTGATTGATTTCTTTTATATCACTTGATCCTATTGTTCTCCTCTGTCAGTTCCCTCATGGTTCACACGTAACTTCCACTTACTTTGGTTCTTGTCCAGGCTATTGTTTTCTCTACACACTTTGTCCTGCAGAAGCTGAGTTTCTCCCACTCACTGGTCCACCATTTTTGCTTTTAAGAATTAACCTGTGAGTCTTTGTTTACTTCAGGTGGATACCTCTTTTGGAAAAATAACCTTGTTTTAATCTGTTTTCTTTTAGTCACTAACATATCCCAAATCCACATCCGTTATTATTTTTCAGACTTGCTTCTCTTCTTAGATACCTAACCCATTCCATATGTTTATCAGACACTACTAGGAGAAGGATATACATTCTAGTGTTGGTGGTGTTATTATCATTTTCTCTTAAGCTATTTTTACCAATTTAAGTAGGTCACTAGGCACCACCTAAAAAAAAAATCAGAGGTATTATCAGCAGAAAAAGAACTGCTTCAAAGCTATTAAACTTGTTTTTTCTTTGTTTATGGTAATTCTCAACTTTAGCTTTTACTAGTTACTTATGAAAATGAGTAAAATTTTAAATTCTATTTATTTTAGATTTCTTTGACTGTCTTTATTCTCCATTTTCAACCTAGCTAACTCTTCTATGCGGTCACCTCTTATTTCATTGGATATTGTCAGGTACAGTCAATAGTTATCAATCTATTTCAGTGACATTCTTTCATAATTTTTCCTGAAGTCACTAGTTTATTTAGTGAATTCTCTCTTTCAGTTAGTTGTGAAAATACTTGTATCAAATACATCCCAAATGCATAGTAGATATCATCATTTTATCAGTTTGTGATTACAATTTTCTCATTATTTATGTCTGGGCTCTGATGTCAGTCTTAAAAGTTTTAGGATTTATATTTGCTTAGCAAGAAACTTTTCTATGTATTTTCAGAAAGTTACATATGAGTAGCAAATATCTTGCAAATCTTAGTGAGTTACAACAACCAAGTTTAATTTTTTTGGTCTCATTACACTGAGCTATAGGTCAACTGTGAGTTGATTCTAGAAGTCTCCTTCCTGAGACTTGGGCCAAAGGAACAGATCTTGAGACAAAGATTTTCATATAGAGCTAAGAAACAATGGCAGAATCACCCAGTGACTTTTAATTTTTAGACCTATAAGTAGCATGTGCCACCTGAATTCACAATGTCATGTCCAAGCTTCGTGTCAATGAGGTAGATCAGTATAATAATTTCCAGGGCTGTGTTACAATCTATCATGCAGTGGAAGTATGATGTTCATATTCTATCTTTGTGGAGTATAAAAATGAATCCTCCAAATCTTCCTAAAGTACAGTAAATAATTCATGTTTTCTCCTTAAGTCCCAGTGCTTTAATATGAAACCAAAGAGTATTTAACCTTTTGTTGATTCATTATTTTTATTCTGTAATCTATTATGTTTATTATAGGATTTTCTCTTTTGTCAATTTTTTGAATTATTAACAGGGAGATATATTTTCTATTAAGGCCCAGTAAAAACCACTACTTTAAAACTATTATTACCAAATCAAAAGATAAAAAGCTATGTTAAAATTTTTGAGTTCAGAAACATACCTGATACTTTAATTTTAGGATAAAAATAGGTTTCTACATACCCACACACATTTAATAACCTCTGATCATACTTTCAACTTTAGTAAGAATCAGAAAATTATGCAGGCAGGGCACACTATGCCTATAGGTTTATTTATGGTCTGTGGCTATTTTTGCGCTGTAATGGTAAGGTAATGTCACTGCAATGGGTACAGAATGACCCTTTGCAGAACATTTTTAACTATCTATCCTTACAGAAATAAATTAGCCAATATTTGTTCTATAACATTAAACCTCAATAAAATAAAAATATTAATTTACCTTGCTTTGATATGGAAAGTACAGTACATTATATCACAAAAGACATTTATTATGTTGAAGTGAAGAGTTCATGACATCAAAATAGCTTTAATCTTCTATAGAGTCTGGCTAATTATTTGAGTTTTAAGTGAACAGAAAAATGTATAAAACCTTACCAAAATGTTTCATTAAATATTTTTTAGACACAGTCAGGGGTAAATTCAAAAGGGGCTTTGGTTAGAAAAATTAATATCAACCCTGGCTTGTAAGTGCACACCTGTAATCCCAGCAATACGGAGACTGAGAGAGTGGGATCACAAATTCAAGGTCAGCCTAGGCCACTTGGTAAATTCAAGTTTAGCTTAGGCTACATAAGTAGAAATTATCTCAAAACAAAATTAGTTTCAGATAGTTATAATTGCCTGTTTCAGTCAAGGTTCACTAGATACACATTTCATATATATATATATATATACATATATATATGTATGTATGTGTATTGCAATTTGGATAACTTAATTATGGAGATTGACAAGTCCCATATGCTGGAGACCCCTGCAGCAAATCCTAATCTCCTGCTCAGTGCTATGATGCAAGGCAAGAAGAAAGACACTGAGACAGAGTTAAAGAGAAAAACAGTGAGCCAAGATGGCCAGTGCTAAGCAGTAAAGACCCTGGCCAGCCAAAGCCATTCATATTTATTGGTGACAGCATAGTTAGGTCAGAGTAAAGGGGCTACTACATGTAGTTGCTAGGGATATGTTGTTGATGCAGGTAAGGCTTATAAAGGAAGAGACAGAAGCATTCTCGAATTAGGAGCAGAACAGACAAAATATAGATTGTAGTTAGCAAATAACCTTGTCCTTCTAGTTAAGAAGGTTTTAATTTGGGGAATGAAATTACGATGTGAATCACTCTGACCATGGCTGTGTGTATTCTCAAATCAAGCCCCATAGATTTACAGGCCCTTTCTCTTGTCTCTGTCATGGCCATTGGTAGGGGGATGGCTGATATTGACCTCTCAGCTATCAACAATGCCCCTGTGAGTCAAGTAAGCTTCAGTCAGACTCACTTCTTAAAACATGCCAATTGCAGGGTTAACATTTTACAGCCTGCTCTGCTGATAGCTTGCTTTGGGCATAATCAATGGGTTGATCCCCCACACCCATAATTTTCCAACCCCAAACCAGAGAAAAAAGGGAAATCTATGAGCTCAGTCTGAGTCTGAAGGCAGAGAACTGAAAAGAGAGATGAGACACTGATATAATTCCTGAATCCTAAGAACAAGTAGCCCACTTGTCTGAGGTCAAGAAAAGATGAACGGTCAAACTCAAGAATAGAGAACCATTTCACCATCCCTTCATATTTTATTTTATATTTACTTCAATGAATTGGATAGTGCCCAACCACACTAGTGACCACGAATCTTAACTCAATCTACCAGTTTAAATATTGATCTCTTTTGACAGCGAATTCATAGGCACGTCTAGAAAAAAATTTTGCTAGCTATGCAGGTATCCCTTAGCTCAGTCAAATGGCACAAAAAACTATCACAGTAATATAAGGAAAAAAGACACAAATATATCTAAAAGTAGATCCTGAAATAAATGCATTACTTTGAAACAAGATACTAACATTTGCTGGTATCCTCATAAAAATAATTTATTATTTTTATAGAATTTCCTATAGCCTTATGATCTGTTCTAATCTTCTAAGTTTCTGTTAATTTCATGTTTCAATAATTCCATATAGTGCACTTAAAGTTAAACCATTCAAATAAAATAGTGTGTTCTAATGATATAAAATAAAGTGAATTTTTTATGGATAGAAGGAGTGTGGATGACTTTCTACTGCCTATATCCTGTAACATATTCATATCTATAGCCAATTATGATAGACTATTTATTGCAAAACTTATTTGTGCCAAAGTTCTTGTGATAAAACCACCAATATAGTTTACTGATCAATTCTCATAGCTCATTTGGCAAAGGCCGTCCTAGTCAGTACCCTAAATGCCAGAGAAAAATTATACCCTGTATCGTTATCATGAATGGGTGATGAAAGATTTCAAGCATATAAAAAGAATGTTTTTACAGCACATATGATCTATAATAACAATAAATTGTTGCAAGTGTATATACTATGGAATATTCTGTGGCTGAAACATGGTGTCAACATATACATAATAATATTGGAAATTATAGTAAAGTAGAAGGAAGAACCATGGACCTTGATATACTGCAGTTTGTGGAAATTTTATTATGTACATATTTATATATTATTGTGTCTGTGAGTGTACTTATACATTTTTATAAATATATAGAGAAGACTAGATGTCTGAACTGATATGTACCAAATTTAACTATAGTTTTTTAGGGGGAGAAAGTGTAAGAAGTTGATTTGGGCATATTAAAGTACTTTTTGCATATTTATATAATTTTTACAAATTATAAGGTAAATGTATAAAAGTTTTAATAGAAACTAAAATCTTCATTACAGGTACAGGTACAGACACTTCAGTGCAGGATTAAGCTATGATTTCAGGAATTCAATGGAAGCTCTTTGTATGGTTTTTAATCCTTGGAAGCAGTACATTAAAAATGTGAACAAATGTCATAACCCAGTTGTTTGGCTCTTGAGTGATGACCTGAAAATACTTCAAAGAAATGTACATAGTTAACAGATGTGCAATGTAAATTAATATTTGAGGATAATTTTTTGGCCTTAGCTAGTCTGGTAAGGATATTCTTTGTGAAAGAAGTACTTGACAATCACTTAAAGACATGCGCTTTCCAATATCATGAAATCTACAAGAGAGACTGTAAAAATAAATAGTTTATATGTATGGCATAGTGCAGCAAATCCATATTAGTAGACCACAAGATTCAACTTCTTCAAATTTTCACACATTAGTAAAGAGAAGACTTCCGAAAAAAAAAAAAAAAAAAACTAAGTCCCAGAATGAAAAGGGATCAAGAACTTGACTTTCCACAAGGAAACATTTTAAAGTTGGTAATTGGAGAAAGGTTAAGACTTATGTCCAGTCAGCCTAAGTTAGCAGCTATAGAGCAACCTGAACACCATTGCTATGATGAAGACAATTTGATTTACAAATAGAAAGATTCATAACTAATTATTTTTAATTTCTGAAAAATATTCAAAACTATAAACATTTATATTATATAATATGGTTACTGAGTACTAACAGGATCTCATTTGGAATGAACTGTGAAGTTATCAGAAATATATTCTGTAGCTAGCTGTTAATGATTAAGATTTTTTATAATTTAGAAGTGACAGTCATTAGCTATGAGTGGTTTTATGGTGAAAAAGATTTCAAGATACAAAGAAAATACTTTTTATAATTTACTTTTTAAATAATGTACATTTTAGGATGTTCCTTTTTATTCTCACTTCAGAAACTCAACTATGATTATTTCCAACTATTACTGAACTACTGAGAACATGAAAAAAATTTAATAGATCCAAAAGGGCTACATAATCAGCAACTATTCACTGAGATTCCACTATCACATAGTGTACACAGAAATATAGGGTAGACAGCGATAGTTTTTGTTACATGAAGTGCTTGTACATAATTTAAGTACCAAATAAAGTCTACCATTTATAATTTGTTTTGAAATTAGAAATTTAAGAATAAATACTAAATAATAAGTAACAAATTACACAGAAAATAAAAATACAATTCTGCTTATGTTCTTTACTTCAGCATGTATACTGTCACTGAAAAGAAGTCTCATATCCAGTGTTAATACAGCAATCTATTTACAAAACTCTGCTTAAAGACGGTCATAACCAGCATTTACTTTCAATGCATAGACTCAACAATATTTGAAATGAGACAAATGGGAAGTCTCACCCACAAGAAGTGGCATCTATTCAATAAGGACAGCATAAGATTATAATACTTTTCTCCTATTTTGTGTCCTCAGAGTATCTGAAATTTTCTTTATAATATTTATAAGATTTATTATGAAGACACAAATGTCTAAACTAAACAGGGATAGTTCATATACTTCATCTCTAGGCCATAAGCTCATGTGGAGTTATGCTGGGTGCTTCGTGCATTTTATGTAATTTATTCCTTTTAAAACTATTTTTACTGACATAAAAATGTATGATTTCTCATGCACAACATAATGTCATGAAGTATATATACATTATGGAATAGCTATACCTACCTAATAAAAAATGAGCTACCTCACACACTTATTTTTTATAGTAAGAACACTTAGCATCCACTCAGCATTTTTCAAGACTACAATGTGTCATCATTAAATGTATCTACCATCGTAGAACATATAGATTTCCTAAAATTATTCCCCCTATCTTTTGATTAACATTTTTTCAATCCCTGATCTACCCTAACCACCCCAATTTCTGGTAAAAATTATTCCATTCGATAATTCTGTGACATTAATATTTTTAGATTCTTTATTTGTCTTTCTCTGCATGGCATATTTTACTTAACATGACTTCCAGGTCATCTGCGTGGTCACAAAGGACAAAATTTCCATTTTAGTTGTTTTATGTGTGACTGAGTAGCATTCCACTGTGTGTAAACATCATCTTTCTCTAACCATTTAATCACTGATGGATTCAGGTTGATGCCATATTATAAATACTATGAACAGTGCTGTAAAAACATGAGTATAGGTTCCTCTTCAACATATCAATCTCATTCTTTTGAATAGAGTTATATACCTAGTAGAAGGACTGCCTGTTAAGATGGTACTTTTCCCTATGTATTATTCTTAGACAGACAGCTAGACATTGTGCCTAAAAATTGAGGCCTGGTGGCTGGTTACATACAAAGCAAGGAAAGCATAAGTTTTTTCCCTTATCTTTCATTTCATTAATGATTATGTATAGATAAAACACACATAAGCTTATGGTTTCAAACTTTAACCCAAGAAGGAAATAAATGGAAACAAAGCTTTTGTAAATAAGGAGAGAAAGAAAGGTTGAAGGGAGGGGTGGAGAATGGGAAAAAAAAGAAGAATCAAGCTATATCATGTACAGGTACAAATTCCCTGTGATGAATGTTAACATTATGTGTATCTAAAATGTACCAATAGAATTAATTTTTTAAAAACTTGAATTCAAAAGAATATAACATCCTCTGACCATTTTAATGTGGTCTAGGGCCTTACAAAATGTGAACCATGGGTGAGGGTTTGGAAAAAACTCAAGATCTTACAATAAGCAAAATGGAAAACATCCACTTAGTAAACAGGGACTTTCTTTCCTTGAAGTAGGTCAACATAGCCAATTTTCCTTGTCAAAGAACAATGACTCTAGAAGAACAAAATGAAATCCCTTGCAATAGCCAGTGCATCATAAAAATGTAACCTGAGACCTCATTCATGCCATTTTGGTGCTTGCATAGCTTCATACTTGAAGGTATATTCTATCAATCTGTAAACCTACCATTTTGCAATAAAGTCTACCTGGATTCTGTACAACTGACGCATGTCTTGTCTTAAATCTTTTGTCAAAGACACAAAGGAATCATGGTGTATAGTAGGTTCCTCAGGATGTTACAGTCTCAAGATGTTAGGTACTGGCTTCCCAGTGACAGTATGTTAGAGATGGACTTGTCTTATATGCCCTTTATTTTATTGAGGCTCATACCTCTGTATCTCATTGGTAGAGTTTTACATTGTGAAGGATGTTCAATTTCATCAAATGCTTTTTCTGGATATTCTAAAGTGGTTACTTTTTAGATTACTAACAGAAAATTAATGGCTCAGGGAAGATATTCAATAATTAAAATGATAAATACAGTTATGTTCCTTTGGAATAAATAATAATATAAATAAAACTATAAGACAGAGTCAGTGAAGAGAAATACACGGGTGTGGACAATTGTACTTATTTTTATTCTAATCACTTAAAAATACTGTTAACAAAAGTACAGTCTTAGAGTACTACTGCCTTGTTAATTGAAGAAATACTTTTTGAGGACTTACTATATGCTAGTCATTCTGAAATGGATGAGCAAGTATTGTGGAGTTTATTTTTATAAAATTCAGTTTATCTTCATTTATTTCTACTTCTTATTTTAAAAGTTACAAGGCACACAGGCATTAAAAATAGCTACAATGCAGGTTCTAGAAAGGAAGGAGCAGTTTGCAGCAACATCTTTGTATAAAAAGAACATTTCCTTCTGAAAAAGATGTTGAAGCTTTTGTGTTGTTATTATTTTTAGAGGAGGATTGGAAGCAGACAAGCCAACCAAGAAAGACACAGATCTAAATATGAAGCTGTTCTATTATAAAAATTCTCTTTTGGAGAGGTGCTAAATATGAAACTTCACTGTGTATGTTTGAATTCTATGCTTTATTATGTAATTTGCAGTACTGTTGTTAATGTTTTTCCTAGTATCTCCTAAGAATACTTTGGTCATCCACCCTCATCTAGAAATATCTTAACTTTGGTATTGTGTAAATTTGTGATTGTGAATAATCCAATCCAGTTTCCTGACAAAGGAAGGTGGGTCTCCAATGTCTTCACTGTTGCCTTCTAAGGAAGTAAAGAAAATAAGAGAAGGAGGGAGACTGAAGAAGAACATACGTGACTTCTTTAATGAGAATAAAATGGTTATATAATAATGAACAAAATCAGAGCTCTTTTTTGAGGAACTTTGTCTCTTGAGCTCTGTGAACTCAATTTTCAAGACTGGAAATTATTAGTTTATACTTAAAAGAAAAAATATATTTCTGGTTTGCACAGAACTGATTTCAGCAAAGAGGCATATATATATATTGCTCATCTTTCTCTTCCTACCTCTTAGGGAAAAATATAAGTTGCTTCCAAACATTGGCAAGAAGGGAACTTATGAATATTTGCTTTCAAAAATAGAAACAAAAGCTTTTAAATGAAAATTCTGCTTACTCTATAATGATAATTTTATGTAATATTGTCTTTCTTTTTCTGGCAATAAGGAGTTAAGATTCATGAACAATTAACAGTTCAAGCTAAAAGTGCTAGAACATGAAGGTGGAAAAGTGTGAACTATGCTATGACTCGAGTTTCTATTATTACCGTTTCTTTCCCTCTCACTTCATTTTATCACCTCCAACATTTCACTTCAGGCAATGTTGAAAGATAAAACACAAAAAATTCAACATACATTCACACTGCACTTTGATAATCCAAGTAGTTATCTACACCCTGGATATCTATGTTTTCCAACAGTAATATACATGAATAAAGTCTGTAAAGGAAGACATTTTGATAATATCCAATTTAAAGTATAAAGATAATATAATAAAGAGAAACTTATTAGTTATAATATTGATTAGAGTCAAGGAATATATTCCTGTATTAATAAAGAATTTCTGCTAAGCATAACTGGAATACAAAATCAACCAGTGAGATTATGTACTGTGTCTTAAAAAAAATGCATACATGTTCCTAAATTGATAACTCATATGCATAATAAAAATTATTTAAATTATTTTTCTTCCAACTGGTGGAATGACTATCAGTTCTTGTCTTAATAGATTACAGCTTAGTTTGACTTCTGCTACAGCCAGCTCTAATTTGATCTTTCCTCCAAGGCTGGGTAATGGGATAAGTGTCTGTCATAAATGACTATAGAATACTCATTACCTTAGAAAGGCAGATAATGCAACTAAATAAAGTGAAAAATTTGTACTTGTAGCACTAACATAGGTTAATGTTAGTCATTTTACCTTACATTAGTCACTTTCCAGTCACTGAGACAAAATACCAGACATCCACAAATTTTAAATGGTGAAGCCTATTTTGGTGTATGATTTTAGGCCATGGTGGGCTCCAAGGCAGACGTGACATGGTAGAGGTCCATGACAGAGGAAAGATGCACAACTCAAGGCAGCCAGAAAGCAGAGGGAGGGGAGAAACTAGAGACAAGAATATACCCTATCAGGTCATGCCCCTGTGATGCACCTCTAAATAGGCCCTGCCTCCCAATCCATTCCACTTCTTAACAGCATATTTAGTGCTGAACACATCTATGGATTAATCTACTGATGAGTACTGCATCCCAAGATCCTTTCAATTTCCAAGTGTCCCACCTTTAAATACTTGAGATTTGGGGAACATTGTAGATCTAAACCACAACCAGTCTTTTTCTCTGTAAAATTGTAAACATTTTAAAAATATATTATCAAAATGAAGACAATTGGCTTACAGAGATTTGTGCACTTAACAATTATATATTAACCATGATAACTATGGCATGTGATTGGAGAACATGGGAGAAAGAACCTCCCCAGTCTTGGAGCCAACATAACTAGCATGTGAATGTCCCGAGAAATTTCTGTGAGATTGGTGGATGAGGTGATACTTAAAGATCAATAAGCAGTCATGTAGACAAAGTGAGAAATGAGAAGTTTTAAATTATAGTGGAATGAGATAGAAAATACTGCAGATACCATAAGCGATCTCTTACAGATGAGCACAGTATTGCCAAATATTAATGAAAATGTGGATATAGATAGATAACATTAATTAGTAGTAAAGCTAGTCAGCAGAGTTCTGGATAGGTCTCCACACTTGTTTAGTAGTATAAAAATGGGAACTACAAGTTGTGAATTCTAGAGTCTCCTATATTTGGTCTTAGGTATTGTCTTGAAGACCAAATCAAATTTCACCTTGTAAAAGTTGCCTTAGATTTTCTGCCATCCTGAATATTCTCTTTCAGAAGTAACCCTGCTTTCCTGATCTTATTCGTGGAATCAGTGAGGGTTCATATGCTGCATGCTGGATAGTGAGGACACAGAGAGCCACTGACATTTCTCGTATGCCCCATATGGTAGTAATGAACTCAAAATCATAAGCAGAAGAGGAATAATGGTAAGAGTATTATTCTATTGACTGGCATCAGGAGCTTACTCTAAACTGAATAAGAACAGAGAAATTTAATACTACAATAAAGTCTTAGGACATACTAAATGTATGAAGAAAAGATTTCAGATGTTTGGAGAAGAAAATTATAAATTAAATTCATGCCTTAGTTACTTTATTCACCCACAAGTTAAAGGATATCCAACACCACAAGTTAAAGGAGGAGAGATTTATTTTCCCTCACTTCTTCAGCCCATGGTCACCAGGCTCCAAGGCAGAAACAGCATGCTAGAAGGGCCTGGGTGGAGGAAAGCTGGAGGTCAGGAAGCCAAGAGCAAATGGGGGAGCCAGAAAGAAAGATACAACCTTCCAGGTTATGTCCACAGTTACCCAAATCTTTCAAGGAGGCCCCACTGCCCAATAACACACTCATCCCCTCAACTCATCAGTAGATGAATCCACTGATGAATACAGTGATTCTATGATCCAGTGATCTTCTAAAAGTCCTGCCTCTGAGTGCATGAGGCTTGAGGGTGTTCTCAATCTAAACCATAAAAATGTCCACATCAATTAAGGCATTGGAGAAACATCATTTTCCAGTTGATAGACAGTAATAGACAGAATAAAAACTTAGTATAAGTGTGGTTCATATGAAGACTTCCCTCTTCACACCTTCAATCTTCCCTAGGAAACTTTCCCAGTCATCTGCTCTATCAGCCCTTACTACTGTGGAACTTTCTGGCCTCCTTCTGCTCAAGAGCTGCTGCCTCTTCCCTTGGTAGAGGGAACTGAGTACAGGTTTGGGAGCATCAGAGTTGATTGTACATGTTGGATGGAGTCTCTGAGTGAGGTATGGTTGAAGCACTCTCTACTAAGGACTTGTAAAACTATGGTATGATTGAGTAACTTCGTGAAAATGATCCTGTAGCTCACTCTAAACCAGCTATCAAGTGTGAACTTCTGGAGTGGTTGTAATCCACTAAGAATTGCTCATGCACTGTCATATGGGACAGCCAGCCAATGGAATAGAACAAATGATTTCTTTACTCGTGGCTAGGACACAGTGAAAAAGTGACTGGTGAGGAATTGATTCCAGCAGCCTGTGACTGTGAGCTCAGAGATGCAAAATACCGGAGTAATGCATTGGGTACAAATGAGTGTCTACATTCTTCTGCATGAATTACAAATACTGAAAGGTAAAAATCTGCTTTGACATGTTATGAAAGAGAAGACAGAAGAAAGGGAAAAGTTCTGCCTCTTAATACCTTTCAGGATTCCTTTTTTCTTGGAGTTTAAAATAAGAGATTTTGGATTTTCATTTTCCCCTAGGCCTCACAAATTTTTGAATAAGAGGCTCTGCATTTTCATTTTGCACTTGGATACACAATTTATTTCACTAGCCTGGGTGCTGAGTGATAATTTGAAGTTTAGAGCTAAAACAAACTGCAGAGTAACAATTACAGAAAGAGACATTAGCAATGAAAGAGAATTTAAGGGCTGAAAGTTTTTTCAAAAAATTTTGTTCAGAATTTCAAACTAAGTGTCAGTTTGAGTTTTCCCAGAAGCAGACCCTGACACAAGGGTTGGGAAATAATCTATTTGGAAAGTGATCCCAAAGATCACAAAATGGGGAACTGATGTGAAAGACAAAGGAAGAGACTCTGAGAAAGCTAAGGGTCCTACTGAATGGAATAGTGTTCTAGATAGTTATGACAAGTCTCCATGAGAAACTTAGGAATATGCCTCAGAGTTGCCTAAGCCCCATCATAAAGGAGAAGGAAGCTATGGCCTTTAAGGCCCAACTTGCACTAATATTTGGAATACTTTGGATTGTGTTAACCAATCAGCATTTCCAGCTTGGCCTGCATATAATCTGAGAAAAAGATTTTGTTCCCAGAATCCCAGAAGCAAACCGGAAACAGATTCTACACTTAAGTCTTCAACAGAAATGCTAATAAGAGATATCTTGGTCACCAACAGGAACTGCTATTGATGTTTCTTTTTACATTTTTTGTACAATAAGTTGTCTCAGAACAATGGCACTGAACTAGGCCACACTAAATCAGAAGTATAAGACGTGGCCTCTTCCCTCCACTGTTTATCTGGTTCTGAAACTAATAATAATCAACTCTGGAGAGCTCAGAACTGTACTTGCCCTATACAGCAATAAGATTTCACAAAGCCAGAAGCATGTGCAATGCATTCTATATAAAGTAACTGTTTTCCTAATTTCCTCAATATATTTCCTTGTGTGAATAACAGTCACTCTCAGTTCAGACTGTTCTAAATACAATTAGCTTTCTGTATTCAACGAAGTGCACTAACTGCACATATGAAAGTTTTATTCCTAGTTGTACCACAATCCAAAGATACACATCTATAAACATCAGCTATGGTGTTTTGTTCTTTATATAACCTTTGGTAAAGATAATATCTTATCTTACATTAACTGAAAATCACAAAAAATAACTTTGGACCGTGTTAATAAAAGTACTCTTTATGTGGAAAACCAAGGCTAGATAGCAATTATGTACAGGTAGAAGAATGTGCTTCTTCATATAACATCTATTCTTGAATATTGCCACTGTCTTTCCCTGTGTCACCTAGAGAAAATTGCTTCATTTCTCTGTGCCTCATTTTCTTCTTAAATAAAATAATACTGGGCCAGGGATTTAGCTCAGTGGTGCCACCACCTGCCTCCCAAGCACAAGGTCCCGAGCTCAATCCCCAGTACCAAATAATAATAATAATGATCAATATTAAAATAATACTGATCAAAAATAATACTGATCAAGTGTTTAACATATACCTAATTAAATAAATGAGCTTCATAAAATTGACATATTTTATATCCTTGGAGTACAAAAGACTCAGAAATATTTTGAATTTGCATCAGCTACTGGAACCTGAAGGTAAAAATTAACTCTAAAACAGCCAAAAGAGACCGTAAATCCATAAAACACCATGAAATTACCAAAGGAAGCTGACAGGCAGGATGATCCCTGTCTAACCTGAAGGTACCATTAGAGCAGGTCTCCCTGGTTAAAGCATGGAGGCAGCAAAGTTTCTGGATGTATATTATGTATCTTTTCTGTATTAACATCAAATCACAAACTATATCATTTAAGTAGAAAAATCTCTGTCTTATAGAAACTACATTAGAGAATGAAAGTTTCAAAATCACTTATGTAGACAATAAAAAGAAAAAAAATTGATAACAAAACCGTACATAGCTCTATAGACTGTTGTCTCTGTCCTCTCAAAATTGATATATTATTCTAACCCCAAAGAGGATCTTGTTAAGATCTTTTAGGAGGTGATTAAATCATGGGAGCAGACACCTGCTAATGAGATTAATGCCCTTATAATTGGTACCCAAGGGAACTTGTTTTCCCTTCCCTCTGGTAAGGACACAGAGAAAAGTCAGCTGTCTGCAACCTGGAAGAGAGTACTTACTACTACCTGAACATGCTTCCAGCTTGATCTTGAAATTCCTAGACATAAGAATTGTGAGAAACACATATGCGTTTTTTATAGCTGAAGATGTAGCTCAGGGATACAGTGTCCCTAGATTGAATCCCCAGAACTACTTTCCCCCCAAAAAAGTTTTAAAATAATAATAATGATGATAAATATAAAGCTAAAAACTAAAGAAAAATGGATGCAACTCATATGAACACACATGCATGTAGGTATAAAGAAATAGAGACTGAAATATGTATTTCTATAATTATAATTAAGCTATGTCTAAATGTTTATCACTTTTAAAAAACGACAAATTTCACCAATAATAAGACTTTTTTTTAAAAAATCCCCTTAACAAATTTGTGTTGATGGAATTTTCCTTAACTGAATGCAATTTATCTATCTTATCTTGATGAGTTTATTTTTAAGCAAATATAAGAAAGAAAAAAATTTCTTTAAAAATTAAGAATGGAATAAGACTGGCTAGCAACATCACTTTAAAAAAATATTTTCCCTCAAATTTTGAAAAGTGCACAAAAAGAAAAGCAAAAGTATATATAAGTTTAGAAAGATAAGAAAATTTTATTTCTGCGTATTAAATAATTGCCTATATACAGTCCCTAGAATCAGTGACTATTAGAACCAAGAAGTTAGCAAGAATTCTTGGTGCAATATTGAGAGTCAATACTAAAGTTTGCTTTAGAATCATCACCAAAATATTTGTAATTATATCTATGCAATAACAACAATTTTTTATACTTCCTATTGGTAAATTTAACAAATAATTTCCTGTAGCAGAACAAAAGACCAAGAATAGATTGAGGAATTCTGGAGAATGAGATGCAGAAATTTACCTTACCAAATATCATGATTTTTCCTAACTCTATGGTAACTGACACAGAAAAGTCTTGATAAATAGGACAATTGAAGAGAAATTATAGCCCCAAATATAATATATGCATATAAAAATCCCAACAATATGACAGAGGAAATATTAAAATTCTGAAAAGAAGCATGATACTTTCAATACTCACTTAGCAGTTGTTGGACAGGTTTTTATTTGAGTGGGAAAAAAATCCCCTCTAGGTTCCTAAGTTTCCAGTATATCTAATTGTATTACACTTAAATTACAGAACAAAATGTGTCTTTGCTTTTATTGGCCTCTCTCAGTAGCTCCTGTCATGCTTCCTGTCTCTTTGCCACTGTCAGTATTTCCAGAATTACATTTGCTTCTCTGATAACCATGAATGCTGCTTAAACTCAACAAAAGAAAAGCTCGAATGACTTCTGGGACCTCTATCTCCTCTTCTTCTCCATTTCCACTCTCTATAAACACCAAACTAGACAAGCTATGAGAAGGAGGGCTAGATGGAAATGAGATGGACAAAGATAAAATCCAGGGTAACAGGATCAAACATGACGATCTTACTGCCTAATACATTCTACTGGATTTTTGTGGCCCAGCAAATGCGGAGAAATCCTATCTTAATCAGTAATTATAGCCTAAGCTAAAAGAGAAGCAAAATCTCTCTGTGGATGCTGCCTCTTGGGTTTCACATTAAAAAATGAAAGCATTTAACCTTACACCAACACCAGTCTCTATATCATCCCAGCTTCCTGGTTTGATTAGTTCTACCCCAAGTGTTTACACTGTCACCTATGATACTGGCTGTCAATCTTTGCTCTACTATTTCACCTCCCATCCAAAAGTTTAGAATTATTAGCCCTGGTACATTCTGCTGTGCTGGGAGTACTGTGCTGTAGATCACTGTGGCCAGGCCTAACTCGCCTCCTCCCGTGGATGAGGCAGGGACCCATGGGAAAGAATAGAAGACAAAATGGCATGGAACCATCAAACTATGATGTTCTGCAGACCTTAGCTACTCTCTTGGCTCCAGACCAGCCCCCTTTTCCTCCCCCTGTACTTCCTTTATCTCTACCACTATAAATAAAATCACTGCAGTTTTCTGGTGGTCTTTTTCTCCCATCAGGATGAAGAGCCCTACCCGGCACCAGATTTTTTTCTCTTTGTTCTTTTGTATTTCTATGTCTTTGTTTTATCTTAATCTACCACTGTCATTTCTCACTCCATGTATCCTTCAGCTACACAGGCTGTGGCACTGCTGAGTAGGATAAATGGCACAGAACTCAAGGGGACTGAGATACAGTTGACCTCAAAGATATCTTAAGACAAATGCACTTTCTCTCCTCACTCCTAACTCTAAGATATTTAGTTTAGCAGCCAGCAGTGTCGCAATCTCTGTATTACTCTCAGTAACCTCTCTTAAACTCCACTTGGCATTCTCAGAAGACACTAGTTACACAGAGTGAAATGTTTGGGAAAAATAAGCATGACACCAACTAATTTGATTTCTTTCCAATCCCTGATGTGGCATGATCTAGGCAGACCTAATTTCATACAGAATTAAGAACAGACCTTAGATAAGAATAGTGCAAAGAAATTATCTCCAAATCACCCTTTTCTTCCAAAGCATAGCATCACCATTTATTCCCTTATTACTTCCTCCACTTCATGTAATTCCTTTGATAACATTTTAAAGATATTAGCTAGAAAAGAAAGACAAAACGTATATGAGCAATTTACTGGATTCTGGCATGACTTTTACACTCCATAGCAGAAAGGCAATATACCAAAGTTTTATGTCCTTTAAATATATTAAATTGATCACTGGTCACCTAATAGAGAATTGTTTTCTGTAAACTATAATTATATTTGTATATGGTTTTAAATAAAATGCAGTGGTGTTGAATATAAATAAAATGAATAAAAACACATAAAATACTTTTTTAAAAACACAATGACCAAGCGTGTTCCAGAAAAACAGAAAAAAAAAAAATTTCCATCACTGTAGTAGCAGTGTTAGCTTTAAAATAATCTCATTTCAAAACAATTATTTCATATTCATTAAAAAATCTGACATTAATTTTTGTAGACTTAGAATTCTTAAAAACATTCACTGAGAGTAATGTAAGTGTACCATGATTTTTCTTGAACAATAGCAACTATAGTTCAAAATCCACCGAAATCTGCAGAAAAAGAATGGTAAATTCTACATAACTTTTCTCTCAGCAATATCTAATATTAATTGGAGAGTTTGGTGAATATTCAATGTAAACTAAATCTCAAGACAAACTATTTCCTATGGTTAAAAACTAGCTATTGAGGGCCAACTGAATTTATATTAGATTTTTACATTAAAATCACAGTTTTTCAGGATCACTTACCTTGGGTGGGTTTATTTGTATACTAATATGAATTCAATTATTGAGTACAGTTATATGACAATTAAATTTTTATGAATTTCTAAAGAAATAAAAGCTTTATTTTGTCTCTGGGACTTGGCTTTCTAATTTTGCAAAGAATATTTCCAAATTACACATTTAATACATCACTGGAATAAAAATATTCATTAGTTGGCAAATTGTAAGTAGATTGTAGTATGTGTTAGAATATGTGAAATTTAAAATAATGTGCAAACCAAGGACAAGAATTTATACAAATAACAAAAAACTAAAGCACATATTTCTATAAAATTATTTTACATATTTAGACAATTTTTGATCTTTCATCTATATTTGATTCAGTAGTTAAGGTTTGCAGTTCAATATTCTAGATAGGACTACTCTTAGATTTAATGGCACATAAATATAGAGCATTGTATTGGAAATCACATAACAGTTGTTTTTTCAGTTTGGTGGATGGCCACAATTTTTACTATTAATAAAATAAAATATTTATTATAGATCAGTTCCTAAGAGACCTAAGGCTTATATTGTGGAGTCACAAAGTCTGCTTAAATCCAAGAAAGTATATAGCATTACCATGGCTCTCAGCTACAAATTCAGCTTGTCTTCTGTAACAGTTTAGCTCTTAACTCCTGTAATGTGTCCCATATTTGATCACAGCAGCGAAACTAGAGAAGTGTATCTGAAAGTTCAACTACAAATCAATTCAATTTACTGTATGTCTTTAGCTGCTAAACTGCAGAATAAAACTCCAGTGTGTATAAAACACATACACATATATCAGCTTTGCACTTTTACTTTCTTTTCAAATCAAATTATATAGCTATTTACCTGAATAATAATTCTATTATGGTAAATTTTAAATTCAAGATAATTTTGATAAAAATAGGTCGCTCTTATTGACAGTTGATATCGGCTATTCTGAGTCCCATTAACATTAATCTACTATCTGAAGTTTAATTCCTATATAACTTTAGCATGCATAACTGTTCACTGGAAAATATATTTCTACATAAATACCTGCTCTATGTTTGCTTTTTAAGAGAGAAACAATGGTCTAACATTTTGTCTAATATGAAAATTTGGGAAAAATATGAGGCTCATTTAATTATTTGCTTAGAAATCAAAAATTGTATTCTATTACTTAAAGCTTTGTATATGAGTTTGTAACAGTCAAGGTTGAGGAACTACAAGAGACTAACCAGTCAACAGTGACAGACTTTTGGCAGGATCCACCGGTCAAAGAGTTAGGAAAGCTTTCTCCAGGTACCTAACAATACTTGGAAGGCAGCTATTCTCACCACCGGACCTAACAATACTTGGGGAGAGTTTTCAAATGATATTTCCCAGAGTACAAGGCAGTAATGTTTTTATTTGAATATATGAAATAATAACTGCAGTGCTTTCCTTTAGAGTAGGGAATACAAGTTCTAAAGCCTGGGAACAAATGAGAGGAAAAAGGAGGAATTGAGATGAAATTGAGAGGAAAAAGGAGGAAATTGAGAGGAAAAAGGAAGCCAGTAAAGGGGTAATATGTCATTTGCACAAATTTTGAGCTGCATCCAGGATTAAAAACTAATTTTGTTCTAAAGGCATGGCACTGAAAAATATTACAAGCTCCAAATACCTGCCCATTCTGTAAATTCATATTATATTTTAATCTTTTAGTATTGTAATTTAATGACAAAATAATTGGAAAAAGCAAGTACTCAAAATCCAGCCAGCCATTCCACCTTTCCATGATTTATTTTCTTCAGTGTTAAGATATAAACAATATATACCACATACAGCCAAGGTAAGATTATCATGCAAAATCTGCTGTGTATTCAATGGAGGTACTCAACAGACTTTATTTCTACCCCCCCCCCCAAAACTGGACATTATTTAAAAGGCATATGAGTATGAACACCTTTAACATTTTTTATTTAACTTGACCTACTGCTTGCTCTATGATTTATCTTCTATTGATTGTTTATAATTGTGATATATAAATGATTGTGTCAACTTGAGTACGAAATGCCCAACTAAATTGGCTCAACATAGTTCTGGTTGCAGAAGGCCCATGCTTAGGAGGATTGTCCCCAGAATGGTATAAAAGGGAAATGAAGAAGGAAGGCTCACTTCTATTTCTTCACAGGAGCTATAGTTTTCACCTTCACCTTGGACATCATTTTCTGGCTCCCAGTACAGATCCTTCAGCTTCCTGATGTGGACTCCCACGGAACATTACACTGAGCTCCAGTCCTTTCACTGAATGCATCCTTCAGATCCCCAGGGCACAGATAGCCCTTCTGCACTCTTCCACACCTGACTCTGTGTGTGGCCATTGTAAGCCAATCTTGTAAATTCTCATACGTTTGTGTCTCTTGCATTAAATCTGTTTCTCTAGTAAGCACTAACTGATGTAATGATATTAATAACATAGAAATATCAGTTCTGTCAAAAATTCTTCAGTACTGAATGTTAATGGCTTTTAGTCATTAATTTAATTAAAATTTAGCAATGCCTACTGTGTGTTTAGTCTTACACAAAGGAAAATAAAGTTGAATAAGTATGTTCTTGTTATTATAGTTTCCTGGCTCCTCAGTGGAACCAAGAATGTACACTTCACACCTAAATATTATGTAGTAATTCCTATAAAACTGTTTTATATTTAATTTTGAGAAGGGAAACATTACATTTTAAAGCAAATGTTTCGTAGCTCATTTACTCAAAAGATAAAAACTATACTAGTTTAAACCTGGCTAAAAGTAGTTTGTAGATTTTATTAGAAAAAAAGTTACATTTCAGTTTACCTCAGTTCAAATTTTGGAGTAAATTTTTATGCTCTTTTGATAAATGTAGTCCTTCAGGATTCTAGAATCCCCAACTCTTACCAATTGAGCCATTTTGGAATTCCCAATTTAAGGAGTATGTACAAGGTAAAATAGTCAAGAGGAAAACATTTTATTACTATAATAACATCCATGATCATCAGTGCAGATTCTACAAATCTGGCCACACAATGTTGGCTAAGCGTTCTAGTTTGTATTTTCCAATTTCTTTCATATTTGAGAAGGCTGTACCTGGCTTAATGAACATCTTTCTTTCATCTGCAGGTATGAGGAAACAGAGGCAGACCTGTGTCAAGTGGGCAGGTCTTGTTAGACTAGTTAAGACATGGGAGAAAAGTTGACTATGGCCTGACTCTCACTGTGTTCTGTAAATATGTATATATATATATGTGTGTGTGTATATATATATATATATATATATATGTGTGTGTATATATATATATATATAAGTGTGTGTGTATATATATATATATGTGTATATATATATATGGTGTTTTATATGATGTTTACTAATAAGAATCAGTATCCTCATGCAGGAGTAAAAGGAAAATACAAACATATCCTGGGATTTGACAATTCAAACTGGAAGACACTCCACCCTCACTTTGTTGAAGTTCATATGCATACATCAAGAACTTCAGAGGAGAACAGGAGAAGATGTTAAGGGGCAACTACAAGCACATGGAGAGAGAGAACAGGAATCATACCACAAAACAAAAAAACAAATAATGAAAAAAAACCATACAACTCCTCACTCCTAAGTTATTAACAGAACTTAATACAAAGATAACAGTTAATAACAAAGCAGCAAGCATAACACTTGTAATGAATTTACCCAATTTTTTTTTTTTTGGTACCGGGGATCGAACTCGGGTCCTTGCGCCTGTGCAGCAGGCGGCAAAACCACTGAGCTAAATCCCCTGCCCAAATTTACCCAATTTAAAGTTGAATTTGGTACATCTGATTCTTCATGTCCACCATTCATCTATAATAATTTCAATATACATAAAGTTTGACAGTTTGTTGTCATGGTTATAATACTGATGAAAGAATGACATTTAGGACCTGTATCTTCCTTTAAGCTTTGCTGTAAGAGTTTTATTTCAGTACAATTGACATACAATAAAATTATATTTTATTTAAATCTGGATGTAAATATACATACCTGAAACTGATCGAAGATAATAAACACATGTATTAATTTTCCTGAAAGTATCATGATAATACATTTCTCAAATCATCTTTCTTCAACCCTCATTCATCTCTTTCCTGCTACTATAATTTCATTTTCTAGAATTTACATAACCTGGAAGGTGTTATTTTTCCTATATTCCTTTATTCAGCACATTGCTTTGTGATCTACACACTATCTTTTTTCATAGTTTATTGTTTTTGTTGTTGGGTGGTTGTGAGAGTTAATATTATTTGTCAACTTGGCTGAGTCACAGGATACCCAGATGGCTGATTAAACATTATTTCTAGGTGGGCTTGTGACGATATTTCCAGAAGAGATCAGCAAATAAACTGGGGAGTAAACCAGATGGCTTTCCTCGGTGCAAGTGGGCACCATTCAATTTGCTAAGGACCTGACTGGAACAAAAAGTGGAGGGAGGTTGCATTAACACAACCTGATTGGTTGATCTAGGACTCTGATATTCATGGCCATTGGTGCTCCTGGTTTCAGGCCTTCAGACAGGTCCTGGAATCTACACCTTTGGTTCTTCAACTTTTAGGCCTTCACCCCCAGCTCTCCTGTGTATTGTGTTTCAGGAAAGCAAATTGTGGAACTAAGTTGTCATGATTGCCTGAGCCATCTCTTTATATATCTCTTTATAATAAATCTCTTCATATACACATATATTTCACCTATTGGTTCTGCTTCTATGGAGAATTTTCAGTAAAATATTACAGCAAATTTATCTATTTAGTTCTTGGTAGAAGTTTGGATTGTTTTGATTAAGGGACTACTATAAATAAATATGCTATAGACACTTGTGTATAAGCCTCAGTATGAACCTGTGCAATTACTTCCTTTGAATAAATGAGTAGAAGTAGAAATCTCAGTCATTTGGTAATTTTATGATTAACTCTAAAAGCCTGTCAAACTGGTTCCTAAATAATTTCATTAGTTTATTTTTCCACCACAATGTATGAGGGAATCCAGTTGTTCCGTGAATTTGACAAGCTTATTTGGATTAATGTTTTAAAATCTATCCATTCTAATATGCATGCTGTGATATCACATTATGATTTATTTTGTACTTTGCAAAGACTATATTGAGGATCATTTTATGTGATTGTTTGTCATCTTTGTATCTTTTTAGATGAAATATACTTCCAAATTTAACCATGTCTTCACTGGGTTCTTAGATTTCAAGCTTTGAATCTTGAGAGTTATTAAAATATGTTCTAAATGTAAGACATTTATTAGATATGTAACTTGAAATTACTGCCTTTCAACCTGTGGCTTGTCTTTCATTCTTTTCATAGAATAATTTGAACACCAGAAGTTCATAGTTTTGATACTATACCATATACAAATTATTTTTATTTCATGAATCATGCTTTTTGTATTGTATTAAAGATATTGTAATCAAGCAGCTGAAATTAAAAGAACTAGAAGCTAGTTCTCTGAAAAGATTATAAAATTGGTAAGAACTTTAGCTACACTTATAAGAAAAAAAAATACACACATTAGCAACATTCAGGAATAACAGTGATGTCAACATAACAGATTTTATGGAAATTTAAAGGATAATAAAGGAATATTATAAAAATTTTATAAAAATTATTCAAATAAAGTGGAAAAATGCTTTAAATATAGTAACTGTCCAAACTTTGCCAGGAAGAAATAAACTGATTATTCCATTATATCCATTAAATAATTGAGTTAAAAATCTTTCCATAAAGAAAATTCAAGATCCACTTTCTTTTACCAAGCAAGGCAAGTAAACATTTAAAAGTATGTAAAACTAATTCTAAGAAAACTTTCCATAAAATTTGGGTCTGTTTAAATCTGATTCTGAGCCCATTGTAACTTTTATATCAAAATCATATAAAGAACTAGTAAAATCGCTTCTCGGCCTTTTGGCTAAGATCAAGTGAAGAACTAGTAAAAAGAAAAACTACAAATAATTACTCTCACATAGATACCAAAGTTCTAAGGAAAAATCTATTGAATTCAAATCTATTGAATATCAAACCATAAATAAAAGAATAAAATATTATAACCCGGCATCACTTATTCCAAGAATGGAAAGTTCATTTTACATTCAAATACACAGATGCATATACACATACTGAGAGCCAGATAAATACCTTAATAGATGCCAAAAGATCATTTGGGAGAATCTGACCTTCAATCTTGATTCAAATAAACAAAAACTCTTGATAAAATAATCATCACCTGATAACGGCGCCTACCAAAAATTTAGAACTAATTTAATGTTAGAAAATTGTACATTCCCTGCTAAGATTAGGAATCAAAAACAGAATGTCTGTTCTCAACGTCCTTATTGAATATTGACTGAAATGTCTAAGGGCCAAACAAAGCATATATAAGTGGCATGTAAATAAATAAAATTGTATTTGTGTAGGCACTATTATATATGTACATAAGAAGTATAGGAGAGGACCACAGAGACCCATGGCCAACTCAGCTCCTCCCCCTTGAACTTACAATTCTCAGACAGAATGTACCAGGGATGCAGTCTCTTTAAGTAAGATAAAGTCTGCAATATCCAAATTGTATCCTCAATTCTTTTGAGAAAAAAATATTCTGTAACTGCCAAGTTCAGCAAGTGGTACCCCAGGTATATAAATCTAGGATGAATTCTCCTGGGGTCCCTCCAATGACGTACGACTTGGAGCATGGGCACAGCAGACTCCGTTCACTCTATTCAGCTTTCTTAATCTTGGGGACACCAGATTGACATGAATCCTATGCTTCTGTTCATCCTTGCTTCCTGTGAATAATAAGTCTACTTTGCTTAACTGGTATGAGTATTCTGTTTCACTAGAGTTCTGTAGTGTTTAGATAGACTGGGGCAATTTTTGATTCTTCAGCTCCGTACTGACGGTGTTGGGATCACTACGGCAGCTAGCGCCTCAACTAGATTTACAACCCTTTGCACAAAGAATACGTGAGTTTAGCAAAGTTGAAGTATATCACATCCATATATAAAAATCAATTTTATTACATCTTCATTCTGTCAATGAGCAATATGAAAATGTAAATCAAAAATAACATTTTCAAAAGAATAAAATATGAGTTATGTTGGAATGAAAATAACAAAGTATTTAGAAGATACTTACATTGGACTCATTGAAACGTCCCCAAAATGGGAAACTGGGGGTTAGGTGGGACAAAGTGCAGATTTGGGAGCAAAGATGGGCAGAGTCTGTTAGGTGGATGTGTGAATCTACCAAAATTAAACACACTAATTTGCATACCTAACAAGCACTAATAAAGAATAGATATAAATCAAGAGAGAATTATGAAAAAATTTCTGAGAGAATCTAAAGAAGATTTAAATAAGTGCTGAAATTTTTCTATGGTATTAATTCAAGGTACTGAGTATTAATATATCAGTTTTTCCCAAAAGATTTTTATAGATTCAAAATAATCCTCATCAAAATCCAATCCAAATTTTTCATAGAAATTAACTCTTTGATTGTGAAATTTATATAGACATGCTAAGGATCCTTCTCAAATCTACTTTGATAAAATAGCAAATTTGCAGAACTACACCTGATTTTGAGACCTAGACAGCAACGTTTAGCAAGAGGATACAGTTTTCACTTAAATATATATAAATAGATCAAAAGTATAAAATAGAGGACACATAAATCGACTTACATATACATGAACAATTCCTGCAAAAGCAATTCAGTAGGAAAATGAAATTCTCAATATATGACGCTGGCACAACCAAAAGCTTGCATTAAAAAAGAACTTCAATTTGTACCATGCAGTATATACAGATACAAAAATCAACTCTAAATGGACCATACTTCTAAAGTTCAAGACAAAAACTGTAAAATTAACATGATAAAATATAGGATATTTATATGAAAATTCCTTTGACAGAGGACCAGAAACATAATTCATTATAGAATATTTATTGAAATGAATTTTCTCAAAATTCAAACTTTTACTTTTAGGAATTAAATAAAAGGACTAGAAAAAGACTGGAAGAAAATACTTGCAAAGTCTGCTTCCTATCCAGAATGCATATGAGGACTCTCAAAATTCAATAGTAAGAAAAATTTTTTATATTTCCAAATAATTTAAAAAGATACTTTAAAAAGTTTTAAAATAGCAGAAATCATGGGAAAAGATAATCAGCATTATTAAACATTAGGGAATATTAACTTTTAAAAACGAGATACAACTTTATATCCATCAGAATGGATACAGATAAAAATACTGATTATAAAATTTCTTGCCATACTAGTGAGAATATTAAATACTACAATCACTGAAAAATAGCTTGGTAGTTTTTTAAAGATTAAAACTTTACATGCTATATGATTTGAGCATTCTAGTCTTGATGTTTCCCTATGAGCAAATAAAGCACTTGACTTTTGTACACAACATTCATAGTAATACTCTTAATAGCAGAAATCTGGATAATAACACTAATATACAAAAAAGAGTGAATGGAGAAATAAATTGCAGCACAGGCAATCTTTTTAATTTATGGATTCCATATTTGTGAATTTGACTACTGTCTGAAATTTATTTGTTAACCCAAAACCAGAGCTTTCATGAATATTTGAGGATATGTGTTCACATAGAGCTGGGAAAAGTTTGAGTTGCCCAATACATGTTTCCTCAGTCTAGAATAAAGGAAGTATAACACTCTACATTTTTGTTTCAGCACTCATGCAGTCTCCTTTTGCATTATATTTACTGCCACCTTTTTTGATTTTTGTTAGTAAACATAGTGTCCATGCATAGTGCTAAATTGTGATCAAGTTATGTGCCTAAATATGTGTATTAGATGAGCTTCATTCAGGCATGTTTTATTGTCCTATTGGCTATGAGTTCAATAAAAATGAATCAAAATTGTGCATTGAATGAAATTTCTTTAAACAGAACTCCGCATAGATTGAGTTATGTATTGATTTGGATGATGACAATGCTGTGACCAAAATCTAGCAAGAGATTATTATGTAGTTGCTAATTGATTGTGGGGAATTTATACAATGTAATTGCCCCAAATATAAAATTCTATTATTTTCATACAACAGAATACCACTTAGCAACAAACTATAATAAACTATTGATATACAAAAGATAAATCTCAAAATAATTTTTCTAAATGAAAAAAGTTGGGGAAAAATAATTATGTATTTATTCTTCTATTTACATAAATGCAGGGGGGAGGATTTAGCTCAGTTGTTCCGCCTCCTGCCTCACAAGCTCAAGGTCCAGAGTTCAATCCCCGGTACAAAATAAATAAACAAATAAATAAATAAATAAATAAATGCAAATCAATGAATAGTAACAAAGAAGATAAGTGGTCACTTGGAAAAGAGAGACAGATAAGGAAAGGAGATAGAAGTACGACCAAGGATGAATATATTACTATTTGACTTTAGTGATAGTTTTATGGTTGTATATACACATAAAAATAAGTTCTATACTAAATATGTGAAATATTGAATTATGTCAACTTTAGTTCAATAAAACTGCTCAAAAATAAGTAGATCTGCCACAGAATTTCAATGCAGAGACAATAATGTGCGTTATGTAATGTATCAATGGTATAAGATACAAAGTTGGGAATGTCTACATTGTACTTGAATTTAATATATCAAGAATGTAATTTCTAACTCCTGCAAAAGTGATAATCCTTAGTGCATAACTCTTTTTTGTTTTTTGTACCAGGAATCAAACTCAGGACCTTGCACTTGCAAGGCCCTCAGCAGAACCACTGAGCTACATTCCCAGCCTTCCTTAGTGCTTAACTTTTACCAGATTTGAATTTTGTTATCATATTTTGTGCACACTGTCATATTATCTGTGCTTCACAGTTTCTTTCATGTTCCAATTAAAGAATAGAAAATTCTTAAGTTCAAAATAATCTCAGTTATAATAATCAAGCATTATGATAGTCACAGTAACTTGTTAATGCACTAAATAATTCTGACAAATCCCTGTGTTTATTCCTTATAGAGTTAACATTCAATTGTTAGACAAAAAATTCATGATAGGGCTGTAATGTAGTAGTAGAATGTTTGCCTATTATGTGTGAGGCTTTGGGTTCCATCACCACAGTAAAGGAAACATTATCAAGGTATTTATATAGGCTTTTTCCCCTATGTTTTGATTAAAATAATATGATTATTTTCTTTGAAATAGCACAACTATAATATTTTATTAAGTTATTTGATTGACAGCTAAATATTACATGTTGTCTTAATGTCAATAAAAACATGCTATAAATTATTTTTATAATGATCTTTTGAATGAGAATATGTATGGAAATTAACATGTCACTTTATTATTATTATGGCCTTATCATTATTATTATGTGGCATTAGTCACCTTTCTATCACTATAACAAAATACTTGAGATAATTAAATTATGAAGGGGAAAAGGTTATTTTGGTTCACTATTTGGAAGTTTCTGTCACATTTTTACCTCATAGATAAGAAAGCAAAGAGAAGTAGGGGCCAGGGTTCCATAGCGCTCTTCAAAGTCACATCTAATATCCTAAAGACCTCCCTACCCTATGAATGTCCATCTCACCTCCTAACAGTGTTACCCTAGGGAGTGAGGTTTTAACACACAGACCTTTGGAGGACATTTAACACTGAAACTATAGCATTCATCCTTACTGCCCAAAGGTTCGTATCCATCTCGCAATGCATAATGTATTTATTTCATCTCCATGAATTTCCAAAGTCTTAAATGTTCCAGCCTTGATCAAAAGTTGCAGTCCAATATGAGATTAAAATCAGAGTGAAATATGAGCCCCCTTAAATATCAGAAAGGGAGATACAATGGTGGGACAGGCACAGAATAAGCATTCCCTTCCAGTGAGGAGGAATAGGCAAAAATAAGGGATGAATTGACACAAATGAAGACTGAAAATGAGAAGAATAAGCATTAAATGGCAAAGTTCTGTGTCCAGCATCCATGGCACATTGTGCAGAATGGGGAATCGCCATGGCTTTGGCAACTTTTCCCCTATGGCCTTAAAGGTAGCTGCCCACAGGACTATTTTTGGTCCATATCTGTAACTTTCCCTGATCAATATTGCACTTCGCTGACACCTCTCCCATCATGTAGTCTCTACTTCAGCTTCAGCTTCATTCACTGAGCTCCATGCATCACACTCTCAGGGATGCTTCCAGGAATTCTGATTCAGTGGCACACTTCATGGCTTCCCATGTTGTCCTTTGACATCTCAGTTGAAGTCATCAAGACCCCATAATTCTTGCATTCTTTATGCCTACAAAACCAGGATTAGAATAACATCAAGCTCTTCTGCCAGTACAAGCTGCACCTGGGCCTGCTTTAACTACAACCAAAGTATTGTTTGGTTTGTCTGAGTGTTTTGTTAGCTGAACTAAAAAATATTATTATGGGGAAATCAATCCCAAGGTGGTTCTGGGAACGGTATAGATATTGAGGGTTATTTCTAAACTGAGTTCTGCCCTGACCAGTTTTTGAAGCAAATCACTATTTCTCTTCCCTTGATCCTAAGGTAGATGGGATAGCAGTCCAGATTCCTAAGATGTCACTGAGGCATCTCTCCTATTTTCTAGTGCAAATTCCTTGGCTCCCTTTGTCAACACTAATTTCCTTATCAACCATTCATTCTGGCCCCATGTTTTAAAAAGTGTTCCTTATCTGGCCAAGCTTCAAATTTTCCAAATCTTTTACCTCTGTTCCTCTTTGCTCCTTCTTTTTACTGCAAACCTGGCTAAAGAGAGCCAGCAATACCAAGGTCTACTCTGTTTTGCTGCCTTGCATTTCTTCAACATAGTAAAATTATCCATGACCTTTAAATTAGACCTCCCTCAAAGTCATAGAAGACAGACAAAATCCACTAAATTCTTTGGTACAATGTAACAAGAATAGACTAGTCCAATATACAACAGAATTCTCATTTTTATCTGAAACTTCATGGGCATAGCCTTCATGACCCACATTTTTATCAGTATTCTGATCTTGTGAGCCCCTGACAAAATCATTCATTCAGCTCCTCTTAAAATATTTTAGACCTTTCCCTCCCTGCTCCTCAAAACTCTTCCAAATTCTTCCCATAAATCAATTTCAAAGGCTCTTCCACATCATCAGGTATAGTTATACTAAATGCTTCACTTATTAATACCAATTTTCAATATTAACCAGCCCTTTGTCACTATAACAAAATTCCTGAGATGATTAATTTATAAATAGAAAAGGATTATTTTGCCTTGCAGTTGTGGAGGTTAAAGTCCAAGATAGTGCAGACCATTGATTTGGGGCTCTGGTGGGAGTGCCAGATGGAAAGTTGGAGAGCTTGTGACAGAACAAGGTGGTCACCTCCTGAAACAGGAAGGAAAAAGGGGAAGAGGGCTTAGGGTCCCACACAAGTAAGAGCCCCTAATGGCCTAAAGGTACGCAAGGCCCATCTTGTAAAGCTCTTCTCAATTACAGCAACCTGCACACTGAGCCTTTAACATGGGCCTATGGGAGACACTCACTATCTAAATTACAACTGATGACTCTTTTTTTATTGGGTTATATGTTTTTGCATAAAAGAAAGTGGAACCAAATTTTTTAAAAAAGGAAGTATAATGTATTTCCTTTACAAAAATCAAAATTATACCATTCCATTTTCTAGTTATTGAATGAGCTACTGCTCCACCTAAAAAGATTTATCCATTGTAACAAATACAACTTTGTTTTTTTCTTGATGAATGAACAATTGTGAAAATGAAAAGACTGCTCAAAGTATGCAGTGCTGGTTTCTCCAACACTAGATCAAAATTGCCATTAACACTACACAGCTCATACAATAATAATTAAAATAAAATGACTACATTATTGATTGTTACAAACTGGTAAGTTAAATTGTTAGATTTAGGTTTTTACATGTATATCCATTCTTGAATTTAGTTTCATTCATTAAGGAAATATTTCTAGTTTAAACCATTATTATTTTTTCTGATGCTCTATTTTTCTACTTTTGTTCACATGCGAACTCACTATATTGTACATACTGGTCTTGAACTCCTGGACTAAGTTCACCCTCCCACCTCAGTTTCTCAAGTAAATGGACTGCAGAAACATGCCACTGTGCCTACCCTACATCTTCACATTACTTCTATTTAAAATAAATTTTATAACTATTTAGCTGCATATATTCTAGCTGAAATAGCTGTGAATTTTTTCAAAGGAAAAGATAAATTTAAAATATTCCCCAGAAATCTGTGAATACTAAAGGGATTAGCCATTTTATGTACTAGTCTATGATAACTAAGTTTTGTAATGTGTTCACTAAGGAGGCTGTGAGGCTTAATCTTGATTGTCGGCCTCACAGGATGGAGACACATGTAGGGATCTGTAAAGAGCTCTTCCTTCGGGATGTGTCTGCATATATCTGTGAGGCTGTTTCCAGAGATGATTGCCACGTGGGCCAGGGAACTGTGTGAGAAACACCTTCCCTGAATGTAGGGAGCCCCATCCAATAGGTTAGAGTCTGGATGAAACAAAATTGGAAGAAGGAGGAACCACACTAACACATGCTTTAAATCTCTCACTATGAGTTGAACAGTTTTCCTCTTACTATGTCCTTTCGTGCTGCTTTGATTTTGCACAGGCTGAAAAGCAATGGAGTTGGCAGGCCAGGGACTGAAACCTCTGAAACTGTGAGCCAAAATGCACCTTTCCTTTTGGGAGCTGTCATTCTCAAGTTTTGTTGTTGTTGTTGTTTTGTTTTTTTCTGGTACTGAAGATCAAACTCAGGACCTTGTGCTTGCCAGGCAGGCACAGCACCACTGAGCTATATTCCCAGCCCAGTCTCACGTATTTTGTTACAGCAATGAAAGGTAACTAACATAGAGGCCTATATAATAAATATGTCTATATTTAATCCACTATGTATGAATCAGTGACTAGAATGCTACTGCAAAGTTGTGACAAGGCTGTTGTATTTCTTTAAAAAAGGAGCAAATAGATACAGGTGGTATCATTCATTTCTATTATTCTGAATGCACACACGAAGCCTAGAGTTGCTGCAAGCATCATGTCCCATGACTGAAAGAAATGAAAGAAAAAAAAAATCATGGCACCAAGATCATAGAGTTTGGAATTAAACCTGCAAGCTGCCTACTCCCTTATTTACTTATATATGAAAAATACAGAGAGAAGGTGAGCCAGTCCCAGTGCCTGGGAGGAGGCTCCCCTGCTGCCATTCCATGTTTCTATGGCAGAGAAAATGAGCCACGTGGGCGCAGGAAGAACCCCACCCCCCATGGAAAAGAGAAGACATGTAAACAAGCCTCAAAAACAGACTTCCAGATCACCTACAGCAACTCCAAAGGGAAACGGGATGAAACAATCTGATACTCAACCACCTGGACTCCCTGAACTGGCAACAAAAGAGGATCTGGGAAAAATGAAATCAGAAATAACTTCTCAGATAACAGCAAAGATTGTGCTCACAGTGCAAGACATGATTAATAAATCTAGAGAGGACACAGAAAAATACAAACCCCTATTTGATAAATTTAACATTGACTAAATTAATATCAGTTAAAATTCATTCTTATTGTGATGGTATAGATAGACAAATGTATTTTTAACTGGTACCATATCTTTTTCACATTGGTTTTTGTTGCATACAGGTTGACTCTTTTGATGGGCAGTTTTTTTTATTTGTGTGATTGCTATGGTTAGATTATACTGTTTGTGAAGAACAGAAAAAAATGACATTCTAATGACATTCATAAAATCAAACAGCAAACCAGTTAACTGTAGTCATTGGAGCTAGTATTGCCAGCATAATTTAATATACTACCAGAAGTTTCTACAGTAATTAGATAAACTTAATTTCACTTAATGAGTGTAGATTTGGCTGTGTCTCATCTATATAGAGAGGAAGCATATGGGCATGCTAAGTATCCTTAGGGCGGAAAAATGTATTGCTAAAATATGCAATTAAAATTATGTATATGTCTTTGTTCCCTATTCATTTATCCCCTTCACTATAATAAGAGTTCAAATCTGTATCTTAAAACATTTCTCAGGAAATTTACAAAGTTAGATTTATAAATGAAATGAAATAATGCATATATATAATGATAATTAATTATTTACTATGTTGGATGCTGTTAGAAGTGATATAGATATATAAATATCAGCAAATTTATGATCCAGATACTAATATTATCTCCATTTTACAGATGAGGATACTGAGGTACAAAAAGATAAAATAACTTGCTCAAGTTCAAAGAGTTACAAATCTTAGAAGTGAGTTTAAATCTATTCCAATCATCAGAGCCTGTTAGCTTTTCTCGTACAAAGTGTTTGATTTCTTCTTTGAACAGAGATGAGATATTTGTGAGCAAAAGAATTATTTGTAGTCCTAACTCTGTCTTGAAAAGACAACATGTGGAATATTTTGAAAACAGAAAACCAATTTTGAGATCAAAAGAACTTGTCTTCTTCAGTGAACAAAACCATTAGATAACTGATCTCAGTTATTGTACAGAAAGATATGAGGCAGTTTTGAAGAATGAATGAAATGGTTGCTAATTTTTATCTCAATTAATCTACAAAAGTATATTCTTATTTTCTTAATGAATTCCTAAGGACTTTGGCAGTCAGAATTTAATTCCTTTCTCTCTACTTTGGTTCCTCTTTACCTCTTCTTTTCATCCTCTTCTTTTTCCCTCAGTTTTCTTCAACTTTCAGTTTTCTCTTCCTTTTCCCTCCATCCTTTTTCCTTTCCTTTTATTTTTTTTCCTTCCTATTTTACTCCTTCCTTTTTTAATCCTTCCTTATTTCTTTTCTTCCACTAAATGAGGTTCTGGAACATCAAAAGGAATTGAATAAATATAACACAAAATTTATTTTAAAAACAGGAGTAAGAGAGATGCAATCCATCCAAAAAAAAAAGCAAACTTAGATATACTAGTATTTCATACATAGGAAGAAAAAATTCCTTTTATTTTGATCCTATAAGAAAAATTCTCTCATTTAAACTTTATTTTAAAACATTGAGATTAGATAACTTACAGAAGAAGAAAAGCTTTAGAAACATTTTGGAGTAAGAAAACAATCAGTAGTATTGAAAGTCAAATGGTGATACAGGCAACTCATAAAGAATCTGACTAATTATGAATGAATATTTGGTGCTTAAGTATAGGCAGGAATGGATAAAAGAGAAATCTTTTACAGTCAGAGTAATAAAGTTGTTGGTGGCCTAATATGCTGCAAGTGGTTTGTTACCTACAGCACTGAATTCTTTAAAGATGTCTAACAAAAAAAAAATCTCCCAAGTGAATTTATTGACTAAAACCAGTTCCACAGAACCAATTAGTATCTTACACAGGCTGCCCTGCAAGGCTTATGAGGCCATCTATCACCTGTCCATTTAACTATTTAGCATTTGTTGCAGTAATTTGTCACTGTGTCAGAATGCTAGCATTTCAGAATAGGAGTTTTTGGTTGAAAGAAATTTAACTCAGGTACTGCAGATTTTTCTCCTTTAATAAGACACAGAAGATTTATGTTTAATTTTAAACATCTTATCTATAGGATGAGGTTATTTTTTTGTATTGCAGATATTTCTAATTTAAATTATTTTATGTGAACTTAAAAGTATCATGCAAAATGGAGTTACCTTAAGTTATAATAATTCTAAGTCCCTATGTCACATTGCAACTTATCTCACAGCTTCAATGATTACAATTTTATCATTTCTTCAATTCAGTCACTTGCATTTATACTCATTTTTCATAGCTCTCTTAATTACACTGTATAGAATTAATTACATTGTAATTAACACTGAAAGTAAGGTATCTGCATTGCTTTCAATATTACAGAACTAAGCTAGAATTGGAATTTTCCACATATTTAATAGTGAAAAGATTACATTTCAATTAAATCACATATAAACACAATAGAATATGTACCCATTTCTAGTCCAGAGTATTAATTATAAAGCTTTTTTGTTGATTATAGATCATAGTCAGTTGCTGAATTTTTCTCTCATAAAATGTCTAACAAATATTACAATAGCATAATTTGCAACTTGCTAGCTACTTGTTATGGAAAAAATTGTTGAGAATCACAGAACAAAGGAATGGAGAACAATATACATTATAAAGTGGATTCCTACAGTAAAACAATTGTAGAAAATTGTAAGTTCTATATATTTATTTCAGACATTCAGCATTTTATTGACTTCCACACACCAATCAAATGAAAATTATTCCAGGTATCTAACCTTTACATTTAATTCAAAAATAGGATGCACCTTTTACTGGCAAAAGCAGATATCTAGGTGGTCACTTTGCCAACTATGCTGAGGTTCATCTGATCAAGATTCCTATTGCAAAATAAGCAGGAAAGATGTTGGGGACTCAAATACCATCTCTGCATCAGAATGCTGTTAAGCAGCTCCCATGGCATTTCTCACAGACTTTCAATGTGTGCTTGTCACTAAACTTAATCTGAGATAAAACAGCAAATGTAAACTCCTGTGGGAAGAGAGTTGAGGAAAAAAAGCTTCCTTGAAATCCTTAGAGTTGTATTCTCAGACCCAGGACTCAATCAACAATTTCATCCTTCTTACCTTGAATGATGGATTTAGACATGGATGAATATTAGATTCGAGGGAAGAACCACAATATAAATATATATGTGTTTGTATGCACAACTGTACATACATGAGTGTTCAAAACTAGTCTTCATGTTTAAGAAATTGCAAATTCCATCTCATATAGCCATTCCTGATAAAATATGTTATTACTAAGAAAATATAATTAACTAGTGGCCTGTAAAATGGAGAAAAATGGAGAAATGTTTTAAGGATTATAATTACATAAATATGTATAAATACACATATATTGTGCAAATATTCCATTTCTACAGTAATTTTGCAATTTTTATTTCAAAATAGTCTTAGATAAGATATAATCTTATAGGACTAAATTTCTGTCAGTGAAAAGAATAGTTACATCAAGATATTTTCCTAATGACTTTTTAAATAGAAAAGAAGAAACTGAAACAACTATGGATAACTAAGTAGACATTATTATGCAGTCAGAAAGGAATTGAGTGTTCAAGGGAGTCCCATGCAATCCTCCCTAGAGATAAACAACAATTTTAAATCACCCTACTTAGCAACACCTACTCCAGTGAGCCCAAATAGGCATCAGACACATAGATGGGTAAGCAAAACATCTGGACCCAGGCCTTTCCAAGAATACCTTTGCTCTTTCCATATACTGTTGCTCAGTGACTCATTTCCTTATTGGATCAATATTAGCTAGATCATACTTGTAATTCTATAGGTTGATTGTAGTTCAACCCACATTGTACCCTTGTTGTGATTCTTTTGTATAAATTACCCCTGACCAAAAGGGCCTAGTGGCCACCCACTCAGGACCCCGCCTGGAAATCCAGGAGTTATTCTTACCCTTATTTCCAATATAACTTCCCTAACTTTCTCCATTAGTTCATGACTTCATTCCTTGATGTTATGAAGCCATGAACTCAGCACAACTGACATCAAGCAGGTTGAGAGTTATTTTTCCCATTTCAAAATGGTTAACTCCATACACATGTATAAACATGAGCCCTGGCCTTATGAAGTAAAAGAATGACATCAAGGACAAGAAGAAGACTAAAGAAGAAGTATTTATTGGAAAAATCAGAAGCAAAAAAGGCTCCCAGTATCCAGAAGGGTCCCAGGAAGAGGGGTGCCAGATAACCCCTCAGTCAGGAGCTTTTTATGGATAAATAGAGCACAGAATTGTTCAGTTATTTAGTGGTTACCTATCACAGGTGACTCTCTGTTAAAAATAACCAGTTAGAACTCGGGGTCCCTACTGAGTTATTCAGTATGTAGGGTTTAAAGGAAATCAATTTTAAAAGAAAACTAGGTATTTTACATTTTTAAATTCCTCCAAATTCAGCCCTAAATGTAGGAAGGGGTTGCATTTCATATTATCTAATGAACTCATTTTCTGGACAAAGTCCCAGTTTTGGTACCTATTTTTATTTTAATTTTTATTAGTGTGGCTGATCATCCCAACTTCACCTTGGTCTCTTCCTTGCTAGCTGCCTAATTATAAGAAAAATAGCTAAATTGCCTATTACAATACTTGGCAAGATTGCTAATTTCAAGTATTTGTAGAAGGCTAAAGACATTCAATGAACTGTAATACATAACAAATAAACAATGTTCAAACTCTTAACTGGTCACTTTATGATTAAAAGTGTACAGAAGAAAAGCATAGAGAAGGCAATAGATAAGTGAACTGAAGGAAGGTAAATTGAAATATTTTGGATCCAGAAACTCCAGAGAGGGGAGGACATAAAGTGTTGATGATTAAAAGAAGAAATTAATTTTTTAACTGGTTTTGGCTATGCTGTTTCTTTTGCTGCAACAAAAATCCCTGTGTGTGTAATTACAAGATGGCTTAGTTCTTTGATGTGCTCACATAGATAGAAGAAGCTCTGGAGTTGATGAAAGTAAGTTGATCACGTGAAATCAAATCAATAATGCAAATGTTGAGTAACTTCTTAATCTACTGTAGGCATAAGACTTGGAAAATTATTTTATTTCATGTCTTATCAGATTCACAATCATAGCAGCAACACAGAAGTTATTTTTGAGTAGAAGATGCTTTGTTCATTGCAGAATAATTATAATAGCTACTAGCTGAATACTTTAGAGCAAAGATCCTCATATATAAAAACTTATTCAATCTCTTTAGTCTAAGAGTTGGTGGATTGGTTAATTAGAACACTCAATTTACAGTTGTAGGGCTAGGATTTGAGCCCAGAAAAGGCAATATTTCTTATAATCTGAAGCACTAGATTAAATTCCTCTTAAAAGCCTAGAAGCTTGCCATTCCATCTGTGAGTGCCTGCAGATCCCGGGGTCAGCTGGGTGGCCCAGACCAGTGCATCTGCAGGTATATCCCAGTCAGGGTCCACTGGGACCCCAAAGACTCCAGTGCACCAACCAAAGCCAGAGTACACCCAGAGAGAAGCTGCACACATGCGCAGGCTTCAGCCAGAGGCCCTCCATACCACTGGCCACAGCCAGGGACCCACCTGGAGAAGAGCTGTACAGCCACACAAGCAATACCCAGAGGCTTGGCTGATACCATTGATAAGTGTGTGGAGACCCTAGCCAAAGCCTGTGCAGACAACAGGAACAGGGGTGCACAGCTCCAACCAAAGACCCTCCCAGACAATAGCTACATAGTAGCCCCAGCTAGAGGCATGCCTAGATACCATCCCAAGTGTGTACATGCCCAAGGCAGAAGCCTGCCCAGAAACAAGTCAGCTCAGGGTTCCACAAGGCCACCACTCTGAACCCAGGAATTGGTATACTGGTGTGCAGCAGAATAAAGGCTGTTCTGTGGCTTGCTGAGAATTCAAGAGCAGTGGGTGTCCAAAAAGTCACCTCAAAAAAGACACAGGAGGCTGCATCTGTTGAAATGAGAAGGCACGTAAATAAGTCTCAAAACCAGACTTCCAGATCACCTAAAGGAACCCACAAGGGTAACTAAATGAAACAATTTGATATTCAACCACCTGGACTACCTGAAATGGCAACAAAAGAGGATCAGGAAAATATGAAATCAGAAATAATTTCTCAGATGACAGCAGAGATTGTGCCCAAAAATGTGCAAGATATGATTAATAAATCTAGAGTGGACACAGATAAAAAAAAAATAGAGCTGAGAAACATGATAGAATCCCAACAGAGGAAACACATGGTATCCATAAAACACATGCAAGCAGATTTCCAGGAGATTAAAAACTCCATTGAAAGTTGACCCAGCAGAATGAGCCAATGCCAGGATAGAATTTCAGATATAGAAGACAGGATTGAAATTACTGACCAGTGAAAGAAAAATTTCTTAAAAATGGTAAGGGACCATGAGAAATCAATCCAGCAGCTGCTAGACAATGCAAAGAAGATAACATCAGACTGATTGGAGTCAATGAAGAAACAGAAGAGCTTCCAGGCAACATTAAAAAAAAAAAAAACTGTTTAGAAAAGTGATGGTAGAAAACTTCCCAAGCAGGGGGAAAACAATTTGACATACAGATAAGTGAGTCATATAGGACTCCAAATAGCCTTGATCAAAAAAAAACTACACATAGGCATATCATAGTTTAGATTCCAGAAACCCAACAGAATAACAAAATTCTACAAGAAATTAGAGAAAAGAAACAAATCACATACAAAGGAAAGCCCATCAGAATCACAGCAGACTTCTCAACACAAACCCACAAGGCAAGAACAGCGTGGAGTGACGTACTTCAAGCACTACAGGAAAACAGCCTCCAACCAAGAATGATGTACCCTGCAAAACTATTTTTCAAAATTGATAGAGAAATAAGATACTTTCATGATGAAGAGCACCTTAGGAACTTCATGAATACCAAACCAGCACTCCAAAAAATTTTAAACAATATCCTATGAAAAGACAAAGAGGATCACAAACCCATGAAGCCCTGCAGAATGAATCCATCAGGTATGACAAGAAATTAAATACAAAGGGGGAGAATCCAACAAAAAGAAAAACTCATGACAAGGATAAGTCAATACATATCAGTTATAACCATCAATGTTAAAGATCTCAATTCACCAATCAAAAGAAATAGACTGGCAGAATGGGTCAAGAAGCAGGATCCAACAATATGCTGCATACAAGGAATACTCTTAATTCAAAAAGAAACTCATAGACTGAAAGTTAAAGGGAGGAAAACAATACTCCATGCAACAGGAACCCAAAGAAAAACAGGATTAACTATCCTTTTTGCAGATCAAGTGGATTTCAAACCAACACTGATTAAGAGAGACAAAGAACTCAGTTCAACACAAATCTGTTGAGCTTTAAAATGTATTTGAAGTACTATTTAAGTAGGCATTTAAAAGTATGAATTAGATGTTTTAAAATTTATGCATAGTAATTTTGCACTGTAAAATATTTTCCTTCTCCCATTCCCTTCTGCCACTCTGAATATGCTTATTAAAATATTTTTGTAAACAAAAAAAAAAGAGAGAGAGAAAGAAGGACACTGCATCCTTGCAAAGGGAACAATCCAAGAGGAACAGGTGACAGTCATTAATATATATGCACCAAATACTAGTGCACTCAACTATGTAAAACAAATACTAATAGACATGAAAAAACAAACAAGCACTAGTACAATAGTAGTGGGGGATCTCAATATACCACTGTCACAAACAGATAGATCAGCTAGACAAAAAATAAACAATGAAATGCTAGAATTCAGTCAAACACTTGAACAAATGAAATTAACAGATGTTTACAGAGTGTTTCACCCCAAAAAATCAGAATACAAATTCTTTTCAGCTGCACACTAGTCGTTCTCCAAAACAGACCTCATACTCACTCATAGAACATGTTTAAGCAAGTGCAAAAGAATTGAAGTTATCCCCTGTATATTATTAGACCATAGTGTGATGAAATTGGAGATCAACAGCAAAAGAAACTGCAAGAATTTTATAAACACATGGAAACTGCACAACACACTTCTGAATAAGCAATGGGTCCCAGAGGAAATTAAAGAAGAAATCAGACAGTTCCTTCAATTAAATGTCAATGGCAATAAAACACAATGGAATCTATGGGACACAATCAAAGCAGTCCTATGAGGGAAATTCATAGCAGTGAAGACTCACAGTAGGAAAATAGAGCGAGCTCAGTTGTACAACCTGATTCTACACATCAAGCTTCTAGAAAAGGAAGAGCAGGACAACTCCAAAGCTCATACATACAAGGGAGGAAATTATAAAGATCAGGGCAGAAATCAATGCAATGGAGACTAAGAGAACAATATAAAAAATCAATGAAGCCAAGAGTTGGTTCTTTGAAAGAATAAACAAAATTGACAAACCCTTAGCCAACCTTATCAGAAAAAGGTAAGAAAAGGCCCAAATCCATGCAATTAGAAATTAAAAGGGTTACAATGGACCCAGCAGAAATCCAGAGGATCATCAATATCTACTTCGAGAACCTATACAGCAATAAGATGGAAAATGCAGAAGAAATGGATGGATTCCTAGATACGTGTGAATTACCAAAGTTAAACAAAGATGACCTAAAAATTCTAAATGACCCAACAATAACCAATGAAATTGAAAACATAATTGAAAACTTATCAACTAAGAAAAATCCGGGCCCTGATGGCTTCACTGCTGGATTCTACAAGACATTTAGAGAGGAGCTACTGCCACTACTGTTTATACTCTTCAATAACATTGAAAGGGAAGCAATATTCCCAAATTCCTTCCTGGAAACAAGCATTGCCTTGATCCCCAAAGCAGATAAAGACCCAACAGAAAAAGAGAACTATAGGTCAATCTCACTAATGAATATAGATGCAAAAATTCTTAATAAGATACTGCCAAATAGAATGCAGAAGATCATCAAGAAGATCATACACCCTGACCAAGTAGGATTCATCCCAGAGATGCAGGGATGGTTCAACATACACAAATCAATCAATGTAATGCACTATATCAACAAAGCCAAGGACAAAAACCATATGATTATTTCAATAGATGCAGAAAAAGCATTTGACAAAATCCAACATGTATATATGATAAAAACCCTACAAGAACTTGAAATAGACGGTTTCCACCTCAATCTGATAAAAGCCATCTATGAAAAACCAAGAACCAATATCAAACTAAATGGCCAGAAACTGAAATCCTTCACACTAAAATCAGGAACAAGACAAGGATGTCCACCATCACCACTCTTCTTCAATATAGCTTTGGAAACATTAGCAACAGCAATTAGACAAAAGAAAGAAATAAAAAGAATAAAGATAGGAAATGAAGAACTCAAAGAAGATGTCATGATACTCTGTATAGAAGATGCTAATAACTCCACCAAAAGTCTTCTAGACATAATAACCAAATTCAGTGAAGTAGCTGGATACAAGATCAACACACAAAATATCAATAGCTTTTCGGTACACAAAAAATATACTCACTAAGAGAGAAACAGGGCATTTCTTTCCTCTTACAAGAACATCCAAAAAATTGAAATACCTAGGAATCAACCTAACAAAAGGAATAAAAGACCTCTACTCTGAAAACTGTAGCACTCTGACAAAAAGATTGAAGAGGATATCAAAAAATGGAAAGGCATCCCTTACTCCTGGTTAGGAAGAATCAACATAGTGAAAATGGCCATAATTCCAAAACTGCTATATAAGTTCAATGCAATCTCAAGTGAAATCCCAGCAGCATACTTCACAGACCTTGAGAAAATAATCCAAAAATTCATTTGGAACAAGAAGAGACCCAGAAGAGCAAAAGCAATTCTACGTAACAGAAACATGGCAGGGGTTATCACAATCCCAAACTTGAAACTATACTACAAAGCTACTGTGATAAAAACAAAACAAAACATGGTAATGGCAAAGAAACAGACCTGAGGACAACTGAAACAGACTAGAAGATGCAGAAACAACTCCAGACACACTCAGCCACCTCATCTTCAACAAAGGACCGAAACACCCTCACTGGAGGAAAGACAGCCTCTTTAATAAATGGTGCTGGGAAAATTGGGTTTCAACTTGCCCAAGATTAAAACTAGAACTATATCTCTCACCATGCACTAAACTAAAATTGAAATGGATTAAAGGTCTAAATATTAAAACAGAAACACTAAACCAGCTGGAAGAGGGGTTAGGTAGTCTCTTGAAGCCATTGATGTAGGAAAAGATTTTATAAGCAAAACCTCAGTTGCCCATGAACTAGCACAATCAATCAACAAGTTGAACCTCTTCTTCCTAAAAAGCTTCTGCACAGCAAGCGAAACCACAAACCGTGTGAAGTGACAACCCATAATGTGGGAAAAAATTTTCATCTGCTGTTCCTCAGACAAAGGTCTACTATCTAGAATCTATAAAGAACTTTAAAAAATCAGACCTCTCAAATTTAAAGACCCAATCCAAAAATGGGCATCTGAAATGAACAGACATTTCTCAGACAAAGAAGTAGAAATAGCAAATCAACATATGAAAAAATGTTCAACATCCCTTGTCATTTGAGAGATGCAAATGAAAACAACACTGAGATTCCACCTTACCTCAGAAAGAATGGCTGCTATCATGAAATCAGTCTATAACACATGGTGGAGGGGCTGTGTGGAAAGAGGAACCCTGCTCCCCTGCTGGTGGGAGTGTAGACTGGTGCAACCACTGTGAAAATCAGTATGGAGATACCTCAGAGAACTAGGACTGGAAGTCCCATTTGACCCAGCTATTCCCCTGCTGGATATCTTCCTCAAAGAATTAAAAGAATCATACCACAGTGATATATGTGCATCCATGTTCATAGCAGGACAATTCGTGATAGCTAAAATTTGGAAGTAACCCAATTGCCCATCAACTGGAGACTGAATAAAGAAAATGTGTTGTTTTTATAAAATGGAGTACTACTCAGCCCTAAAGAATGAGAAACTAGAGAAATTTATAGCTAAATAGATCTACATTGAGGAGATACACTTAAGTGAAATAAATAGAACACACATGTGCAAATACCAAATAGTTTCTCTAGTGTGAGAAACTGGAGGTGTAAATAAAGACTAAAAGATATAATGGATAATGTGAAATAGGAAGAAAAGGGGCAAAGGGGAAGGGGAAGTGGGAGGGGTAGGGGAAAGGAAAGAAGGGAATGGAATTAATGTGAGAAAAAGAAAAAAATGTAAACAAAGTCTTTGTAGATAGGCAGGGGTGGAGGGGTTGAAAGGAGGGCAGGTGAATGGGGAAAAAATAAGAACCAGGATGGATCATGTGATGATGGAAATTTCCAATGATGAATGTCATTATATTGTATACCTAAAATATACCAATCAAATTAATTAAAAAGTACCCTAGAATGATTGCAAAAGCAGACAGAAAAACTGCCATTCATTTCACTTTTATGTGCTAATTACTTTGTATGTAATATCTCATTTATTGTTTCTCAAAATCCTGCTAGGTCAATTTTGTAGTCCCCATTTATATAACACAAAGTCACTTATCACTGGTTATAGCACTAGTAAATGTCAGAGGAATAAGCCAAATCCAGATCTGGTCAGTCTCAAAGAAAAATGTGATCGCCTTTTTAAACTGTGACAGAATCCTATTGGCTAGGTAAAACTTTTGTTTCATTTTTAAATTCATTTAAATTATTTCTAGTACTTAGAAAGTGGATGTAAAAGTACAATTTAGCCTGATGGATACTTTTATTCTTCTTATGGTGATGAGAAATTTGAGGGCTATGTAGGAACACATCTTTCTCCGATGAAAATATTATTTTTACTATATACCTTTTATATTGTTGTTGAAAACTTGTGTTAAGGCTTGGAAGAGAATAAGAAATACAAATGAAGATTTTCTTTCTTATTCTGAAAAATCACTTGGAGTTGTCACCTTGAATTATCTTTAATTTTTTTCCAGACACAAAGAGATATAACACTTTTAGAGTGCTTTGCAATGCAAGACTTATTTAAGGGATATTTAAGATAACTTTAAAGCTATTGCTCTAGGAGATTAGTGGTATTATTTTAGGGAAAGTTAGAGCTCCTGAGGGGCTTGAATTATTTTGTATTGAGCATATTATCTCTAGGACAAAAGTGCTTGCGTAACTAAGTACATAATATATACTTGATCCAACTATGGGTTTAAAAAGAAGGGTGGGGGCCCAGGGATTTAGCTCAACGGTGGCACCGCCTGCCTCCCAAGTGCAAGGTTCTGAGTTCAATCCCCAGTACCAAAAAAATAAATAAATTAAATAATATAAAATAAAAAGAAGGCTGGGTACGATATGACTGACACAGATGGAAATAACTGAAAAATATCAACTATTAAGTATGCTGATTAAAATATGATAGAAGCTAGGTTTAGCCATGGGACAATTTTTTAATTTGGGGACCAAGATGTTGGAGTGAAAACATTAATGACAAATCTCTTACAAGTGATCATTCAGAAATCTAGTGGTTGATCACACTGACAAAATTGTGTTGACACATTACTACTACTAATTAAGTATGAGTGCTTGTATTGTATAATTTATAAAGAGGACTGTTAAAATTCTTTTTGCAGAGAAAGCAGGGAGGAAGTGCTGGTATAGTCCAAATTTAGAGAAATGTGTGTGTGTGTGTGTGTGTTTGTGTGTGTATGTGTGTGTTAATGTTTTATATAGATAAGGATGCTTTAAATAGCAATGTTTCTCCTTCCCTTATAAGTAACATTTGACTTAAGCCAGAGCTAATATTGTCAAATGAGCAAACACTCATGGGTAAATCCCTCACATCTGACAAAGTGAAGTTAGCTGACATTTACTTGGTATTGAAGATCAGGGATTAAATCAGGCACAATCTCACAGGACCTAATATCTTCTATTTTTCATTCAGTTTCTTCGTTGTTTTTTTTTAAAAAGAAAAAGCAGGAAAATTTATTATGAAATAGGAAGTAAAAAGGGGAAATAACATATTATTTAAAATTTAACTTATTTTTCTTGTTTATGTCCGTAAATGCATTTAAAAATAATGGAATACACAGACACAATTTGTAATAATTTAGAAAGGGCATGACCATGGAAACAAGAAAAAATGTAGCTCATAACTACTTAATTCAGAAATAAATACTCTTAAAAATGAAATATTTCTCTACATTATTTTCTATAAATGGACAAAAAATATTTTAAAAGCAAGAAAATTAAACATAGTGATAGATTTCCATACATGAGAACCATTCTGTTTGAAAAATTGAAATGAAATTATATAAACTCTAAAACATGCATTTAATTGCAAACATATATTGAGTTTCTCTCATTGCTTCTTGGCCTTTTGGCTAACATCAAGTTTATATTGAATTTCTTACCTTATTTCATAGTTTTAAAAATAATTTTATTACTTCATAATATCATGTTATAATTATTTTACCTTGTAATAATAAGGTGTCCTTGAAAGACGTAAGAAAATTTACAAATTCACTTTAAAGCACCACCTTGAGCCAGGAATTTGGCTTAGTGGTTCCACCGCCTACCTCGTAGCTCAAGGACCCAAGTTCAATCCCCGGTATCAAAAAAAAAAAAAAAAAAAAAAAAAAAGGTAAAAGACCCCCTTAATAACACTGTGGAATATGAGATGTTGCCTGAGTTTGTAGATTGTTATTAGATAAATTGTGGTAGAACTTAGGCTAGGTTAGGATCCCAATAATTTTTATGAATGTAAAAATGGGGAAAATTGAAAGATTAAAAAGAAGAAAGAATGACATGGGGAAATGGTTACATAGATGATGATATCTCATTGGTACTACAAAGGAAAAAAGGAGAGTTATACAGCTGTCTTAGATGAACCAAGTCATGTGTGAATGATCACTTCAGTTGATGCAGAAGGAAAACCAGAGAAAAAACTGGCAGCATTGGTAAAAAATTTAGTTTAAACTAAGAATTATGTGATATAATGAATATAAAAAATGTTGAAGAGGTCAGGCAGAGAGTAAAGGGTTTAGGAAACAGGATTTAATATGATTCTAGGAAAGGTAGCATAAGAATAAGTTTGCAAAACACTAGGAAGGGTAGATTGTTATAATCAAGGTATAATTTTTTGATGCATAGAAGAGGACATATAAAATATATATGGCAGTGTTAAGGCATGATAATGTAATGAACATTAACAACCCCTTAATCTCGCAACAAGAATTGGAATATTTTTCGAACAATTAAACAAATTCAATTTTTCTTCTCTAGAGGTAGTATTTTTAGAACCTTGGATTTATTATGAAAGTATCACTTAAAAACATCTATTCATATAAAATACAATTCTTTGTTTTTCTACTTAGCATCCATTCTAATCCTTCAACTATAAAACAGTTTTGTATTTGGACTACCACAAGGTAACTGTTACAAAAAGAGACATTCTCAGAAACTCTGCAAAAAGGATACATGCAAATTATTAATAGTTCTGGTAACTATTTCAAATCAGGTATCTCAAGCAGTATATATTCTTAGTTATGGAAGTAGTTTCTAATGGTGTTCCAAAATAAAGTTATGCATTACCAAAACTTCTCATTCCCATTGTGAAAGAAAAGGGCATATTTAAACAAACAAATATGCATCATAAAAAAATAAACCAAGTAAAACTTAGCTTGATGTAAATATAAAGAAATATGCACTGGTAGTGTCACTTATATTCTCCATCTGGTTGAAAGGCTGTAGTTGACATTTATCACTTCATTTCTTTTTGACTTATACCTTGCTGTACAGTTTGGGTGTTGAATGTACAACACAGGTCTCTGTGTTACAGCATTGGGCTCCAGGGCGGTGTTTAGAAGGTCACTTTCCAGGAGGCCCTGAGATCACTGTGGACATCCTCTCAAAGGAGTATGTGGAACTCCAGTCTCAGTCTTTTTGTGCTTCCTGGATCATGATGCATAAACGGATTCTTCCAGCATTCATGGCAACTGTATTGTGCTGTCTTCATGAGAGGCCTAAAATAGTCATCCCCTAATCTTGGACTGGAACATCCGGAAGTGTGAAATAAATGCTTCTCTTTATAATTTAATTTCTTCAAGTAGTTTGTTATAGAAACACAAAGCTCTCTAATACACTTGATTCCATCAACCTAGGACAATACTTGAGCTGGTTAAGATTCTCTACATTATAGGGTAACTCAAATAATTTTTTAAAGGTTTAGAGTCTATTATGATCTTGCATTGATTAGATGCTATATTTTTCCATTGATACCTACTGTTTACCACAGAGCTATCAGGAGTTACTCTGGGAAATATTTTGATTACTCTAATTGTTCTTCCTCTTTCTATTGACTACCACCAGCCTTATTTCCTGTTGGTATTTCAAATCAGTCATGGTATCTTTTGGTTCAAGGGCATAAGGAATTAGTTTTCAGTCTTATCTTATGCTAATAGAAGCAATGTTGTACCTTATTTTGAAAAATTTTTTCCCTTAAGAACAAAGGAAACTGAACAAAAAGAGGCCAAAACTGTGGGAAAAGGAAGTAACAATTTGCGAACTAATTGTTTAGTGTTATAATAAGAGACCAGATACTCTTCCCCTTCTTAGGTCTCAAAATTGTATATCCTTCCCATAGGAGGAATAATACCAAAATTATCATTGCTTCAAAGCATTTATTATAATGTATAGAATAGTACATTAGCTTCATTGCTTTTTTTATCAGGTTCCCACTGAATCTTCTATAACTCATTTGGCAGTTCTATCAGAATATTTATTTACAAGAGGAAAATAAAATCTCTATCCCTTCTTCTCTTCATAATCTTCCACCAAAGGCCTGGATGATCTCTCTATCATATTAGGGGTTAAACGGGATTTCAGGAGCTTTGGCACTTTTCTATGAGCAGTCAGATTACCATGAGACCCAGTTAATAAGCCACTGTGTAGTATGCATTCTTACATAATGACTAGTTCTTAGAGAAATAAGAAATGAAGGTGGTTGATATTCAAATATGGGTGATTTTGCTTAAGAGATTATTGAAGTTCCATTTGCACTAAACATTTTTGGTATTAATAGAGAAAATATACTCATAGATTATCCTTGCAGAGAGAAATACATCTGTCACTTTTTATACTCCATTAGTTAATCTTATTTCTTTCAAGTCTCTCATTGATCAGCAAATTGGAATTCTAAGGAAAATTACAATAAAAGATACATTCCCACTAATCTCACTCATGGTACTTACCCTCACTTGGAATACAGTTATCCTATAATTCTTTCCACTTTCAAAAAACCATTATGAAAGTTCTCTTTTGTGTGTTTTTGAGGTTTGATCAAAAATGCAGTGAATGCTTCTGCCAAGTGCCATCCAATGGAAAGGCAGGCTGGTAAAAAAAAAAATCAGTGTGTACACATAAATGTTATTCACCAGGTATGGCATCATGCCACTTCAGGCTTTTCCTGTAAAAATGACCATTATCAATAAACGTTTTGAATTAATTCAGTACTCCAAGGCTGCCAGCATCACACAACTAAAGACACAAAAAAATGACTTCAAAAACTGTCTAGAGAAGAGGCAATAACAAAGGGATAAGTACATTGGAAACAGGGGTATTTGGGGAGAGATTAATGGCAATGGCCCTTTTCCTGTTATAATTATTTAAAATTTAAATATTTTCTTATTTTTCCATCACACCTCATACATTATTTCCATTCAATGAAAGATTATTTCTTTATGCACCCTTATGTCTGGGAAGATCATATGGCACATAGATCACATACAAGTTTGAGTTACCTAATCAGTTATAAAACAATAGCCTCATATTCAGATTTTATGAAGGTCCAATAAAGATCTGGAACTTAAAATAAGCATTCAAATTTTTCTCATATAATACCATTCCATCTTGAGCTCTACTGCTTTCTAACTAATGTCCTAATGTTATATGAAAGACTTAGTGAAGTTCTTGGACTCATTACATTGGCAGTATCTTCTGCTATCAACACAGCCACCAAACAACATTTAGAGAATGTCACTTTGTCTTTCTTGTCTTTCTTCTTTGCTTGTTATTCTTAATGCCTTTTTAAATTCATTGAATTTTAAATTTTCCCCAAAGTATAGTTCAGGTTACAATGAGCAGTAATATAATAACCCACTCCAACAAAATAACTGAACTCAACAATTCCATTTTCTGAATATTTTACGTTTCCCCTACATGATGTAGATGTCCTGGCATGTCAAGATCTTTGAATGTAGCCAATCAAAACTCATTATTAATCAATCAACCAAGATTATTCCAAGCCTCTGAGATTAGTACATAAAATTAAGGTACCAATTAAATCCACCTACATATATAAATTAGGTCTGAACTAAGATTACATTTCATGTCCCTGTCAATGACAATAAGACTATCATGTCACAATTATTTCATCACCTATAAAAATATGTGTTGTAATATTCTCTTTAAATGTGATTAATTCTTATTGCAAAAATTCATATAGAGAATGTAGAAATTTTCTCCATTGGAAAGGAGTCTTGAAGTGAAAAGATATAAAGCAAATGCTCTGATGAGGTTATTCCAGAATTTTACAGGTTAGTGTCCATAGGCTACACTATATGGGGCTATTTCTGTTGATGAAGAAAACTCAATAACAGTTGATTTTTCTCAAGTTCTCAGCTTTTTCCAATTCCTCTCAAAACGTCCAGTTCCTACACATGTCTAAATACAATCCTTAAAATCCAAATCCTTTCCCAAGTAATTTCCTAATCTAAACATAAGTGTTGTAAAGTTTTATAACTCATATATCATTTTGAAAACCAGACAGTATGTGTTGAGGTTTGGCAAAATCCACTAGCATCTTCAAAGGTAAAGGGACAGAATAAAAGGCATATTCTGATGCATTCGCAAACCTAAATGGAGACTGCGTTGCAGAGCTAGCATGAGAGAACTTAGGTTGCCAAAAGAAGCCAGCCTCTATTTCAATAACAAAGAAGCAGATACAGAAGAAGAAATACATCCCTTAGACCCTCTAATCACCAACCAACCATTCTTACTAGGTAAATATACCAAGAGATCACATAATTTAAGATATATTTCAGAGAAAAGCTTGGAAATTATAAAAAATTTTCTTATAAGTAAGCATTCAATTGCCCAGAATAATACCACAATCTATAAGGTGGGATCCAAAAATACAGATAATGTTTAAATTTTTAAAAGATATATTATAGTAAAAGACACACTGTCATTCATCTCCCTCAAAATACTCCCTCTTGCTTAGACCAGTTCTGGAAGTCCTCTTCTGTAAGGGTCTTTAGTTGCTTTATCACAACAGGGCCACAGTTACTTTGATTTCCCGAATCAAAACAAAATGTTTACCATTCATGATCATTTTGACCTTAGGAAAGAGCCAGAAGTTGCACTGGGCCAGATCCGTTACATAATGTTTTTGTTATTAACCTGCCTATCCATTGAAATGCACTTGGCAGCAACATATTTTTTATTACACCTCATAAAGACAACTCACCAAAGAGGATTTCCAGAACTGCTTCAGAATGTGGCAACAAAAGGATAAATGTGTCCTAAGTGAAGTGGAGTAATTTGAAAGGTATTTTGGGAATGTGTCTTCACTGCAATAAACTTTTATATCAAAGCAGTGATTTTATGTTTTGATAGACATTTGAGCTATTTCTAGGGCTTACTTTAATGAATGGTAAATAATACAGCTAAGTCTGTTTTGTAACACGTGAAGTTTTCTCCACTGTTTATAGCTGGGATAAGAGTACCCCAGGTTGAAGTTCGCAAGATAATGCAAAATAGCTGCACTTCCTCTAACTCCATAAAAATTATTGTGATTACATATACCTTTGCAAAAATAAAAAATATGGAGATTATAAAATTATAATGTCAAAAGTAAACATAAAATCATTTATTTTCAAAATGTGAGTAACTAGGTTTTATTTGAAAGTGTTAGCAAAACCCCTTTAAAATGAGAAAGGCAAATATTTTCAGAGACTAGGAGATTTTCTTAGTTATTCATGTGGATATAAAGCCAATTAGATAACAGAAAACTTGAGGAAAGGATAAACTAAGTATCAGAGATTTATAGAAGGTAACTAGGTTCTAGAATTATCATTATATAGTTTTGGGGTATTGTATGCAGGTTCAGTATGATGGACTAGAGGAGACATACATGAAATTTTAAAAAAGAGGTACTTAATCTTTAAAGGACAACACTGCATTCTCTCTATTGGAAAAAAAGCAGCTCCTACAAGAGGGGACATCAAACAGCAATGTAGAGTGTTCAGGGTAAATCAAGATTCACTTAAAGTATAATATTAAAAATAAGTAATAATGCCATAAAACTGTGGAGGACTTTGTATTGAGCTCTGAAATAATATGTATAGAATTATTTATAGTGTTTTGTTGTATTTACATTTTAGACAATTTGAATTTATTCCAAAATAAATGCCTTATATTGTAATTGGCCTTTCTTGAGGACTTAAATCAGGCTATTTTGAATAGTTTGCTTGGATACAAGGATAACAGCTTAAATCTCCCTTTTTTCTTGTTTTCTGTTTTAAACAGTCAGCAAATAAAATTCTTGAGTCACTGTTGCTTTCCTCAGAGCTACGTAGATTAAAAAACTTACATAATGTTGTTTTCTCTCTTCCTTCACTTAATATTATAGATGACAATATGAAAGAAAAACATTTTTATTCCTTTGTGGATATTTCTATTTATTTTCTGTTTTGAAAATGCTTATTTGAAATTGTTATAAACTCTTTTGCTATTCCTCAGACTTAAAGACAGCCACAAGAATGTATTATAGACATTGTTCTCCTTCCATTAATCTTTCCTGTAACCCTGTTGAACCTTTTCAATCTTTGGATGTATCACATTATTAGACTTTCATTCTGTTTCATTTCTTCTCTGTAGCTGCCTTCTGTGGTGCTCTGCTGTCTCCCTAAGGAGCACCAATTATCTCTATTTCTAATTCTGTTCTCGATGCTTCATATCTACACTCTGTGCTTATTATTTTCATCCTTTTTTGCTATCCCTTCCATTTGGGCACAGATTTTTTTCCCTTCATATCACTTTGCACAATATCAACTCTGTTATCACCTTTTTTAAAGTATGAGAGATTTTTCTCCCTGATATCACCTTTAATTTAATTTTAATATTTTCCTATCTCGTCCATCTCTGCTATATTTCATTCTAACTCAGATATATTTTTGTCATATGTCTTTGTCTTATTCTACATTTCATCTCTTGTTACAGTGGATCCAAGTTATATTGAATTATGTTGAAAATAGATATATTTTAACATTTATTCTTTTTTCTTCTGGCAAAATTTTTTCAAAGCCTCCCTTTTTTTCTTATACTTGAATGATATAGCCATGGTCTGCCTATCTTTTTTCTTCCATTACTTAACATTTTAAAACCTTTTCCTAGGCTAAAAATGAGGGGATTTGCTTTTCTGTTTAATAATATTAATAATGGAATGATCTTCAGGGACATAATTTACACTAAGAAGAAAATTTCTGCTTCTTTTCACTCTCAGATGGATTGCTCTAGAATATGCACATATGACAGGAACAGTAACACAGAGCCCTGATCAAATGCTTAGGCTCACTGAGACCGAAATTTGGCCACCCTAAATATAAAAGGCGAAATAGCCTTCCTGATTGTTATTGTGCTTTAACTAATGAAATTGCCCCACTTGACAGTCTTAAGAAATAGGAAACTGACTAAATGTGAGTTAAACAAAATATGAACTATGACATAAATGTTTGTGTTAATAAATTTCCACACTTTTATAAATAATTTCTATCACTTTTTCTGATTTTACAGTATTATCTATATAATTTAGTACCTCATTGTTGATGAATCAAAACTATGAAATCTGAAGCTGATAAACAGGACATTTAGAATTGCAGCAAAGATGTGCTGGAAGATACTGAAAACCGGAACAGTTCTTTATCTTCTGCATAATGAACACATCAGGGCAGGGAATTGACAGAGCCCAGAAAACCAGCACATGAATATTTCTCTATTATATAATTTAACAAAAAGATCCGAGCCAGAGAAGCCCAGTGTTTGCAGACACTTATTCAGATCCCAAGTACAGTTACTCTGCAGTCCTCACCACGGTAGTGAGGGCACCCCTTTTGAATACATGATGGCTACAATGTTTCTGGGTGTCACACATAGGAATAATTTTGAAATGAAAAGGAGGGTACTATGGTGATAACTATCATATACAAAAACATTTGCTAGAAATTCTCCAGCATTTTCTCTTTGTCCAGATTTGGTACCTTAAATATGTATAAAGCAAACCATAAAAAAAAAGATGGAGAAAATGTGTATTTAAGACTTAAAAAAAAAAAGCTTCTGAGATGAAATCCAGCATCTACAAGCAAGGAAGAATGACAGTTCTAGAAGTCCTCTTTTGTGTCTATATGAGGTATGCTTCAAACTACAGTGAATACTGCTGCTGAGTATCATCCAGTGGATAGGCAGGCCCAGAATATGTCCTCATCCACCTTATTCACCAGATCTGGCAACTTCTGGTTTTTCCTCAAAGTCAAAATGACCACAAAAGGTAAACATATTGAATCACTTTGGGAAATAAAAGCAGTCATGACAACATAACACAAGATATGAACGGAGACTTCCAGAACTGCTCAGAAAATGGAAAGAAAGATAGGATACATGTGTTTGAAGAGAAGGGAAGTATTTTGAGCAGGATTACTGGTAATGACAATATGTCCTTTACTGTCATACATATTTTTAATTTAAATATTTACCATACTTTTCAATCATACCTTGCATATGTATTACCTAATATACATACCATATGTAATATATGTATATGTATATGTATATGTTAGTGGCTGTTTCATTAGAGGGCTTGCTAATTTGCCAGGCTGGTCTTGAATTCATAAGCTTCAGTGATCCTCCTGCCTCAGCCTTCTGATAGCTGGGACTACAGTAATTTGCCACCAAGCCTGTGTTATGTACATGTATTGTTTTAAACTCACTTAAAGGGAACTTTGACAAATTGCCTCCAAGTCCCTATATATTTTTCAGTACTCATCATACACAGCATCTTATATGTTTTGTTAATTCTTTTATTGATACATTCTTTTATTTAGTTTCCATGTCTTGATTCTGTCACTGCTTTCCTGATTGGTCTTTCTCATTCCCTTTTCCTAGACTATCCTTTTTCTCCAGACTTCAAACTACAAAATTTCTTCTACACACCTTGCACTCCATGGCATTTTTCTTTATGACTTGCAATCTAACATTTTCACATCCACTAAGATATCTCAAGAGAGCTTCAAATTCTTTATTTCAAAGTGTACACATAAAGTCTGCTTCTTAACTTTTGAGAAACTCTTTTGTCTAATTCTCCTTCTTCTTTCTTGAATTTCATATATCCAGTCTATTGAGTACTAGAAATTAATACCCTGATATTTTTTCACATCTATCAATTTTTCTCTCTAATGTTATTCACATCATAGCTTGCCTGGCACACTTCAAAAAATTTTTGATTAAGTTATATTTCTATTCTTGTTCACTCTAAACATGTTCTCTATGTAGCAGCCAGAATGATCATGCAAATTCTAAAAAATACATTTTTTATTCCCTATCTTAAACCTTTTAGTAGATTTTTGTTGATCATAGCAATAGTAAAAAAACACGTTTATAATAGTTCCTAAGAGTTCCTATTTCACCTGCCTTTTGGCCTCTCTTCTACTTTCCCTGATGCCTTAAGAAAGCCAAGCATGAGTTGATTGGGGCAAACTGTAGAACTCATTTTCCTACAATGATCCAGCCAATTTTAGTTATGCAGAAACATGGATCCACTGCTTCTAGATGTCATACTTTGGCAAGATAAAATAAGATTTCATATATATATATATATATATATATATATATATATATATATAATCTTCACATACTCATGTTTATAATTAACTTAATTTTTTAATGGTCTAAAATAAACAGATTATGTCTGGGACAGGATTTGATCCATAAGCCATGAGGTAATGACTTCTGTCTTTCAGAAACTGGCTCCAACATAAGTGGCTTTTACATGTTATTTAAAGGTTTTTAGCTTTCAGATAACTTATATATGTACATAAAAGATTGTAAACATTACATTAGAACAATGAACTTAATATAACATTCTTATTTTTAAGTATTTTATGATAATGGATATTCAGAAATTAGGAATTAATAAATAGATAAGAACATATGCTTGAGCATCTAAGCTGATTTCTTATTAATTATTTTGAATAGTTCAACAGGAAATAGGTTTCTATAGTGGCTACTTGATATGCTTACATAAGAGTGAGGTAACTATAATTTACAATATTCTATTATATATTTCACAAAAGACTAGGAGAACTTGAGGGCACAAACACAAAGCAATGAAAAGGATAGGTAAATGTTATTTATTTTATAAGATCTGTACATGTTTTATAGCAGTATTAAGATATCACAGTATACCACATAAAAATGTGATTATTAAAATTTTAATTAAAATGTTTAAGGAGAGGGAAATATTAACTACTCTGATATGGCATTATATCCTGCATACATGTATCAAGTTATGATAGTCTACCTATAAATTTCTACAACTAACAAAAAAATACTCAGATTGTTAATAAGTGAAATCATTTGCATACAATTTCAACATTACCAATTTAAAAACAGGTGTTTTCAGGGATAACAAAACATCACACCAACCCAGGTGGGAGGCAGAAACCTTAGCATACTTAACTGTTAAGCATTAAATTTAACTGCTGTTAATGATAAAATTAACTGTTCCCTGAAAGCCTCCCAAAGTTATGTTTTTCTAGTATGGAAAAAAAATAGCTCAGAAGTAACGATGCAGAATAAAGTGGGGACAGATATTGTTACCTGTATAATTTTGAATAAATTCCCCCTTCTTTCTATATAATTCTTCATGGCAATTGAAAGTATTTTGTTTTGTTTTGTTTTTTTGGTATCAGGGATCAAACTCTGGACCTTATGCTTGCGAAGCAGGCAGCGGAACCACTGAGCTAAATTCCTGGCCCTGAAAATATTTTGGAAACAATTTAAAAAACAATACTAAAAACACAAGACCAAGGAGACTGGCAATTGTCAAAAAAAGTGAATGATATCTCTATTCTTTATCTCAAAAGAAACGTGATAAAATACTCAGAGCTCCATGGAAAATAGAAATTAATCAATCAGAAAAGTAATGCAGGTAATGATACTCACAAAGAAAGTGAAGTGGCTTAGTTTTTATTCAGAGTGTTAGACCTCTTCTGAACAATATTGGAGTAGTAAGGGAAACCTGTAACACAGAATATGAGTCCTAGTTGAATCAGATCTCTCAACCCATAGTGAGATCTCAAGAAGCTTTTCAAGATAAATCCCTAAAGTTAAGAAGCAAGTTCAAAAAAGTGCTAATGTTTTCCTTGTGCCCTGAATAAAATCACCTAACAGTCCCTCTTGAGTGTTCCCAGTTATTTATTTGGTGTCTAATTGTTGAATCCCTTATAGTTTTTATTCCTTTGATCCATGAATATTCTTTATTTAACCCTTGTTTATAAATCAATATTCTATTTTATTCCAACTTTTCATCTGCACCTGACCCACTCAGTTTTTCAGTGCATCTCTTATTCCATCTTTCCCCAAAGCCAAAGTCTCAGGAAGGGGGTTTTATGCTTTTATATCGTGACAGACAAGGATAGTGCATACAGTGCAGAAGTTCTTGTCAGTACAAAATCAGTTAATGAAACTGAACATTGAAATTATTATCCTTCCTATCACTTGCTTTAAAATTTCTTCACCTATAATAGATGGTTGCATCTACTAGGAACCAACATATGTGAAATATTTACTTACTGTTTTACACTTATTACCTAACTTTATCCTGTATTAATTTTTGGTAACATTAAATTGTATTAAATTAGAGTGAAGATTTTCAAATGAAAGTAGATATTGCAAGTGGCCAACTATGAAGTCAGCATCCAAACCTCATGTCCTACTTGAAGAAGCAGACTAAAGAAGGAAAAAATCATTGCAAAATACGTTTCTAAAATCCTTCATGTACTCCATTACATTCCGAAAAAACATCCAAGTTTTGAATGTCATAGCTATTCAGAACCATGTCTGTGTGTATGTAGCTTCTTTATAGTTCTGAGACAGTAAAAAAAGGCAAAGCAAAGCAAATGAAAGTAACAATAAAAACACCTTCTTAAAGAAAAAAATATTGAAAAGGCACCTCCTTGTTCATCTTTTTGTAGCCTAAGTTTCTTGTTTATAAAAATCCAATTCAATTTCCATCTCCTCTGGCAAATTTCTCCTGGCATTCATTAGTATTGTGTCTACCCTCTGTCATCCTACACCATTTTTCTCTTACAATACTTTTACATAATTATTTTAATCCTTTATTAACCTGTCTTCACAGCAATGTTATTTCACCGTGTCTGTTCGTCATTGTGTACCCTAAAGATGTCTAACAAATAGTAGATGCTTGAAAATAGAGGAAGTGAATTAAAAAAAGAAGAAAGAACCGATGAGAAGGGAGAAAGAGAAAAGAGAGCAGTGTATCAAGCACTGAAAAAGAAGAGTACAATGATGCAGAAAGTTGCTAAAATTATGTGTATGAAATGAATTAGAAATGGGGAGTAGATGTGGAACAGAAGAGAAAGCTAGAAATTTTGGAAAGGCTAATAAGTAGTAGGATATATATTTTTCAAACTCTGTGTTGTGTAGTAAAATATAAAACTAAATAATAATTAGTGTCTATTAACATACAGTAATATATAAGTGGTTGCTATTAAGAAAGACAGTTTCATATAAGATTTTGAGCAAACTTGAAGAAAATCAATTGCTGTATTACAGATATATTTTAATACTTAGTTTACAATGAATTATGAATTTTTCCAACAATAATTAAAATATGATTTCATAATTTTGTTTCCTGTGATTATAATACACATGAAGATATGATTTTTATTATTGTTGCAATTATATTTAATGTTCTTTTTCTTGAACACTGTCATTGTAAACATCACCTTTATCTTTCATCTTTTGCTAATCTTTCTCACCTGCTTCATCTAATTAATGGCTTCCCTGTGAAATTTTAACAGATGCATCACTACTTAGATATCTTTCGATCTTATGATCCCAAACTATTGTAAACTCATCTTCTGTTCATTTGTTTCAGTTCTTTTCAATGTTATAGTCATTGTCAGTGCAGCTGCACAATTAATTTTTCCCTCTCTAAGCGTGTGCTACTTAAATTACTTAAAGAACAATTTCCTGCTCACAAGAGAATTGGGCTAAAACTGTTATTTTTTCACATTTTTGAGCTTCTATGAATGGCTCCCTTATATCTAGTTAACAATCTGTGTTCAGACTCTTACAGGATAACTGCAACCTTTCAATGAATCCATCTGGGCCATGTTCCATTTTTAAATCTAGGGCACTTTCTTATTTGACTCCTGTCTGAAAAAATGTTTCAAAATGTAAAGCCTTAGTATGTGAGTTATTTAACTACTTAAAGATCCAAGTTAAGGGACTTATTTCTACTACACAGAATGTGTTTTTGTTCATTTTCACATTGAGCACAACCTACCTTACTGCTCTCGGCACTGATTTTCTACATAATGAGATATGGGAGGGTTTGGACACCAGAAGTTACCTAACATGTAAGAGGAGTGAAATGAGTGTGTTTTCAAAATTACCATCGCAGTTTTAGTACAAGTAGCAAATTCTGGAATCCTTTTTTCTCTGCTATTGTAACAGATTGCTACATATTTGGTGGCTTAATCAATAACAATTTGTTTGACAGATTTACCGGTGAGAAGATTGGCACTAGTCTCTTATTTTCAAACAGCAGTCCTGGCAGGCTGAATTCTTTTCTCGAAGTTCTAGAATAGAACCTTCTTCTTGCTTTTCATAGCTTTTAGTTATCATGCACCTTCCTTGGCTCAGGACCCCTTCCTCCTTCTTCAAATCTAGTCACAGGGAGCATGGTCCTACTAATGTTGCTATCTTTCCCTTTCTCTGCATTTGGGAAAGTTTTCTTGCTTTAAGAATGCATATTTCACATTGAACTAACCTCAATGATCCAGGAAAATTTTTCCATGTCATGATATTTAAACTTTGATTGCTACAGATTTTGAGTGTAATTCATTCTAAAAAAACTCTTGGGCAAGCTGAAGGGAAGTCCACAAGCCAACATGACCAGTCAGGTCAGCTACCATCAGCTGGAAGAGGCCTGCTAAAGCATGCATGCTATAGACCGTCATTTGTTGGGAGCAGCTCATGTGCAGTGTGGTGTCTGTGTGAACATGGTGTTACATTTCAGACCACAGAAACTAGCGTTTCGCATCAATTATACAGCCTCCAATCAAAGCTCAAGTCTACTATGGTCTATTTGCTCCAAAGATCACTGCTTATGCTTGCCCTGCTCTTTTCACTAATTTCAGAGAACTGCATTTCCCAGACTTCGCTTGTCAAATTCCTTTTGGTGGTTTCAGTCAAACATAGGAGCTCTCAGAAGGCTTGGAAGTGGGAAGAAGGGGGGAATATACAGAATTTCTAGCTCTCCCTTGGAGCCTTAGGGGAGTTCCCAGTAGGGGCTGTACTTTCACCAGGCTCCAAGTTTTTGCAAACTGCTCTTCTCCCTTGAAGCTCTTTCTTGTCAGCTCTAGCTGCCACTGTGCTTTTAAATTTCTTTAGAGAGACTCATGTCTGACATGTCACAACCTAATTTTCCATTCTGTTATACTCCTAGGGATCAAACATGCAATGCTAGAGAAGCACTCCACCTGCCAAGCTACATCACCAGCCCTAATGTATGTTTTCTATGTCTCTCTTTCAGCTTCCTGTTTGTTTCTAATTTCAAGGTGTTGCGTTCTCCTCTCTTTGGATCTTTAGTTCTTTTGTCACCTATCAACTAATTCCTTGTAGTACAGTAAATTTATTTCAAACACATAACATGGTTTTTGTTTTTCTGCTGCCATCTTTGTAATACAAAAAATTTCTGGTACACAAAAGTTTTAAACAAAATTATCTTTAGTTTAATCAATATCTCAGACACTTATTTTTTATTCTATGTTTGTTGTTTTTTTTCTGGAGACAAGTTCTCCCTAGGTGGTTGAGGCTGTCCTTGAACTAACTATGTAGCTCAGGCTGCCCTCAAACTCACTACAATCCTCTTGCATCAGCCTTCTAAGTGCTGTGATTACAAGTGTGAACCATCACAACTGGTCATTAGCTATTGGCAGGCATTATTAAAGATAAAGTGGATGAGGTAAAAGGCAAAACAGATGGGAGTTCCTATAGTGGGGGGACAGAAAACAAATAATATATGAAAAACATTCATAAAATTAATAATTTAGGAGTCAATTTACAATGGGAAAACAGAGTAGGGCAATGCAATATTGAAGGGTGGTGTTATTTGAACATAGTAAGTGGTCAGGATAAGCCTCATGAGAGGATGACATTTAAGCACACACTGGAAGGAGTTAGAAGTAATCTGAGATTATCTGAAGGAGAAACACTCCAGGGAAAAGAAATGGGTATGTTTAACATGTTCAAAGAAGACCAAAGGGGCCAATGTGGTTGGATAGGAATAATTTGAGAGAGACTAAAGGAAATTAAACTAGAGAGGTGATAGAAGACCAGAACAAGTTAGAATTTACAGAATATTTAAGGATTTTGGCTTTTACTCTGGAATAGGAAGCACTAAAAAAATCTAAGCAGAGGAAGGTCATAATCTTAGGTTTTAAAAAGCTCACTCACATGTCTGTTGTACAGAGACATAATGTGGGAAATGTAAAGACAGAAATATTGATACTCATTAAATTTTGCAGATAACCAATTGACAGATCATGCTTTCTTAAAACAAGATGGTAATTATATAGGGAATGACATGTAATCAGATTTTTGGATCAATTTTAAAGGTAAAACCAACTAGATTTATGCACAGTTTGGAGGTCTATAATAAAAAGGTGCAGTGAAACATAACACCAAAATGTGTAATTTACCTGATTAGAATAATGGATTTCTACCAAATGAGTTGATGAAGACAGTGAGAGCATCAGATGTCTTATATATTTTAAGTTTGATATGCTCTATAGCTACCAACTGGAAATGTGTACAAGACATAAGCAAAGATGAAATTTAGGAAGAGATCTTGGGTTAAAGTATGCATTTTAGAAAAGACAAGTGATATCAACAGCCTTGAGACAGAAATTGATCAAATTGAATGTATACAAAGAAAAAGAAAGATTAAGAATTGACCCATTCCAAATTAGAAAATGAGGAATGTGAGACACAAAAGAAACTTTAATGACTAGTGAACAAGGAAGAAAAACTATTCTGGCAATTTAAACTTCAAAAATAAAAAAAAGTACTTCCCATTGAAAGTCATGATCACCTGATCAAAATGTTGCCAGGAATTAACCATCAGATCTAACAATACAGAAATAATTATATAACAAGAAATAATAATTATTATGGCATTGTAGAAATAAATGCCTATTGCAGATAGGTTTTCCAGAGAATAAAACAGGAGGATATAGAAGCGGGACAAAAAAGAGAAACATAAAAACATTATCAATAAATTACTATTGTAAGCAAGGAAAGCTAAATCTCACTGGAAATTTGGGAAATATTATAAAATGTGCTTTAATATTATCCCATTATTCACTTACCACTACCCATTTGTCATAGAAATATCAATTTCAGGTACTTTCAAAATATTTTCATTATATTTGGCTTCCAAGTCTCTTCAAATGTTGCTTTATGTGGGACACAAAAAGCAGCAGATCATTTGATCAATGTGTGCATGGAGTCAGTTTCACAGGACAAGACAGAGGAATTTTCACTCCCTGTACTCCTTTTGCAGGCACATTTCTAGGGTTTGTTATTTGCAAACTCAAGCTTTGGAAGAAAATTCTCAATCAATTCGGAAGAAAAACTCAAAGTAGCTTAGTTAGAGAAAAGAAATCCCCTATAATTTGTAGATACCAATGAGGAAGCTCTTGCTCGTTCAACAAGTAGCACTAGATTTTCTCAGGATCCAGATGACTTCTACCTTTGAATCTCTCACAGTCTGCTCCATTGTCCACTATTTCTTCTTAATAGTGCTTACTTCTTCAGCTCTCTTAAGAAAGCTTAGGAAAAAAAAGAAAAGATCTTCCTCTTTTCAAAGATAAAAGTTCCAAAGTGAATAGCTGAAGTCAATAATCATTCAGACTGAGATTATTTTTAATTTCTGTTTTTTATGTGCCTTCCAATGTTTTCTCCAGTAATTCAGGCTGGATTATTGGTATGGTCGTGTTTTAAAATTCTGAGACTTGAAAATAGCCTCAATATTTATCATACTTCTAAGAAGTCAAGGAAAGAAAAAAATGTCTTTAAATATCATTTCTAAATTTTCAAAATGGAGAATTGTAATTGAGCACTTTGGGTCCATAGGATGGCAGTTCTTGTTTAAGTCTGTCAAAGTCTGAAGCCAGAGTCTTTGTTCTCATCCTTAACGGTAAGACAGAGAGATCCAAGAGAGACAGAAGAATTTTTTCCTGTATGTAAAGAGAAACTTTGCTGGAATTTTCTGTAACAAATAAAATGATAATCCTTGATATTGATGGCACCAGTGGTATCTATTAGTTTGGTTTTATTTAATTTTGCTCTTAAAAAACCAAAATACAGAAAGTGAAAGCTTTTGCCTAATTTTTGGTACTTAAGATGTTTCACTGTATAAATACACAGGAGGATCTGTTTAGATTATTTAGATTATTTTAAATTGAGAATTCTTTCTAATCTTTGATCTTTCATAACAGCTAACTTCATAATTTAGTAGAAAATTCCAGCTCTTAGCAGTACCATCCAGAAATATGCCTGTTAGCAGAAAGATAGACTACCAGACATAAAGTATAGCACTCAATTACTCACACGTATTATTTGTTCTTACAGAAAAAGAAATTATTGATTCTTATGTATATTAATAAATCAGTTTTATAGCCATGCAGTCAGTGTTCAATAAGAATTTCTAATTCAGACTTGCAGATATGTAAGACATGAAATACTTTGAAACATAAACAAACTGCCCCAGTATCAAAACTTCATTGATACTTTCCATTTTGCATGAGACAAAATTTGCCCTTGAACTACAAAACAAAACCTAGGTTTCTGAATACCATGTCACCACATTAAGAGAACTAAGATGCTTTGAATTTATCTGCTTTACCTCCAAAAATTTTTTCTATTTTCTATACATGTCTTTCAAACTTTTCCTCACAGAGCATAATTTAGAACCTGTATTCAAGTCGTTTGTGTATTTCTAAAGAGCTTAGCTGTGAGAAGCCTTGCCAAGAAGTGCCATGAGCTGCATCTAGGCCTTGTAAATAACTGGTTATGCAAGCCTATGGACGGATCACCTTTTGAGAGTTCTGATGCAATTCTATATGTGGGATGCTTAGTCATTATTATGTAACCACTGAGGGATGTAGCAGGTTCATGCTGATAGCAGAAGAAATTGTATTTAGGATCCAGAAATTAGATCTAGTAATCTTGTTTGAGAAGGCAATTTTTGCAAAAGATAATATAATTTTGCCAGAGTTTCGGGGTGATAAGGTTGGAGAAAAGAACTTTATTTCTAAGTCCCTGCTTTTTGTTTCTCATAGCCTAAAGTTTTCACCCTACAAAACAGAATTTCATGACCATCAATCCCAGCATATCTCTATTTAGGAAACTGTGGAAAAATAAGATACTCAGTACACTCAATCCTGTCCACTCCCAGCTTGATGCCTTCTACAAGCTTTAATTATAAAATGATCCATTTAACATATATTAGCTAACTAATTTCTTTGAAATTTATGTTACTTTTGCTAAACATCAAATCCAGCCTTTGGCAAAACATATTTTGTAGCACATTGAAATGAAATTTAGTGAATTTAGTTAAGCAAGTGAAGATATAAATTATTACCACACACTTAAAAGTATCTTCTTGATCTATTTTTTTTTTGATACCAGGGATTGATCTATTTGATTAGACACCTTCATATCTATTCTCTCCCTCTCCAGGATTTCCAATCTAGCATAGTATTACCTGATTATGCTTGCTTAAATGGGTCATTTATAATGTAACTATCTAGTCTACAATTTGATAATTTTTGTAGGGAAAAAAACTATTGTTTATTCATTTTTACATATGTTAATATCTGGCATATGTTATTAGCAGTTTTGTGGATCAAGTATAAAAGTGACTTGTTAAAATTAAATTAAGAAAGTGGTTGACCATGTGACTATTGTGAGCAGTAACACAATAGTTCAGTGATCCATCTTGACTACGCCTAATGTGAGAAGGTGGAAAAGTGGAAGAACTATTTAAAGCCCACAAAAATAGCAAAATACGGGTATCTCTTACTGATTATAGATGAGTTTATTTGAGTGGACTCCAGTGGAAATACACTTCATTGAATTCGAAGAAACGTAAGAAAAGCAGGTGTCTGAACTCAGAAACCCTGGTTCCTTGTTGGGCCTGGTAATCGATTATAAGGTAACAAAAATTGAAAGCTGAGAGAACAAACTTGGAATTTAGGAAAAGCAATTCTAAATGTTTTTATTTTGAGGTCAGCCCATAAAGTCGGAATTTAATATCCACAAGACTTATGTAGATTTTCTAGGAAGAACGTACAAATAGGGAGGGAGAAAGAACTGAAGACAAGATCTGAAGGGCGCTACTTGAAGAAATAAATAAAAGGATGAATGCCTGATGATGACAAGAGACTGAGATAGAAAAGAGGATAATGAGAGACACTATTAGTACAAATCCAAATGAAGAAAATATTTCATAAATAGTAGTTGATCGAAAGTACCATTCTTTCTTCACAGAGAGAATGAATTTCACATTAAGATCATTGGATTTGAGAAGATGGAAGATGTTGGTGACCTTAACCTGCATGCTTCCTACAAGTTGACACTATAACAAATGAGAGCGGAAAAAGAATCTCAAGAACAAGACACAATGAGCTCAGACATATTTTATAAAGTGTTGCATAGTAATAAATGAGTTAAAGAAAACAGGAAAAGGGAGTCTGAAGAGGATTATACAGGCAGTAATATGTTTTTGTTTTGAATTTTGATTAGTTTTTTTAATTGGAAAAAATATGTATACATGAATAACCCAGTAGAGCAAATATTTGTGATACAAAAAATGGAAGTATTTCATGACAAATTCTTTGAGGAGCCTAGTGTTTATAGGATCCTTATTTGATGGACAGACTGATTTGTTATAAGGACAGTAACATTAATTGATTATAAAGGAGAGAAAAACAGAATATTCATATGCAGGCAGACTTAAGAAAATGACACAATTTCTATTATTCTTAAAAATGAAACAAGCAAGATCTTCAGTTGAGAGTGAGGAAAATGTAAGGCAATAAAAAGCTGTACAGAAAAGCGGCATTTAATCACAACCTAGAAAGGCAAATATAACTGGGATATATTATAGGATTATTGGTAATGTGAATTCCCAGATGAAATTTGTGGTCCTAAATTATAGCCTGACTAAACAGCATGTTTTCCTCCATCATAGTCAAATGCTCTTGAGAAGGTCTAATTGCATAGGTGTCTCTTATTACAGCTGTTACTTTCCTCAGAAAATATCATGGAAACATAAACCATTTAATGGCATTTATAAGGTTCTTGTCACAATAAAAAATTGTGGAACAACTTCTGGGTCAGAAAAAAATCTTCAGAATTTGCAAAAGGAAAATTAGTTCAAAGATGGTAGATTAGAGAACAGATTTTCGGTGAGGATGAATCAATGCTGAAATAGAAGTATTGAGCTGGGAGGACGATAAAAGGTGTTAAGATAATCAGAGAATATAAATCAAGATTTTGAATCAAGTTCTATTATTAGTGATAATCAATTCACAGGTCATGACTAAGAAGTGATGTATCGAAACGTCATTGAAACCTAGGCTATCAAGGGACCCAAAACCTCCATAGTTGTTTTACTCATTGTCGTGGGTTTTGGCAGTAGGAAATAATAACAACAGTTCTGAAATGTAAAATATGTGCTGACAAATGACTTAAACTGTTGGCCTCACTACTTAAGAAAAGACAAGTACAAGACAAGACTTAGACATATAGGAACTCTACTCAACCAGTTGTGTACAATTAGTACAATGTTAATAATCCAAAGGAGAAAAAATAATATCTCAATAGATGTTGAATTGGCATTCAGTACAATGATTAATTAAAAATATATATGTAATATGCATATGTGTATTCTTTTCCATGAGCCATCATCATTATCATTTATTTTAGATATACATACTGAGGCAACTAGTAAACATAAGGTATAGGTATTGGAAAGGAGAAGGAAAAATCCTTTGCATTTTTAAAAATTTTACCATTTATTTATTGGTAAATTTGGAGGATGAATTAAGTTATTTCCAAGGTCATGTTTAGGTTTGATATTTTTCAATGCTTCAATATATCTTCTGTAGGATATGTAAGAAGCCCACTTTAAGTATAACCTGAAAAGCAGAATGAGTTTTGTATACTTTTTAAATGACCATTGGAATATCAATTGACTGAAAAAATGAAATACACCACTTATAACTATTTAAGATCTTCATATGAACCTACATTACTCTCTTCACAAATAATCTTTTAAAAAATATTTTATACTATATTTCATGCACAATTTTTTTCTAAATGGTAAAAGGAAGTCACAAAGTACACTAAAACTTGTTTGATTTCCATTTTTTCCTAACAAATATTTATTCATTTAAAGAATCATGTTATGGAACATCAGGAATGATTGATGAAGATAACTGGAAATATAAATAATGGAACTTTATACAATATTTAAGCTTCATTGTAGGAAGGAAATGTATTTTCTTCCTTTTTGCACTGATTATTCCCCTGGTTATTCACTGTCTCTTTTTCTCCATTGTATAATCTTCATCTCACATTTTTTCAAAAAGTCAAAAAGATGAAATCACTGATACACTCAAGAAAATTTTGACAAAAATAACCTCATTGTACAAAAAAATTTGTAGACATTCTGGAATCAGTAAAAAATGTGAAAAGAATAATAAAATCTCCATTGTTTGATCTTGCCTCAAGATAAAATGGGTATTATTCAGCAGCCCACACAGACACAAATGAATGCGCTCTTAAACAAAATGCTGGGGGCGAGCCATGCCATCTACAGCTTTATCTCCTAAATTCTCCTTTTCTGTTCTTTCCTGGATCCAGCAAAAGATCTATTGCCTTTCTGGTTTGTCAGAGAGTGTTTTTATTGCAACCAGGGGATGTGTTAATCAACAAAATTGATATGTTTGTGTTTATATTCTAATTTTTCCTTTCTTCTTTTTTTTAACTTCCCTCTCTTCTTTGTATTACAGGTTTGCTCATCAATGAACATATTGTGGATTAGTTCTCTCTCCTTCCTCTATTATATTCAGAAGCAACAATTCTGTAGCTGGGGAATCAGAAAAGCCAAACATGCACATGCACACACACCCAGATTTTTACACATTAGGTGAGATGTCATCATTTTATCAAATAAGGATACTTTATTTTTTAAAGTTTGAAAGACTGTATTACTATTTTATGGTAAATACATGTAATAGTTATTTATTGCATATAGATTACATACTAAACATTATGTATGATTCCAGATAAATAAGAGCTTACTTTTATCTTTGTAGAACTTACCAACTAATAGAGATATCAAGAAATTGAGCCCCAAAATAATAAAAATAAAAGTGATACATATTTGGTCTTAGTAAAAATAAATAGAGCACTCCAAGTTTCAGAAGAAAGACTTGAACATGTGGTGATTCAGAGATTAAAAATAAGGAAAATGAAACATGGAGAGGACAATTTAGGTAAAATTCTTGGGGGCTAAATTGAGAGTATATCAAGTGGCAATAAAGCACAAGAAAGGAAATCAACAAATATATCAGACATGCAGCTGGGAGTCTACTTTCACTGAAGAGTAAGAAGGAGCAGCAAATTTAAAAGATTACAAATGGGTCTGAAATGCCTTGAGATTTAGGCAGGAGGCTATTATCAAAATCATTCATTGTCATAGGAAACAAGATGGGATACAAAATTCCCAGGGCCCAGATAAAACAAAAATGTGAGCTCTTTTTTTCAAAACCTAAGAGAATTTCCAAATAGCCACAGCAGACTATTAGGATGAATGTGGGTCTGTTCTAGTGTGAGATGCCATGGGATGCACAGGTCACAGGAGCAGGAGCCAACCCTATTGCTTAGTTAGTATTTTAAGTTGTTAGAGTAAGTGATAAAAAGTTAGCCTTAAAGAAGATAGCTCTACAGAAATGCCCAAGATAAACTAAAGGGAAAGAGAATAGAGAAGAGAAATAAAAAAGATGATGTAGTCATAGAAAAGAATTATAATCTAACTGTTGAGAATAAAAGTAATAAAATGGTTATAAGGCATATTATGAAGGATAAAATTATCCATAACATTTGGTTAATGACAATTATTAAAACAAAAAATTTAATAAAACCAGTGTATGATTTAGATGGCTACAAGAAAACATAAGAACAAAAAAAAAGCAGTAAAATTAGAAAGAGAAACAGATCTCTAGGAACACTGGGATGAGACTAAATTTAAGAGAGGATCACCACAGTAAGTTTAGATTAAAAAGTTATATGAAGCACTGGGCATATAGAAAAGATGAGAGCTGTATATATTGAAGCTGTATAACCAGAAGAAGGGAATGGTTTCCATCTTTATGATTAATTATTTGAAAAACCAATCCTTACCATCAAGGAAGTAAAGTATTATCAGATGATTTCATATCCTGATTTTCTTGTCTCGGGATTGCCAGGTTGTTCTTTCACATGAGGATCAGACTCAAACATGTAAAGCTGAACTAGATAACTAGTGAATGGATATTTAAATAAGAAAGTTGTTTAAACTCCATCATTGAAGGTACCAACATTTAGTAGTTGAGGACATAAAAATGATCCTATGAGGACTACTTTAAAAGAACAAACAGTAAATTAAGTCACTGAAGTCATAGGTAGCAGGAGATATATGATGTGAAGCTTGAAGCCAAGATATGAGTAATTGTCGGTGGGGGTCGGTGGTCTCTTGAAGAAGGTCATGGATGTGCTAAGTAACTTGCTAGGATTGATATGTGAGCTAGAACTTTCAAAGACAGGTGGAAATAGCACATTGATTGGGAAGGGTCACTCGCTGGAATGTGAGACATGGCAGGCCTACCCTGTGGAGTGCAAAGGTGACTCCGGTAACAGATTAGAGAAACAGAAAACAAAGTATGATTAAGAAGTAGGAAGTTCTGACAATGGTTAAAATACAGCCTGACTCTGAAGAAGATGCAAGTTAAGGTATGCTGATACAAAAGGGAAACAATAGACAACTTCAAGAATTGAGGGTTTGAGACCTTCATGGCATTAACATTCAGTTTTTAAAAAGGGGAAAATCCAGAAGGAAAGATAGATACAGAGAGAGATGTGTTAAAAGTGAGAAATTCCAGATCTCATGACCATAGAGAGAAGACAGGGTTAAGTATTTTAATACCTTATAATACTGAAAGAGACTAACTAACTTATTGTAATATGTTAGTTTTTCTTTTTAAAAATACTAATCAAGGATTAATATATTATTAATGTGTTTATAACCAAGGCGAAATATATTTTTATTTTATCAATTTTATGCAACTTATTTTTTAAATCCAAGTCCTAAAACTTTCATTTCTGGCTTCTTATTTTAAATCTTATTCATAAGAATTGTACTCTGACTCCTCTGCTTCTAAACTACTTAAATGAATTATATTTTGCAAGTATTTTCTGCAATCTGAGAGCTAATGATGCAACCCTTCACTTCCACTGTCTCATTTAAATTTAAATTTCATAAAAAACAGGAAGCTTTGGGTTACTGGTAAGGTAAAAGAACTGAAAGAAATCTATCTTTTGACTGTTAAAGTTTCACTAGAATAAATCAGAATTAAGAATTTACTATGTGTTCTGACTAGTAGACAAGGAGCTAGAATTATCGTGGCCATTTTGCTGAGTTTATAAAATTTATAAAAACCTGATTGTGACAATGATAGACAGATGTTTTGTGTTTTTCCACATGCACTTTGAGAAAATGGTTTGATATAATGGCAATTCAATATGGCCAAGGTCACATAAGATTACTAAAATACAAAATCTTTGCTGATATATTGAATTCTCATAAGAAATATCTCTCTATTGTATTGTTCTAGGTAGTAAGGATGAGGTATGTAAGAAATGTAAAAAAAAAAAGACAAACTTGTTCCTTGGTTCTGTCTATAATTCATGTGTCCCTTGGTTTCTTGAACTCTGCTCTTTACTCCAACATTGTAGTACTAAACATGATAGTGCTTAATACAGATTACAATAAATAATAATTTACTTGAGTTCATCATCTGTCTTTAAACATCAAACTCCCTCAGAGGAAGATATCTGCCCAAATAATGTTGATGTCAATAATTTCTAACACAATGCTTGAATTAAAATAGATCTTTCAAGTTCATTTCTTAATTTAATGTTAAATGTATACACATGGCACAGATTTAGTGACATAACAAAGTTTTTTTTATTTTTCCCAGACTTAGAAATGAGATCTCCCATCATAAGACTCATCATAAGATGATAAATTAGAATATGCACATACTACATCTTCATATATTGCTATTTTTACAAACACACAGATGCTTGTTTCAAATGTACATACAGCTTCCATTGAAAGTTCAAGTAACATTACATGATGAGAAATTCCTTTAACAACAAGCAAGATTATTCAAAATGAGTTACCTTGAGATGTCCTCCTCAGAGTAGCGGGCAGAGTAGCCTGTTAAATATAAGTTAACAGTTTCTGTTGCTCAAAGTCTTTTTACCAATGACTGTTTTAATATTACACTACAGACATTTTTTTCTTCTAAAACTATTCAGTGTTTCTGGCTAATTTATGCTCCAATTGATAATAAATACTTAAGATTTGTTCTAGCAATAAAGTCTTTCTTATGAGTTTATATATTTGAAAATTATCTATTTTGTTGGCTAGACAAATGCTCTGGCCATTATATAAATTCTCTAAATAAATAACAATTTCTCTTCAAGTAAATAGAATCATAAATATATTTTTTAAGTTTTTAAAATTAAACTGCATTACCACTGTGGAAATCAGTATGGAGATACCTCAAAGAACTAGGACTGGAAGTCCCATTGGACCCCGCTATTCCACTGCTGGGGATCTTCCCCAAAGAATTAGAAGAATCATACCACAGTGATATATGTGCACCCATGTTCATAGCAGCACAGTTTGTGATAGTTAAAACTTGGAAACAGCCCAAATGCCCATCAACTGGAGACTGGACAAAGAAAATGTGGGGTTTTATTTTAATAAAAATGGAGTACTACTCAGCCATTAAAAAATGAGAAATTGGAGAGATTTATAGCTAAGTGGATGCACATTGAGGCGATACTCTTAAGTGAAACAAATAGGACACACATGAATAAATACCAAACAGTTTCTCTGGTGTGAGAAACTGAAAGTGTAAATAAGGACTAAATATATAATAGGTAATGTGAAATAGGAAGAAAAGGGGCAAAGGGGAAGGAAGTGGGAGGGCTAGGGGAAAGGATAGAAGTGAATGGAATTAATATGAGAAAATGGAAAAATAGGAACAAAATCTTTGTAAATAGGGAGGAATGGAGGGGTTGAAGGGAGGGCTGGGCAAGGGTGAAAAATAAGAACCAAAAGAAAGTATGTAAACTTGCAAATTTCCAATGATGAATGTCATTATATTGTATACCTAAAATGTACCAATGATCAGAATGAATAATCAATGATGTAAAATAGGAAGAAAAGGTCCAAAGGGGTAGGGGTAGTGGGAGAGGCAGGGGAAAGGAAAGAAGGGAAAGGAAAAAATACTGAGAAATGGAAAAAATGGAAATAAAGTCTTTGTAAATAGGGACGGGTGGAGGGCGTGAAGGGAGGGCTAGGAATGGGGAAAAAATAAGAACCAAGATGCATTATGTAAAGGTACAATTCCCAATGAGAAATGTAATTGTGTTGTATACCTACAATGTACCACTAAACGAATTTAATAAAAAAAAAATTAAACTGTATTATGCATAAAATCACTATTAAAGCAAGATCACATTTAAAGCAAGATCAAATTTCTAAGTTTTCTCAGAAGAAAACAAAGATCCTAAGTTTATGTTTTATAAGACACTATATGTTGATTTAAAACAGTGATCATTTCCTATACAGCTAACTAAGCAATTTATATACCATCTAAATTTAAAACCAAAAATTATACAAATTTAACACTACCTGATAGAATTAAAATACAATCATTGTGGGAAATTGTTGAACCTAAACCATGCAGAGATTAGAAATAGATGATTTCTTTGCCTTGTTCTCATTTGTTTGTGACAGAGAGGACCAGGATGTAAGCAATAGAAAATAGAAAGAAGATGATTAGATCAAGTCATTAAAAATTTAAGCATGGCAAAACATGCTTGTCTATCTCCAATCTAAATTATTGTATTATTTATCAAAGGAAACTAACACACAAAACAAAATGTCCAAAAAGCCTACATTATATTTGGCTCACCTTTACAAGTATTTAACATGATAATTTTATTAAGCATAGGTATGACTTTTGAAAGTTTGCTGCTCTATTGGTTTTGTACTTGAAGGATCACCAAAGGACAGTATACTAGAAGTTCTAATGACCAATGCAGAAATACAGCTTATCATACAATCTGTCTTTGGATGATGTTAGGGAGATTTTCCTGAAGTCAATAATGGCAAATTCTAATAGTTAGGTTTGTACCCTATAATTAAATAAGTGAGTCAATCATGTTACTCAATATCTCTAAGCCTCAATTTTCTCACTACTAACATCAGCATGTTAATATTTTTTTATTATTATCTGAGAAGAAGAACACAGATCACGATATAAAGCATTTGAGCAATGTATATTCAATAAATGCTGGCTATCTCATGCAGACTTTCACAAATATTGAGGAATATCACAAGTAGTAAGTGATTCCATACCCAAGATCTTTTCCTTATGATGTTGCTTCAGTGTATATAAAAAATGCCCATATACTAGTGCAATATCCAACTACAGGAACCTTAATGAGCCCGAAACACAATGAAAATCATCAAATCTCTTTGAAATATTTTGTCTTTGTTGAAAACTTTTTATTTTGCAATTAGAATCTACGAATACAGTTTGTAGCTCTGTGTGTCATCCTCCCAGCTTCCTCTAATGGTAACATGCTTTAGAACTATAGTATGGTAACTACAACAGGAAAGTGACATTGATACAACGTTACATATAGACCTCAAGGAGTTTTCATCACTTTTTACATTTGTCATGTGTACATCCAAGAGTATGTGCACATGGGTGTATTTGCGGTTCTATGTAATTTTATATCATGTTCCAACAATCTAACAGCAGAGGACAAGAGAACATGTATATCTGTTTACGGATGGAGAACTTGATTACATAGACTGGACTCACATAACTATGAAAGTGGAAATGTGCCCAAATCTGTAGAAGAGTTGGCAAGGCTGAGTCTCAGGACAGCTGATAGTTTAGTTCCAGTCTGAGTTCAAAGGGAGAACCAGGAAAGCACATGGTGTTTTTCTGTTTGAAGGCCAGCAGGTTGCAAACCTGGGGATTGCTGATATTCTTGTCCAAAGTTAGGGAAAAAGTAGATGTCCTAGTGTGATTGAAGTCAGGCAGAGAAAAGTTCTACTCAAAGGAGGGTGAGCCTTTGTTTTGTTTAGGCCTTAATTGAATGAAATCTACCCACTGTAGGGAAAGAAATCTGTTTTACAGATTTAAATATTAATTTTGTTCAAGATGCTCTCATAGATATACCCATAATAATGTTTGACCAAATATCTGATCACTCTAGAATCCAATTATACTGAGACATAAAATTATTCATTACCACCAAAACAATTCCTTGAGCTATATTTTTAAAATTGTCCCTACTCAATTATCCATCGTCCATCTATGCCCCTTGCCAAGACTAATTTTTCCCTGTTTCTATCCTTTTACCATTTTGAGAACTTTTTTAAAAAAGATTCATACAGAAAGTAACTTTCTGAGTTTCAAAATGCTCTTCTTGAGACCTACACAAATTTCCATGTGAATTAATAGTTTACGATTTTTTATTGAACACTTTTCTAGTATTGTTTTCCATTGTACCAAACTATCTATTTACTTATTGAAGGAAATGTGTGGTGTTCTAGTTATAGGTTATCATAAATATAGCTAAGACAAATATTTGTGTACAGTTTTGGTGAACAAAACTTTTCTTTTTGTGGAATACATATCTAAGAGAGTGAATATTGAGTGATAAGACAAACGACAATTTAGTTTTAAAGGAAACTATCAAACTAAATTCCAGAGTGAATGTGCCATTTTATATTTCTATCAACATGGTATAAAGATCCATTTATTTGCCACTACATAGTACAACAAACTTTTTTTGATATTCTAAAGGATACTTAGCAATAAATTATTATAATTTTTAACTTACATTTTCCTAACAGATAATGGTGCTAAGCATTTTTCATATCTTACCATCCATATTTTATGTGGGTAAACTGAACACAATTTTGTCAATTTATAATTAAATTTTTCTTTACTATTGACTTTTGAGAATTATTATTAGAGCCTAGAAATAAGACCTTGTTGGATGAGAGTTGCAGACATTTTACTTTAGCATATAACTTATATTTTAACTTCCTAATGGCATTTTTTTAAGCACAAAACTTTTAATTTTGTTATAGATCAATTTACCCTTTTTAAAAAATGAATCATGCTTTTGATGCCATATGGCAAAACTCCTCACCTGCTCTTAGTCCGAAGACATTTTTCCTATGATGTCTTCCACTCCTTAATATTTTAGCAGTTTAGCAATTCCTTAATATTTAGCATCCTAATAAGTATTTTCTTGTCATGTTATAAACCGCTTGCAGCATTTAAATATTTCATATACTCAGACTTAGGTATAAATTGATATTTTAAAAATATGTCCAGAACATGATAAAATTTATCCTGAAAGTAAAATTATTTCATTAAGAATCAGTTTTGTGTCTTGGAAAAAAATGCCAAAGATAAATATGTGAACAAAAAGAATATTAAACAGAACATGGGCAAGAACTTTAACGAAGTTTCCCATATCTTTTTTTATATAAAATTTTAATTAACAAATTATTTAATTAATTCCAACTATTTCTAAAACACAGAAATATGTTAATTATCTTATAATAATCTCATTAATTGAGTTCTAACAAGAGTCACATTTTTAAAAGCAAACTCTATTCAAACAATAGTATTACATGAAAATGTAGATTAAATATAATCACTGCTATTAAGCATAAAAGTTATTTCTGTATTTTCTAGATTTGCAGCATAAATGAAAGAATAATGTGTTGCAAAATGTTAATTGTTTATTAGTAAGAAGTCTACTACTTAGAAGAAATTTTTCATTCCCTGTGAAATCTCAAAATGTTTATTTACATAGATTTTTCCGTCATTGCCAAGAAATGAGAATGTAATTTCCAAATGTAATCTTACCAATCATCATAAAAAATATATTTAATAGACATATTGACCCTTTGTAAAATCAGTTCTCAGAAGAACTAAGAGAATAATTTTATGTGATTTAACATAACTACAGATATGGAATCCAAAAAGTGATCAGTAACCATATCCCCTTGTTAATTCATCTCCTATTTTCCAAAGAGTTCAATCATATTTATGAGATAAACTATAATAAATATTAAACATCCTGAGAAAGGAAGTGCTTTCACAGTTAAGAGGTTGAAAAAGCTAACATTCATTAAGTACTAGGTGTTACAGTAGTTCCCATTCACAAGATATGGAGGAGAGACAGAAACTTTAAGAAAAAAATCTCTGGCTTACTAATTTGATCTATTTAGTCCTATTCAAGAGATACAAAAATGTGAAATTACTTATAATGGGTTTCTTTGAGTGTAAAATCATGCAGTGATTAGGTTTATATTTTCATTATATTTTAGAGCTATTTTAAGACATTTTGACCATGGTACAATTTTCATTTGGACCTGGTATTAAACATATTACTCTGCAACAAAATTTCATTTCCATGACAACTACTCAAACTTTATACTCATGACATAATGTAGCTATGGTTCTAAACATACTTGGAGAATCAAGCAGTACTATGGAAATATCATTGTGAGAATGATAGCAATTTTGAAAAAGAATTCTTCAACAGTAACTCAGACATTGACAATTGTGGCATAGAATAAAATCTTTAAAATTGAAAAAAATCTATTATCTTTGCTTTGAAACTATGAGTTAGAAATTACATGTTATCCCAAATTATGATCACATTAAATTTCATAAGCACTCTATCTCTTTGGATGAGTAGATAAGTAGAAGCCTGCCTAGATTAATTGATGAATTCTACCAGCTTGTATTGAAAACAGTTGTATATCCTGGAGAAATAACATGGAATACTTTCAATTATTTATCCTTTGGAATAGTGATATAAGGTAATATATTCCTACACTAATGGTATTGTACCAGGAACTGAATGAAAACATTCAGAAATAATTGAAAATCAATCATTGAAAAGACATTGTGATAATCATCTCTGGAGGAGAAGATCTTCCAATATCTACATAGCAGACTTCAAAATCAAGAAATGAGTATCATTTCATGCTCAGGCCATGAATTTATCCCTGTATTTGAAAAGCTCTTTTCCTTAGAACAATCAATGAGAAAGCGATGTGAATGGACCTAAATTTTACATATGTAACATATCACTCAGAGGAGAAAGTTCTGACTTTACTTGCAAAATGGAAGAATCATTACAGAATGCAATATGTTGAGATATGGCTCTTGTTAAGATATGCAGGCTCAGAAGTACTTGAATTGGTTTATGTAACAATAATTTAAAGTCAGTACTTAGTAAATAACTCTTCAATTTTTGCAACCCTAAGCAGCTTTCCTCCCACAATGCATCACATTCTTATATAATAGGCTAATTAGGGCTTAGAAAGGAGAAAAAAATTCAGTTATGGTTGTTTGGAAATTTGACCAAATAGACTATTAGAACTAAGCTCATATACAGAATCATACATAACAGAATTATAATGAGCTTTACACTTTAAGACCCCAGAAGTTTGTACAGTGTTTTAAAATAATTCTATAGTTTTTATTTGACATGTCCTCTAAAGAGCATGTGATAAAAAGGATTAGTCACTAGTTCATGGCTCATGGTGCTATTGGGAAACAGTGGAATATTTAAAGAGGTGAAGCCTAATGGAAGGAAGTTGTATCATTGATGCAGGTCCATGAAAGAGATACAGGATACCTGTGTCTTTCTATCTCTTTTTTTTCTTTCTTGGCCACTCTGTAGTATGTAACCTTCTCTGCCATGCTCTTTCTGTGGAGTACCATGGGGCACCATGCTTGGCATGGTCAAGTGACTGTGAACAGAAACCTCCAAAATAATGAGCCAAAATGAATCCTTCCTCCTTTAAGATATTTATCTGAGGTATTTTGTCACAGTGACACAAAGCTAACATAGTAGTTTATTCAGAGAATTCCAGATGTAACCTTTTAGACATTGTATCCTTGGCACAATTAAAATCATTATGATTTGTTTGACTTTCGATTCATAAGCATTTTCCTTTTCCACCAAGGGCTTGAATATCCATAATTATGCTTAGATATATCCTATAATTTAGAAATCAGAGATAATTTTGGATAGTGTCACATTTCAGTGAAGATGGTGAGAAGTGGTATGTTAGATACACATTGACCTAGTGTCTATCTTGGTGATGCATAAAATCAAAATTTGATTATAAATTTAATACCTACACAAGGAAACAAAGTAAGTTACTTATTAATAAAATAAGAAAAGTTTAGATATTTTTAATATAATGTTAAATGGGGAATTTAAAAAAATTTTTTATATTTAACAGATACCTACTAGATAACCAAGTGGGGTTTGCAAGTAGGCAGTTATTTATATGGGTTTGGAGTATGAAACAAGCTCAGCATTTGACATTTTGGTTCTATATAATTCATTCAATCTGACAAAGAAAAGTAATACAATTGTCCATTGTAATCATGGTAGAGAAGAGGAAATGAAATGCAAGTGAAAAGCACAAGATGACATCAAAAATTGTTTAATTAGTATGTGCAGTATATGTAGTTTACAAGCATCTTGGAGAGTAGGAACATGTACATAATATAACTTGCTTTTTTAAATCTCAAATGTTATGTGCTCTCCTTAGAAGTTGTCAGAAAATACTTAAATTAAGATAATATCACATACTTTAATCTTCAGAAGATTTTCCCAAAAAAGAATATGAGAAAAACTTTCAGAATAAGAAAAAAAGTAATTATTAAGTGTGTTTCTCTAGATTTCCTGTAGTGAAGAAGGACAGAAGAGAGGAATGTGGGGCGTGAAGTTGTCAGAAAAATAGAACAATTCCCATGGTTTCAGAAACAGGCTAAGAGGAGCAAAGCTGCAACACAAAGTAAAGTGAAATAATGCAAGAGGCACACTATACCCTCGCTTTCTTTCTAGAAAATAGATATAAATGCTGAAGAGAATATGATGACAAGCAATTTGAAGACTCAGAAATTAAATGATTTCAGTATAGCAGATTAAAAAACAGAAATAAAAACAATCTTTTCTTCTCCCTTTTATATCCCTTGACCTGATTTTAGTCCAGCCTGAAAAGTGGACATGGGCACTGGGAAAGACAGAGAGAAGTCCTCTGATTCTGGTTTCAGAAGTAGGAAAGGAATGTACTTATACTTAGAGGAAGTTAAGAAATTCTCCTCATATTTTTTGTCTTCCCCTCATCCTTCACAGCTTCAGGCAAGGTATGGTAGCAAGAGCAGCAGTGTCTATAAAAGCCCTGTGCAGGAGCCAAAGGACACGAGAAGACACTCATTCTGTCTGATTTATCCAGCTATGACACTAAGCAGATACTGTGGTCCCCGGATATGTATTTTCTTTCTGACTGAGTGTTTTTCTTTGGTTTTGGAGCAATTGCAGAGGAATACAATTCACTGGGTTTACTGAAGCCCCAGATTTCAGCTCAGAGGACCAAATAGCAGACTGCTGGAAACTGGAAGTTTCTAGGGAGATTACAGAAGGAGAAGAGCTTATCTGTGAACTCCTGGCTTCATCTCGGAGATTAGTATGCATGCACCTAATAGTAGCCATAATATCAAAGACAGAGCTGAACTGATAGAATCTACTCTGTGGATAGCACATCTATAATATAGATCAACTAGCATCTCAAAATTTTGGTAACTGACATTCATGTCCCACCTAGAGACTGAGTTTTAATTTGAGATCTGAATCTAAGGTCAAGTGTTTCCTGAATGAAAACTGTCACATGCTCTATAGGTTTTAACTATAACCCAAAAATTCATAACATAATATTCACAATGAAAAAGATGCTATTTAAATATGAGAGAAATCTCAATTTGCATTAAAGAAGATAATCAACAGATGCAAAGACTAAGATGAAAGAGGTATGGAATTATTTGACAACAAATTTTGATTTGTTTTATAAAATTATTCCAACAAGAATAATGCTCTTGGGGCCAGGGATTTAGCTCAGTGGTTCTGGCACCTGCCTCACAAGCTCAAGGTCCCAAGTCGGATCCCCTGTAACAAAAATAAAAGAATAATGCTCTTAAAACAAGGGAAATACAAAAAGCCTCAGCAAAGAATTAGATGACACAAAAAAGAACTAATGGCTCATTGAGATTGCAAAAATTCAACTGAGATTTCAAAACTCACTAGATAGGCAGAAAGAGTATGGCAAAGGAGTAAGTGAAGGAATGTGAAGATAAATATCCAAAACTTCACCTTAATAACAAGAAAAATATTTTTAAAAGACTAACAGAGAGTCTAAGAAATGTGAAAGTTTAGTAAAGGTCTAACATTTATGGTATTGAAGTGCTAAAAGGGGAGAAGCCGCTTGATACAGAGAATGAGGAAATTGTGGCTGAAAATTTTCTCATTACAGCAAAAACATAAGAAACTGGTTTGAGGAGTTCAAAAAGCCTCAAAGTGAAAAAGCCCAAAGAAATTTGTCCCCAGTCATACAAAATAAAATTACTAAAATATAAGAGACAGGAAAAATATTTTCAGACCAGTTAAACAAACAATTCGCCATCTGTAGGGATGAAAAATTCAGATAATTGCACATTTCTCACAGGAAATCATAAAAGCCAGAAGGAAGTTGTATAACTTTTTCAATTGCTAGAAAGTAATATAATCTGAGTATTATATTCAGTAAAATTATCTGTGCTACTCAGCTTTCTATCATTATAACAAAACCTTAGATTATTAACTTTTAGAGGAAAAAAAGCTGTAGTTTGGCTCCCAGCTTTGGAGGTTCCAGTGTCCAAGTGGTGGCTCTGGTCCTGTCAGGGCAGGGCAGCAGTGCCTGTGCACTGAAACCGCTCTTAGCAGTGATCCCGGCAGCCGCGAGAAATTACATTCTGTATTTTTGGTTCCATGGAATTAACAGTGTCGTTACCTTGTCAGTTCTTTTAAAGCTCATGGGTCAACATCATACTGTCATCAGCCATACTTCCAAGTTAGCAACATACTTTAATTACAGCCATAGCATACCATTTATAGTTTAATATAATTGTAGAGCAAAAAATTCAAAGGAGAACTACACAAGATCAATGTCTGAGATTCTTGGTTTACCACTGGAATAAAAAAATCATTCCAAGGCTATAAAAATTATTTCAAAGGCTATAAAAAATCTAAGGAAAGCTAATTTCACTTAATTTCTAGAATTGAAAAGATGTAGTCGGGTTTACATTTGAAATTGGAACATCTGTAAACTGTTAGTTATTTGATATGATATGTAGTGAATTATATTTAGAGAATTGGATAGTTTTCCTATAAGCTTGGAAACCTAATCACTTTATGCTATGTTTGATGTCTTGTGTGTCAACGTAATCTATTATGTAAGTCAGAGGTTTTGAAAGGCCTCTTGATAATGAATAATTGACACGAAGTTCACTCTGCATTTCTCCCCTGATTAGTCTAGAGTTCCAGTTTGTCATCAGCCACAGGAATTTTCTCCAAACATGGCTATTAATGTCAGTGCAACAATTAGAATTTTTTATGTGTCCTACAATTATAGCCATATAATAGAAAATATTGTATAAAAGCATTTTTCATAGGTAAGAAAGAATCATTTTATATAAAAAATTAACCCAAGAGATAACTTTTCTAATTTTTTCTCTTCGTTTTATTTATTTCATTAGTGAGAAGCATATGCAAAAATAAAAGTAAAAAGTTTTTTAAAGAAGAAATTAAAAAGGATGTCTGTTTAAAGTAACTCATACTGGAAATTTCCAAACCTGCTGCTTATAAAACAGAGAGAATAGGAGGCAAAGTGGGGATATCAGTAGAGTAAGATCCTCATCATCTGCCTACCCATAAACACACCAATCTGAATAGTTATTCATTCACCGAATTACATTCACATGCACTAAGGAAGCCAGGTAAGGGACCACAGTGACTATTATAGTATAACAAGAAGAAAAGCTCCATTGAAGAAGGCAGGAGAGAGTTACCTGGGTCACCTCCCCTATAATTCCAAGCAATGTGGAGAGAGATAAATACCTGGAGGCAGAAGAAGAAAATAAGGTCACAAGCTTACACAATCAGTAATACATCTGTCAAGTTGAAACAGTGCTGGACAGTGCCCACCAACCCCAGGCCAGAGGCCAGTACACAGACTAAGCTGTAAGAACTACTTTGGCCAGACAGTCAAGGGACTGGTTGTACAACTCACCTCTGGCCTTTACAGCATGGAAGTCTCCCCACACAGAGTGCTGGGAGGGACAGGTAGCACAGTGCCTCGCTAAAGTTGAAAACCAGGGCCACTGTGGTGAAAGCCAGAACTAGGCTGAAATCAAAATCTACCATACTCAAGCCAGTGGTTGCACACGGAATCTGTGACCTGCTCTTGCATCAGGCAGAAGTGTGTATGTTTGTATGATGGACTCAGATTTCCGCCTTCCTCAGTTAGCTGCAATGTGGCCTTGTGTGTACCCCCCAAGGCTTTGCAGGTACTGTAGCAGGAAGACAAAGTACAACCCAGCTTAAGCATAGGCCTTGGCAACCATGGGACAGTTTTCAATACTTCCTCAGCCTTGAGGAATATAGCATGACCCATTTTGCTGTGGGTATGAAGAGGTAGTCAGCACAAGACTTAGCCTTGGCCCCAGTGCCAAGCAGGTGAAACATAATATTGAACAGATCCTAACAGTCCTGTGCCCAGCCAGCACCCACAAATGGAGCTACTGAAACAGCCCCAGATCCTATTCTCTCAAACTTCTATTCTGAACAGTGTCACCTGAGGCTGATCATAGCAGTCTTGGACAACAAGTTCATCTTAGCAGTAGGTAGCCCAGAGGAGTGTGGGCCTTGGTCCTACGTTAGCGCTTCATTGGTCTTGGTGATTTGTGGGCTCAAGATTTGATACACTATTGTGGCACTGGTGACCACAAAGTGACATAAGATACTTTGTTCCTCCACATGGATTCTATGCAGACCTGGGCATAATCCTTCAGTATCTGATCACAGGCTGGTGGCTGTGAATGAAGTAAGTAGGCCTACTCCAGCCCCAGGGAGAGATTTGTGGGGAGAGACTATACATTTTAGTTATTTTCTTTACGAATGCTTAATAGCACACCAAAGGTAGATTGGAGAAAAAAAATCTGTGCTTGGTGTGCCCCCTAGTGATGAAATAGCTAAAATGTCACAAGACCAGACTCAGGAAATCCAATTTGAGAGCACCATCCAGTGATAAAATCGTAAAGTGACTACACCACTCAGAAAATAAGCATTTGCTTAGAAGTCCTGGAAAGACATACAAATATAGCCAGATTATAAAGACTGGGATAAATATCTAATGCTCAAATATTACCCACCAATAAGCATAAACAAAAGCTAGGTAACCATGACCTCAACTATAAACGAAGCAGACAAAAGTGTTCATACAGTACCCAGTATGGGAGTTGTCTGAGTTGGAGAATTGAAAACTACCGTTTTAAGGAAGTTTGATGGGTTTAAAGAGAACAGAGAGAGATGATTAGATATGTTAAAAGAGAAACTTAATACAAAGATGGAAGTGTTTACAAATAGGAAAATAGAAGTCCTTGAGCTGAAAAGTACATTCGTTGAATATGAAAACATGATATAAGATAACCATGAATAATAGAACAAGTAAAACAGAAGAAGCAATTAGAATTCAAAGACAATCTATTTGAAAGCATACAGAGGAACAAATACCATGAGGAGTATTGGAGAAAGCTTAGGGGAACTTTGGGAGCACATTAAAAAGCAGATTTCAGGACTTAGGGGTTCAAATTAGACCTGAAAATATCAAAGGAGTAGAAAGGTTATTCAAAGAAATAATAACAGAAAATTCTCTAAACCCAGAGAAAGATGCAAATACATATTCACATGTAGGAAGGTCCAATATGACAAATCACATGTAATTCAATTGAGCCGAAGCCCCAGACAACTCAGAATCAAGATATCAAATATGAAATATAAAGACAAGATTTCTTGACTACAAGAGAAAAAGAACAAATAACACATAAGGGAGTCCCAGTTCTTCTGACAATAGACTTCTCAGCTAACATATCACAGGCCAGAAGATAGTGATGTTAAATTTTCATGAACTAAAGAAAAACGAAACCCTGCCAACCAAGAATACTGCACTCACAAAAGGTATCCTTAAGAAATTAAGGAAAGATAGAGATATTCCTCACAAACAAAAGCTAAGAGAATCTATCTCCACCAGATGTATCCCATAAGAAATGAAGGGAGTTTCTCATAATGAAAGCAGATATTAATGAATAAAAGAAAACATTGGAGTGCATAAGTCTCACTTAAAAGAATAACTACATGAACACATTTGTACCGCCCTAAGATTATAAACATAGTTTAAGTCATTAATATTATTAGCATAAAAATTAATGATAGCTACACTATTATATTAAGAAACTGACAATATGGAAATATGTAAAATGAGGCATAAAAATGCAAAATATGAAGGGGTATATAGTACAGATATAGTTTTTATTAGTATATTTTTCTTTTTTGCTTTTTCTCTTATATTTATGATAATACCTTAACACAATAAAGGCCATATATAGTAAAGCAACAAATAACATCATCTACAAGAGTCAGGGATTTAGCCCAGTGGCACTGTGCCTGCCTTGCAACCGCAAGGTCCTGAGTTTGATCCCCATACTAAGTAAATAACATCATCTATAATTAGGAAAATTAAAAACTTTCTCTCTAAGACTTAGTACATGACAAATTCTTTCACTATTTTTTTCAACATAGTAGTGGAAGTCCTAGTCAGAGCAATTAGCAAGAGAGAGAACTAAATGGCATCCAGATTAGAAAAGAGTAAATCAAATTCTCACTGTTCACAAAACAATATATATTTAGAAAATCTCAAATACTACACCAAAAACCCTTATTACAAGTATATTAATTCTACAAGGTTGTAAGACATAAAGTTGGCATACAAAAATTGTGATATGCCAACAATGAATTATCTGATGAGTAAATTAAAAAATCCCATTTACAATTGCCACAAGAAGTGAAGTAAAATAAAACAACTAGGAATATATTTACCCAAAGATTTTATAGATCTCTATTATGACCTCTATAAAATATTAATGAAAGAAACTAAAGAAGACATGGATATCCATCCACCCTCCACACACAAAGGAAAGGTAGCCCTTATTAATGGATCAGAAGACTCAATATTATTAAAGTATCTATACTACTCAAAATTTTCTACAGATTCAATGCAATCTCTACAGAAACACCAATAATGTTTTTTAAAGAATTAAATAAAAATATCTTACAATATGATTGGTATCAGACAAAAAAAAAATCCCTGACTAGTAAAAGCTATCTTGAACAAAAAGAACAAGCAGGAGACGTTTTCCTACCTGACTTCGAAATATTCTACAAAATGGTAGTAATAAAAATATATGATAGTGCCATAAAAAGCAGCACCTGAACTAATACAGCAGAATAGAGAACCTCTGAGAGCCAACTTATTTTCAATAAAAGGCACTGGGATTGAGTATCTAGTTTCAGAAAAACAAAATATTTATTCTCTCACACCTATTATAAAAATAAACTAAAAATGGATTAGAAACTTAAAATTATCTCTTGAAATTATGAAACTACTAGGGAAAAATGGGCAAAACGTCTCAAGACAATGGAGTGGGGAAGTATTGTTTGGACAACATCCCCAAAGCACAGGAAACAAAAGCAAAAATAGAAAAATGGGATATCATGAAACTAAAAAGTTCTGCATGGCAAATGAAACAATCAAAACAGTGCTGTTTCAAGACACAAGCTAGAGAAAGGGAAAAAAATACTTGAAAACTATACCTGACAAGAGTTTAATATGTAGAATATGTATGAAACTCAAAATATCAATAGCAGAAAAAGTTTAAAAACCTGATTTAAAAGTTGACAAGACACCCTAAACAGACATCTCTGAAAGAAGACTTAAAATGGCCAGTAGGTATATGAGAAAATCTTCAATGTCATAAAATATGAGGGAAATACAAATGAAAACCATAATGAGATGTCAGCTCAATGCAGCAAGAAAAGCTATAAAGAAGACAAAAATTAAGAAGTGCCAATAAGGATGTGAACAAAAGGTTTTCATATTGTTGGCTTGGAAAGTAAATTAAGAAAGCCACTATAGAAAACAACACAGTGATTATTCCAAAAAAGTAACAATGAGGGCCAGGGATTTAGCTCAGTGGTGCTATGCCTACTTCCAAGCACAAGGTTCTGAGTTCGACCCTGGTACCGGAAAAAAAAAAAAAAAAAAGAAAAAGTAATAAGAATATCATAGGATCCAGGACTCCTAGGTGTATATTCAAGAGAAATAAACTCAGTATGTCAAAGGAACAGCTGCATTCGAAGGTTATTTATTGAAGCACTGTTGACAATAGCCAAGAAAAAGAAACAACCAAAGCATCCATCAATGATGAATAAATAAATAAAATATGGTTGGTATATATATATATTGGAATACTATTCTGCCATAAAAAATAATGCAATTCTGTCAAGTGCAACAATACAGATGGAACTAGAGCTCATTGTGTTAAATGGATTAAGCCAGGTCTAGAATGACAATTACTACATAATATCACCCATTTGTGGAATCAAAAGAGTTGACCTTATAGAACTTGAGAGTAGAACAGTGGTTAGTAGAGGCTTGAAAAAGAGGGTATGAGAAAGAGAAGGGGAGAGATTGATAAATTATATTATAGTTGTATAACAAACTTAGATAATTTAAGATGAATTGATGTACTATTTTACAGTAAGGTGAGTACATATTGATATATTATATAATTCAAAAATTCAGACAAAAGAATTTTGAATGTTTTCACCAAACAGAAATGATAAATATTTGAGGACATAGGGTGTTTAATCGGATTTACATATTGTACAATGTCTAGTTGTATAAAAATATCACGATACCCCATAAGTATGTACAATATATTTTTTTGTGTTAGTTCAAACTAATTTGATTTAAGTTAAAAAAAATAAAAACCCTAAAATACTAGTCTAAGGAAATGAAAAATACCACAAAAATATAGAAGAATCACATTTGCCAACAGTCATGTAACAGGGACATCCAACAAGAAAAGTAGACGTGTGTGTGTGTGTCTGTGTTTGGGGGGTGCCTAAATACCCTCGTGTAATTAAGTTTTAAGCCTTAAATCTTTCATGTACAGAGACTACAGTTTGAAGTACAGAGAGGACTATGGGCTAGGCCTTGAAATTGTGCTAGATGAGAAGCCAGAGATAAAACTCCTTCATACAATCTAGGAATGAAAAAGTTATATTCTGAGGAATATTATTAATTAAAAGCATAGTGTTATGTTCTGTATCTAGGTGTTCCCCTAAAGTCTCATACAGTCATAGGTGAGGCTTTTCAGAGGTGGCTGAATCTAGAGTGTGTGACCCTGGGATCGATTCATGGTGCAATGTTAGGGTTAATGGCACTAGGATTAAGGGTGTGAGTGGATAAGATATAAGGGACAGAAAGGGGCTTGTCACTTGTCTCTTGCTTGTTTTTGCTGTCTTCTGTCTGCCATGAACTGTTTCTGCTCTGCAATGTCCCTCTGCCATCCACCCTGCCTTGGAGCAAGCTGATTATGAACTGAAACCTCTACAAACTGTGAGCCAAAGTAAACCTTTCATCCTTTAACTTTGGGTATCAAGTATTTTGTCCCAGCAATAAGAAAACGTAACTAAGACAGATAAATAGTTTTTGTGGGTTCTGGATAGGGGATTAATGTATAGATATCCCTCCTTTAACAATCTACCAGCTTAACCACTGTTCAGACTTACAGTGAAAGCACACTGTTCTGACTTACAACCCATCTTCTTTTTGCATAGTTTTGTACATCTTGTTTATAGGGCCACAATTTTTTTGTACAGTACAACTTGTTTATACAGTACTATAATTTTTGCTGATTGTATGTACATTACAGAACTGTTGTTTTATGTTCTGTTATACACTATAGTACAGCATGTAAGAGTTATGGAAACAAAAGCAAAGTCATCGTGTTGGAGTTTCCTTTTACCATTCCTTTGTTCTGAATATTGTAATGTACATGTCATATACAATTCTTCATTAAGAAACCAATAAATTTAATGATCTATTTGCAGGAACAGAACATTGGTCATTAAATGAGGAGTTTCTATACACAAAAGGGCCTACTTCCAATCTAGTATTTCAAAGTCATATACTACTTTGTGTGAGCCCTGAATTATTAGATCCTAAACCATCCTGTTGGTGTACTTCTGAGAATTCCAAGTTAAAAAAATACAAATCTTCTCAGATGAACATAGCCTAATACATACAATGAGTATGAATAATTTCAGATAGACAGAGGATATGGCGGTCTCCAAGTCAATACAACTGTTTTTGAACCTGTATTTATCTCTGGAGAAATTGCCAACAAATGTGAATGCACAATAAAAAATCACAAACAAAAAAAATGTAGGAGGGAATCCAAAACTTAATATTTACACAGGAATTAAATCCTTAGCAATTTATAGTTAATTCATTTTCATGACATCTATAAATTATAAGTATAGAAGAACAGTGTTGATTTCATGGCAGTATCACTGCAATTAATATTGGTTTTAGAATCAGAGAGTTGTATAAAATGAAGTGGTGGATAAATGCAGCAATGTTCAAATGACACTAATTAATTTATGCCCAAAATTAAAGGGTGTAATTAAAAGAAGCTAATAAAATCTAGCCTGAATTGTTAAATACATTAGCAGCCAAAATGGAAAGCCCCATAGCAAACATACACACAGCAACTCCCACATACACACACACACACACACACACACACACCACACACACATAGGCAAAAAAAAAAAAAATTCCTCAATTAGCTTTATTGTCCTTGTTGACTTGGTAGAAAGAGATGACATTTTTTATATCTGTTATTAAATTGCTGTATTGCAGGTGAAAAAACTGTATCCCCCCAAAAGTTCAATCTAGAACTGTTTGATTTGAACTAAAATTTCATACAATGTACCAAAAATTTCTCTTTTGATTTTACTTATTTAAATATTCAAGCATCTTAATTAACATTTAGCATGCACTATTCGATATTTTGGACACTAAGGATAGAGCAAAGAAAAAAAGTGCAGTCATTAGTCTGCTACATGTGTACAATAGAACACAATGTAATGGTTTACATCTAAAATGTACCCCAAAAGTCTCATGTTTGCAGATGTGCTTGTTCAAAGTGGGTGGGTCACAAGGTGTATGAAGCAAAAAGAAAGAATAAAAGAAGAAGAAAGAAGGTGGGTTCTTCTCCTTGGCCTCTCTTTTTCTCTCTCCATCTCTCTCTCTCCATTTTCCTCTCTCTCCATTTTCCTCTCTCTCCTTCCCTCTCCTCTCCTTTCTCTCTCCCTCTCATTTCTGGCCAACATGCAAGGAACAGTTTTCCTTTCCATGCCATTTCTGCCTTGGAACCAGTTGACCATGGACTTAACCCACTGAAATTGTGATCCAAAATAAATTTCTCCTTTTTGAGTGCAAATTAATACTTATTTCCTGGCAGTTATTTCCACCCTCACAATGACTTTTGATAGACTGTTGAGGGGAAAAAAAGATTAGTGTGTGTTTAAGAGATAATGAGTGTAGATAAAGCCTATTTAGTAGGGAGTTTTCCTCTGAATAGAAGCAGAGATATGCCACAGTAGTTATATGGGCATAAGAGGTTCATTTTTATTTAAAATAATACCTCAGACTGCTTCTGTGATTTAGGTATGATATATAATGGAACAATATAGAGGATGCAATTGAACAGGAATGCTGTCCTTGACCAGGTGGGGAAAGTGTAAGCAGAAGGTCTGGCTCTGGCTGGGATTGTGTAGTTCATGCAATGGTGATTACGTAGGTACAGCTATGGATTTGAACTATGAACCCTGCAACATTGTGCTCATTCACACATTTATCCTTTCTACTTGCTGAGCATTTTTAAATATTTAATTCTTATAAAAGCTAACAAAGATAACTCCATTCAACAAAAATTCAACTATATTAAAAAATTAAAGTTTAAAATTTACTGACTTTAAATTTTTTGGAAAACAATTAAGAATAAGAAATATGTAATGTATATAAAGGCACCTAAAAATTATCTGGAAATCTGAATTATTTTAGTTTCTCACATTTCAAATTAATACATTTTCCCTGGAAAACATTCTAGATTTTATTCTTCTAAAATTTAAAAGAAAATGTTTGAATATCTAATAAAATTCATTTTCTCTGTTTCAAAAGAAGTTTGTATTAGCACACAGGTTTGCAAACATTCCACTCTTGGTCAGCATGGAACTATAAAACAAAAACCAAAGAAGCACATAGACAAACAAGCAGAGGAAAGAGTCAGTATGTATCAAAGATACATTTTTCTTCTTTTTAACTGCCCCACCTCCTGCCCCTTTTTCGGAGAAAGGGTCTATGTGCTTCTTTTTGCTTTCTTCTACTTGTAATTTTTGTTATATACTAGTAACACAGCCCTAGATTTAGTCCAAGCCCATTCTGCAAATATTAATGAGTTAGTATTCATTCTTTTATTGTAATTGGAAGATTATAGCACCTACTAACAATGTAACTGGTAACACTGTAACTCAGGATGTTTTATGGCTAATATTAAGATGTAAATGAAATGAAAATATAGTACCAAATGTGGTAGGCAGCAATGAATTCTAAAATACTTTTTCCTGTATAATAAAGGGAAATCAAAATGCAAAAGCAAGTTTAAAAATTTAGTAATATAGAGCAAATCTATAGCCTTCTCATTGGACATTGATTAGCTACTGCATTAATTTGATGATTATATAGTTGTACTTATAAAAAAAATTTTATCCTCATCATAAAGTAATATTTATTTTAAATTAGTTGATGAGTGGTGCCAATCAAAACTTCTTCCAACATTTTTCAAAGTCATATTTTCTTTATGTTAAAGACCTCTTTATAACTTGAGAATAGAATTATGCTTTATTAAAGACAAACTAGATGTACACACTTTTCTTGAACATAAATATTTATATTGAAAAAGTTGCATTTTTATACTTATATGATACACTGAGGTTTTTTGGTTAGTAAAGAAGGTTCCTCTCTTCCTTTTTACAGAAATTTTTATGAGTTTTTAAGTATTAATTTCCATACATCAGCTTATACTTTCTACAAATGTTCCCACTAATAGCAAAAGTAAGTAATTAAGTGAAATCAGTAGCAAGATTTTGTTTCTAGATTGAGTTCAACATGAAGCTGACACTGTCACCTCTTCAGGTCATCAACTCTTTTATGGTGACTGGCATATCTGATCTGACATTTTTCAGCTGCCCATTCCATTGGCTGAATTTCTCTGTCAACCCTCCCAAAGGTATACCCTTGGACCCTGTCCTTTGTTCAACAGCTGTGCTTCCCAAGAGTAGCGAAGCATTTTCATGAGGAAAGGACAGAGAGGTTAGAGAAAATGCCAGTCACCTCTAGATGTGTTACCTTCCCTTCTGCTCTGCAGTTAAGGAGAATATTATGTAAGCAACTTCAGCCCAAATGAAAGAATGCTCATTTACATTCAGGTGGAAGTGTACTGTCTGTCCTGCTTTAATTAATATAACTTCTGGAATCACAGATCTATTCCAAGTAATTCAAAGTACATATTAAACAAGTAGAATAAAAATAAATGTATGTATAAATATGAAAGAAATCTTTTAGAACTTGATCACATATAATTCCTAAAGAGTTTTTGTTTATTAAAATGTACATTTTTAAACTATCAGGGAAGACAATAGTTTGTAATGGAATTACGTATTCTCTTTTTTTTTTTTTTTTTTTTTTTTGGTACTGGGGATTGAACTCGGGTCCTTGTGCTTGCGCAGCAGGCAGCGAAACCACTGAGCTAAATCCCCAGCCCAGAATTATGTTTTTTCTGTAATGAAATGTTAATCACTGAAATTCACTGACACAAAAGCATTTTTCAGATGTTACTCTATATTAGAAATTCGTATATAAAACTGCTTGTCTCCCCACGCATAGATTTCCAGGAGATTTATGCTTACAGGTGATAAAATAAGACACAAAATAAGAATAGTTGCATCACTTTCTGAATTACTTAATATTAAATTTCTTGGCAACTCAAAGTGAATATTGAGCTAAAAATCCTGTTTCATAAATAGTATTGGTATTTTCAAATAATAAAAATATTAAAATAAGGAATAAAGGAAATTTAATACACATGAAATTATAAAATTCATGAATATGAAATTTTTGTTTCATATTCAAACATTTACTTTCATCAATATCTTTTTCAATATTTCCTATGCTGAAACAATTCAGTCTCCACAGAAATGAATAAGAATCACAAAGAGCATTAATATAATTAACTTGCAATATAGCATGCATATTTCTTCATTCATTAAACAAATTTTCTGAAAGATTCTCCAATAATTGCATTTCTTTCTTCCCCTAAGGACTTTTCAAAAACCTGGTAGAACAATGTTTAAAGTAAACACACTAGTGACTGATAAAAAAAGATAATTTTACTATTACAGGAAAGAAGGAGAAACCCATTTATTTAGTTAGGGTGGCAATCTAGGATACATCAGCTGTCACCTGTGTGGTCCCCATCTGACACTTCAACACTTTTTCATCTTCTTAGAATGGCATTGCTGAGCTCTGAGTACACTGTGCCTGTATGCAAAATGTCAGAGAGAGCCTGACACATCATTAGCACTGACCTCCATGATGACAGTCGCAACATGAAACCAAACAGCACAGAAAATTTTCATTAGAGTTCAAATTAATCTCTCCATCTCTCCATCAAGCATTGGGCAATGCAAGTCCCAAAATGAAATCATTTGATAAACTGTGTGATAGACTGGCAAAATCCTGATGCTTCGGAATCCACATAGAAGTTTGCATTTGAAAAGGCTCAATATACTTCTTTGTTATAACTCAGGCAAAACCCAGCCTTTGTGACCAACAGAGGAATTAAATTTGTGGTATCTCACAGCAAGCATTACAGGTTGCCCAATCTCTGCAATGATGCTGCTTTAATCCCCTTCCAGCTTCGATGCTTCAGATGAACACCAACTGCCACCAGAGGCACACAGGTATGACATGGCTGGCCGAGCTTTCTGATGTTTCTTTGCCCAGCTGCTCCCTGACCTCACTTGGGCACTGCGTGAATGCCTGGGGAAATGCACATATGACCTCCAGGATGAGTGATCCAGCAAGTGAACAGAACAAGTAATGTCTTTTTGAAACTCTGTGCTATAATGTAAATGAACTAATTTTCTGGCATTTGCTCTTGGAATTTCAAGAAATCACAAAGCATGGTCATTTGAGGAGAATCATCTGCCTCCCACTTCCACGATGTCAGCACACTTCCTCTCCTCTCACCTTGTATGAATCAAACACACGACCTTTGGTCATGACCAAGTGTAATTACTGCAATGATAGACACCTACAGCATCCAATTGTCCTGTCATACATACAGTATATGTGATTTTTTGACTACTTGTTCAATTCACTCTGAGAAAAATATATTTTAATGATTAAAGGATTATTGTTAATTCTTTAAAGCCTTTATTTCTGTATCTACAAACCAAATTTTTTCAGCAAATTATATCAGACACCTTTGAAAGAACATTAAATGTTTCAAGTAGCCTGATTCTGCTCCCCAAATTGCTACTTAAATGCAACAGTGACCTGCTTAGAAGCTCTGGGTATGCAAAACAGATCTGCAATGCATGCTTGAAAGCAACCTCCAGAACTGAAGCATAACTGTGGGATCCTGAGGGACAAGAGCAGCCAACTAACTCGGGAATTTAGTGATCAGATATGAAATAGGTCATTTTGTGCAAAGGCCCTAGACAGCTGGTGAAGGAAAGTGGCAGAGCTATAAGCAGTGACAGGCTCTGGAGACAGTGACTATATTAGCAAGTTGATGTATACAGTGACATATTTTTCCCCATTCAGCAACTTTCACATAAATAGCAACAGCATCAGCAATAATAACTAAGCAGATATATGAAAAATCAATGATACATTTTAAATTTCCTCAACATTGGGACACTTGTCCTAATGTAGCACAAGCTATGTGGTGTAGCAAAAAAGAGCATAGGGCTTTGAAATCAGACAAGCCACTGTGAATCCTGGTTTTGACCCCTACTGATTTTGTGACCTTCAAATGGTTACTTAAATGTCTTTATGCTCAGATCCTCTTCTGCAAAATAATGAGGGTGGACCCAAGCTACTTGTCTAAGATAGGAATTAGGAATAATATGTATGATAATTGAAAAACAATTTCACTGGCATATCAAATGCTAATCATAGATTTGAGTTTGTAAGTCTAGGTTTGCTGAGAGTATTACATTCTTCTAGATGCCTGAACTAAAATTTAGATAAATTGTTAATAAGCTGATATGCCTAGTTTGACTTTAATTTTATGGAATGATGCTTATTTTTGTCAAGGTACAGTTAATATAAGTCTGTTATTTTAAACCCTTTATTTTGACTTTGTTTCTCACAAACTTAAAGATGGTTAGCTAATGGCAGGCGACAACTACAAGGAGGAGCTCCAGGTTCCTCCTTTCCTTTATTCCTCCTCTTCGGATGGGTTCAAAGAACAGGACTGGGCCCACATGCTAGGACTGAGTTTGTCTCTGTACCACAGGACTCTCATCCTTCACCACTGCAGAATCTCTTGGGGTTCATTACACTAGAACGTTAGACTCCCAGTGAATTACTCCAAAGTGAGCTTCTATTGGAATAGGAAAGAGCTCATCTCTCAGAAGGCCTGAATGCCATAATCAGGTTCTACTATAAATATCGAAGGAAAAATGAACTTTTTTTTCCTTTACTTCCTTTTCCTTACGTTTCTTCATTCCGGCCTTTCTTCCATCAGTGTGGTAATATTTTGATAGCTGAGATGCTAGAATAAGTTTAAAGAAAAAGAGTCCAAGCAGATTCCACGCCCTATTTGGGTGCTGGATCTCGTGTGCCCAGTTGCGGTGAGAGGAGTCTGCAGCTCCACAGAGATCAGCCCACTTCACAAAAAGTTCCATGAAGATTTGAACACAGAACTTAGAAGGTTCCTGAAATGGTGTAAACTATCTTCTATCTTGTTACTACTAGAGATGAGTTAATATGCAAACCCAATTTATCAGGACCCTAGATAACAGCTTCCAAAACCGTATGCATCAATGTAAGAAAATGCAATGTAGACTTCAGGTTTAAAACGGCTCTTCCCTTTGCTGGTTGTTTTCACTTGGATATATCATCTACTCTGTTTGTGCTTTTCTCTGACTGATAACATTGAAATTATAACAATTTATTCCTCATAAACTTGCTAATTCACTTATTGGTTAAATCTTGATCAAGTCCCTGCTACTCAACAGACCTTGCAGTGAGACTGAGAAGGTAGTGTGAACAACAGGCACTCCGTCTCCGTATTTTTTCCCCCTTACTGGGGATTGAACTAGAACTTCCATACTAAACTACATCAACAGCTCTTTTTTATTTATTTTGGTTTTTCCCTAAGAAAAGATCTCACTAAGTCACTAATATGCTTAGGCTAGTCTCAAACTTGAGATCTTTCTAGCTCAGCCTCCCAGATTGCCATCAGTTTCACTGTAGTAGAAGACACTGAGAATAAACACATATATACATAGGCCAAGAGTGGCCAGAGGGAAGTATTGGAATCTGCTTCAGCCAGAGATTATGGAGCAATATTTAGCAGAAACGTAGGAGTAGGGAGGAACAGCAAGATTCCCGGAACACATTATGTGAAGAAATCTGAGATTTTTGCCTTGAAAAAAATGTATCGCAATGTTAGGAGAGAGGAAAGAGTTAGGCATCTATCAGTGGTTTTGTTCCAGAAATTTTCTTAACATCTAAGCATAGGCTTTAAAATATTCTTTTAATTATGAAGGTCCTGAAGGTATATTTTGAAACTAGTAAACACTCATTGCAATTATTTGTTATTGTTTTTGCCCTGTCATCCCATATAATGTTGACAAAGAAGGTAAATATGTTCAGAGAAGATGAAGGGTCACAATGCTGTCTGGGAAAAGCAAGGTCACAGAACCAAGAGCTGCTGTGACTCTGGCCAGAATTCCCTGTGGAAACTGGAACATCTGGCACTGGACAAGCATTTACTAAGAAGGATGGATATAAGGAATTTGGGAATTGGAAGGTTCCCTGATCAATTCTTCCCAGGCCTCACTAGAAGCAAAATTAGAATTAATACAACATATCTTTAACCACTCAGTACAATATGTACTTTGATGAAATGGTCTACTTTATAGACCATCTACTTCTTTATTCTCACTCTATAATGAATGCTACTTCTACATTTAGGATTCACAATATACTTTTCCAACTTTCTGGGAATCCTGCTAATACTGTCATAGTGCCTAGAAATACGAACAGTTGTTTCAAAGACCACTGCAGACACTTTTAATTAGCCTTATTAGTGAGGGAGACTAAACATTTTCAGTATAAATAGATACATAGATACTATTCTGAATTTATTATGAGAAACACATTAGACATCTGATTTTAGAGAACTAAATCATAGATATATAAGTTTCTACCCCAAAATTTATAGTATACCAGCATTTTTCCACAAATGATTCAGATCTTTTAAAGAAGAAACTATTATAGATCCCATTGAAATCCTTTATAATGTATTCTCAGATCTTATTCTTTTCTCTCATCCCAAAGGGAAGAACTATTTGGATTTGGTGTTTGCTTTTCCCGGGGATCTTTCACCTTCTGTTACACATAAGTAGGCACCCATATATTTTGTGGTGTATGCAAGTTGATAGCTCTATCTTGAGTAATGGTGTGTAACCTAATAATTTTCATTCAACCATATACTTGTAAAAGTTCATCATCTTAATACATTAAAAAAATACATGCTTTTTTTGACCATTTATTTTCATTTTTTGAAATATGCCACAATGCTCTAATGTAATATACTAATTCATTCTCTAGTATATAGATTTTTAAGTCATTACAATTTTTCAGAATTAAAAATGATGTTGCAAAGATCTTTTTCCTATATACTCTCCTTGTAATCAAATTCAATATTTTCTTCCAATCATAGGGTATCCCCATTGTGACACAAATGGATTTTGGCTGAACCAATGCAGTCACACACATTGGCCTCTGAGCAGGTGGTGGCAAAGGGGAAGAAGGCCCAGTCCTATTGCCTCTATGAACAGCCTAATTAATTTATCCTAGTGAGTCTTAAAATGTAATAAAATTCTCTATTTTTTCAGCATGATGAAACATTTGGGAAACAGCCATTTAGCTTCCATAGTTAAAGGTAGAATTTTTCTTTATGATGCATGCAAAAAAGAGTCAACATAGCAAAACTGGCTGTGTTAGTTACTTTTCTCTCATTGCTGAAACAAAATACCTGACACCAACACCCGAATTTAGAGGGGAAGGGGTTTATTTGGCTTGCAATCATAAAGGTCTCAGTCCATAATCAGCAGATTCCAAGGCAGGGATGACAAGCAGGCATGGCAGAGCAGAAATAACATGGTGCATACAAGGCAGCAAAGGTAACAGGAGACCTTCACCGAGTCTTTCTGCCTCTTTTATCCCACCCAGACTACCCGAATTAGGGTGGTGCCAAACTAATCACTCACATGTAGAGGTTTCATAATCACACTAATCACACACCCTTAACCCCAGCATCACACATTCCAGATTCAATTAGCTCTGAAAAAGAAATCCCACTTCACCCACATGAGGCTTTGGGGGGACACCTAAACACAAACCCTAACACTGGCTTTTATTCATTGAAATAGGACCACAAGGCTCTGTTGCTTACAGATTTGACCCATATCTGGCAATTTGGATTTCAGGAGGTTTCTACACATCCCAGAACATCTACATTTGGCTCACTGTGCCTAAACTATTTTTACAAACCATTTGGGTTGCGTTGAATACCTGATTTACCACAACTTGAGTATGTCCTAGGCAGGTATCTGTGTCACTAGACCCCAGTAAAACATTGGGCACTGAGTTTCTAACAACTTTTCTTAGGAGAGAACATTTGCCATGTGTTCTCACAACTTGTTGTTGGGGGAATTAAGTGCAACCTGTGTAAAGTCACTGGAGACTTTGAAAGTTAATGACTAGTTTCCTCTGAAGTGTGATTCATGTGGCCTTTTTGCCTTTGCTGATTTTGCTCTGTACCTGTTTTCTGTGATAAACCACCTTCCTAGAATGACCTTGTCCCACGAGTGCTTCTGCAAGTGAGAATCATCAGTGCTGAAGGTTGCGCAAGGCTCCTGCTGACACATGGAGTATTGAGGCATTGTTCTTACTACAATAGAAACATATCTGGAGTTTGCAATTATACACTAGGTCTATGCTGCTCTGCAACTCAGAAGACTCAAGCCCTTTACTTGTATTTGAGAGTCTTTAGTTAAGGTCCCCTGAAAAATAATATTTTGATTGAGCAAACAGCTGACTAGATAAAAGGACCTCTTGGTTCATAGTCTCTCACTTCTGACATCCTTTGGTTTTCTGAGCACTCCCAATGACATGGCCCAATTGTCTGCTCATTCATTTAGTGCCACATCATAATTTTGATTTTTCGTATTCATTGAATACATACCTACTCATAGAACCTAGTGAACCAAAGAGATATATACATAGGTATAGATGAATAGTCATTTAACAGAAAAACCTCAAGCCAATATCCGTATCTAGGAAGAATACTTAAATAAATCATTCATTACACTAAAGTTTCCTCATCTCTTATAAATTAATACTGAATATTTCACTAGGGTGTTACTGTTTGAATAAAGATATTAATAAATCAAGCTATTTGAATTTTATTATTGCTTTTCACTCCAAGAAATCATATTTTGCCAATTCCTTCATGTGAAAACACATGATAAAAGATGTTTATCTTATCCAAACAAATCTAAGAATAAAAATGAAATAGAATATATTTAAATTATTCACCATATTTCCCGCTAAAAATATAGTCTTTTATGTTAAATCTTGCTGTCTTTGAAACACTCTGAATCACATTATTCAAGGTAATGCATTGTTATTTCTAAGAATAAAGTTGGTACCTTGGTAATGACTTTCTTTCTCAGTGCATGAGTTTAGAAAGCAAGCAGTGACAAGTCTTATTTTCTTAAGTAGATCATAAATTCCTTAAAAATAAGGAGTCATGATATATGGAGTTAATACAGTAGCATATTGATGTTTGCTGTGGTGATATAAATAAAGATAAGTGATATAAAAATAAGGTGTCATATTGATGCCTGACATGGTGATAGAGCATAGTAGCCACACACACACATACACAATTAATAAACAAGTGGGAGATGCACTATTGGAAATGGCATAGAAAATATGTGTTTATTTTTCAAAGTACATGCAAATTATCACAATAAAGATACATTATGATATTTCATTTTCATATAAACTTGGAAAAATTTTCTCCCAAACAACTTAGATTACTAGAGCCTGAGAATTCAGTAGGCTTCTATGCTACTAGATTTGTAAAAACAGTGACTCCTCACTTTTTAGTGTTATTTTTTTTCCAAAATATTTTTATCCAGTTTCATTTTCAAAGTCTTGCTAGTTGTGATCCATCCCTCTTCTATTTACTTCACAGCATCCATTTGTTGTGACACAGTAACTGTTAATGTAACTGGTATGGAAAGAATTCTGATGCCCACAGATAGATCACATGTTCCCTCCATTAGAACTCACTTCAATGTCAAGTGTTTGGATGTCAAATCCAGGACAAACCTTAGGAATCTGACACTGGGATATCAATTCATTGCCATTATGACAATAAGTACTTCAAACAGTCAGATAAAATACAAGGTAGTCTCACAAAGTAGAAAACAGAAAAGATTAATAAGTAGGTAGCACTTTTTAATTGTGATTGATATAGAACACCAAGTACTCTAAATAAGGAAGAATAATCCGAATAAGGGAAATATAACTTTCAACCTGCTAAATATCCAAAACGCAAGTTTGTGTTCTCTAAAATCTAAAAATGAATTCTAGAAATAATGGAGGTTAAAAGTAGGACAAATTCATTGGGAGACAGATAGCTTCTAAAGAGACAGAAGGGGGACCAGAAAGTGGGTTGCCCACCTACCTTACTTCTCAGAGGTATGGGGCAAAGCCACGAGGTAAAGCAAGAGCAAAGTGGGATAAAAGTATAAGATCCATTGGAAAGTTACAACGTAGGCATGAAGTAGAACAAAACCATGATCAACCAATAAGAATACAACAAGTACAATCACCCAGGTAATATTGATTAAATGAAGATCGAATGGGGAAGCTAGTCAGAGAGCAAGCTTACATGGATTTCCTGGAAGGAATGGGCTATGTACAGATGGTTTTGTCCCCAATTAAGGTGACTGATGTCTAGTTAGAATATCAATCAGTGCTATTCATCCCTAGGGAAAGTATGTGGGTAAAGCAGTTTCTTTCTTTTTAATGTTAACCTTCAGTGAATGTGCCTCAATTGTTTTCTATGCTCAGGGTCCAGCCCTGTCTAATTGTCTTTTAACCGACTTAGCTGTCTAAAATATGATGATTTATGGAACATAAGTAAAAGGAGAAAGAAAATTTGTATCTATAGAATGAAACTAATAATAAGAATAAATTCATTTAAGTTATGACAAGAGTGAGTTAAACTATAGTTTAAGTAAAATTATCAGTTTGAGAGTCAACAAAGCCTTTAGTTTCAGATATATCTAGTACAAAAGTTTTAAAATTTACTAAACATAATTTTTAACATCAAATAAAAAGTTGCATTTTCAATTTCTATGGATTTAGAAAACACGCAAAGATGAAAATACTAATTTAAATTTAATAGTGTCACTAAGTTAATACATGCATTTTAAAGATATTTTCTCTATTTTGCACACACCCACCTCTTTGGGGTACATATGTCTTCACTATCCAATTTAAATTTCATTCTTTCCTCTCTCTTCTTCAGCCCTAAACAGTTCCTGATCAATAAATTGGAACCTGATGTACAACCTGCTATGGTGAAATTCAAAAAATCATTTTAAAAAGAAAGCAAGAACATAAAATTCAGCATTAGGTCTGATTTATAGAACCATGCTTGTGGAAGCCTAGTACTTATCTAAGGGTCATCGCTGTATGGCTCCCATTTCAAAACAAGGAAATGGCTACTACCAAAATTAAGAATCAGGTTTTTGTGTAATTTGACTTAATATTTTCTAGTCTAGGTAATGGAATTCTTCTCAGAGTGGTAAAAACTCTGTGTAAAAGAGCAAGAGTAGAGGTGCACATGTGTATTTGTGTGCACACACAAAAACACAAAATCCTCTGGTCTTCCTATTATTCATTATCATATCCGCTGTGCCTCATTTCCTCCACTCAGTATTGTCATGAAACAATAACTCGGAAAGGAAAAGTCTGCTTCACAAAGGTCACTCTGCAAGGACGTTAGAGCACCATATCCTTTGAAGTCAGAGCTAAGTTTTGAAGTGAGATTGGCAGTTTTGTACTCAGAGTTGCTCTTCCAAACTGAGCAAGATGAACTATCACAGTAGAAAGCAAGGAATACATTATTTTGTTCAGTTTTCAGACTAAGGACAGAAGGGTTAATTTATGGGCCAAGATTATAACAAACCACAGTAAAAATGGTTTAGCTAAATGAGACCTGCACAGGATGTGTTTCCATTTCATAAAAACTGAACATCCTAGGAGTAGCATGTAATTTTTTTCAGGGTGGAATATGTATGTGGTGGAAATGATTAAAATAGCAATGTATTAACAATTAGAAAAGAAAGAGAGATTATATGTGTAAACAGTGGAGTAAATATGTAAACAATGTGGTGAGAAGGAAAAAGATGGATGGAGAAAGTGAAATTGGCAAATGCTTCTTTCATTGGGAAAACTTGTGTTTAAGGAGTGCTTTGGGGAGGTAGATAATTTATATGTGCAACCCAAGAGGTTAATTGGAATTAAACCCAGAAAAGCAGAAAAAGGTAACTGATAATAAAAGTATAACCATCTTTCCACATTGCTTAAACATCAGCCTAATAATTCATCCAATCTCCCTTTTGTTTAATAGAATATTTTATTCTAAATGTAAAAATTAGTTATTGAATTTCTGAAATATCTTGTGAAGGCTTTCTCATGTAGTATCTGCAATGAAAATCAGAATCCTCTGATTGTGAAAGAAAAAAATTCTACATCACATAATTATTAATATAGTCATATTTATACATTAATTATAATACATTATAATTAATACATAAATGATAATATATTAATTATCTAAAGTCTTCAATTTCTTTACAATAAAACATAGAGCATTTCACTTGAAAACGTTAAATGTTAGCAAATGGTAAACTAGCTATTCATCAATATTAATATTAAAATTTAAATATGTGCATAACTAATTACAACACTAAAACTCAGCAGAAAATAGAATGAAAATAAGGAAAATAAAGAAATATATACATCATTCTCTGATTAGCTCTATACATCATTTTACCAGGTAATAAAAAACTCTGTAACAATTGTTCTCAACAGTCGTTCCTCTGGCTTCCTTTCACCTATCAAGAACAGTTACTTGCTAGGTCAAACAATGATTTGCAGAAATGTCACTTACTAGGGGTCTTTCTGAAATATTGTTAGACCATCATGTCTTTTTGCAGCCAGTGGTAATTTTGTGAAGAGAAGTCTCCAATTTTGCACAGGGAGTTGCTATTCTAATTTCAGTATGAAAAACTTTCAGTCTAAAAGACAGGTGACACACTATTTTATTCACTTTCCTAAGGACAGAAGAATTGATTTGTGGACAATGACTGAAACAAACCACAAAAGGTGTGGCTTTTCTAAATGAGAACTATGAATGATAGGTATCTAATAAAATCTACAGGCTCAACAACCCAGGGGCAGGTTGTAATTTTAGCTACATGAATTAAACATGATGAAAGAAAAAAAACTGAAAAAAAAAGATTATTCTAACACTCCCCACCTTCTTCCCTCCCGGTATCTATAGATACACTTTCCAAATTTCATTATTTTGTTACAGTTTTTCAGTTCATGCTTGTAACATGTGGAATAGTCATATAGTTTATTCCTGTCATTTCACGGCATAATTCATTTCATCTTTGTTATGAATAAATGTTCCATGCTGCTACAGACTAGCTTTCAAGGATGAAAAGGAAATTGCTAAATTTAAATTTTTTTCAATTAATTTTATTGGTGCATTAAAGGTATACAATATAATGATATTCATCATTGGAAATTTGGACCTTTACATAATCCATCTTGGTACTTATATTTTCCCCATTCACCTGCCCTCCGTTCGACCCCTCCATCCCTCCCTGTCTACAAAGACTTTGTTTCCATTTTTTTGTTTTCTCATATTAATTCCATTCCCTTCTATCATTACCCTACCCCTCCCACTTCCCTTTCCCCTTTGCCCCTTTTCTTCCTATTTCATATTATCTATTATACCTTTTAGTCCTTATTTACACTTTCAGTTTCTCACACTAGAGAAACTATTTGGTATTTACACATGTGTGTCCTATTTAATTCACTCAAGAATATCACCTCAATGTGCATCCATTTAGCTATAAATGTCTCTAGTTTCTCCTTCCTTATGGCTGAGTAATACTCCATTTTATATTTTTTAAAAAAGCACATTTTCTTTAACCAGTCTCCAGTTGATGGGCAATTGGGCTGCTTCCAAATTCTAGCTGTTATGAATTGTGCTGTTTTGAACATGGGTGCACATATATCACTGTGGTATGATTCTTTCAATTCTTTAGGGAAGATAACCAGGAGGGGAATAGCGGGGTCAAATGGGACTTCCAGTCCTAGTTCTTTGAGGTATCTCCATACTGATTTCCACAGTGGTTGCACCAGTCTACACTCCCACCAGGAGTGGAATAGGGTTCCTCTTTCCTTACAGCCCTACCAGCATTAGTTATTGGTTGATTTCATGATAGCAGCCATTCTTCCTGGGGTGAGGTGGAATCTCAGTGTTGTTTTCATTTGCTTTTTTTTTTTTTTTTTTTTTTGGTACCAGGGATCCAATTTGGGTTCTTGTGCTTGCACAGCAGGCTGTGAAACCACTGAGCTAAATCCCCGACCCTTCATTTGCATTTCTTGAATGACCAGTGATGTGGAACATTTTTTGATATGTTTATTTGCTATTTCTACTTCTTTCTCTGAGAAATGTCTTTTCATTTCAGAGGCCCATTTTTGGATTGGGTCTTTAAATTTGGGAGGTCAGACTTTTTAAGTTCTTTACAGATTTTAGATAGCAGACCATTGCCTGAGGGACAGCTAGTGAAAATTTTTGCCCACATTGTGGGTTGTCTCTTCACACAATTAGTGGTTCCTCTTGTTGCACAGAAGCTCTTTAGTAGGAAGAGATCCCACTTGTTGATTCTTTGTGCTAGTTCATGAGCAACTGAGGTTTTGTTCATAAAATTTTTCCTACATCAATGTCTTCAAGAGTTCTACCTAACTTCTCTTCCAGCCAGTTTAGTGTTTCTGATTTTTGTTTTGTTTTGTTTTGTTTGGTACCGGGGATCAAACTTGGGACCTTGTGCTTGCGCGGCAGGCACCAAACCACTGAGTTAAATCCCCGGCCCTAGTGGTTCTGTTTTACTATTTAGATCTTTAATCCATTTTGATTTTAGTTTAGTGCATGATGAGAGATATAGATTTAGTTTTAATCTTTGGGTAGTTGAAATCCAATTTTTCCAGCACCATTTATCAAAGAGGCTATTTTTCCTCCATTGAGGGTGTTTGGCTCCTTTGTCAAAGATGAGGTGGCTGAGTGTGCCTGGAGTTGTTTCTGCATCTTCTAATTGGTTTCACTGATTCTCAGGTCTGTTTCTTTGCCAGAACCATGCTGTTTTTATCACAGAAGCTTTGTAGTATAGTTTCAAGTAGGAGATTGTGGTACTCCCTGCCTTGTCTTTATTGCCTAGTATTGCTTTTGGTATTTTAGGTCTCTTCTTGTTCCAAATGAATTTCTAGATTGTTTTCTCCAGGCCTGTGAAGTATGCTGCTGAGATTTCAATTGGGATTGAATTGAATCTGTATAGCAGTTTTGGAAGTACGGCCATTTTCATTATTCTTCTTGAATATTGATGCTTTTTACCCAGGAGCAAGGGATGTCTTTCCATTTTTTGATATCCTTTTCAATCTCTCTTTTCAGAGTGCTATAGTTTTCCGAGAAGAGGTCTTTGATTTCTTTTGTTAGGTTGATTCTTAGGTATTTCAGTTTTTTGGATGCTATTGTGAAAGGAATTATTTCCCCTATTTCTCTCTCAGTGAGTCTGTCTTTCGTGGAGAGGAAAGCTATTGATTTTTGTGTGTTGACCTTTTAACCAACTACTTGACAGAATTTGGTTATTAAGTCTAGAAGCCTTTTGGTGGAGTTCTGTGGGTCTTCTATTTAGAGTATCATGTCATCTGCAAATAATGACAATTTGACTTCTTCAATTCCTATCTTTATTCCTTTTATTTCTTTCTCTTGTCCACTTGCCGTGGCTAATGTTTCCAGAACTATATTGAACAATAGTGGCAATAGTGAACATCTTTGTCTTGCTCCTGATTTTAGTGTGAAGGATTTCAGTTTTTGACCATTTAGTATGATATTGGCTGTTGGTTTTTCATAGATGGCTTTTATCAGTTTGAGGTAGAGACCATCTATTCCAATTTTTTGTAGGGTTTTTATCATAAATGCATGTTGGATTTTGTCAAATGCTTTTTCTGCATCTATGGAGATAATCATATGATTTTTGTCCTTGGCTCTATTGATATAGTGTATTGCATTGATTGATTTGTGTATATTGAACCATCCCTGCATCCCTGGGATGAATCCCACTTGATCAGGGTGTATGATCTTCTTGACGATCTTCTGCATTCTGTTTGCCAGGATCTTATTAAGGATTTTTCCATCTATGTTCATTAGTGAGATTGGCCTATAGTTCACTTTTTTGGTTGGGTCTTTCTCTGCTTTGGGGATCAAGGTGTTGCTTGCTTCCAGGAATGAATTTGGGAGTATTGCTTCCCTTTCAATTTGATTGAAGAGTTTAAACAGTAGTGGCAGTAGTTCCTCTCTAAATGTCTTGTAGAATTCATCAGCGAAGCCATCAGGGCCTGGGTTTTTCTTAGTTGATAAGTTTTCAATTATGTTTTCAGTTTCATTGGTTGATATTGGGTTGTTTAGAATTTTTAGGTCTTCTTCATTCAGCTTTGGTAATTCATACGTATATAGGAATCTGTCCATTTCTTCTGTGTTTTCCATCTTACTGGCATATAGGTTCTTGAAGTAGGTATTGATGATCCTCTGGATTTCTGCTGGGTCTGTTGTAATTTCACCTTTTTCATTCTTAATTGCATGGATTTGGGCCTTTTCTTTCCTTTTTCTGATAAGGTTGGTTAAGGGTTTGTCAATTTTTTTGATTCTTTCAAAGAACCAACTCTTGACTTCATTGATCTTTTGTATCATTCTCTTAGTCTCCATTGCATTGATTTCTCCTCTGATCTTTATAATTTCCTCCCTTGTATGAGCTCTGGGGTTGTCCTGCTCTTCTTTTTCTAGAAGCTTGAGGTGCAGCATCAGGTCATTTAATTGGGCTCATTCTGTTTTCCTAATATATGTATTCACTGCTATGAACTTCATTTGTAAGACTGCTTTCATTGTGTCCCATAGATTCTGATATGTTATATTGTCATTGTCATTTAATTAAATGAACTGTCAGATTTCTTCTTTAATTTCCTCTGTGACCCATTGGTTATTCAGAAGTGTATTGTTCAATTTCCACTTGTTTATGAAATTTTTCCAGTTTCTTTTGCTATGGATCTCCAATTTCATCAGACTATGGTCTGATAATATGCAGGGGATAACTTCAATTCCTTTGCCCTTCCTTAAACATGTTCTATGTGTGAGTATGTGGTCTATTTTGGAGAAGGACCCATGTGCAGCTGAGAAGAATGTGTATTCTGATTTTGTGGGGTGAAAGACTCTGTAAACATCTGTTAAGTTCATTTGTTCAAGAGTTTGATTGAGTTCTAGTATTTCATTACTTATTTTTTGTCAAGTTGATCTATCTATTTGTGACAGTGGGGTGTTGAGGTCCCCCACTACAATTGTATCAGTGCCTATATGACTTTTCATGTCCCTTAGTATTTGTTTTATATGGTTGGGTGCACTAGTGTTTGGTGCATAGATATTTATGATTGTCATCTCTTCCTCTTGGATTGTTCCCTTTACAAGGATATAGTGTCCTTCATCTTTCTTAATCGGTGTTGCTTTGAAATCTACTTGATCTGCCAAGAGGATAGCTCCTCCTGCTTTTTTTCAGGTTCCCTTCGCATGGAGTATTATTTTCCACCCTTTAACTTTCAGTCTATGAATTTCATTTTGAATTAAGTGTGTTTCTTGTATGCAGCATATTGTTGGATTTTGCTTCTTGACCCATTCTGCCAGTGTATTTCTTTTGATTGGTGATTTGAGACCATTAACATTGATGGTTACAATTGAAATGTATTGACTTGCCATTGCCATGACTTTTTCTTTTTGTTGGGTTCTCCCCCTTTCCATTTAATTTCTTGTCATGCCACATGGGTTCATTCTCCTTTGCTTCCTGGGGTTGTGATCCTCAATGTCTGTTCCTAGGATATTGTGTAAAATTCTTTGGAGTGCTGGTTTGGTATTCACGAAGTTCCTAAGGTGCTCTTTGTCTTGAAAGTATCTTATTTCTCCGTCAATTTTGAAAGATAGTTTTGCAGGGTACATCAGTCTGGGTTGGAGGCTGTTTTCTTTTAGGGCTTGGAATATGTCACTGTAAGCTCTTCTTGCCTTGATGGTTTATGTTGAGAAGTCTGCTGTGATTCTGATAGGCTTTCCTTTGTATGTGATTTGTTCCTTTCCTCTAACTGCTTGTAGAACTTTGTTCTTCTGTTGAGTTTCTGGAATCTTCACAATTATATGCCTATGTGTAGATTTTTTTTTTTTTATCAAGGCTCTTTGGAGTCCTATATGCCTCACTTATCTGTATGTCAAGTTCTTTTCCCCTGGTTGGGAAGTTTTCTGCCATTACTTCTGTGAGGAGATTTTTTTATGTCATCTGCACTCTCTCTTGTTTCTTCACTGACTCAGATCAATCTAATGTTGTTCTTCTTTGCATCATCTAGCAGCTGGTGGATTGATTTCTCATGTTCCCTTATAATTTTGAAGCAATTTTTCTTTTCCTGGTCATTAATTGCAATCTTATCTTCTATATCTGAAATTCTGTCCTTGCATTGGCTCATTCTGCTGTGTAGACTTTCAGTGGAGTTTTTTATCTCCTGGAAATCTCTTTGCATCTGTTTTATGGATTCCATTTGTTTCCTATGTTGGGATTCCATCATGTTCTTCAGCTCCTCTCTAGATTTATTAATCATGTCTTGCACTAGGGGCACAATTTCTCCTGTTACCTTTAGAAATTATTTCTGATTTCATTTTTTCCGGATCCCCTTTTGTTGCCAGTTCAGTGGGTCCAGATGGTTGAATATCAGAGTGTTCCATCACATTTCCCTTTGGGGTTGCTGTAGGTGATCTGAAAGTCTCGTTTTGAGACTTATTTATGTGTTTTCTCATTTTGACTGGTTGGGGTTGGGGGTGTTGTTGGCGCCCGTGAGGATCACCTCCTCTGAGCTGGGAGAGGTGGGACAGGGGCCAGGAGTGGGGGTAGGGATGGTGGCCCTGAAGCCCCTTCCTGTGGGCTGGGAGTGCCGGTACAGAAGGCAGCCCCAAAGCCCTTTCCTCTGGGCTGGGGGCAATGGGAGTGATGGTGGCTAGGAAGTCCCTTCCTCTGAACCAGGAGCAGTAGGACACAGGTTCAGAAGCCCCTACCTCTGGGCCGGGATCAGCAGGAGGGATGGTGGCTCAGAAGCCCCTTCCTCTGGGCTGGGAGCAGCAGGGGGGTTGGTGGCCAGGAAGCCCCTTCCTCTGGACCCGGAGCAGTAGTATGGTAGCTCAGAAGCCCCTACCTCTGGGCCAGGAGTGGCAGGTGGGATTGATGTTATTCTTCTTTGCATTGTCTAGCAGCTGCTGGATTGATTTCTCATGGTCCCTTGCTATTTTCAAGAAAATTTTCTTTTCCTGGTTACTAATTGCAATCCTGTCTTCTATATCTCAAATTCTCTCCTGGCATTTGTTCATTCTGCTGCATAAACTTTCAATGGATTTTTTAATCCTCTGGAAATCTATTTCTGTTTTATTGATTCCATTTGTTTCCTCTGTTGGGATTCCATCATGTTCCTCAGCTCCTCTATTTTTTTATCTGTGTCCACTCTAGATTTATTACTCATGTCTTGTACTATGAACACAATCCCTGCTGTTATCTGAAAAATTATTTCTGATTTCATTTTTTCTAGGTCCTCTTTCCTTGCCATTTCCAGGAGTCCAGGTGGTTGAGTATCAAATAATTCCATCTTGTTGTCCTTTGGGGTTGCCTTAGGTGATCTGGAAGTCTTGTTTTGAGACATATTTTTTTGTCTTCTCATTTCAACAGATGCAGCCTACTGTGCCTTTGTTGAGGCAACTTTTTGCTCACCCAGTCGTCTTGAATTCTCAGCAAGCCATCAAGTAGCCTTTACTCTGCTGCTCACCAGTACACCAATTCCTGGGTTCAGAGTGGTGGCCTTCTGGATCCCTGAGCTTACCAGTTTTCTGGGAGGGCTTCTGGCTGTGGCCTGTGCACACTTGAGGTGGTATTTAAGTGTCCCTCTTGCTGGGGCCCCTATGTAGCTGTTGTCTGGGAGAGCCTTGCTGGGGTCTGTCTACCACAGTTCCTGTTATCTACACAGGCTTTGACTAGGATCTCCATGCACTTATCAATGTTATCAGAGTGAGCCTCTGGGTATTGCTTGTGTGCCTATATAACTCTTTTCCAGGTGGGTCCTTGGCTGTGGCAGATGGTATGGTGGGAGTCTGGCTGAAGCTTGTTCACCTGTGCATTGCTTTTCTGGGTGTGTCTTTGGCTTCAGCAGGTGTACAGGGGCCTCTGAGGTCAGGGCAGTGCTCTGGCTGGGATCTGCCAGCAGCCACTCTGGTCTGGGCCTCGTAGTAGCTGCTCCCAGGTTCTGGGCTCACTTACAGATGCAATCACTAAATTTATAATTTTAAATACAGTTTAAGTAGTATATTCTTATACTTTGAAACTAAAGGTCCATCTCAAACTATACTACCTGGAAGATGCCAATGGAAGATGGTATGGTCCAGTGTGTAAATAACTTCTGGATTTTGAAGGTGCTTGACAAGCCTGCTGGCTGTTATTGGCTTTGGGTTTACTAAACTTCAAAAATGGAATTTCAATATAATTAGGTTTTAAAGTTTACATAAAATAAGAGGTGGTCATTTGCAACTGGCAAAATCAAGATCTACAATAAGAAATTTCAGAATCTCTAGAATAAGCCTACTCGTATACACTATAAGTGATTCTTGTATGGATTGCTTTGTTTTACCTGTTTCCTTCCCTCTTATAATAATTTTTCATAGGGTTTATGCCTTACAAATTCCAGTTTTTCTCTGAGCTTTAGATTGTCTGAACAGCTGACACATATCTATTTTCTTGCAACTTAAGCCTTTCTGATATTTTATTTTTATTTTAATTGAAATCCAAACTTTATTTTTTGCCCTGTGGAAAAAAATGATATTCTCTTAGTCTTCATATTATTGCAAATATTTTTAATTTATCCATATATTTGCATTGCATTTTACTTGATATGAAAAAGGTGAGATTTATTTCTTTCAGAGTAAATGAGATTTTATTATATAATCTATAATATATTTTTCCCCCAAAAAATTTTTGCTGATCTTTCTCAGTGAAAAAATTTTTTTTTCTTACTATTTTGCCATAGCAATGTGTAATCATTCTACTGTGAGTGCAATTTTGTAATCAAGGTTATTTATTTTAAATCTCAGCATGTCTAGTTCTAATGTTTTTTTCTCCATTCTAATCACCTTATTTGGGGATTTCATATAAGACATATGATCATGTCTCAGAGAGACTTTCCAGGTTTTATAGCACTATTTTGGATGGGTTCCCTAAGACTGCTTGTATCAATATCATTTTCAAATTTACTGTGCCTTCCTTTAAATAAGTTTATAATGTAAAGTAAATATATGTTCAGTGAACATATTATTGGTACAGTTTAGGTAGATAATGTAATGACATTCATCATTGAGAATTGTACTTTTACGTGATATATCTTGATTTATATTTTTTCCCCATTCCCCTAACCTCCAATCAACCCCCATTCTGTTTACAAAACTTTGTCTCTGTTTTTTCTTTTTCTCATATTTATTCCTTTCCCTCCTTTCCTTCCCCCGAATGCCTCCCACTTCCCCTTCCCCTTTGGACCTGTTCTTCCTATATCACATTATTTATTATACATTTTGATCCTTATTCACATTTTCAGTTTGTCATATCAGAGAAATTATTTGGTATTTACACGTGTGTCCTATTTATTTCACTTAAGAGAATTGCCTCAATATGCATCCATTTAGTAATAGATATCTCTAGTTTCTCATTCTTTATGGCTGAGTAGTACTACATTTTATATTTTTTAAAAATTCTTTTTTATCTGGTCTCCATTTAATGGGCAATTGGGCTGTTTCCAAGTTTTAGCTACTACAAACTGTACCGCTATGAACATGGGTGCACATATATTGCTGTGATATGATTCTTTTAATTCTATTGGGAAGATATCCAGCAGGAGGACAGCTGGGTCAAATGAGACCTCTAATTCTAGTTTTTTGAGGTATCTCCATACTGATTTCCACAGTGGTTGCATTCATCTACACCCTAACCAACAGTGGAACAGGGTTTCTTTTTCCCCACAGCATTTGTTATTGGTTGATTTCTTGACAGCAGCCATTCTTTATGGAGTGAGGATAAATCTCAGCATTGTTTTTATTTGCATCTGTCAAATAACCAGTAATGTTTAACATTTTTCATATGTTTGTTTGCTCTTTCTACTTCTTTTTCTGAGAAATGTCTGTTCATTTCAGATGCCCATTTTTTGATTGGGTCTTTAAATTTGGGAGGTCTGATTTTTTTAAGTTCTTTATATATTCTAGATAGTAGAAAACAATCCAAAAATTCATTTGGAACAAGAAGAGACCCAGAATAGCAAAAGCAATTCTACCCGACAAAGACAAGGTAGAGGGTATCACAATCCCCAACTTGAAACAATACTACAAAGCTACTGTGATAAAAATAGCATGGTACTGGCAAAGAAACAGACCTGAGGACCAGTGGAACAGATTAGAAGATGCAGAAACAATGCCAGAAACACTCAGCCAACTCATCTTTGACAAGGAGCCAAACACTCTCACTGGAGGAAAGATAGCCTCTTTAATAAATGGCACTGGAAAAATTAGGTTTCAACTTGCCAAAGATAAAAACTAAACCTATATCTCTCAGCACCCACTAAACTAAAATCAAAATTGATCGAAGATCTAAATATTAAAACAGAAACACTAAATTGGCTGGAAGAGAGGTTAGGTAGAACTCTTGAAGACACTGGCATAGGAAAAGATTGAACAAAACCTGAGTCACACATGAACTAACACAAAGAATCAACAAATGGGTCTCATCTTATTAAAACTTCTGCACAGCGAGAGAAGCCACCAACAGAGTGAAGAGACAACCCACAATGTGGGGAAAAAAATTTATCAGCACAAAAATTTATCAGCACAAAAATTTATCAGCACAAAAATTTATCAGCAAATATTGAGTTCTACTGTATTTGAATATTATTGCACTTTTGTCCCCTTACATTGTTCTTCTTTGAAAGGTTTTAAATTTTTTTTTTTTTAGTAAACTATGTGTATGATTTTATTTGTAATCCTGTGTGTTAAGGGACACTGTTAAAAGTAACAATCACTTTAAAAGCAACAACCAACAAACCAGTATTTAATTTGGTATTTAAGATAATTAAAAATCAAACAGAAGCAGTCTCTAACTAAGACAATTGATGACAAATACCATTAATTCAAGCCTACTTACTGGAAATATTTTTCAACATGGCTAACATAAAATGTACCTATAGAGATAAAATAAGGGAGTAAATTAGCAAAGTATTAAATAAGATTTTAAGGAGTCCCTAAAATCATTTTTAAGAACTTTAGAACTAATTCACTATATGCAAAAACAGATTAACTACAAATCTCTTTTAAGTTCTTTCATACATGACCTTATTAGAAGCAATATATTTGCATTTACTAGCAAAATTCATGGCAATAAAGTATTTTTGAAGTGCATTTTATTTCCCAAATACTTTACTAGTTTGAAAGAGTCATTCCAGAGATTCATCTGAATTTCTATTAAAACCTAAGCCTTTAATGATAAAACATGTCTCTGAAAGTAAGGCAATTTTTCTACAATCTGCTTATGAATAGAAAACAAATCTTTGGTTTTTAGTTTAAGTAGCAGGAAGTATTGCAAAAAGAAACACTAAATAACTAAAGCAATTAAAAAGCTCTGAATAAGCAATGGGAAACTCCAAACCCATCAAGGTCAGTAGAGCACCTAAGGCACCTCAGGTTCAGATGATATGATACAATCATCTTCGCTTAGATTTCTGAAAGTCTGTGTACATGATCTTTACTATCTGGAGAAGGTGGTATCCAACAATGATTACTGTGATCAGGAAAGAAGACACTAAGAACTGATAGATGGGAGAGACACTGGAGATCGTCTCTTCTACCTTCCATACTGTAAGGTGAGGAAACTGAGGCCCAGTCAAGAAGCAGGTGACACCAGTTTGTGTTTCCAGATTCCTAATCCATCTCTTAGGGCAGGACAAATTCTAGATTTTAATTTTCATTGCCTAGTAAACCAAGTGTGAAGGGTTTCAAAGATGTAAATTTGAAAAGAAAAAAAATCCCCATCAAATTCCCAAAGGCTACTAGAAAATGTATAATACTTTACTGTCTTAATTCCTTTATACCATGTGTTGGACAACTCAGATAATATGTTAACTGATTTATACAATTCCTTCAAGTCTACCTAAAAATAGACCACAATTAAATGAGAAAGTTACAGAAGATTCCATTTTACCATACATAAGGCCATGATAGTGTGAACCACCATTTCTTGAGAGAAGGAAGATATCCAATGTCCAGTTCTGAGAGAAAGCTTCTGACTAGTTATCCAGTAGACTCTCCACTCTTCAATGGGGAAGATGATGCTTGTATTTTTAAAAATCTCTACAAAGCTCACATACAAAGACAGTACATCATAGATTTGTGACTGATATAAGCATTTAAGGCTGTCATTTTCAAGTATAAATGTTTAGTGTTCCATTACCCAATCTGTGCAATTCACATAGCTATAAGTACAAATCATAAAAATTAACAGAATCCTACCAAAACCAAATCATAATTTAGGCAACAGCAAGTTAAATGTAAGGAAGGCTAGGGGAAATTGTGGATTAGATTATGCATGTCTAAACTGCATTAGGTGACTCACACTTTGTCTAGCACTACTATCTGTTGTGTGGCATCTGGAACATGGCAGATCCACAGCAGACCAAACAAAGAAGGTAGATTAGGTAATAGGACCAGTTATTAAGAACGTTCACCTCCAACACAGTCCTAAGGCCTATCCCTCAGATGATGATGAGAAATGGCTCCTAAGTGCAAGGACCCAAGTTCGATCCCCGGTACCAAAAAAAAAAAAAAAGAAAAAAGAAATGGCTCCAGTACCACATAAGCTTTACAGATGAACATGAAAAATGTTTCCTTTTTTTTTTTTAAAGCAGAGCCTTTCACCTTGGGACAAATACGTACTGCCCCGGGATTAATTAAATCAACATTATCTACTTCTGGCTTAATGGAATATTGTGAAATGTAATACAACTAGAGAGAATAGGTATTTTGAAACCAGTAGTATTCTGTTTAACTTACATTCTGAGAGTGTACATAAGCTGTAGTTCTATAACTTCTGCTATAGTTGCAATATCTGTATCTGAAAGGTGACAACAGTTTTATTACAGAAGCAGCTGCTCTGTTTTAAATTCCATGTAACATGCTTAGATTCTAGGTCTTGCCTCTTTAACAGAAATCAACGTTCTCTTGTGTTTTGGTCAGCATACACAGTTCTCATCATTTGATGTACACAGCCAGTGTGGGAATTTTTTAAAAATTACCAGGTAATTCAGAGAGCTAAACTGAGTCCATGATTATGGTGAAGTCTGACCCAAAATTTTAATTTGTAATTTAGCATGTATCTCATGCAATTTGGGGAGCATCAAACTAAATCTGCCAGTTAACATTATGATTCTAATGTCCCAAAATTCTGCCATCACACATAGCAGCAAAAACATAAGGTCAATATGAATAATTTTTCAAACATCCTCAGTCTGAAATGAAATCTTATTAGTTTACTCTATGGGCAAGCCCTGGATCATATACTTGCATCCTGATTGCAGTGCCTACAATCTATTTTCTCCTCTTACATTAGGAAAGTTTAATTGTGCTAGCACATCATAAAATTTATACATGATTTCAAATACCCTATATATAATGTTGGTAGAAGTAGAATTTACTAAACCAGTGGATTTAGAAATATAGGTATTATACACACAGATTTATGAAAGTGGAGGTGCAATATGAGAATATACTAAATTCTAAATTCAAATTCTAAATAATTTGAGTTTATAAAAGAGTACAATATAATGAGAACTAAGATTAACCTCAGTAGACAATGATCCCAGTTTCTTTGATTATAGAACTAGATTCCTGTACTAATGACACTGTAATAAAAAGCAATTAATAGTGAGCATGGATTATTCCAAGTAAAATCTTACAAATTCTATATAAGAGTACATTTTAAGGGCCATGTAACAGAAATTTAAAATAAAAGATTAAAAAACAATTTATATAGAGGAGAATTTAGATAGAAACCCAACATATTCTTCTACTTGACTAATATTTAGTTCTATAAGTTGCCACACACACTAAATTGGAGAATACTGAACCACTGTTTACAAGATAAATATAAAGCTAGGCTCCTATAAGTCTATGGTCAAAATATTCTCTTCAATCAATTAAAATATGGACAGGTTTTATCTGTATTTCTTTTTGAAGGCACTTTACTTAGTATTTAATATCACTTGGTTCATAAACACTGGACTCAGCTATTATCACTATAACCATATCTGAAGAAAGCTCCCTAATACATACATTTTCTTTCATTGTCACATCAAGGTCATCCTGCACTATTGAAAAGTAGGCATAACTTTATCATTATGATTGGGGGTCACTTTTACCAGGAAAATCACTCACAAAAAGAAGAAAATGAACTAGAAAAACTAGTAGTAGAAATGAAACAAATTAGTGTAGGTCTTAAAACATTTTGGAAACAATGAAACAGGTAATTTGGGGAATTATTGGAATTTCTCCCTATTTCCTATTTGTCTGTCTCCTATTTTGCAATATATATGATCTCATGTATTTAATTATTAATTCTCATATAATCTTTCATTATGAAACTTATTTTTTCAAAAAATATGAAAGAAAATACATGAAAAACATTGTACTACATAGATAGCATAGGGGTGCTTGCTTGCAGTATGAGGAACAGTACGCACAGAGCTGTTTTCTCTAACCTTAGTTTAGAGAGTCCAAGTCAAATGACTCAAAGTTTTCGACACTCTGTGCAGGGAAAAGACTGTGAAGCCATCATGCATATTGACTTGGTGATTAAAAATAATGTTGATGAGTTGTTGAATTTGCAAATCAGGAATTTAAAAATATAGTACTACCTCGTGTGGTGGATTAATTAATGGTCAACTTGAGGGGGAATACCCAGCTGAGCTGAGTCAGCGTGTTTCTGGGTGTGCAAGACCCACCTGGGATTATTATTGGAACAGCATTATAAAAGAGTGGGGAGGGGGAGACTGCATGCTGCTGATTGGCCAGGAGAAGCTTTGTTGCAGCTGGTTTCCCGATACAAATTCAGCTGTTGTCGTGGGAGGTGCTGGAGTCCTCCCAGTCACCCATGGGGCTGCGGGTTCTCTTGCCGGGAGCTCTGTTCTTCACTTTTGTATTAAGCGTTGCTTCCTGGCTCCAAGGCAGATCCGTCAGCCTTCTAGCACAGATCCTTCAGCCTTTTGGCAAAGATTCTCCATCCTATAGCACCAGCACTTAGGCTTTCCCGGGTAGACCTTTCAGTCTTCTGTTGTGGAAGCACCTGATGTGAACCCGCATGAGACGCTGCCGTGGGCTCTAGGCCTCTTGCTGGACTTGTGCGGTATATTGCCTTTGGCTGGATTGTTCAGGTCTCTAGCGTGTGGACAGATCTCTTTCACTATTCTGCGTTTGACTTTTTGGGTGTATATTATAAGATAATCCTATAAATGTATGTTTCCTGTATCAAATCTATTCCTTTGGAGATCACTGACTACAACATCTCGGTTAATGAACGCTTCAGTTTGGAAACAATACAGTTCACAAACTAAAGCATCAGCACAATTTTGCTTCCTTTCATAAAGTCCGTGTTGAGTCACAAACAGGACCATTATCATCTTCCCCACACAAACACAAATACAACCATCTTCCTCAAAATCATAAAACAAACTAAGTTCATAAACCAAGGTACCACTGCAATGAGAATGAAATGCATGTAGAACACACAAGGCCAGCATGCTACCAAAGAGCCGCTTGCCATTCCTCCCACTATCATTGTCTAGATTATGTAACTTAACCAACTTTCCACAAATCCATGCTGCCTCACCTGTCTTGTTAATGCTGTGCCCAATGAACAGCCCTAGATGTAGCCTAGCAGAGAGTTCAAGATTTTTATATAACATAAAATTGTAAATATACTAGATGTCCAATAATAGGGGATTAGAGAAAAAGATGAAATATTCTTAAAGTTGATAACATTTATAGTCATTGAACATGATATGAATCTATTCATTTTAGTTGATATGGAAATAATTTTATGCATTTCGAATGATTATTTCAATTCAGCATATAATGTGGCTTACTTAATAATTTATTAATTTATATTAAATACATTTTTCTGTGATTAGAGCTAGAAAATTTTGACCCAACTTGTCATTGCAATTACTTTGTAGTGAACTTTGAAGTGTTTTCCTTTAAATACTTAATTTCTACTTGTTTTAAAATTTTTTATAATTATATTTTATTTATGCATTTTAAATTACAATATAGAAGAAATTTAGGAGATAAAGACTAGCTCAATGAGCTACTTACCACATTCCTAGTATTTTCCACAATCAAATTTTATTTTCTTGTACTGGGAATTGAACTTAGGCCTGCTTTTGCCAGGCAGGCACAGCAACACTGAGCTACATTCCCAGCCCCCCACATACAAAATTATGTTTCCTTTCCTCCACATTTTTGTTTACTTTTTTGTCGTTTTTAGTTCCCATTCCAGAACCCCATAATCACATCAAAGTAGTTAGTCAAATCCTTAAAGCAGCTAAATTGAAATCATAATGAAGAGTGCAAGCACTTCCTCTTTATACACTGATAAAAACTTAAATTTGATTGATTTCATTGCAAAGCTAGTGCAAAATTAAGAACCTTATACTGTATAAAGGTTCTTATTTGAGATTTACAGTGATCCAGTGAAATTGGTTATTATTTCAATTTTTTAAAGTATGAAATACTGAAACAGAATTTACTTAATTTGGCCGGAATACATAAGTAGTGATTGATAGAAATGAGATCTGTAGTCAGGCAGTGCAATTTCAGAGCTGATGCAAAAATCACTGGGCTATTTTGCTGCCTTCCATAAGACTTTATGTTGTCTACTTTGTTGTCATAGATGAAAGCACCTTTAAATTTAAAATATGTATTTTGAAATGGATGGAGATCTATCTACCTACTTATCTATCTATCTCTCTACCTATCTATCAATCTATCTATCTATCTATACGTAAATGGATATGTTTCTATTCTGGGAGGAAGACCTATTGGGAAAGGGAGATGAGTATTAGAATTGGCAGACAAGCTGGTCAGAAAAGGAAGTAAAGTTCCCTTGGAAATCTAGAAGTCATCTAGCAGTTCTTCTTATTAAAGTCTGTCTTTCATCTAACAAGTTACGGAAAAATATCAATGGATATTTAATATTTTTTGCTCATAAACTCATTTGATTAATGATGTTAGCTGAGGAGCATCAATTACCAAAAGCACATTCCGTACTAGGAAATCCCAAGACCCAGTCACAAAGAGATATTTATGGAAGAGCACAAGAGATTTATGCTGCTTATGTTAAAGCACTGTATGTCTTAGATGACAGTTTATCTTTTACTTTCAGAACAACGATTCCAAAAATATACACACTGTGAAAACATCATAAGAGAAAGAGGCTGCAATGTGATAAATGACAGCCAGTTTCAAGAAAAAAATACTATCAAATACACTGATCTCTTTAAAAATTTATGAAAACAGAATATCCAGCCACAGCCACCTATCATTGGATGAAAAAGGGGGACATACAGTAGTGCTTGTACTTGCTAACATTATTTTCCAAATTTCATATTGGAGAATATAATTTGTAAATCCAATATCTAATCTTCCAGTTAACTCTCAGTGAGTCAAAAGTGAGGAATAATGCTGTCCCCTAACCCTAGTGAAAACACATTCCATTGCATTAAAAAGGCAGTAGCTAAAAACAAATCCCTACTGTACTTTTGATATATTATTAGCACAAATTACTATCTTTATCTAGTATCTACCACATACTAAACATTTATATTATTATTAATCCCTAAAGATCTGTATTAGGTAATTGGTTTTGTTGCACATTAAAAATTTAGAAAACAGAGTCAGGATGACTGAGTAATACACTTAATAAAACATCATTGCCAGGGATTTAGCTTAGAGGCATAGCGCCTGCCTGGCAAGTGCAAGGTCCTGAGTTGGATCCCTGGTACAAAAAAAATAATTAATATATCTCAAAGTTTACATCCAGAATACTTTTAGATCCTAAATCTCTACACTGGGCTTAGAACCCATCATTGCTGAAATCCAGCATAGCAAAAACCTACAAAAAATTTCCTATATTTGAACATAGGTTTCTGGAAATTCAGCGTTTTATATTTCTTCTCTTATAAGATTAATAATAAGAAAAAATAGCAGGATAGAAAAGGAGGTAATAATAGAAATGAAAACAGCTAGGGAAATACCACAAAAATTTTAAACAGAAAGTTTAACTTTTAAATCAGCCAAAGTAAATCAAACCTGTAGGGAGTGAAAAATTAGATTTTAAAAAAAAGAAAATATGATGAAAGACACAAATAAGCAGGCAAAATGATTCTTAGAATAGCAGTGACTTAAAATACATTGAAATGTATTTGTTATAATTTACATATGAAGCAGCCCCAAGTACTCAGGTGTTGAGGGCTTGCTCAGAAGTGGAGCCCAAACAGGAACCTAGATCTTGAGTGTCCTAACTCATGTACTGCCTTCAGCATAGCTGAACGTGTTGTCAGACAGTCAGGCCCAGATAGAAGGAGATCATTGGAAATCTGCCTTTGAAGGATGTGTCCTGTTTCCTAACACTTCCTCTCTTTTAGGCACTCTTGCTCTCTCTGATTCCTGGATGCTATCAGGTAAGCATCTTTGCTTTACCGTGATGTCTCTCCCTTGAAACCAGCCAGCTATGTTCTGAAATCTCTGAAACTGTGAGCCAAAATGAACTTTTTTTTCTATTAAATTGTGTGTCAGGGATTTTGTTCCTGCCACAGAAAAATGACTAATACAAAATTTAAAAGTTAAAGTTTGCTTCAAGGTAAAATGTTAGTGGGAATTGCTTTTCAATGTAGTTGTTAAACTGTAATATAAATTTATAATATAAATATACAAATGTAATAGTTAAATTCAGAAATTCAAGTAGATCAAAACATATGATCTGGGTATATGTGATCTACAATAAAGAGAGTTATTAGAAAAAAGGGTAAAAGTACACCAGCCAAATAGGAACAAAGAAGAAATCTAGGGTATCATATATATAATATTTATATATTTATAAATATATAAATGTATAAATATATTATATATATTTATTTTAGTTCACAAACAGGAAAATTCCCTTCAAGATTTTAAAGGGAAAACCAATTTAATGAAACTGCTGGACAGGTTGGAAGGGAAAACACGATAAAGTGAGATTATTCAAAAATAAGTAATATCAATTACAACCATTGTGCTTGAGAAACCTAAAATATAAATGTTGTTATCTGAAGTGCACAATAATTCTTTAGTTGATGCCAAAAGTATAACCACTAAACCATCCCACAAACCAAGAGCCTACATCTTTTTTGAGGTAGAAATCTGTAAATCTTGACTTGCCTACTCTTTTGCTGTTGCTCTGGCTTCCGCTGTACCTGATGTTGCTGTTCCAGGAAGCAGAGCATCACACATTCTCCTGCTGAGAAAACCGAGAGGTCTCATCAACATCAATATTTTGAGAAACTTGCTCTAGGAGGAGAAACCCAACATTTGCTTGTCACAATTCATATTAACAAAAGTACTAGTCGAACGAGAAAAGATAGGCAAACGTACTTTCATTCTTCTACTTTCAGTGATCTTTTTGTATGTCCTATGAACAAAATTTTATGTGAGGTTGATAAATACAGTTGGCATGTTTCCAGATCCGTACTATAGAAAGAAGATCATGACTGAGTAGAGACAGACTATAGGGCAAACGAGAAGCCACTTTATTCTTCCCCTTTGATTAATCAGCACTAATTCTCATCAATAATTTGATATATAATACATACAGTAATGAACAAGTACTTCTAATATGAGCAACTTACCTTATATGAACTAACAGTTTTATCTCTTGAAGTCTCATTATCCATTCTTATTCAGCTACAATCCAATCTAAATATCATAAAATCTAATGAGTAAACTCTGTACATTATGAAAATATAAGACATGAAAAAGATCAGGGAAAGAACTCGTCGATGAGAAAAATATATTTAGTACAAGAAAGTAATAACCATGCACAGTGTTGATGTTTTCATTTTTACAGAAAAACTTGCACATATAATATATATGTATTTGAGAGATTTCAAATATCAAAAAACAAAGTGTCAATTAAATTGTGCAAGCACAAATCAGGGACTATGTAGCTGTAAAAAAACTACTAATGTATGTATTTGAGATACACATTTTTTAAAAAAATATTATTTTATTGGTACATTTTAGGTATACAATATGATATTCATCATTGGAAATTTGCACCTTTACATAATCTCTCAATTCTTTTTTTTCCCCTTCCCCTGCTCTCCCTTCAATCACTCCATCCCTCCCTATTTACAATGATTTTGTTTCCATTTCTTTGTTTTCTCATATTCCATTCCCTTCTTTCCTTTCCCCTACCTCTCTGACTTCCATTTCCCCTTGACCCCTTTTCTTCCTATTTCACATTATCTATTATACCTTTCAGTCCTTATTCACACTTTCAGTTTCTCACACTAGAGAAACTATTTGGTATTTATACATGTGTGTACTATTTATTTCATTTAAGAGTATCATCTTAATGTGTATCCATTTAGCTATAAATGTCTCTAATTTCTCATTTTTTATGGCTGAGTAGTACTCCATTTTATATAAAAAACATCACATTTCTTTCTTGGGCATTTGGGCTGTTTCCAAGTTTTAGCTATTACAAATTGTGCTGCTATGAACATGTGTGCACATATATCACTGTGGTATGATTCTTTTACTTCTTTCGGGAAGATACCCAGCAGAGGAATAGCTGGGTCAAATGGGAGTTCCTGTCCTAGTTCTTTGAGGTATCTTCATACTGATTTCCAGAGTGGTTGCACCAGTCTACACTCCCACCAGCAATGGAGCAGGGTTCCTCTTTCCCCACAGCCCTGCCAGCATTTGTTATTGTTTGATTTCATGATAGCAGCCATTCTTTCTGGAGTGAGATGGAGTCTCAGCGTTGTTTTCACTTGCATCTCTCAAATGACCAGTGATGTTGAACATTTTTTCATATGTTTATTTGCTATTTCTACTTCTTTGTCTGAGAAATGTCTGTTCATTTCAGACACCCATTTTCAGATTGGGTCCTTAAATTTGCATGGTCTGATTTTTTAAAGTTCTTTATAGATTCGAGATAGTAGCCCTTTGTCTGAGGAAAGGCAGGTGAAGATTTTTTCCCACATTGTGGGTTGTCTCTTCACACTGTTGATGGTTTCTCTTGCTGTGCAGAAGCTTTTTAATAAGAAGAGATCCAACTTGCTGATTGTTTGTGCTAGTTCACAGGTAACTCAGGTTTTGTTCATGAAATCTTTTCCTATGCCAATGTCTTCAAGAGTTCTACCTAACCTCTCTTCCAGCCGATTTAGTGTTTCTATTTTAATATATAGAACTTTAATCCATTTCTATTTTGGGTTAGTGCATGGTGAGAGATATAGGTTCAGTTTTAATCTTTGTCAAGTTAAAGCCTAATTTTTCCAGCAGCATTTATTAAAGAGTCTATCTTTCCTCTAGTGAGGGTGTTTGGCTCCTTTTTCAAAGATGAGATGACTGAGTGTGTCTGGAGTTGTTTGGGCATCTTCTAATCTATTCCACTGATCCTCAGGTCTGTTTCTTTGCAAGTACCATGTTGTTTTTATCACAGTAGCTTTGTACTATAGTTTCAAGTTGGGGATTTTGATACCCCCTGCCATGACTCTCTTACCTAGAATTCTGTGTCTCTTCTTGTTCCAAATGAATTTTTGGATTATTTTATCAAGGTCTGTGAAGTATGCTGCTGGCATTTCAATTGGGATTGCACTGAATCTATATAGCAGTTTTGGAAGTATGGCCATTTTCATTATATTGATCTTTCCTACCCAGCAGCAAGGAATATCTTCCCATTTTCTGAAATCATCTTCAATCTCTCTTTTCAGAGTGCTATAGTTTTCAGAGAAGAGGTCTGATTTCTTTCATTAGGTTGATTCCTAGGTGTTTCAGGTTTTTGGATGCTATTGTGAATGGAATTGTTTGCCCTATTTCTGTCTCAGTGAGTCTATTGTTCATGTAGAAGAAAGCTATTGATTTCTGTGTGTTGACCTTGTATCCAGCTACTTGACTGAATTTGGTTATTAAGTCTAGAAGACTTTTGGTGGAGTTCTTGGGGTCTTCTATATAGAGTATCATGTCATCTGCAAATAATGACAATTTAACTTCTTAAATTCTTATCTTTATTCCTTTTATTTCTTTCTCTTCTCTAATTGCTGTGGCTAATGTTTCCAAAACTATATTGAACAAGAGTGGTGAGAGTGAACATCCTTGTCTTGTTCCTGATTTTAGTATGAAGGATTTCAGTTTTTGACCATTTAGTATGATATTGGCTGTTGGTTTTTCAGAGATGGCTTTTATCAGATTGAAGTAGAAACCATCTATTCCAATTTTTGTAGGGTTTAATCATAAATGCATGTTGGATTTTGTCAAATGCTTTTTCTGCATCTATTGAAATAATCATATGGTTTTTGTCCTTGGCTTTGTTGATACAGTGCATTACATTGATTGATTTGTGCATGTTGAACCATCCCTGCATCTCTGGGATGAATCCTACTTGGTCAGGGTGTATGATTTTCTTGATGATCTTCTGCATTCTATTTGGCAGTATCTTAGTAAGAATTTTTGCATCTATGTTCATTAGTGAGATTGACCTATAGTTCTCTTTTTTGGTTGGGTCTTTTTCTGCTTTGGGGATCAAAGTGATGCTTGCTTCCAGGAATGAATTTGGGAATATTTCTTCCCTTTCAATTTCGTTGATGAGTTTAAACAGTAGTGACAGTACTTCCTCTGTAAATGTCTTATAGAATTCAGCAGTGAAGCCATCAGGACCTGGGCTTTTCTTTGTTGGTAAGTTTTTAATTATGTTTCCAATTTCATTGATATTGGGCTGTTTAGAATTTTTAGGTCTTCTTCAAATTTGGTAATTCATATGTACCTATGAATCTGTCCATTTCTTATGTGTTTTCCATCTTATTGGCATATAGGTTCTCAAAGTAAGTATTGATGATCCTCTGGATTTCTGATAGGTCTGTTGTAATTTCACCCTTTCCATTCCTAATTGCATGGATTTGGGCCTTTTCATTCTTTTTTCTGATAAGATTGGCTAAGGGTTTGTCAATTTTGTTTATTCTTTCAAAGAACCAACTGTTGGCTTCATTGATTTTTGTATTGTTCTCTTAGTCTCCATTGCATTTATTTTTACTCTGATCTTTATAATTTCCTCCCTTATATGAGCTTTGGATTTGTCCTGCTCTTCTTTTTCTAGAAGGTTGAGGTTCAGCATCAGGTTGTTTAATTGAGCTCACTCTGTTTTCCTAATATGTGTATTCACTGCTATGAATTTCATTCATACGACTGCTTTCATTGTGTCCCATAGATTCTGATATGTTGTTGTCATTGTCATTTAATTGAAGTACCTGTCTGATATCTTCTTTAATTTCCTCTGTGACCCACTAGTTATTCAGAATTGTGTTGATCAATTTCCATGTGTTTATGAAATTTTTGTGGTTTCTTTTGCTTTTGATCTCCAATTTCATCGCACTATGGTCTGATAATATATAGGGGATAATGTCAATTCCTTTGCACTTACTTAAACATGTTCTATGAGGGAGTATGTGTTCTATTTTGGAGAAATATGACCCATGTGCAGATGAAAAGAATGTGTATTCTGATTTCATGGGGTAGAATCCTCTGTAAATATCTGTTAAGTTCATTTATTCAAGAGTTTCATTGAGTTCTATTATTTCATTTTTTTCTTGTCAAGTTGATCTATCTCTTTGTGACAATGGGGTATTAAGTTCCCCCACTATTATTGTATCAGTGCATATATGACTTTTCATGTGTTAGTATTTGTTTTATATAGTTGGATGCACTAGTGTTTGGAGCATAGATATTTATGAATGTCATCTCTTTCTCTTGATTTGTTCCCTTTACAAGGATGTAGTATCCTTCTTTGTCTCTCTTAATCAGTGTTGGTTTGAAATCCACTTGATCTGCAAAGAGGATAGCTACTCCTCCTTTTTGGGGGGGTTCCTGTCACTTAGAGTATTTTTTTCCACACTTTAACTTACAATCTATGTTTCTTTTTTATTGAAATGTGTTTCTTATATGCAGAATATTGTTGGATTTTGCTTCTTGACCCATTCTGCCAGTCTTTTTCTTTTGATTGGTGAAATGAGACCATTAACATTGATGATTATAACTGATACATATTGACTTATCATTGTCATTACATTCTCTTTTTGTTGGATTCACCACCTTTACATTTAATATATGTCACACTCGATGGATTCATTCTGCTGTGCTCCCGGGGTTGTGATCCTCATTGTCTGTTCTTAGGATATTATCTAAAATTTTCTGGAGTACTGGTTTGGTCTTCATGAAGTTCCTAAGGTGCTCTTTATCATGAAAGTATCTTATTTCTCCATCAATTTTGAAAGATAATTTTGCAAGGTACATCAATCTGGGTTGGAAACTATTTTCCTTTAGGGCTTGGAATTCATCACTCCATGCTGTTCTTGCCTTGTGGGTTTGTGTTGAGAAGTCTGCTGTAATTCTGATGGGCTTTCCTTTGTATGTGATTTGTTTCTTTTCTCTAACTGCTTTTAGAACTTTATTCTTCTGTTGGGTCTCTGGAATCTTAACAATTATATAATTCTGTAGATTTTTTTTTTTTTCATCAAGGCTATTTGGTGTCCCATTCCTCACTTATCTGTATTTCAAGTTCTTTTCCCCTGCTTGGGAAGTTTTCTGACATTATTTCTGTGAACAGTTTTTTTATGTTATTTGCACTTTCTCCTGTTTCTTCATTGACTCAAATCAGTCTTATGTTATTCTTCTTTGCATTGTCTAGCAGCTGATGGATTGATTTCTCATGGTCCCTTACAATTTTAAAGCAATTTGTCTTTTTCTGTTCATTAATTGCAATCTTATCTTCTATATCTGAAATTCTGTCCTCACATTGGCTCATTCTGGTGTGTAGACTTTCAATGGAGTTTTTAATCTCCTGGAAATCTGTTTGTATCTGTTTTATGGATTCCATTTGTTTCCTACATTGGGATTCCATCATGTTTCTCAGTTCCTCTATTTTTTTTATCTGTGTTTGCTCTAGATTTATTAATCATGTCTTGCACTATGGGTACAATCTCTGCTGTTATGTGAGAAATTATTTCTCATTTCATTTTTTCCAGATCCTCTTTTGTTGTCAGTTCAGGAAGTACAGGTGGTTAAGTATCAGAGTGTTTCATCTCATTTCCCTTTGGGGTTCCTGTAGGTGATATGGAATTCTGTTTTTTTAGACTTGTTTACATGCCTTCTCATTTTGATGGGGGGAGGTGTGGGGGGGCGTTGTTGGCTCAACTGTTGGCTCACCTCCTCTGCACTGGCAGTGGCAGAACAGCAGAACCTGAAGCCCCTACCTCTGGGCTGGGAGCGGTGGAACCATGGCTGAGATACAGTTTTAAAATGCAAGGCAAATAATATATATATATACATATATATACACATATATACATATATATGTATATATGTGTATATATATATAAGTATGATTAATTTCTCTAATAGAGGAAAATACAGTGTATGTCTACATAAACACATAATCTTCATTTAAAAAAATTGAAAGGTAAGTATGATACAAGTAACACTACCCATAGGAACACAGATCTGTTGTATAAGAAAGCCATCTGAATCCATTTTATTTTTTATTTACTGGGAAGTCATATTTTGAAAACATTTAGGAATTTTCAAACCCATAATGTTAAAAATAGAACTGAAATGAGTGTTCCCAACCTTATAAAATACTAGTAAAAAATTTTTCAAAGAAAAAATGTACCATGTGACTGTAAAACACAAGTCTTACCAATAAAAATTTAGTGAAATGTATTCTGAGTACAAAAGGAATGTAAAAAATGTAACCTTTGCACAATCTATACTTTGAATGTTGGATGTTTTCTAAAGGTCTAGCTGTTTAAATTTTGATCCATCCACTCCTTCTCTCTTTGCTTCTCATCCACCATGAGGTGAGCAAGGTGTTCACACATACATACTCCACAATGGACCCCTACCTCCCTTGCCACAGCCCAAAGCAATAAGCCGAAAAGTCTTTCCTTTTTCTAAGTTGATTTTCTCAGACTTTTTATAGTAATGGAAAAGTGACACATATGGTACTTTCATTTTTTTGTATTGATATTTGTATCATTGTTTTGGAAATATTTCTATATTTTATAGGCCACATACTTTTGGATTGATTTTCAGTGTAAAAGGTAAAGACATAGCAATAAACTTTAATATAGAAATACTCAGCTATGATAAAAATGAATTGAAATACAATCTTTTAAAAAAATATTTTATACATCATCTAGTTCTGTGTATTGAAATTACATGAATCAATGTAACCAAGGCATAATGATTGGCCCTAGAAGCTATTTTTTTATTTTGAACATCTTTTATTCATTAAAGGAGCCAAGATACCTTGAGGAAATTACTAAAGATTTCTTTTTTGGTACTGGGGATTGAATTTGGGACCTTGAGCTTGCGAGGTAGGCATCGGAACCATTGAGCTAAATCCCTGGCACTAATTACTAAAGATTTCAATCAAGAAAGATACAAAAAAAACCTGGGATACCTTTTTTGTCCCAAAGCAAATTCAAAAAATTGTTGGAATCATAAAGGGTCAACAGGCACTCTGTAGAACCTCCATTGATGAAGTTGTGGCAATCTGTGGGTCTAAAATAATAATGATGTGATGATTTCACATAAAAGAATCAGTTAATATACATAACCATAAAATGATATTGAGAGTGGAGAAATTTGGAAGAAAAAAATCACTATTCAAATTCATTCATAAAATGTCTCCTTTATTTAAAATATTATAACAGAAAATAACCATGTAGAATTCTTACTCTTTTTCTTTAGACATTTTACATTAAGGGCAAAAGGACAATTTACTGGGTGAAAACTGCTCTACAACCCTTAATGAAGTTCACTCATGCCAGGATTATCAATAAAAGCAAAAACAATTACATGTATAGTGTCAAAGTTATAACAATCAAATTACTCTCTATTCTCATAAGAGGAAAACAAGTGGTAATGAAGGAATTGTTTATCATCACCCCAAGTCAGTGGTTATTAGCATTGTTAATGGCTAGTCAACCAGATATGGAGCTCATTGAAGTGATGTATAATATTTATGTTTTGTTTTAGGCAAATATATTTAACTTGATTCTGTGAACCCTTAATTATAAATGCAGAGGATAAATGAAAAACTAAAGTGATTTCACAGAAAAAAGCAATCTGATAAATCTAGAATTCAGAAAACTTTGGAGAATCAACTGGCAGTGTCCACTCAATAAGGCAGGACCATGAAAAATAAAACAAATATTTTTTAAACACAAAAATTACTTTAAATTGACAATTATAACCATATTAATATATTTTATAGGCATATATAATAAACCAGTTGAAATGAAACTGGAGGAAATTTTACTCATGAATGACCAATCTAGATGAGGATGACAAGTGAGACATTCTGATAGATCAACAGAAAAAAAAAACAGGAACAAATTGGAAGAAATATGAATGGATGGAAGATAATAGAAGAGGAAAATCAAAAGGCTGGAAAGTCTGGTCATATATAGTAGTAAGTGTAAAATCCAATGAAAAAATAGGAAAAGGATCACTTTATACTTATTCAGTGGGCATGATTTCCTAGAAACAACCTTCCATTCCCAGGAAATATAAATACATAATTTATATTGGAGAAGTACAATGTAGCACAATCTTTCTTAAAAGCAACATATTGCCAGTTCTTATGTAGTCTTAACTCCTCCTTTGCTTATAATTTAATTCTGACCTGAAGCTCCTTTAAACTTGTTTTGAGTATTCTCTAGTATTTAAATTAATGTTATCCTCCTTAAAAAAATGTTTTCAGTGAGGGGAGATTAGATATTTCAGTATTCTACCAACCTGGAGCCTAAATAGTTAGTTAATCTATTTAGCTTGTAGTTTCTGTGTAAAATGTGGAGTGTATAATTTAAACTCCCTAAACTGCATAAGAGCAATAACAGGTAAAAATATGTTCAAGAGTAATATTTTTCCACCATTCTGTACAAAAACCAACACCCAAGATTTCTTGTCCACATACTTCACTGTGGGGGAAACATTTCCAAACTACCCTTTCATTCAGTTTTTTAAAAATTATTAGTATGGATATCTTAGATATGAAAGAACTTGTTAGAATAAGAAAGTTGATTTGGATATGAGTGATGTATTAAGGACCTAAAAGAGTCATTAAGTATGAGAGTTAAGAGATGAGATTCAGAATTAAGTTTTGCTCTTCTGAGGGGACACACATTTCACTCTGAAGCAAAGAAAGATGATAATAATGGAGACCAAACAATTGTTCTTATTTGAAAAAGGATTGCAAAAGTTTCTAGAGTATGGCTCCTTCATGATCATTAAAGAAATAAAATGATCTTCCATTCCAGGGAAGCATGGCATAGGGCAGTAGTTCTCCATCTTAATGTACACTGGAATCATTCTGAGAGTTTTAGAAACTACATATGAATGCTTCTCACTTTCAAGAGTTGCAAATTTGTTTTGTGTTGTGTCCTGAGTATGGGGAATTTTTAAATCTTCCAGGATGATTATAAGGAGAGTCAAAGTTGAGAACCTCAGGTTACAAAAAAGAAAATACAAAATAGAAGGCCACGTGGGGTAGATTCAAGAATCACTGAATATAGTGAAGATTTCATTGATTTTGGGTGCATATGCAACTTATGGAATGATATGACATATACATGTACTTATTCTCCAAAGTGAATATAATTAACATGATCACAAAATAAATAAATAAAAATTTAAAACATAGTCAAATAAACTAATAATATTATGAGGTTAAGGTATTTCTTGGAACCTGGAAATAAATTAGAATCCATCAGTCCAAATAGCCTTATGAAGAAGGTTAACTTGAATATCTAAATTGTTCAATAATTTTTCTTTCATAATATAGATCTTCCATTCACATGTGTATGTGTGTTGCCCAATCGGGGCTTGATCCTGTGATTTTCCTGCCTCTGCTTCCCAGAGTGCTGGAATTACAGGCATGTGCCAGCATACCCAGCAGATCTAGCTATTATGAATACCCATGTCTGTTTCATAATGAAGTCCTTATGTGAGCTCGAATATTTATCCATGCACCAGACACTTTAAAGTAAAGTGAATATACATAGCCAAATAGAAATTAACACCAACACTCCAGATCTAAAAAACAATTTATCTCACATGTGACAGCTTTGATTTCCTTTGCTTTTTAGTTTGAAGGCAAAAGTAAAAATAGGGACTTAATTACCAAGTTATTTACCTGATGGCTTTTGTGTTTGTTTTCAATGAACAACAAATGCAAACTCTTTGATGTACTATAAAGTTTATGTGTTAGAAACTGCTGTGTTTGTAATCACTGCTCTGTAGAATCATAACTGCAGGATTATAAGTTGAATCACACCATTGAATCCCTCATGTTTTCTAAATAGCAATGTTTCTCAAATTTAAATCTCTATCAAAAGGGAAATATTATAAATCCTTCAGAGATTTAATACTTTTATTAGAAAATATTTAAAATTGTGACATAAAATTAGGTATAATTTCCTTATGGTAGTCATCCTTTTATAATTTTAAAACTAGTCATTTGACAAATTAAAAAGCCAAGTATTAAAATCTCAAATTATGACATTATAGATAACGTGATAAAAGATGTTTTACTAACAAATGTTATGTGCAGGAGAAGAGATCTTCCTCCTTTACCCTGTGCTTTGGAACTCTTTATAAACATATTAAGCTTCATTTCTACCATCAGATTTAACTGCTAGAATCACTGAAAAAATCCTTTGTTTGTACAGTGTGTTATTTACACATTAAAATGGACCCTTTTCTCTCTTTAGCCCATAATATTCAAGAAATAGAACCAATGCAAAAGTAAATACAAAATAGGAGACTTGAAAGTATAGAGTAGTCTTTAAAAGTAAGATGTCCAGCATATAACAGTATTAATTAGGTTATAACTGAAAAGAAAAATACTATTTTTATGAAGAATTCTCAGAATTCTGTAATGCATCTCCTGACCCTGTTTTAGAAGTAATGATACAATTAGTCATAGAGAAAAGGTGCTAAATTGAGTTTTAACTGCAAATATGATGGTACTCAAACACATTATTTTTCTTTGCACACGTTATCAAGGTAAATCTTGCAATATTGTCCATTTTTGTGTCTCAGATTTTAATAGAAATAAAGATAATATCAATCATAGCTTCTTACTACTAATGGTCAACTGAGATATTATAAACACAACATTATATTCTAACATATTTTCACTACAACTACAGATTTGAGTTTTAATCTCTTCAAGGCCTACAACATTTTATCTAGAAAGAAGTTGAAAATATATTTTTAAATGTAAAATAGGTGTCAGAAATTCAACTTTTAGACAAAAGAGCACATAGGAGAGCATCCCAGAATGAAAAAATAATTGCTCCATAGCTAAATAAAATGTTAAATGTAGTAACTAAAAATTAATTTTATAAAAGACCATTATTTTATCTTTGTTTTTATTTGGCTATCTACTTCATGTTTAAATCATTCACAGTAAGGAATGGTTATGTTTGCTAGTTATTTCTACCATATTTTCTTTTTTTATTCATTAAGTTTATTGGCACACTTTAGGTATACAACTTGATGATGACATTCATCATTGGGTATTTGTACCTTTACATGATACATCTTGGTTCTTATTTTTTTCCCATTCCCCTTCCCTCCCTTCAATCCATCCACACCTCCTTATTTACAAAGACTTTGCTTTCATTTTTTCCTTTGCTCATATTTTTTTCCTTTCCTGAGACACATATTACAGATCTTATAAGTAAACAAGAAAAAACATTCAACTATTTCAATCAGGAAACTTATGAACCTGAAACTAAATATTTATCCCAACACAATTTAAAAGACATAAAGTATTTAAAAACTGGGGGAGGAATCATATAATTTTTTATACTTTGCATAAATAGATTTCCATATTTATTTGACAATATCTTCCTGCCTAGACTACTCTGTATAACTATATGGCTAACCCTAAAAATAACCATTATGACTAGCTTTAAAAAATGTTCATTATTTTCAATGAATGTTACAATCTAATGAAATCTGTAGTCATCCTTCTAAAACTGAAGTTAAAAATTGGTACCAAAAACAAACAAATAAAATTATCAGCTAAAAATTATCTGTGATTTTACTACATTGTATCATAAAATGAGTTAAGCTATTAACACTTACATTACTTGACATATTTGCATTTACTTTAAAATAATCAACTTGGATTCAACTTCATTCTCATCTTCATCATTTGGCACATTTTTAATGTATAACACTAATTTTTCTTTTCCTGATTTGTATGTACCACAAGTATAGAAAAGAGGAAATCCTACTCTCTGTCTAGATCAAGCTCCTCTGAAATGAATTTCATGGCTTTTTGCTCATTGCTTATCCTCACTCACACAGGAAGAATAGTCTAAGGGCCATGGTATATGCGAAGTAACTGAAAAGTAAAAGTTAAGGATTTGTTTCTTATGCTAATGGTCTAATGGAGGAATTCCCAGGGATCTTTAAGAATGTCTCTTGGTAGAATAAAGACTTAAACATACTATAGAACTAAATCATTCTAGATTTGAATTCCTAATGCTATTTGTTAATTGCATGTTACTAAGAAAACACATGAAACATGTGTGCCACACTTTCTTAGATGAAATATAGGTCAAATACTGCAAATTCCCTAAGTTAGTGAAAGGAATAAATGAGATAATGTGTACAAAATACTAAATAGAAGGACTAATACATATCAAGTGCTCAAAAATATTTAACCATCATATTTTATGATTTGCTATAGGCAGGTATCCAACATTTATAAATTCTCTCTCTCTCTTTTTCTGTCTCATCTTTTCTTTGTCTGTAACTCAAAGTAGAACCTAAGAAAGACTGAAAAGAAAAAAAAACACACCAAATTATTTCAAAAACTTTGGAATAATGGATTTTCAATTCCAGTATATAGGGAGTTTGGAAGCTGTCTATTCTGTATCTACTATAGGCAAAAAATGAAAAACTTGAACATCATTACTTTTGTAGATAAATTTAAAAAATTGAAATTTCAGAACAACCTGGCATACCAGAGCCTAGATTGACAGAAGGAGCCCCCATCTGAGGATCTGTTTACCCAGATCAGAAGGGATCAGAAGGCAATGTAAACCATAAGGTAATTTACTTTACTGTAATTTGTTGAATTTTTGTGGACTAAACTACTGTGAAAATTTCAATTGTCTAGGTTACAAACTGGAGCCAGCCTACACAATTTCTTGCCCTTTTATTTAAATGAAATCTTTGAAATTCTCACAGAGAATATCTAAGAAAAGTCTTCCCAGCCCTGGCAAAAAGAGAGAAAAAAGAGTTATCATGAAACTCTCCCAGAAACTTCTCCAAACCAAAGCCCCATTGTACATGGGCAAATAAATTGAATAGTCTTTTTCCTTCTCTGCAGATTCAAAAAAGGATTGAAAATATTTGAAAAAAAATTTGTTTGTATTGACCATATACACTTTTCCCCTTATTATAGTTATCTAAACAATATAGTATAACAACTATTTACATAATATGGCACTATATTAGGGAATTTTAACTAATCTTCCATAGAGGATTTGCAGAGCTTACATGCAAATACTACTCTATGTACATAAGATGATGAGAGTCTATGGATTTTACTATCCATTGCAAATCTTGGAACTAATTCCCTGTTGATAATGAGAACAACTCTATATGGAAAACTTATCAAACCTGGGATGCTGGGAAAAGGATTTCACCCAACTATATTCTCCTCTACCTCAGATATCTCACATAAGGAAAGCAACAAAAACAAAAATTCTAAGGAAATACATTGAGAATGTTGTATCTTGAGAAAATAGTAAAGTACAGAGAAAGAGAGAGGAACTGAATCCCTTGAGGAAGAAGAGGAATGCTGGTAAAAATCACATCTAAAACATTCAGAATATTTCCCTCCTCCAAATTCTACCAACATTCAACACAGCTTCCAATTAGATTTCAGCTGAAGGAGCTGCCAAATTCAAACATCACCTAAGAATCAGTCCAAACAGAAGTGTAACACTCCCTCAAAAAAGAGAGGATAATTAAAGAACCATATTGGAGGACTTTGAATATTAGCTCCCACCAAGATTAGTATAAGTCTTTTAACAAAGGATCTACTAATCCCAAGGGCCATTACCTATACATATACCAAATATGTATAGGTAATATACATATTTTATATATATATTATATATACATTATATATAATATGCTATGTATATATTATATATACATATGCTATATACATACCTATACCTATACCAAAAGCAAGAAAAAAACAGTTTGAAGACACAGAGCTATCACAGCTCCATATTCAGGATACAATATTAAACAATAAAATTTAAAATAATTATAACAAAAGGTAGAGGCTCTAAAGGAAAAAGTAAGCGACATACCAGACCAACAGGCAATGTTGACAGAAAGGTGAAAATTGTAGACAAAAAAATTAAATGGAAACCTAGAAATTTTTTAAAAAGTATCTAAAAGAATATCTTGGATGGATTCAGAAGTTGATTCACACAGCAAAGGAAGGAAACTGAAAATGAAGAGGGGATGAAAGTAACTTCCCAAACTGGATTGCAAAGATAAAAGTAAGTAGCAAGAACAGAGTATCTAGGAACTAAGGGACAATATAGAATGCTATTAAAGAAATAAAATCAGATGCACAGACAAGATAAAGCAAGTATATGGCAGAAATATTTTAAGGAATAATGACAAGATTTTCTAAAAGTAATAATGGACAACAAACTACAGATTTAAGAAATTTAGAGAATGTTGAACAAGATAATTGCCAAATATACCACACTAGGTATATCATATTCAAACTCATAATCAGCAGAAGAAAATTTTGAAGAAAGCCAAAGGGTACATAAACATCTTTTCCATATAGTAACAAAGAAAGTCTTAGGTTTTCAATGTCTGAGTCTCTCCAAAAGTTATATGCTGAAAATCTAATTTACAAGATTATGGCTCTAGGAAGTGGGCTCTTTAGGAGTGGATTAGGTCATGAAGGAAGAGCCCTTATTAAAAGTTAGTGTTTCTCTGAAAGAGACCACAGAGAGTGCTCTCCTTTGTCTGGCAAGTGAGGGCATAGTAAAACAGTTAGACTTCTGGGCAGTGAGCCCTTTTCTGACACTAATGTGTTGTCATCTTTATCTTGGATTTTCCAGCCTTCAGACTATGAGAAATAATTTTGTTTTTATAAACCTCCCACTCTGTGGTATTTTATTTTGTTCTGTTTTGTTTTAGTTTGAGCAGACTAAGATGATAAGAACTTACATAAGCAAGGAGGGAGTAGAATGAAATATTTAGTGTTGAAAGAAAACAAAATATTGAAATCCTAGAATTCTTTTTCAAATATGAAGGACAAGCAAAGACTTCCTCAACAGCCACAGTGAAAACTGAGATGATTGAGTGCTAGCTGACTTGCACAATGAGGAATGCTAAAATAAGCTCTTCAGGTAGAAAGATGGTAATGCAATTCAGAAAGCAGATATTTGCTTAAAGAAGTAACAGAACACATAAATGAAGGTAAAACAAAATATTCAATCTTTCTTAATTTTAATTGATCTAAAACAGCTCTTTGAAGAAATAACAGTAGCAATTGATTTAGTAATTACAGTGCATGTATAAGTGAATTGAATGTCAACAATGTCACAGAGTATGAGCAAAAGAAATTGGGAATACTCTAAGATACTTGCACTATACATGAAGAACAGTGTTATATCAATGTACTAACGTTGTAAAGTACAAAGCAATCACTGATTTTTAAAGGATAAATGATTAGTAAGTTAAGAAAGGAGACAAAGTAGACTGTATTTTGTGTCCAAATAAAACTTGGAATATCAGAATAAAAGAGAAGAAGGATGAAAACAAAGACCATAATACAGCGAGCAGAAAAAAATAAGATGGTAATTTTAAATCCAACTGTATCTATAATTATGCTGAATGCAAATATTCTAAATACTCAATTCAAAAATGGGTTATTGTATTGAAATTTTTCAATCTAAATTATCTAAAAGAAAGCTACATTAAATATAAAAGTATCTATAAATACCTTTAAATTTCAATTTAAACATATCTTTAGTTTAAAGTTTGGCCAGGTGTGGTGGTCCACACTTGTAATCCCAGCACTCAGGAAGCTGAGCCAGGATGATTGCCATGAGTTTGAGGGTAACCTAAACTACATAGTGAGACATTGTCTCAAACAAACAAACAAACAAACCAAAAGAACAAAATAAACAAACAAAAAAAAAAACCCCAAAAGTAAAAGTATGGATACAGATATAGCATTTTAATACTAGTCAAAAAAAAATATTGGGACAGCTACATTAATTTAAAAGACTCTTCAAAAGAAGCAAGATTATCAGAAATAAGAACACAAATATAAAGATAATAAAAAGAAAAGAAGAAAGAAAAAGGACTTTCCTTCAAGAAAACATAATCCTAAATGCCTGAGGACCTACCAATATAGTACCAAAGCATAGAGCAGAAACTGATAAAATTGAAAGAAGAAATAGACAGATTGACTATTATACAGTTGGAGATTTCAAGATCTCTTTGCCAATGATCAGTGGATTGAGTAGGCAGAAAAATCAATAAGAGAATATTTCACCTGAACACCACTATCAATCAACTTGATCTCTTTTATAATTACAGAATATTTTGTTCAACAACAACAGAATTCACATTCTTAATAACATGTAAAAAATTCTAAAAACTAATAAAAGGTCATGACTAGAAGTGAATTCCTTTAAACTAGTAAAGCATACATATAAATATATCTATAGGTCATACCATACTTACTAGGCAGAAACTAAATGCATTCCTTTTAAGGATGGAGTAGAGGGCTGATCATGCTTGTAAGCACAGAACTCTGAGAGGCTGAAACACTAGGTTTGCAAGTTCAATCCCAGGCTGGGGATGCAGCTCAGTGAGAGGCCTGGGTTCACTCCCGAGAACAATGGACCAATCAATCAATAAAATTAGAGGCTAGGGTGGAAGGGTAGAGGATGACTTGAGCCCAGGAGTTTGAAACCATCACAAACATCCTGCTTCAAAAAAACCCAACCAAACAAACAACAACAACAAAAAAATAAGTAGAATGCCATAACACTCCATTTCAGTATAAAAGAAAAACATAAACATTATAATTTGCAGGTGACATGATTACATAGGAATCTCAAAGAATGTAGCAATGAAAGAAGATGTGGTGGGTTTTTTTAGTAAAATGGAGTACTACTCAGCCATAAAGAATAAGAAACTATAGACATGGATGCATATTAAGGCCATACTCAAGTGAAATAAATAGGACTCACATGTGTAAATACTGAATAGTTTCTCTGGTGTGAGAAACTGAAAGTGTAAATAAGGATAAAAATGTAGAATAGATGACATGTAATAGGAAGATAAGGCCCAAAAGGAAAGGGGAAGTGGGAGGGGTGGGGGAGGGAAAGGAATAAATATGAGAAAAGGAAAAAACAGAAACAAAGTCTTTGTAAATAGGGAGGAGTGGAGGGGTTGAAGGGAGGGCAGGGGGATGGGGAAAAAAATAAGAACCAAGATATATCATGTAAAGGTACAAATTCTCAATGATGAATGTCATCATATTCATATTCTAAAATGTCCCAATAAACTTAATAAATTAAAAATAAATAAATAAAAATAAACAAATAAGAAGTCTGTAAGTATAAATTTGACATAATATGTATGGAATCTGTATGTAAAAAACTACAAACACTCACGAAAGAAATCAAAGATGTAAGTAGATATAATTAAATGAAGAGACATTCTGTATTCATAAATTGATGTAGAACAAACGCATTCTTTTTAAAAAGAAGGAAAACAAAAAAGAAGAGCAAAGTTAAAGTGCTCATGTTATTTAATTTTAAGACTTAAAACTAGAATACTCAAGACAAAGTATTACTAGTTAAATAATAGACAAATAGATCAACAAAACAGAATAAAAAGACCAGATATAGATTCACACAAATGCAGTCAATAGATTGTTGGCAAAAGCACAAAGGTTTAATAGAGAAAGGTGAATCTTGCCCACAAAAGGTGCAACTGAACTAAATATAGACTTTATAATTTATGCAAAAATTAATTTAAAATGGCTCACGAAATATCCTGGGAGAAAATATGAGTGACTTTAAGTTTTAGGATGTTTCTAGGTGCAGCATTGCATTGGTTAAGCAATTGTTAACTTGAGTGGGAATGCCTGGCTGAATTAAGTCAGCCTCGTTCTGGGCCTGGAAGATCCCTGTTAGGGAGGGATGTCAGGGAGCTGTGGCTGTTCTGTATGGTACTTGCCTTGGCCTTGGGCATTGTCTTCTGGCTTTCCCGGCAAAGTCTTCAGCTTCTATCACCACCCTTTTGGCCTGCTATCACAGGCTCTTTAGCTTCTAGCATCAGTCCTTTGACATGCCAGCAAGGAACCCTTGGTCTTCTGTTGCAGATCCTTTGGCCTCTGAATTTGAACTCATATGGGACATTGCCATGAACTCCAGGCCTTCAGCTGGATCCTTCTGATCTCCAGCATGAGGACAGATCTTTTGCACTCTTCTACATTTGACTATGTGGGTCGCCATTTTAAGCCAATCTTATAAATTTCTGTGTCCTGCATTAAATCTAATTCAGATCACGAGCAGTTTTTTGAGTAGCTTTGTCCCAGCCGTGCAAACTCTTATGAGCACTAATACAAGATTGTTATCAGGAATAGCCCTAGAGAATCAGAATTGTAAAGATGAAAAGTTTTAATGATTTTAGGGGTTCATGGAGCTGGTTTTCTAATTTGATGAGTCCTAAAGATACCATGGTCCATCCTTCTAACACTGTGAAGAATACTGATGGTCCTTGGAGTGAACTGTTTAAAATGATACACAATGTAGATCATTTGATTATCCTACCTTGTCACTTGTGAGACATAAGGAATTTAGGAACTCTGTATATGAATCTTTTAAATAATTTTGGCAGAGTAGGAAATATAATGATGCTGGCTGATTGGTTAGTTTTAGCATCTTTGGATAAATTAGTGAAGGAAAATAATTAGCTCAAAGCATCCATGGGAAATCTGAGGTCTTCTGACTGTGAGGACAAATTGGTAAAGGAAAATAAGGAGCTCAAGGTAAAAATTCCCAGCTCCAGACACACATAAAAAATTTTAAAATTTCCCAGTGTGTCCTGAAAGAAAATTTCCTTTCTTTTAGCCCCAGGGCTGAGACCACAGAAATCCAAACACAGGCTCTCGACTGGATTCTTTGGGTCTCCAGAGCACAGACAGATGTTTTGCATTCTTCTACATCTGACTCTAGTAACCACTGGCTAATACAAGCTTCAAAGGTAAAATCCATGAAAGAGAAATTTCAGAAGTTAGCCTCTATTATAACCTTTTATTCTGTGAAAGACACTTGGAGAAATTATTTACAAATTGCACATCTGAATGAAGGACTTCTCTTCTGAATATTCAGAAGTTTCTTAAAATTTACCAATAAAAAATTAGCTTCATAAGTGGGCCAAAACTCTTACCAAATATTTCACCATAAATGAAAGAGATGATAAATAAATATATGAAAACATCCTCAATTTCAGGAAGAAAATACATATTAAAACAACGAGATAACATCGTACGCCCATTAGAATGGCTAGAATTAAAAATTTTGAAAATAACAATTGCTAATGAGAATGTGGAGCTATAGTACTCATTGATTACTAGTAGGAATGCAAAATAGTACAGCCACTTTGGAAAACAATTTGGTAATCTTTTCATAAAGCTAGCATGTCTTACATTATAATCTACCAAGTACTAGATATTTATGCAAATAAATATAATTTAAAATATAATAGCCACGTTGTTATGGTTTGTATCTGGATATTTCCCAAGAGCCTCATGCACTCTTAGGCAAGACTTGTGGGAAGTGATTGGATTATGCAGTCTTATAGATGACTTGTTGTCGGGAGATAGGGTCTGGTCAGAAGATGCAGGTCACTTGAGGCAGTGTCTAGAAGAAATTATGTCCCTCCCCAACTCCTCCTTTGGGTTTCTCATTCCCTTCTTCTCTCCCATGAGCAGCTCTTGTCCACCACGTCCCTCTACCATGCCATCTTGACCTGGAGATAGCGACCTGAGGACTGAAATGTTAGCCATAATAAATCTCTCCTTCCTTAAGTTGTTGGTGTTGGGTATTTTGTCCCAGCAACAAAATAAGTGACTAATACACAGAGACAAACACATTCTCTCTCTCTCTCTCTCTCTCTCTCTCTCTCTCTCTCTCCTTCTCTGTCTGTCTCTGTCTCTCTTTCTCTCATACACACACACACACAAACACACACACTATACACAAATATTTTTGCTACTTTACTCATAGTTTCTCAAAATAAAGAAACAACAAAAATATTTTTCAATAGGCGGATGGGCAAAAAATGTAATACATTATATATTTTCAACTGAATAGAATATATTACTAAGAGACTAAGATCTCCAGTATATAAAGAACTGAAACAAATTAGACCACCTAAAATAAAACACCCCATCAAGAAGCAAGCAAGTGAAATGAACAGACATTTCTCATAAAAAGAAGCACAAATGGACAACAAATATATAAAGCAAAGTTCAATATCTCTGGCCATTAGAGAAATGCACATCAAAACAATCCTAAGACTGACTCCATTTTCAACCAGAAAGAATGGAAATCATCAATAAGTCCATAAATAACAAATGTAGTGGTGGCTGCAGTAACAAAAGGAACCCTTCTACACTGTTGGTGGGAATGGAAGCTAATACAACCATTATGGAAATAAATACAGAGATTCTTCAAAGAACTAAAATTAGAAATGCTGTATGACACAACTGTCCCCCTTTTAGATATCTCCCCCAAAGAGCTAAAGACATCCTAATATAGTGATAACATGCATACCAATGTTTATCAGCAACACAATTCATAATAACTAAATCCTGAAAGCAGCCAGTATACCCATTAACAGACAATTGGATAAAGATAAAACGGAATACTAGGTAGACATAAAGAAGGACAAATTTGAGACATTTGTAGGAAAATAGATGTACCTGGTTAATATAATGTTGAGTGAAATAAATCAGACACATAAGCTTAAATGCCATATAATATCTCTTGTTTGAGTAAGGCAAAGTACAAACAGATCACAATAAAGTATGAATAAAACGAATCCAAAGGATAGATCTTTTGGTAAATGGGAAGGAGTCCAGGATATTGAGAGTGAGGGGAGAGGGAGAAGAGAAGTGGAAATAAGTAGAATAAAGATATGCCATATATAGGAAACTAATAAGCTCAATAAATGTAAACATTATATACCATGAGATAAAGTTAATAATATCAACAAGAACAAAAATATGGAAAGAGAATTTACAAGAGAAGGGAGGTAGGTGGGAGGAGAAAGGATTAAAAAGAAATCAAGCAGGGCCGGGGATTTAGCTCAGTGGTTCCACCGCCTGCCTCGCAAGCGCAAGGACCAGAGTTCGATCCCCAGTACCAAAAAAAAAAAAAATCAAGCTATAGTATGTGGATGTACCCACTTCCCAAGATGATTAAGAACTGCATGTACTGCAAACATTTACTAAGAAAAAATAAAATTAAATACAAAAGAAAAAGTAAAGAAATATGAAGCTGAAGATAGCTATGACCCTGATGTTACCATATATAAATTCTTAAAATGACAATATTTTCAAGTTTCTTTTTGGGAACAACTTTTAGAATACACTCAAGGACAGCTTGAAACCAGATTTCCAAGAATGGTCACGCACAGAAGAAGCCAGCTGCTCTAATGAATGAAATTGGTATGTCACAAGCTCAGAATCCCTGGCAGAAAGCCGCTAACTTTCCCCACAAAAGAAACATGCAGCCTGTGAAGAGGCATGTTGGCTGTTTATACTGTCACAAAGGAACCAGAACCTGCTCCTTCTCAACATCCAATCAACAAGCATGTTTCCCTCTCTCCTTTCCGACTAAATTTACCTATTATTAGCTTATCACAGAAGCAGACTTGAACATTTTTTTTTTTTTTTCAATTCCTGGCCTCCTTACTAATGATCTTTCAGTAAAGCCTTTCCTTCTTGCAAAAGCCCAGTGGCATAATACTGACTTTTGTACATCAGGCAATGAGTCAATGATAGGTATCAAAGCCACATAATGGCACAGATTAATCTTAAATACATGTTAGTAAGTGAAAAAAAGCCAGTGCAAAAATGCCATGTTGTATATTTTCACTTTTATGACATTCTAGAAAATTCAAAAGTAAATATAAGGTAAAGAAATTAGTGATTGTTAAGGGTTTGAAGAGAAAGTAATTCTGTATATTTGCCTTGTGTAGTTTAGTGTGTGTGTGTGTGTGTGTTGATATAAGGATTTATGTAGAGCTGTACAATTATTTTACATGATAACACAGTGATATACACATGATGTTCATTTGTCAAAACTTATAAAAACTTAATGGCACCTTAATGTATGGAAATTTAAAGAAAATAAATTATGACACTGGGGGAAATCATTTGATGAAATGTAGACACTTAAAAAAATAATCTATTTTGCAAATATGTTTGAACCTTATTGGAAAATGGAGGTGCTAACCTAAGAAAATTTGGAAACTTATGGATAGCTTAACTAAAGACAACAGGAATTGTACATAAGCATTATTCTAAAAGTTCTTTTTAAATTGCTGTATGAGTTAACAATTCTGAAACCATTATAGGGTACTCTAAAATCAAATAAATCAACAAAGGGATTCCAGATAACAGGCAGGTTCCTCACCCTCAGACTGTATGCTAGAATGAGTGAATAAAGAGTATAACAAAGAGTGATGGCTAGAATGAGCTTTATAATAGTAGATCAGAGTAGGAGACATTTATCTAACTTGTGCTTAGCACAACATAGGTATGGATGGATGAACACAGAAATAGTTGTCTGTATGTATACAGATTAGTATACACATTTACCTACAACAAATTCCAAAATCTATTGCTAAAAGAACCTAGATGCAACATCCAGCTAGTAAGGAGCATACTCAATATTTAGACCTTAGTTTTTAATAAAAGAAATCAGTACTTCTTAGAGAAATGGCTGATTCTAGGACTGGAGTAGTAAATTTACAAGATGAACCAGGAGTGGTATCAGCATTGAGGGAAGCATTAAGAAAAAGAAAAAGAGTAAAGAAAAATAAACTAGCAATTGGAACTAACTGACAGGCCTCCAATGGCTAAAGTTAGAAATTTTAAGGAACAAAATAATGTAATAATGGATTATATCCTGAAGTATAAAATAAATATAAATATCCTTGTATTAGCCACCTTGCCCATTGCTGGGACAAAATACCCAACACCAGCAACTTAAATGTGGAAGGGTTCATTTTGGCTCACAATTGCCATGGGTTCAGTCCATAGTTAGCTAGCTTCAAGTCAGAAACTCCATGTTGGAAGGTCCTAGTGGAAGAAAGTTGCTCATCTCATGGTGGCCCACAAGCAGAGGGAGAAGAGGAAGGGAAGAACGGCAGACCAGAATTGCTCCAGTGATCTACTACTTCAACCAGGCCCTACTTCCTAAAAGCACACTGAGTTGTTAAAATCATTAGTAAATGAATCTTCTGTTGAATATAGCACCCCATGTATCCAATCACCTTCCAAACACATGAAATTAAAGAAGCAGAGATCCAAACCATAACATTCCTCAAGTTCACGTTGATAACAATAAATGACCAAATAAATAAAGTAGATGCCTCATTTAGGAAAATTCTAAAGAATTGTTCCACCAAACCAATGGGATAAAACTCCTATGCCATAAATATGGAGAGTGAACAGTGACTTCCTTCCAAGGAATACAGTGTGTAAAGTTGTGGGTATTGGAGAATTTACAGTGGAGAAACTAAACACTGTCTCAGCCAGCTGCAGATGGTTGACATCGATTGTGGTAATTCATATTGATAATATATATTCATCGCATAATGAGATGAGAATAGCCCTTCACCTCTCTGTCTTCCTCCCCCAAACTTGTAACTCCAGTCTAATAATGAGAAATATGTGGAAAATCTCATTTAAACAGATACCTGACTAGAAATTTTTAGAACTCTCAAGATCACCAAAAATAAAATCAGAGAACATGCTATAGTTGAGAGGAGCCAAAGAAAGTATAATGATGGAATTTGATAGGGTATTTTGGAGGTAATCCTGAAACAAAAAAAAAGTAAAAATTTAAAGTAATCAGAGTAAAACATGGACTTTAGTTAATAATATATATTAATATTAGGTCATTATGTTTTCATAATTTTATATTAATGTAAACTCTTCATAACAGGATGACTATTTGTAAGGTACACACGAACTCTGTGAACTATTACTGTGACTTTTTCCTAAATCTAAACCTAGAGTAAAAATCTTATCTATAAACAAAACACCAAGCAACTGATCTCATTTCTAACATAATCTGTTTTATAGTTGTCTCAAAAGGACAAGACACAAATAATGCACAACTCCTGGTCTCAAATTCTCTTTCTAAATATAATTTATAGTAATTAGTCATAGTAATTAGAAAGGCATCATTTTGTGATTTTTCCTTTGGGTCTTTGCTGGAGTAAAGCCGAGGGAAAAAACAAGCACGCACTCTTTATTTCAATGATAAATATTGGGAGTAACTGGGACTTTTCACTTTTCAAACTGATATGTCATTACTACTCCAAGTGGATAAGGGTTCCTCATTTTTCTCTTTTCTGCTTTTTCCAAAGGATTAATCTGTAGTAAGACTTGCATTAGATTCTCCTCTTCAGGAGCACCAAGGAGGTTTTCCTATTACAGTATATCAAAGATGTATTTCAATGCTCAATAAATTTTTTCAAGTATAGCTTGTAATAAATGGAAAGTAGAAGGAATTTTATTAACCACTAGATATGTATTTTTTCTCTAAGAATCTGGAGCTAGAAGCCAATTTGGAAAGCACACATAAATCTTATAAATGTATCGGTAGAGAACCAGTGAGCAATGCTGTCAAACACAGCATTTTTTATATTTGATGAGCTTTAAATAGATGGGTGTGCAGAGTGCCTGGAATGATATCCTGAATATTATCCTCACTGGTCTTATTATGGTTCCCAGGACTATTCACATACAGTCATTTGGAAGCATAATGAAAAAATTATGTTTTTAAAATATCCTGGACTTAGAGAGTGGTCACTTTCATTCACAATTATCTGTAAGGTTTTTACATTAGGTGAACTATAGATATTTTAGTAAAATATAAAAGCAATCTTATTATAATCACAATTTCCTGCTGAATTTTGAGAGATGGATAAAAAGTCCTGGATTGGGTTAAGTATAACTATTAAGAAAAAAAAAAAAAGGCTCTGTGTGGTGATGTGCACCTGTAATCCCAGCACTTAGGAGGCTGAGTCAAGAAGATCACGATGAGCTTGAGGCAGGCTTGAGCTGCATAGTGAGCTCCAGAGCAGCCTAAACTACACAATGAGACCATATCTTGGGAAGAAAAGAAAAGAAACAAAAAGAAAAAAAAAGTGAATCATGAAACTCAGGACTGATGTGCTCTGGTACTATAAATGGATGCCAGGGAAGTAAAAAACAACTTTGACAACACATTTCTGTGAACTGACACAGAAAGAAAAGTTTTCTTAAAAAAGTACAATTGAAGTACAGAAAATGAGCATTAATGAGTATCAGTGGCTGTTTTTATTTAAATATAACATTATGTTATAATAAGATCTTTTATTTTAGGAACTTTAAAAATATTTTTAGATAAACTTTAACACTATAGTTATTTTGGATTACCAGAATCACATATTTTCCTTGACTGCTGCTGCAATGAATACATGTTAAACACTATATATATAATGTATCTCTGTGTTTTTGTGTGTATTGGAATCTAAAATAAAATTTATTTTACTAGAAATATATGGGATGATATTGTCTTATTTATTCAGTCCACAAATTATTAAGTACCTATTACTTTAGGACTTACTCTAAGTGATTAGAATATATCAAGGAACAGAACAGACAAAAATCTTGCTTCATTTCCCTGTGAGGCTCAGAATTATTAATACATTAACATCATGTTGTACAAGAAAAGGGGTAGAGAGGAAGGAGACTTCGAAAAGCAAATCTAATAAACAAATACGTTGTATGTTAGAAAGTGACAAGTGCTATTGAAAATTTAAAGCAGGCAAAGTAAAGGGAATTTAGAGTCTTGAAAAGATAGAAGAATGGGTTAAATTGTAGATTGGTTGTTCATAGCTGGTGTTACCAAAAATATTTTCAAATAAAAGATTTTAATAAAATCAGAGATAGCTGTATGTCATTTGAGTAAGAAATTCCCAAGCATTAGGAAGAGCCAGCAGTGTTGTGGATTCCAGGAAAAATAGGTAGCTCAGTCTGGCTTTAGCAGAGTGAGGAAGGTTGAATGCTTCAGGAACTGAGGTTGAGAATAGCAGAGGTCATAAGTGGTTTTTCAATGAGTTAAATGCAAAGACATCAAAGTGTTTAAAGCAAACAAATTGTAGGAGCTAGCTAATAATTTGAAAGGAAAAGCAAAATAAAAGGCAGATAATAGGAAGTAGGGGCATAGAGCTTTTTATTTTTTTAATTAATTTTATGGGTACATTTTAGGTATACAATATAATGACATTCATCACTGGAAATTTGCACCTTTACATAATCTCTCTTGGTTCTTATTTTTCCCCCTTCCCCTGCCCTCCCTTCAACTCCTCCACCCTATTTACAAAGTCTTTGTTTCCATTTTTTCATTTTCTCATATTAATTCCATTCCCTTCTTTTCCTTCCCCTACCCCTCTCACTTCCCCTTCCCCTTTGCCCCTTTTCTTCCTATTTCACATTATCTATTATACCTTTTCATCCATGTTTACACTTTCAGTTTCTCACACTAGAGAAACTATTCGGTATTTACACATATGTGTCCTATTTATTTCACTTAAGAGTATGGCCTCAATGTGCATCCATTTAGCTGTAAATGTCTCTAATTTCTCATTTTTCATGGCTGAGTAGTACTCCATTTTATAAAAAACCCTGCATTTTCTTTATCCAGTCTCCATTTGATGGGCATTTGGGCTGCTCCAAGCTTTAGCTATTACAAACTGTGCCGCCTATGAACATGGGTGCACATATATCATTGTGGTATGATGCTTTTAATTCTTCGGGGAAGATCCTCAGCAGGGGAATAGCTGGGTCAAATGGGACTTCCAGTCCTGGTTCTTTGAGGTGAGATACAACTCTTTTAAAGGGAAAGGGGATCAAGAGATGGAGGGAGAAAGAGAGGGGCAGGGACAGAGGATGCAAAAAGAAATTAAGAGGTGTCTCGTCCATGCACCCATGCCACACAAGAAACATAGTTATTATTTCTACAAATATGTGCAAAATAAAAGGAAGGGGAGCAAGATATGGGTGGATGGAGAAGGAGGAGGAGATTTTAAAAACAGAAGTTGATATGTACATGTACATGTACCAACGCTATATGAGGAATATGAATGGTATATACTACACGCACGCACTAATACAAAGCAGTTAAAAAAAGAATAACTCTTGTTGATCTCTTCAGATTTAGACTACAGATGTAAAAAGGAAAATGAAGAGAGACTGGATGAGAGGATAAATTGCTATAATCATGACCAGTGTTTCAGAAGAACAATCATAATGGAGATAGACAGTTTTGGCCAAATTCAGGGCACCATCATAAAGTGCCAGAAACAAGATTTGCAAATAGTTTGTTAGAATGTGAAAATTAACGAAATAAACAAAGTTTGTATGCTAGAATGTTCTTTGCCCTCAGAAACAGAAAAGATGGGGCCACAATGAATTCAAGTGGAAAAAGGTCATTTCTAGTTTCCCCAGATGGGAATGTTTGGTTTCTAGGCTGGCAGAAAAGGGCTTGAAGTCATCACTCCATACTGTTAAGGAAAAGCTCAGCAAACTTAAAAACAAAGTCTACTTAATAGTGTCAGAGAAATGATGTCAATGGAAAAATTATTGCTCTCAAAATAGCAAAAAATGACAGAAGAATACAGAGAAAATAAAGACTTATTGGTGTCAAAAACCTCACAACCAGAAACCTCTGCAGGAAGCTGTACAGGATTAGAAAAGCCAAACTCTGGAAAGCAGCTGATGCCTCAGTGTGGACCAATCTGAATGTTAAAAATTTCAGCAGGGCCTAGTCTATGAGGAACCACCACACTTTTGTGAATATTAATTGCAACTTATAGTTTCTCATGCTGAATAGGATAGAAGAATCTACTTAGGTTTTTGGAAGGAGGAAGGGAAAAGGTACCCCTTTGATCTGAAATGCAGCAGAGCATTTTGCCCTCAAGATTTTAAGGATTCTAGAATACTGGGATGTTATCAGACCCTAACCTATCTGGGGAGAAGGAAAATACAGATTCAGTACTCTCCATTAATTTTACTCCATGTAAGGAGAAGGGCAGAGGTGGGACCCAGAAGTGACTGTGAGGTCCATGGCCCATTGCCACAGGCTCACTCCAGGACTGATGGTTCACCTTAGGACTCACAACACTAGGCCTCTTCACACTTTAATCACTCTATTCCTACAGGTTTCTTTACCTCATTTCTTCTGACCCAGGATAGCATGTCTGGCTTTCAACAATAACAAGAAATGATAAGGCATTCTAAAAGGCAAAACAGAAATAAAGCAGAAAAAGTTTATAATTTAAAGAGAGAGCAAGAATCAAAACTGTTTTTCCAGGGCTGTCAGGATTATCAGAGAGAGAATTTAAAGCAATTTTTACTAACACACTAAGAACTCCAATAGAAAAAGTAGATATGTAAGAGCACAGGCATAACATAAACTGGAAGGTGGAAATTCTACAAAAGAATCAAAATGAAATGATAGAGATCAAAAACATTACAGCAGAAATAATGTCCGAGATGGAATCATAAATACACTACAAGGGCTGGAGAAAGATTCTCTGAGTTAGTAGTAACTTCTAAAACTAAAGGGCAAAGAGAGAGAAGACAAAAAAAAGAATAGAATACCAAAGAACTGTGGACATCTACCCAAGGCATAACAAGTGTGTAGTGAGAATATAAGAAAAAGAGAAAGGAATAGTTGGAATATGTGAAGAAATAACTGATATTTTCCAAAAATTAATGCCAAAGACTAATTCAAGAATATCAGAAAACACCAAGCAGAATAAATGCTAAAATCAAACAAATGAAAAAAAATCTAAAGGAAGACATATAATACTCAAACTTCAGTAAATAACATTTAAGATCTTGAAAGATATCAGATTAAGGGAGGAAATTCATTTTTTCCATCTTTTTCTTTAATTGGTACATTTTAGGTATACAGTACTTTTACATTTATCATTGGGTGCTTGTACCTGTACATGATGCATCTTAGTTCTTATTTTTCCCCCATTACCTGTGCACACTTCACTCCCTCCACCCTTCCCTATTTACATAGATTTCATTTCCATTTTTTTTCTTTTCTCATAATATTTCCTTTCCCTTCTTACTTTTCCCCTTCCCCTCCCAACACTACGCCTTTGGAGCTTTTCCTATTTCAAAGTATCAATTATTAGTTATTAATCCTTTTAGTCCTCATTTACACTCTCAGTTTCTCACACTAGAGAAACTATTCGGTATTTCCACATGTGTGTCTTATTTATTTCACTTAAAAGTATGGCCTCAATATGCATCCATTTAGCTATAAATGACTCTAGTTTCTCTTCTTTATGGCTGAGTTGTACTCCATTTTATAAAAAAAACACATCTTCTTTATCCAGTTTCCAGTTGATGGGCACTTGGGCTATTTCCAAGCTTTAGCTATTACAAACTGTGCTGCTATATACATGGGTGGACGTATATCACTGTGATATGATTCTTTTAATTCTTTGGGGAAGATAACTAGCAGGGGAATAACTGGGTCAAATGGGACCTTTAGTCCTAGTTCTTTGAGGTATCTCCATACTGATTTCCACAGTGGTTGCACCAGTCTGCACTCCCACCAACAATGGAGAAGGGTTCCTTTCTCCCCACACCCCTGCCAGCATTTGTTATCAGTTGATTTTTTGATAACAGCCATTCTTTTTGGAGTGAGGTGGAATCTCAGTGTTGTTTTCATCTGCATCTCTCAAATGACCAGTGATATTGAACATTTTTTCATACATTTATTTGCTTCTTTTACTTCTCTGAGAAATGTCTATTCATTTCGGATGCCCATATTTGAATTGGGTCTTTGAATTTGGGGGGGTCTGATTTTTTTCAATTCTTTATATATTCTTGATAAAAGACCTTTGTCTGAGGTACAGCTGTGAAAATTTTTTAGTCACATTGTAGGCTGTCTCTTAACCCTGTTTGTGGTTTCTTTTGCAGTGCAGAAGCTTTTTAATAAGATGAGATCCCAGTTGTTGATTCTTTCTGCTAGTTCCCGTGCTGCTGAGGTTTTGTTCATGAAGTCTTTTCCTATGCCAATGTCCTCCAGGGTTCTACCTAACTTATCTTCCAGCAAGTTTAGTGTTTCTGTTTTAGTATTTAATTCTTTAATTCACTTCGATCTTAATTTAGTGCACGGTGATAGGTATAGTTCTAGTTTTAATCTTTGGCAGGTTGAAATCCAGTTTTTCCAACACCATTTATTGAACAGCCTATCTTTTCTCCAATGAGGGTGGTTGACTCCTTTGTCAAAGATGAGGTGGCTGAGTATGTCTGGAGTTGTTTCTGCATCTTCTAATCTATTCCACTGATCCTCAGATCTGTTTCTTTGCCAGTACCATGCTGTTTTTTATCACAGTATCTGTATAGTATAGTTTCAAGTTTGGGATTTTGATACGCCCAGCCATATCTCTGTTGTCAAGAATTGCTTTTGCTATTCTAGGTCTCTTCTGGTTCCAAATGAATTTTTGGATTATTTCCTCTAGTTCTGTGAAGTATATTGTTGGAATTTCAATCAGCATTGCATTAAATCTATATAGTAGTTTTGGAAGTATGGCCATTTTCACTGTATTGGTTTTTCCTACCCAGGAACAAGTGATATCTTTCCATTTTCTTATATCCTCTTAGATCTCCTTTTTCAGAGTGCTGTAGTTTTCAGTGTAGAGGTCTTTTGCTTCATTTTTTAGGTTGATTCCTAGATATTTCATTTTTTTAGATGTTATTGTAAAAGGGATTATTTCCTGAATTTCTCTCTCAATGAGTCTGCTATTTGCGTATAAGAAGGTTATTGTTTTTTGAGTGCTGATTTTGTATCCAGCTACTCTGCTGAATCTGTCAATTAGGTCTAGAAGACATTTGACTGAGTTTTTTGGGTCTTCTTTGTAAAGTGTCATATTATCAGCAAATAATGACAGTTTAACTTCTTCCTTTCCTGTCTTTATTCCTCTTATTTCTTTCTTTTTTCTAATTGCTGTGGCTAATGTTTCCAGAACAATATTGAATAGAAGTGGTGATAGTGGGCATCCTTGTCTTGTTCCTGATTTTAGTGTGAAAGTTTTCAGTTTTTGACCATTTAGTATGAGGTTGGCTGTTGGTTTTTCATAAATAACCTTAATCAGGTTGAGATAAAGACCTTCTATTCCAATTTTCTCTAGCGTTTTTATCATGAATGAATGTTGGATTTTGTAAAATGCCTTTTCTGTATCTATTGAGATGATCATATGATTTTTGTCCTTAGTGTATTACATTTATTGATTTATGGATGTTGAACCATCCTTGCATCCCTGGGTTAAATCTGACTTGGTCAGGGTGTATGATCTTCTTGATGACACTCTATATTCTGTTTGCCAGTGTCTTGTTGAGGATTTTTACATCTATGTTCATTGGGGAGATTGGCCTGTAGTTCTCTTTTTGGGTTGGGTCTTTCCTTGGTTTTGGAATCAAAGTAACACTTGCTTCCAGGAATGAATTTGGAAGCCTTGCTTCCCTTTCAATTTCCTTGATGAGTTTAAAGAGTAGTGGTGTTAGTTCTTCTTTAAATGTCTTGTAGAATTCAGCAGTGAAGCCATCAGGACCTGGGCTTTTCTTTGTTAGTAAATTTTTTATTACATTTTCAGTTTCACTCATTGTTATTGGGGTGTTTAGAATTTCTATATCTTTTTCATTTAACTTTGGTAATTTGTATGTATCTAGGAATCTGTCCATTTCTTCTGTGTTTTTCATTTTCAGGTCCTCAAAGTAAGTATTGATGATCCTCTGGATTTCTGCTGGGTCTGTTGTGGCTTCACCTTTTTCATTCTTAATTGCATGGATTTGAGCCTTTTCTTTCCTTTTTTTGATAAGGTTGGCTAAAGGTTTATCGATTTTATTTATTCTTTCAAAAAACCAACTCTTTGCTTCATTGACTTTTTATATTGTTCTCTCAGTTTCCATTGCATTGATTTCTGCTCTGATCTTTATAATTTCCTTTCTTGTACTAGCTTTGGGTTTGTTATGCTCTTCTTTTTCTAGGAGCTTGAGGTCCTCCATTAGGTTATTTAACTGAGTTCTGTCTGTTTTCCTAATATGGGCATTCACTGCTATGAATTTCCAGTGTAGAAATGCTCTCATTGTATCCCATAGATTCCTGTATGTTGTACTGGAATTATCATTTACTTGTAGAAACTGTCTAATTTCTTCATTAATTTCCCCTGTGATCTATTGGTTGTTCAGGAGGGTGTTATTCAATTTCCTTGTGTTTGTGGGAGTTTTGTGGTTTCTTATGTCACTGACCTCCAATTTTATTGCACTATGGTCTGATAATATACAGGGGATAACTGAAGGAGAAGTTCAGATCTGGCTGGGTCAAGTATGCCGCACTCCGGTCTCTTGACCATGCTCAGAGACAAAAAACAGAGTTGAGCAAGCTCACTCCAGTGTGTAGAAACTAGATCAAGTCGACCATACGTCTTCACTCTTTGGGTTGTGATTCCTTCACCTCGCTCAGACGATCACCCCATACGGTTTAAAATAAATTTAACTAATAAGAGGATGTCATATGTTTTCCACTGTATAATTATATCCCTTTCCATCCAATTAAGTTATGCCAAAGCTAAAGCTGTTATAACCCCGCCTATGTAATTGCCCTTTTATTTCACTATATAAGCTTGTGTAGTTCCTCAATAAAGCGGAAGTGTTCCTGAAACCTCCCCGGAGTCTGCTGGTGACTCTGCACCTTACTCTCCCGGTCTGGGCTCCCGAACCTAGGTCTGCAAGTGGGCTTGTGGACGACAACAGATAACTTCAATTCTTTTACATTTACTTAGACATGTTCTATGAGCTAGCATGTGATCTACTTTGGAGAATGACGCGTGTGCAGCCAAAAAGTATGTGTATTCTGATTTTGTGGGTTGAACACTCTGTAAACATCTATTAAGTCCATTTGTTCAATAGCTTGGTTCAGTTCTAGAATTTCCTTGTTAACTTTTTGTCTAGATGATGTGTCTATTTGTGATAGAGGGGTATTGAGGTCCCTCACTACAATTGTATTAGTGCTTATTTGGTATTTCATGTCCATTAATATTTGTTTTGTATAGTTGGGGGCATTCACATTTGGTGCATATATATTTAGGATTGTCATCTCTTCCTCTTGGATTGTTCCCTTCACAAGTATGTAGTGACCATATTTGTCTCTTTTAATTAGTTTTAGTTTGAAATCCACTTTGTATGCAAATAAGATTGCTACGCCTGCTTTTTTCTGGGTTCCTGTGGCATGGAGAACTGTTTTCCATCCTTTTACTTTCAGTGTATGAATTTCCTTTTGAGTTAGGTGTGTTTCTTGTATACAGCATATTGCTGGATTTTACTTCTTAATCCATTTTGTCAGTCTATTTCTTTTGATTGGTGAATTGAGGCCATTAACATTGATAGTTATAATTGATAGATATTGATTCATCCTTGTTATGATGTTTCACTGTTGTTGGCTCTTTTATTTCTTATTTTTCTCCCCTTTCCCTTTATTGTCTTACTTTGCCTGGTGGCTTCCCTCTGTTGGACCTCATGGAGTTGTGACCTTCATTGTCTTTTTCAAGGATATTACTTAAAATTCTTTGGAGTGCTGGTTTGGTGTTCTTGAAATTTCTCAGGTGTTCTTTCTCGTGGAAGTATCTAATTTCCCCATCGATTTTGAAAGATAATTTTGCAGGATACAACAGTCTAGGTTGGAAGTTATTTTATTTTAGGGCTTAAAATACTTCACTCCAGGCTCTCCTTGATTTGAGGGTTTGTGTTGAGAAGTCTGCCTTGATTCTGATGGGCTTTCCTTTGTAGATGATTTGTTTCTTTTCTCTAACTACCTGTAGAATTTTGTTCTTCTGTTGAGTTTCTGAGATCTTGACTATTATATGTTTAGGTATAGATTTTTTTGATCATGGCTAGCTGGAATTCTATATGTCTCATTTATCTGTATGTCCAATTCTCCACCTCTGTCTGGGAAGTTTTCTACTATTATTTCTGTGAACAGTTTTTTTAAGTCAGTTGTACATTCTCCTGTTTTTTCATGGACTCCTTTCAGTCTTATGTTATTCTTCTTTGCATCATCTAGCAGCTGCTGGATTGATTTCTCATGGTTCCTTACTATCTTTAAGAAATCTCTCTTTTCATGGTCCTTAACCATGATCCTATCTTCTATATCTGATATTCTATCTTCAGATTCCCTTAATCTTCTCTGCATACTTTCAATGGAGTTTTTAATCTCCTGAATATCTGTTTGAAGCTGTTTCATGGATTCCATTTCTTTCTTATGCTGGGATTCATGGCTTCCAGCATGTATCTGATCTCATCTATTTTCTTATCTGTTTCTCTTCTTGAGCCTCTAATCATGTCTTTCATTCTGCTCACCATCTCTGTAGTTATCTGGGAGATTATTTCTGCTTTGAATTTTACTAGAGCCTCATACATCTGTTTTGTTACTTCCTGTGCTATCAGTTCAGGATGTCCAGGTGGTTGATGATCAGACATTTCCACCTCATTTCCCTCAGAATTTGCCTTTTCTGGGGTGGAGGCCTGAGTTTGTGCCTCACTTAAATGTCTTCTCATTTTTGTTTTTGGTACTGTCCTTGGTTTAATTCCTGCTTTGATATTTCAAAATTGTTTAATGTAGGTATCTTTGTTGCTTGTGTGTAAAACCCTCATGGAATGATTGCTTTTTAGAGGTGTCTTCCATATACAGCTGGTTTTTAGGTTTTGAGACTCTAATGACTTTGAGGCAATTTCATTTTCATTATACCAGGAAGGACAACCAATTAGATCAATCACAACATCTTAGCCCAAATGATACAATCAGCAACACCATAGCATCAAGAGCAGCTTAGAAAGTGACAATTCATGGTAGCTATTAATCTGTCACATTTAACTGTGTGAATTAAATCAAAACCAAGGACCACCCAACATATGTTTATAGTGAAAAACTCTTCAATAAAGCAACTTTACCCTTTGGGATGGGGAGTTAGAAGGACTTGGGGAGGGAGGGATAGGTAGAAACATCAGGAAAGATTAGCGGTGAGGCCAGAAGACACAGGAAGATCACACAAACTCCAAGAAATTGTTAAAGGCAAGAGGAAAAGGCAGAATGAAAGAACAAAGATGTGAACAGAACCACCTAACAGCAGTAGGGAGGCTAGATAGTGTATTTACTTTCCTTTAAAATTAATGATAATCAAGAGAAGGAAAAAGAGAAGAAATTAAAAATAAAGGATAAATATGAATTCAGTCCAGAAAAGAACAAATATGGAGATGAAAAGCAATGTGGGACAGCAAGAGAACAAGTGAGAGAGAGAAAGAGAGAAAGAAAAGATAAAAGAAAAAAAGGAAGATAAAAATAAAAATTTGAAAAGAGTAGAAAAAAAGTAAAATTTAAGCATTAAAAATAAGATAATCTTTTTTTTTCAAATAACAAAAAATAGAAATGAAGGGCCTCCTTCAAGGTATGTCTCTGCTGTCACAGTAGGCAACATAGGCAGCCGTGTGCATATACAAGTCAATGAGTCTCAGTAAGGCAGCAGCAGACCTGTGAGATTCAGGCAGATTTCTGGCTGCTAGTCCCAAGTTGAGCTCCCTGTCCTTTTACAAGGTTGTACTCTGCAAAGTTCTACTGCAGGTTCCAGGTGCCCTTCCCCTGAAGATAGTGCATGTTCCGATGGGAGGTGATGATCCCTCCAACTTACCAAGTACAGTGGTCTGGTGTGCCTTTATTGTAGAGATTCTCTTTACTTTTCTGCTGAGCTTCAGTTTTCATCAAGAAGCCTGAGAGGCCCCCTTTCTGTTGCTAACTTCTGTTCTATCTTGTGGTGCTCAGGACAAGGGCCATTATAATCCCCTGTGTCTCTGTAGTGTGGAACCAGGTAGCAGAAGAGCCAGGAGGCCAGAGGTAGGGCGGGGGACATGGGACGGACTGATGGATGAAGGGGAAGGGGAAGGGGGAGGGGGCGCGCGGGGGAGCAGGAATGGGCCCTGCAGGCGCCCGCACGCTGCAAGAGTGTGGGATGGAGGGCGGGGGGGGGGGGCTCCAAGCCGCGCCTGGGTCCTCATCGTGCCATGGGCAGAGCCTGGAACGGGGTGGGGTGGTCGTGGTGGGGGGGGGTGCTTCATGCTACCTGGATCCTCAGCTTGCGCTGGTTGGTAAAACTGAGCGGAGCGTGGGCTACACTGTGTATCTGACCACTGTGATGCGCATGGGAGGCTCCTTAGGGTTTCTTTTCCGCCAGGGGCATTTCTTCCACCCTTCGCCTGCATTATTTATGGCTTTTCTTTTCCGTAAGAGCATTCTGCTTGGCTTTGGGGTCAGATTAATATCTAGTGGGAACTAATGTATTTCTAAGATCCTTTGCAAGCCAGACAGGTCAGCTACCTCACCTGTAGCTCAATGGACCAATATCAATAAGAAGCCGTTCATTCTTCATTTTAGATCCAGTGACAAAGGACAGTAGAGGGATTAAATGATTTTAAACCACCAAGGTTGGCAGTGAGAAGTCTAAGCTACCAAGCGTACTGGTTGATTTGGGGGAAATGCACACAGCAGGGCATGGGAGACTCCTCTGCATTCCAGGGCCCTCTGCCAAGCCAAGGGAGGAAATTCTTACCTAAAGAGAAGCAGAAGTAAGAATAACATTTGATTTCTCAGAATGTTATGGGAGGAGAAGTTGGGTGAGGTCAGGATTGCAGTTTTAGACATATTAACTTTAAGATATCTATTGAAATCCAAGTGGAAATGTCAAGTAGCCACATATTTTTAGAAATATTTGGGTTAGGAGAGAACTCAATGTTTGAAATATATATTTTAATATCAAAATCATGTCAACAAAGCTATCATAGCAGATGTGATTACTAAATGAGTAACAACAGAGAAGAGAACCAAGGCTTAGCCATGAGGCAATCCAATGTGAAGATTTCCAAGGAAAGAAGAGAAGCACCAAAGCAAGATTGTAAAGCAGAAGATAAACTAAAAGACCCGATGTCCCAAAGCCAACTGAATAGAGTACAGCAAGGGAGAGGGGAGAAGTTTTTACCATGTGTCTACGACTGAAAATTAATCATTGGCTTTATAATGTTAAAGATCATTGTTGATCTCAGGAAGATAAATTTTGATGGCTTCTACCAGACATGAGAGTAAAAGACAAGGAGAAAATATGCAATTGAGGAGAAATAATTTCCATAAGGAATTTCACTGCATAGTAAAGTAATTTTGTGGTACCTGGTGAGGAAATACAGTTAGGATATTTTTAATGACAGAGATACTAGCATCCAAGTGAAAAGGGAAATTTAAAGATATAGTACATAGGAGCATTACTAGAGTAAGGCCAGAGGAGATACACATAAATTAATACTAGCTGCTCTAACATCTCTATTCCCAAATCTCTGTAGCTTAACACAATCATTTACTGATTGTCTACACAACTGCCTCATAAGGGTATACAGCACATAACATTCCATACAAAGTTTCCAAGGATGCTTCAGTCCTGTGCCTCAGTCTACCCCTAAATCCTGAGCACTTATGGTTTTTTTTCTAAGCAGTTATTAGAAAAAGGCAGCATGGAGAAGGCTTACTTGCTTCTTAATCACTTGCCCAGTGTCACACACATGGCTTCCTCTTGTGTTCCACTGGTGAGAACTAATAACAACTTCATATTAGTTCAAAAGAAGCTAGGAAATACAACAGCATTTTGGTGATCTGCTAGCCCTTTGTGTCTCAGAGAGAAGGAGTATTTAGGTAGAGGGACTGGTTTTAGATTACAAAGTCATTATCTCAGAGTAAGGATGGAAAATATAATACTTGGAATTTGAGTGATGGATAGTAAATGGACTACAGGAATATTTTATGATTGCAATGGCCTCTTTGAGTTTCATGGATATGAAATAAAATGAAAATTATTCACAAGGTGTTATGGTTTAGATCTAGAATGTCCTGCAAAAAAAGGCTCATTTGTTCACAAATGGAGCTTTGGGCGGGTGATTGTATAATAGCAGCATTATACTCATTAATGGATGAATTCAAAGCTGAATGTGCTATTAGGAGGTAAGGTCTGATTCAAAAAGACGGGTCACTGGGGAGTGACTTGGAAGTGGATATCGCCCTCCTGGGCTTCTGTCTTCTCTCTCTGCTTCCTGGTTGCCATGGGTTGAGCACATTTTCTAATATCATGCCCATCTGTCAGCCTGTTTCTGCCTTGGAGCCAGCCCACCATGGACTGAAATCACGAACCAAAATAAACCTCTGTCCTTTAAGTTGTGAGTGTCCAGTGTTGTGTCCAAGTGATGAGAAAAGTAACTAAGACACAAGGTTATGTGATTTTTCTAGCCAAACTGAGATTCACAGATGTAGTTACAAGAAAATAAAATATGTGTGCAAAACATGATTTTAATGATTGTCCATAAAAATTAAAAAGAAAGACAAAAGATACTAAGACAATGAGGGACAAAGGGAAGTTAATATGAACAATGAGTTATAAAGTGGAGAATTATCAAGTTAGTGTCCTAGAAACTAAAACAAACAAAGACGCGTGCACAGGAACAGAAAGCAATGGTTGAACAATGAGCTGCAAAAAATGTTGCAGATGCTTATACCTGTTGGTAATTACAATATCTAGAGAGAGAATAGCTGAGGTATAGGAGAGGGCAAGATTATTGGGAACAGATTATTTTTTAAAACTTGAGGCTGGAAGGGTAGAGTATGATCTACATCAAGAATTATGATAAAAATAACTGGAGCATGAATATGAATCAGAATACAAGTCATGAAAAAGTGAAGAGGGATGATTGGACCAAGCTTTGGGAGATAAAGCTATGATTGAAAGATAAAGGGTTAAAAGCTCCGATATTATGAAATACAAAGTTTGGACTTTCTTAGGAGAATTGAAGCAAAATGTTCTGAATCATGAAATGAGAACCCGAAGCATCAACCCCACTGCCATTCCCAGAGGTATAGATTTTAGAAAGGAAAAAGAAATATTTAGTAGGCTTTAGGGGAAAGCATACATGTCAATACTCATCACTATTTGGAAACTAGAATTAAAAATTAATTATTTATGTGGGAGAGGTCTTATCTTGCAAGATTAAATTAAAATAAGAATTTCTACTTGAAGTGCACTGTTTCAAAGGCAAAAACAATAAAATTTATATGGTACATAAAAATTTGTACAATGTAAGTTCATGGTACAAATGAGAACAGTCCAAAGGATCAGTTACTAATGATCTCCTTTCCATTTTCACCAGTAAAATAAAACATTACCTAAACCAGAACCTAGACTTTCTTTTAGGAGGAATAGGCTTACATAGAGGCTGAAAGCTAATCATCAATTGACTTGTGTAAATTGACAGTTATACAATAATTTTTTAATGTTTGATCTGTTTCATTTAGACCATCCAGATCAAGGAAACATTTCTGAAACAGGGTCATATGAAGTTTAGTTTTTAGAATGAAAAGCTTGTTTTGTTTTTGACAATGGACTCTAAAATATTTTGACTCACTTTGCCATATGATATGCTACAAATCAGAGCTACCATTATCAAATAATTGTAATAGTTGACAAGTCATTTCTTCTCACACATTCTCAATTGAAAATGCTAAATTATCTCTACATGTTCATTTTTGTACCTTCTTGGAAGGAGACAAAACTACATTTAGTTACTTTTTAAAAACAAACTCAACTAAATTAATTTAGTTACAAAATAATTAATTGAATTATGTATGCTAAAAACCACACAAATCCTAATTGAACAACCTAAAGTAAACACATACTTGTAACTACCAGATTGCAAAATAAAGGAAAAGAGCAGAAGCTTATTAGCACCTGAGAAGCTTTCCTTTGTTTCCATTTCCAGCCATTATTATCCCCCTTAAAGATAATCATGGTTTTTATTTCTTTCTACAAATTATAGTTTTAAATTATATAAATGGAGTTTTACAATACAAATAAATAATATTCTAACAAAGACTTCTGGATTTAAAAGGATTTCATTCCTGTAATTAGGCTACTAATTAGCTGAGCTATCCAAATGGGAGATTGTGCTTGGTAAACCTATCCAGTCAGTACTTGAGAATAACTGGGAATTTAAGAGAGCGTTTCAAGACCATTGATGTTCTCCTCTTGGCATTGATGAAGTAAACTCTATATCATGACAGCACTATGTGCCTAACACCTGATAGTGACTTCCAGTAGCTGACAGCTGGTCAGCAGTAAGCAAGAAACTCTTGCCAAAGCCCATCAAGAAAACATAGACCTCAGTAATATAATCAAAAGATACTGAATTTTACCTGAATGAGTTTAGGAAAGGATCCCAAACCTCAGATGAGATTGCAGCTCCAGCCAACATTTTTATTTCCCTTAATAACACCTTGAGGGTGAAGTAAACTACCTCTTCCTGTACTCCTGACTCAGAGAAACTAAAATAAATAATAAAGGTATAATCTTTAAGGTTTTTTTTTCAGTACCGGGAATCAAACTCAGGACCTTGTGCTTGTCAGGCAGAAGCGGCACCATTGAGCTACATTCTGGGCCCAAAGACTATAATCTTCAAAGAGGCTAAATGTGTGGCAATTAGGCAACAAGAAAAAGGTAATAAATGCAACATGTACACCTTTGTGTGTGATTTCTATTACTTATTATTATGTTTATGGGTATCCTACTTGATACATATATATATATATATATTTATATCAGATTATTTAGCCACTCTGTTATTTTAAGTTGTCAACTATCACACATAGTGAAATCACAAATATTCCTGCATGTATACTTTGGTGCATTCTCTGCTAAGTAGGAAAGAACCGAATCTGTAGAGTATCCTGCAATCAGCGTCATAGACAATGAAAAATAATTTTCAAATCAGTTGCAACAAGTGATAGGCCCCAAGGCATCCTTACAGTGACAATTGCTCCATATCATCACCAGTAATTTATATAGATCTTGAAATTTTCTGTGTTTGGGTCTTTAAAATTTAGCTGTCCTCATGTGTGTGTAGAAGGCTTTCATGGCAATTGCTGAATATAAACCATCTTCTCTTTTATCTTTTTTTTTGGATCTATAAACTGGCATCCTAATTTTAATTTAAATTGTACTTTTGCACTCTCTTCAGTCTCGATAACAGAGGAAGTCAGATTTTGACTTAAATAGCAAAGAATAGGAATATAACCTCTTTTTATAAGATCTGCAGGTAGCTGCAATGAAAGAGATAACATTTGATTTGACCACTCCGAGTCATTTTACCCCAGTCACTTCCCCAGAGGGACTCCTGAGTTCTGTCATTTCCCCTTAGTTCCACATTCTACAGGATGTAAGCACAGCTGTTAGGCACAGCCAGTACCAGCACTACTAGCTCATCTTCATATCAACTTGTCAAAATTCCAGTGATAAGTGAAATAAGCTTTCTTACTATATACTTTGAACATTTTGTCCATTTAAAATAACTGATTCAAAAACAAAACGAAAATAATTCTAAAACCTCTAAGTGGAAAATGCAATATCCTAATTTTTATAAAATAATTCTCTTCCTTATAAGAAAGACATGCCCATTTAAAAAATAAGTTTCTCTTGGATTTTTTTTTTCACTTTATCTATGTAGGGCACTTCTAACATAAATTATAATGAAAGAAATTATGTAATGTGCTCATTCTGGAGCCTATCAGTCAATTATGTATGCCTTATTTTAAGCAAATTCCTTGTGTATACTTCTGTATTTTGAGGGGTTTTGTGTGTGTGTGTTTTTTTGGTACCGGGGATCGAACTCCGGTCCTTGCACTTGCTGGGCAGGCGGTGGAACCGCTGAGCTAAATCCCGGCCCCTTTTTAGGGTTTTTGTTGATTTTTTTTTTTTTTTTTCATTACCAGGGGTCTAACTCAGGACCTTGTGCTTGTGAGACAGACGCTGGGCCACTGAGCTAAATCCCTGGCTTTTTTTGTTGTTGTTGATATATAGGGCTTTTGTTTTCTTGTTTGTTTGTTTGGTGTGTGTGTGTGTGTGTGTGTGTGTGTGTGTGTGAACGAGGACTGAATCCAAGGCCTCATTGTAAGCATGGCATGAAAGTTCACTGCAACTGAACTACATTTCCAGGCTTTATATTAAATTTTAGGCTTAAAAGAATTTATTATGGGATACTTTATTAGGTTTCCAGGGGTTTTAAAACTATTTCACTTGTATGATAATATTCAATACATTTTTTCACATATGTAGCTAAATAGTGAAGAAATATATTTGTTATATATATTTAAAAACAAATCGTAGAATTTTAATTTTAAGAATTTAAAGCATTTCAAGCCTAGAATGAGTAAAAAAACGTATAATATATGTGAGCATGTGTATGATTTACAATTTACAAATGTTATTTTCCCCTTTAGCTCAGAGATGTCTGTCTGATACATAGAGCTTTACAAATGTTTACATTTTCCTTCACAGCATGCATTTAAAAAAATTTTTAAATGTAATTTCAAAGACATCTTTTCAATTATTGAGACAATAAAAATTTTAAGGTTAAAGGGGACTATAGCAATGGAAGCTAAAATCACTTTTATGTATCCTGTATCCTGGGAAGTTGCAAGTCTTCTGATTGGAAATAGATAAGAACCAAGAGAGAGAATACAGAGTTTTGGTCGGGCTGTAACGTTACCCAGTAGTGTGACTAGGGAGAACACAGAAGGCAGGTCATCTTGTGGAGTATTCTTCCAGAAATGCTTTGCTTGACTACAATATTTTAAAGTTAAATTATGAATATTTTAAATTAAACACTCTTGTTCCATCTACCACAAGCCCTAAGACTTCGTTTATCTTGTACCTAACCACTTTTTCATCTAGGTGAGCCTTATCTATTAGATAACCTTTGAACAAACTATTTAAACTTTGTATACTTCAATCTTCTTACCTGTCAGTCTATCAGTAGAACTCAGTGACTTCTTTGATCACAATTTCTTGAAAAGCAAGTGCTAAATATCTACCATCATCAGTACTCTGTCTCCAGGACAGTATTGATGCATGTTACATATGCAATATGTTTGTTAACTAAACGTTTGTATTTTTTTCAAAAAAAAAATCCTTCAAAAATGTCAAAAATTATTATTGATAATAATTATTTTAAACTTAAATGATCTATTAGTTGAAATACTCCCTGAGACAGCCCTAAACAAATTATGGAAGTTATGACTTAATTTTTACATAATCACACTTATTTGTATTCTTTAAAGTGGCCAGTTATACTTCCAAAATCAAGAGAATTAGAAATTACTTCCTATTATATTCCATAAGATATATGGTAAATACTTTTTCTATAAATTTTTCATAGGAAATATAATGGATACATTTTGGTAATATTTGCAACACAAGGAATACTATCTTTATATCAAACACACATTTGGATTTATGATAGATATTTTACAATAAAAACAAACTTTCTCAAATTTACTATTTTATGAACTATATCGCTTTTATAAAATTTACGACTCTCAAATTTAGTGGGTTTTTGTTTTTTTGTTTTGTTTTGATTTGATTTTTTTTTTTTTTTTTTGCAGTACCAGGGATCAAACCGAGGACCTTGCACTTGCAAGTCAGGCACTGTGCCACTGAGCTAAATCCTCAGCCCTCAGATTTAGTTTTGTCTCTTTCCAAATTTGTTAGTCAACCCTAACATAAATTTTTATTAATATAATCTCTAGATGATAAAATTTTGCCTTTATTTTCACCTTCTGAAACTCTACGATACCCTCACACTCTTTGCATGCTATATGCTTTTCTTCCCAGAATATCCTTCTACTAAGGCAGAAATTCTCATATGTATGTTATAATTAACTGATAGACTTTTTAAAATATGGAGCCAGAATGTTATATTCAGTAGGTCTCCTGTGCAGTCCAGTGTGATAAAGAGTTGCCTACATGGGTGGTGTTTCCATCAGGACAGGGTTCATGCCCCACTGTATTTTACCCTATCAGCCTCATCCCGGGGAAAGCTGATCAGAAAGCCAGATTGCTTCCTTCTTGGGCACGGGTGGTGAGTTCAATTCAATTAAAGTAACTCATTTCAGCCTCATTCCCCACCACCATAAGACACAAAGTCATCTCTTTTCTCTGTTTTCTAAAGTCATTTTTAGCTAGCAGGATGGCCTGCTCTGATCTCAGTAAACCTTATCATGTCAGTCAAAAGCTTTTCAAGTATTTTCCGTAAACATATGTGGCATAATCCATTCTGACATCTAAACAAAATTTTGAGTGGGGTTTTGAACCTGTATTAGTCAGCTTTCTATAGCTATAGAAAAAAAAAAAGAGAAAAACAAATTATAGAAAAGGACAATTTATTTTGGCTCACAGTTTCGGAGGTTTCACTCCATGGTTTTCTGGCCCCATCACTTGGAGACTGTGACAAAAGAGTATATCAAAGTAGGAAGGATGTGATAGAACAAAGTTGTTCACCTCATAGTGGCTACAAAGTATAGAAAGAGAAAAGGGCTGGATGCCAATATCCCCTTCCAGGGCAAGCTCCAAATGACCTAATTACTTTCTAGTAAGCTCTAGCTCCTAGACTGCATCACTTCTAGTTAGCATCATTGACTGCTAAAAAGTATTAAGTATATGGACATTTTGGGGACATTTAAGATCCAAATCATAACATATCCCATATCTGTAGGTGATCATGACACCAAATAATTTAATTTCTAGAGAGTTTTCAACTAGCTTTTGGTTAAAGGACCACAGCTTAAAATGACTTTTCCACCTTATTCCTACTTGGTGCCCTCTCTCTCTCTCTCTCTCTCTCTCTCTCTCTGTTAAACACACAAACACTGTACCTAAAAGTATTTTCCTTTAGCCAGTTTCTAACATAACATACACCATTCTGTGCCCCTAAATTTAATTCCTGTATGAGTAGGTGCTATATATCAATTTTTATTTGCTTTAGCTCCTAACACAGTACCAAGCTCAGGGAATTATTTATTCATTGCTTCAATGTACTAAGGTTAGTGAGGAATATAAACACTTTAAAAATTTATTTGTTAGCCCTAGTGTTTATATATTTGACAAATTTAGATGAAAAGATATGATGGAAAATAGAAATAGATTTACATACAAATTATAATCCTATATATAAGATATACACTAGCACCTTATCTAATTTCTACAGAATCTCTGTTCATTTCTTTTGTTCATTTCCTACTTGGACTTTTTGTTTTCTCAGTGTTGAATTTTTGACAATTCTTTACATATTCAAGGTGCAATTTATTTGTCATATATTTTGTTTGAAAATATTTTGTTCAATAATTTGTTTTGACTTTTTACATTCTCAATAAGTTCTTTAGTAAAGTAAATACTTTCAATTTTTGTAACTCCAATCTATTTGTTTCATCTTTAACTCATGATTTCTGTTTCATATATATGAATATTTCACCAAATTCCAGGTCCTAAAATTTTCTCCCGTTTTATTTTTCACAATGTTACACAGCTTTAACTTTTTCTTTTAAACCTGTGATCTTTTAAAAAATATTTTTGTTTATAATATTTGAGTGGATTTTACTCTATGGATATTAAATTAACTCATAAGTATTTCTTGGAAATATTTAATTACTTTTGTTACCAACTATCAAAAATCAGTTGTCTGTATGTACGTGCAATTATTTTGTAGTTCTCAATTTCATTTCATTAATTTATTTATTCCTCTATAAATGTCAGTTTTGAAAATTATAGCTCTATATTAATTCTCAAATTTGAATCAAATACTTTCTCACACAGTTTTTCTTTCTCAAATCCATTTTAGCTACTTTTTTGAAAATAAGGTGATCTCTCTAAAACATATCTTGCTGGAATTTAATAGAAATCCTCAAATTGATCTTTGATGAATATGATATATAATGCAATTTCTATTGCATTGACAGGGTATCTATTTATTAATGAATTCTTTTGTCACAATTCTGTAGTTACCAGTCTCTCTCTCTCTCTCATATATACATAGCTTATATCTATCTATATATAATATATATCTATATACAATATAATATGTATCAAATATGCATATGTTAAATGTGCAGAACAGGCAAGTTAACCTTGCTGCACTCACTTATTAGTACAGAGATGTTTTCTATAGATTCCTTGGGATTTTTTCCAAAAAAAAATTCACCCTACCTGGCAACATGAAAGGTTTAATCATTTCTTCTTTTTAAATATATATGGATTTTATTTAATTTTCTTGCCTTATTGCATTGGGTAGGATTCTAATACTATGTTAAGTAGAAATGGTAAGAACAAATATTCTTGGTTTTTTTCTTGATCTTTAAGAAAAACACAGTCTTTCATTATTAAGCCTGGTATAGTTGTGGATGTTGTGTAAAAGTAATTTATTAAATTGAGGGCATTCATTCTCTTATTCCTAAATGGCTAAAGAAAATCAGGTTTTGACATAAAATTTTGACTGGACAGTAGAAGGCATCAACTGGTAAATTATGGAATTTGAATATAAATTAAGCAGAAAACTGTTAAACAAGTATCTAAGAGAAGACAGAGGTTTCCTAGCACTAGATGTAAGAAGGACAATTAAAACAGCTGTTTGACTTGAGAAGTTATGAACCAGATTAATGTCTGCAGAGGCATTAGATGAGAGTTGAGACAAATTTAAAGTACAACCAGTCAATAAATAGCACGCAAGAGATTGATATCAAGTCTGATTGAGATTTAAAGTTGGTAGTTCAGGGTATCATTAATAGATGCTGTGATGTTATAAGGACCAGAGAAAATGATAATAATCTTATACAGTAAGTACAAAAGGGAAATCAAATAGAAAATTTGAGCTCAGATAGAAAATTTGAGCTCTAAATGAAAATATATAGACTTATAATTACTCCTGAATTAAGAGGTTTTTTGCTTTAGTGGGTAGCTTTAACACATGGTGTACCAATAGTAATTTTTATGCTTTGTATCCATATATAATGAAATAAACTGCTTATAGTTATTTTTAAACAATTAAAAATGTATTAGATTGAAATACAGGGTTAAACTATGTGAAATTATCAATATCTATATACTCATGAAAATTTACTCATACACAATATACATACATCATCCATACTAAAATATATTTATAAATTTATATGTATGAATTATAAACCATATTTAACTGGAAGATTAGGGATTTTGATGCTATAAAATTGGGTCAAATCATAAAAATTGACCTTTTAGGTAAATATATATTGAGAAATATATAAATACATGATGTGCAATGATATGCTGACTATACATATACATCATATATGGTTTATGTATAATAATATGAATTTATTATTTGTGTAAATAGTGATAGATAAATGGAACTATATACCTATGTATATATATGTGTGTATATATATATAATACTAAATATCCACCAATATCAGATTCTGGGGCAGTCTCCATGATTAAACACATTAAAATTCTTTAACAAAGACTAATATACATACTGACTGTAATAAACACAATCAATATATTGCCTCCCTTCAAATCAGAACAGATTTTTCTATTTAGTGGGATATTTTTAAAATTTATTTTTCAGAGATTTTTAAACTTCACAACTACATAAACAGGTTTGTGAACCTGTGTAGACTATTTATAAATATCTTATTTCAAAATGTATATTTTTTCTCACATTTAAATATTTAAATTACTTATTTAGTTGATTTTTGAAATGAACTAAGATTTTAACGTAGATCACAAAACTACATCACCTTATTTCTTTGGGTTAAGATAATCAAATGTTATTGTTTGGTTTAACAATTAAAAATCAGAAATCAGGACCTACCAGATCCTAAGGGGGAGACCTATTGTAGCAGTGAACAATGCATGTACACATTTGTAATTCAAAGGCACTGAGGCAAAAACTGTCAAAACATTATGAAAATTGACAGGGATATATGGTTCATTAGTCTAGGAACTGATGCATTATATGCCAGTGGGTGATAAGCTTAATAATTTGAATAAAGTTACACATTAAGAAAAAAATCTCTACTAGTTGTTATAATTAAATTCCAAATCACACCTGGAAGATAGGTATATCCATTTGTGGCCATATTTTATGAGGCCAAACATAATGCTTCTCAGAATTGTTTTAATTGAAGATTTCTTGCTATATTCCCAGTATTGATATTTAAGATTTACTGTCAATAAGCCAATTCTTTCTTCATTAACTTATAAATGATTCAACATTCAGAATGTTTAATGAGACAGAAAAAATGTTTTACGTGTAGTTGGAAATATATCATATTACCTGGAGTTATTTTTCTTGATTTCTGAAATGCATCCATGCACACAAATATTTTTATTATTTATACTTGACACTGGTATTCTAATGAGTTCCTTACCCAGTTAAGATTCTGTTGAAATTCTTTTCTTTTTTCTCTATCTCTCTTCTTCTTTCTTTTTCTTTCTTTCTTTCTTTCTTTCTTTCTTTCTTTCTTTCTTTCTTTCTTTCTTTCTTTTTTTCTTTCTCTGTGTGTATGTGTGTTTTGAGACAGGGTTTTGCCATCTTGCTATGTAGTTCAACCTGGCCTTCAACTCACTATGTAGTTCAGTCTGGCCTTCAATCTGTGGAGATACTCCTGCCTCAGTCTCCCAAGTGCTGGGATCACAGGCATGCATCATCATCATCCCTGGCTATAGAAATTATTTAATTATTTCATTTTAACCTTATAATTATAAAGTTTTGCCAGAAAGAATATATATGTGTGAATATGTGTTATCATCAACTAAATACAAAAGATTTTGCATGGAGTGGACTGCTAGAATAACATCAACATGACATGTGTGGAATTATTTCAGAGAGTATGCAGCAGGTGGTGATAAAATAGAAACAGGGAAAGTAATAAGGCTCTTAGTAAAAATTATTGCATTTATTGAAGCAGAACATAGACCACATTCCATCCGGTCTATTATTTATTCTAGGACAATTTATTAGTAAAAATTGCTAAAATGATATGTAATCTTTGCTTTAATAAAACTCTGCAAGGGTTGATAAAATTAGATAATAATTATGTAAGTTGGAGTCAAAGATAGAAGAGAAGTTGTCCAAGTTAGGGAAGTTTTCGTTGCTTGCAGCATTTTTATTTCATTTACATTTTGACACAAATTGTTCATCTCTAAAATGAGGAAGAAAAAGATATATATGGTATGGAATATAACACTCTCCAAGCTCAAAAATTAAAAAGTGAGAAGTTGGTCTAGAGTTCTTTGAAGAAGATATCTGTAAAGAAAAATTAAAGAACATAAATTGAAGCCTGGTATAGTGGCACACCTCTGCAATGATAGCCTGTTGGGAGTTTGAGGAAGATCACAAGTTTGAGGCCAGCCAAGGCATGTTAGCAAGGCCCTATTTCTCAAAATATAATGAGAGGTTTAGGAATGTAGCTCAGTGATAGGCCTTAGCTAGCAAAGCCCTAGGCTCAATCCAGGATAGTACCCCAAAACAAAAACAAAAACAAAAGCAAAACAAAACAAAAGGTTGTAGAGAATTTTATTACCAAAGGAAAACCCTCTAAAAAGTCTCTACCACTATAGCAATTCCACTTTTCAAATAGTACCAGCAGAATGCACACTTTGAAAGCAGTGGTTCTGGTGAGCTACTTTTAATCATAAAATCCTGAATAATCTTTTAGTAAGAGGTAGAACAAGAGAGAAAACCAGATATGTTGATACATCGATGAAGCACTGTGGAGACACTTTTAGTCAAGATCCTACATCTAGATTGGCCCTTGGGAGAAAAATACACTCTCATTATATCCAATAGTTATTTAGAGGTAATATTTTTATTATCACTGCATAATGTGCACCCTAAATGTCCAAAATCATGGTATGGCCATTGTTGTTTGATGAAAGAAAACAAAAGAACAGCAGCATGGGATTTCTGCTCCAAATTAAAATGGAATCTATATGGCAGAACAAATTCACTAAAAAGACGAACTGAAAAGTAAAGTCGCAGACAGACAAAGTATTTGAAAATGCACACTGGAAGGAAGAAGTTCATAGAATAGGAAGAAGCTTTCTATATAGGGCCTTTTGCTGCTTTCAGGTTAAGAATCTAAGTCACAGATGAAGGGGGTTCAAAGTAAGATTTTTTAAACCAACAGAATTTTTAACAATTTATTTGGCATAAAACCTCTAAAATTAGAGATTTGAGAGATTAAAAACTCACTGAAAATTCAGGGGTACAAACCTGACACTTGTCCAATTTTCTAATTAAGACAGTTATAAAATTCAAATGCCATGTAAAGCAAGAGGCTGAAATGTGAGAGAAAGCCTTTGGAAAGTAGGGGAGAGATTTCTCTTTGCCTATAATTTAGAAATCTAGAAATAACAAATAATCTAGAAAATTATGGCTTTTTATTAGCTATTTAGAAAACTGAGATCACAAAGTGACCAAAAAGCCTACAATCTGAACAAAGAAAAGAGCTTCCAAGTAGACATCGGGCATACATGGTAGGCCCCTTAGAAAGCAACATGGGAGCAAGAAGTATAGTACAAATGAGTAAGAAGAATTCATGCTAGAGTTTTAACTAATTTCTAAAATCTGAGTATCTCCTAGTGTAATAATGCAAAATCCAAGGCATCACAGGCACAAAAAGCAAATGGACTATTTATAGGCTCATCTCCACCTCTACTAGGTACTTAAAGATCAGCAGCAGGACAGATTTGCAGGAATCACTGTGAATGGTATAATTCTTGAGAAAAGGGGGCTACAGCTACAACAATGTTACCAAGGTCCTTCAGATTGGTCTATTCTAACTTACAATGGATGAAGTCTTTAGAGGAAGGACAGCAAAAATTTACTCCTAGGGAATCAAATTCCCATTATGGGTGAGAAGAAGAGAAAGAAATCAAGCCTTCCACCCATGAAGGAGGAGCTGCAAGAGCCCTAAGCCTAGAATATTAGAGGTTTCTTATTGATTGTACGAATACATGTCACTGAGAAAGGCTTCTATCCCAGCCACTGGAGCACAAGCCCAACTTATGCTGAGGTTGTTCTAAAACAACAGAAAACGTCCTATCACCAACACCATGCTGTTAAGCCCTAAAGTGAAAAGCAGGAGCAGTTTTCTTCTATGACAAGACATGACAAGACAAGAATATGATAGTCCCTCTTGGAGCATAGGTATAGATATGTGGTTCAATTATGAAGACAGAGCAGAAATATTGTGGGAAACTCTCCCTTTAAGCACATGTTAACCATGAAAGAAATCAAACTGTGTAATCCACTAACCATAATATTGCAGCATTACTATCATCAATCTACTAACTCCTGACTCTCTTGACTTCAACTCCTTCTCTCATTAATTGTCTGGCACAAGAATTCTGAGAATTTTATTTACTTGAGTTTATAATTCAGCATGGAGTCATACTAAATGCAAAAGCCAGAAATAACAAATACAGTTTAAGTAAGGCATACATTTTAAGGACTAGCTATGGGTAAGAAACAGATATCGGATTAAATGATATGTTTAAAATGAGTAAAAATAATATTCAGGATGTTAGAAAAAGAATTGTGCAATACAAATGAACAGCAGATAAATTTCAGCAGATAAGTTTTCAAAAAGATATATTTATAAAAAACATACATACATAGATTGTTGAAAAACATTGGCAAAGAAAACTCTCATCACACACCAAAAAACAAAGAATGACACCAGATTTCCTACATTCTGCAACCTAGAGACAATGAGGAAACACTTTGCAGGGTTGATAAATTAATGTTTGTCATCAAAGAATACTATTCCCAGTGAAAAAATAATTTTCACAATGAAAGAGTAATAAATGTTTTAAATAAAGAATGATACAATTCATTGTCAGTAGATTGAATTTAAAGGAATTACTAGGTATGTTAATATGATGCTAGAGAGAAACTTGGATCTACACAAGCATATCAATATTTCTCGATAAATTTTAAATGACCATAAATATAAAAGATCTTTTTTGCAATTTAATAACTGCAATATCTTCCTAAAGCAAAAAGAGAAGCCGTGTATTTTTAATTCACAGCATATCTAAAAGTAAAACAAATGCCAATAGCCAAAGAAATTCTCTCTTGATAAACAGCCTTAACCAATTGGGAATAAAAGTTCATCTAAAGTAACCACTGCTAACCTTGTACCTCATGTGGAACTCTGAATGTTTTTCTACAAAGATCAATCAAGAGAAAAGATATCTATTCTTAATACTTTTACCCAACATCCTACGGGATGCCTTTGCCAATATAACAAAACAAGTAAAAGGAATAAAAGTTACAGCTATGTTAAAGGAAACTATAGAACTGTTTATGCACACATGACATGATCATTTATGTAGAAAATCCCCACTAACCAAGAAAAATAAATCCAGAACTAATCAGTGAGTTTAACAAGTTTTTAGTATAAAAGGTCAACATGTTAGCAATACATGATTGAAAATTAAAATAAAAATACTAGCTTTTATGATAGCACCAAAGCTACACAATACATAGGTATAAATTTTATGAAATTCATTCAACATCATTATAAAGAAATCACAAGCATGTTAAAAGAAATGATAGAAAGCCTAAATTAACAAATAGAAATACCATTTCTACAAATTGCAGGAGTCAGTATTAAGATATAAATTCATATCAATTAGGTATAGATTAGATACATTCTCAGAAAAAAATCAGCAACAGGGTTTCAGTAGAAATCAACTGTCTGAACTACAATGTCTATAGTAAGTAAAGGAAATTCAATAGCCAGAAGAACTTTTTCAAAGAACAAATTAAGAAAGCTCACAATATCTGATTTCAAAACGTATTAAAAAGCTACAGCAGGGGCCAGGGATTTAGCTCAGTGGTTCCAGCGCCTGCCTGGCACAAGGTCTGAGTTCGATCCCTGGTACCAAAAAAAAACAAAAAACAAAAAACAACTACAGTAATCAAGAGAGTCTGATATTGGCATAAGAGTCAAAAAACAAACAACAGAATAGAAACTCCGCAAACATAAAAATGCTTGTATAGCAACAGAACAATTCAGTAAGAAAGAAACACTTTTGCTAGATGATGCTAAAACAAATACACATCTATGTTGGGTAATGGGTATGAAACCTGATTCTTTTCTCACACCATTCACAGGAATTAACTTTAGTTAAATCATATATTAAAGACAATATCAGCAATTACAATGTCTCCAGAAGAAAGTGAGAATATTTTCATGTCATTCAGGAGGCAAAACAGTCTTTGTACATGGAGCACAATACCCAAAAATCAAGTGTGATAAATCAGACATCATCATTTAAAATTTAATCATCAGAAAAATAAATAATAGAGATGGGTGTGGTGACATACAAATGTAACCTCAGCTACTTCGGAAAATGAGGCAGGAGGATCACAAGTTTGCGAGCACCCTGATAACTAAGCAAGACCTTGTCTCAAAATTAAAAAAAAATAAATTAATGAAAAGGGCTGAGGGGTGTAGCTCAGGAGAGTGCACCTGAGTAAATTTTCTAGTATGACATTAAATAAATAAGTAAATAAAATACCTATGCAATTCCCGATGACAATATTATTGTACCATTTATAAAATAACTCTTTTGACTAAAGAATAGGAGATTTTTACTCCAATTGTTAATGATTTAATTCATGTAAATTTAACTCCATATGTTTCAATATGATTTTCACATCAATAATTATATACACTGCATGAACCAATTTCCTAGTGAAATAGTAATTCAGAGGGGTTAGCCTGGAAGCTTGAATTTGATTAGTATCTATATGTTAGGGTGATTTTTCTCCTCGAATGAAGCAAATTAACTTTCTAAAGAAACAAGACAGGCTTGGGAGGCTTTTGTGGTAAAGGCCTTCGTGCTGGCAGAGTCCACAGTGAATGCAGAACGTCATGACACAAGAGGCTGAAAGTCTCTCCTATATGAGTTCCTCTCACCTGCTTGCAAAACCACCAGAATTCAGTAGTAAGTCCTCCACCCTAATGGCTTCATCTAATCCCAGTCAGTTCCAAAAGGTCCATCTCTAAACACCATAGTTGAACTATTTTTATTCTTTTAATATCATTAGTATATGTTTTGGGGGACCAAACCCCACAAAGGGTTCAGGGAACAAATTAAAGTGTATTGAAGCCAGAGCAGAATACCAGGTTGCATACTAGTTTGAAACACTTTAGATATTCACATTCCACAGGACACTTGATATATCTCACTGTTTCTGCAAACCCATGAGATTCACTCTATAATGCAGTTGTTTACATCTTCCTCTTTCATACCTTCTTATTCTCTTTCCTTAGTTCTATGACCATGATACCCTAGATAATTAACTTAGAATTGTATCTTCTTCCTATAATCATTTATTAATGTATTGCATTTTTGTTCATGTTAGTTGGGTTTTATAGCAAATAAAATTATAAATATTAATACTATCATTGACATTAATAATTCTGAATATGCTCATTATTATATATGACAACAACTACCAAAATAATAATTTCTTTCTCTGGATAGTTATTCCTAATGTCCAGGGAAGAGCCCTCTACAGCAATTCCTCCTCATCTTCTGCTTATACTCCTGCCTACATCATAGTAAACAAAAAAACAAAAAAAAAATAAATAAAACTCTGTATTTAGTTTTCCTAATGAACAAAATACTGAATATGTGAATAATAACAAATTCACAAAACTCTGGCCATTTACAAAGTAACCTAAGATGTTTATTTTATTATACTCTCCTAAGAAACATGGAGTTGAGGAAAATATTTACATATGTGAAGATTGAGTCACACAGAAATTAAAATTTGAAAAAGATTTCCAATTGTTCTTGCCATTTACTCTTCTACTAATGTCACTAGCCTGAGTTATGGTAGAAGCAACACTTGATATTGGGACCTCTGTCTACAGTGACTATTGGTATTGTGTGACAGATTCACTGTGTTTTATTCTTCAGGATTTACTGTTGTGATTAATTTACCTGAGTTCAGTTTTAGAGAGAATACGACATATATTTGTTTTTTACCTATTAGGACTCTTTTGAGAAATCTGAATGGAAAGAAGTCATTATGTTAGACTGAGAATGGACTGTTCTTGCCTTGATATAAAGGTATTAAAATTCAATATTAGAACATTTTGCTTTCTCTGCAATTTTTCCACTCATATTCTTAATGAATTATGAATATCTCCAGTATCTTAAAACAACAAAAAGAAAAAGCCTTACAGCAAAATAATAATATCAGAGATTTAACTATCATAGCAACAAAGGAAACCCCCTGCAAGAAAATAATCCCATCCTGGAACGCAACTATACATAGCAAATATGTCCTTGTTTATAACTATTTCATGCATCCTACTATCACCCTATAGTATATAAATCATATATCTACTCATTCCTGTCAACACAACTTGTGAAGAATTTGTTAATCTTGACTTTATAGCTATGGGATTTGATCTTCATGATCTTCATTCTTTGTGGTATAGAATTTTGCTTTTAAAATAATTTTAAACCTGAATCTCATTTGTTTCTCCTGTACAAAGGACAGCAGCTTTAACTCTTAGATGAAGTGAACTAAGCGCCTTACATAAAAGGACAGGTGTTTCCACTTTCCTGCTAATGACTCTGTAAGTGTGGATGATGATGATCCTTATCAGTCATTACTAAATTTACTTCACAGAAATTAAGAATTAAATTACAGTTTCAAGGCTCATTAGGTCTTGTTAAATTTGTTGAATTGCCCACATGTGTGTGTCTTGTCCTCCATGGGGCATCTGTAAAGCAGGTGTTTCAATTCATTGGAAGTTTGTTGCATTCTACTCTGTGCAAAGGTTATTACACAATTGTGTTTGAAATTCCAGGTTGGGTTTTTATATTTGAAGATCAGATTTCAAATAGTCATATTTGACTATTCAAATTTAGCATAAGGGGAATAATATGGAAACAGTTTCTTATGGAAGCTTTTGTGAAAGCGTATAGAATGTGAAATTCAAGGGCAGAGTAGAGACCACATTCCAAAACTAATGTCTTTCTCATTTGTCTGAATATTCTTATGCCAAACAATTCCAAATACAAGTGCGAATGGGAAGACTTCTTACATTTTTATTCATGCCTATTGAGACATGTTTTCTAATGCACTCAGAACACAAATCATTTCTCTTTTAATATAAGGGATTGTAAACCAGATAAAAATTATTTCTGTTGTATGAACCTGCCCTAACCTCCTTGTCCATATAGTCGCTCTTAAGCAAGAGGAAACTGTCCAAGACAATGTACCCTTCAATTTAATGCTCTCCTTAGCAAACAAATACTAAATCAAACTATATTTGGGAGAATACAAAAAGAACAAGATTCAGGATCCAATCAAATCATAGCCTGGGCTTTGTAAATCAGTCATTTTAAATGTAATTAGAAAATAATATAGCACCTAAAAGATTATTATATCTTGCATGTTTTTTCACATAGAGATGCTAGTTTGTACTGTTTACATTGAAATTTTAGAAACAGAAATAATTTTCACATTCGATGTCCTAAAGTGGTACCCAGAGGCAAAACAATGCCACAAAAAGAGAGAAGAGATTGAGAATGGATTTCAGCTTATTTTATCCCAGTCAAGTTTCCTCTCTACCCTGTGGGAGTGCCTGCTGTTAAGAATACAAGGAAATGCCTTGCTTAACGTTAATGTTAATAATAGTAATAATACTGGAAACCAGTGAAAACTATAAAATGACTTAAGAACTATCTTATTATTGCTATGGATAGTATCAGTAGTTTTTTCTTGACCCATGAAACCATAAGTAGAGAAATATGTGGAAAAATGAGTTTTTATTGGTCAAAGAGCCTGGCCTCCAGCAAGTATAATCGAGGTTAGTATTTAATGTTTCATCTTTTTTTAGCTAGAAGTTTAGAAAAATTACACATCAAACTGTCAAACCCAATTAATATACATCCTTGAAGAATACCCAACAAAGTATTTACAGTTGTATCACTGAAATAAAAACAAATGAGTTCCCTAAATTATGTATATTTTTCTACATAGAAAATGATTAAAATAGGCATAAGAATGTAAATTCTTGACATTTTCTTTATATAATCCTAAAAGGTCAGTTGGAATGGATAATTTTGACCTAATAATTTATGAGTTAGTAAAGGATAGCGATTCAAAATATGTTAAACACACATTTACATTGCAGATATACCACTTTTCCCAACATTACGAATATTGGATACTTCAATGATGAATACAAATTTTAAAAAATCTAATTTTGTATGATTTGAGCAGACTCTTGCTCAAGTATAGTGCAGTGGTATATAGTGCAAGGATTTGTTATTAGAAGAAATGTGGTTGTGCTTATCACTTCCCAAAAATGCCTAAGATGTGGCACAGATTACTTAATATATAAATATAAACTCTTCGCACTGTTATAATTATTGATCTTACCATTGATAGTCATACTCAAATCATTACTGTTTTTAGATTTTGGCTCCCATGTCACTTACTGTACAAACTTTGTGTTATGATAATTTACATGAATGGAATTCTGAAACATTAAAACCTCAATTATTATTAACACATAGGAAAAGAGCACTTAAAAGTACATTTTCTTAAAATATCACAAATTCACCTAAAAAGTTAGCATTGGACCATTTTGAATGAGAATGCTGCCAAGTTTTAAGACCCTTTAAACAGAAAGCCAAGAGTTTCTGAAACTTGTTAGTCAAATATCAGAGACCAACGTTGTATTATTGTTTTTTGTTTGTAATCAGTACACTTTATTTTCAGAGTGATTTTATAACAAAACTGAGCAGAAGTGGAATGTCTATATTTCCTCTCTTATCCTAGCCTCCCAGTTATTTGTATCCTTTGTAAATTTGACAAGTTTTTCTCCTGGTCTATGGTTTGCCTTCTCATTCTCTTGACATCATCTTTCTTACAGCAAATGTTTTTAATGTTAAGAAAGTTTATTTTATCAATTATTTAATTCATTGATCCTACTGTTTGTATTATATCTACAAGTCACTGTCATACAATGGTCAAATGTTCTTTATGTTATATTCAGGTGTTTTATAGTTTTGCCTTCTACATTTAGGTCTATGGTGTATTCTGAGTTAATTTTTACAAGTTGTAAGATGATGTTTTTGCATGTTAATATCCAGATTAATTTTTTTCATGTGAATATCCACTTGTTCTGCACTATTTTTACCTATGCTCCATCCTATTGTTTTTGCTCCTTGTTAAAGACAACTTAACTCCTTATGTGAATTCATGTCTAGGCACTCTGTTCTTTGCAGCTGATCTATTTATCTATTCTTTTGCCAACATTACATTGCTTTAATTAATGTAAATGCATAATAAGTGAAACTGAGTATAGTTAATCATTTGACTTCATTTTTCTCTTTCTATCATGAATTGGCTAGTATGGATCATGAAGTCAGATGACTTTCATTTAAGATGCTAGCATAATTATCAATGTGTTTTAAATTTCAATTTCTACTTGATCGCTGCTGGTATATAGGAAAGAAATTATTTTTATATGTTAGCTTGTATCTAGCAAATTTGCTTTAACGTTGTGATAGTTCTAACAGTATTTTTGTCAATACTTTTGGTTTTTTTACTAGAATCACAATGTCATCTGTGAAAAAAGACAGTTTGATTTCTTCTTTTCTTATCTATGTACTTTTTATTTTCTTTTACTCTATTATCTAGGACTGCTGATTTGATGTGGAAAAGCAGGAAAAAAAGGAAATAACCTCATTTTTTTTCTGGAGCTTTCCAAGAAGACTTCAAATATCTCACTACTGAGTAAAAAAATCTAGCTGTAGATTTTCTTGTAGGTTTGTAAAATAAAGTTGGGGGGGATTTTTGACTTATTTTTATCATTTATATCTGAAATGCTCCCCAAAAGTTTTCTGCTTAGAGGTAGGGCCTGGTCAGAAGGATGGATCAGTTGGGATGCGAAATGGAAGTGTATATTCTTATCCTGGGCTTCTCCTTTCTCTCTCTCTTCCCAGTCAATATGATATGAGTTTTTCTCCCAAGGCCCTAGTATTATGAGTTTATGTTTTGAAGCCAGCCAGCCACAAACTGAACCCACTGAATAATGAGGCAAAATAAACCTCTTCTGCCTTGAGTTGTGGATTTTGGGTATTTTTTCTCAGAAATGGGAAAACTGAAGGATACAGAAAATTTGTACCAGGAAAGTGGACCTTGCAGTGACTGTATATGACTACATGGTTAAAAAATCTTTGGAAACGGTTTGAAGGAGAAGTTTGGGGAGTTTTGGAGATACAGGCCAGTGAAGCCTTGTAATACTATAAACACAGCCTGATGGGAGAATTTGATAGGAGCTTAGAGATCCAGAATGTTGATAGGACTGAAGACAGTAAAGGACAAAGACTTCATTAGTAGTTGGACTAAGAGCCATAAACATTATGTGCTGAAAGAGAATTTGACTTTATTTGGCCCATGTCTGGAAACTTTGCAGGAGACTAAGATTTTGTATGCTGTACTAATTAATCTAGTAAAGGAAATTTCAAGGCACCTCAATATTCATATTGTGTTATTGGTAATTCTGGCTGCTTTTGCCAGATTTACAGTGAGAATTAAGAGCAAACAACAGATTTAAATTGCTTGAAATGTTAGAATTTTTAGCAGAACGAAAGCACCTGAAAAGGTGGGTCAAATAAAAAAATTATTACTGAAAAGATTATCTTTTAAAAGAAGCCAATTCAAATGAAATAATTATGAGATTCCATCTTACTTCAGAAAGACTATCTACTATCAATAAATCAAATAATAACAAATATTTGAAAAGCTGAAGAACAAAAACTCTCCTAAACTTTTGGTGGAAATGTAAACTAGTATAATCACTGTATACATCAGTATGAAGATTCCTCAAAAAAATAAACCTAGAAATTTCATTTGACCTACCTATTTCCATTTTGTTATCATCTCAAAAGTGTCAAAGATATCAAAATGCAGTGATGCATGCATACACATGTTTATAGCAGCAAAATTCATAAAAACTAAATCTTGGAAGCAACAGATATATTTATAAAAGATAAATAAATAAAGAAAAAGTGGTATATATACACAGTGGAGTACTACTCTGCCATAAATAAGAATGAACTTGAGTCATTTGTAAGAAAATGGATGCACCTTGAGACCATAATATTAAGTGAAATAAATCAGACACACAAGCTCATATATCACATGGTTCCTTTTATAAGATAAAACCAGCATATAAATATAGAGCAAAATAAAAGGTAAATAATGGACAGTGGGGAGATAAATATTTTTCAAATGGGAAAGGAATTAAGAGATGAAGTGAGTGTAGAGGGAGGGGAGGGGAAGCATATGAAAAAAGAATTGACATGTGTTATGTACATGTACCAACTTCCCAAAAGGTATATAACCATTATATACTGCAAATATATACTAATAAAAAATGGGGGGAAAAAGCCAAATATTTTGCACCAGGACAAGAATGAACCCTTGAGGACATCTAAGAAATCAGCCAGATTCCACCCATAATAGGTGCAAGGGTGCAAAATTACAATCCTTTCATTTGAGAAGTCCTTGATGCACCTACTGAAGAAAGGCTTCCTAGGGGTTTGGTTGCCTGGGATTCACATCATTGTGCTCAGCCATCCTACCACTCAGAGACCATGGCAGCCATGATCCAAGAGACAGACTATTGCTAATATGCTGAGGACCTTGGCATCATCTAAATAGTGCTTCTTTTTCAGGCACTTGGGATGCAATAATTACGTGGTCACAGAGGTTTCAACTGAGATTTCAGAAGAAGGCCCACTAAGCCAAGAAAAATATGTGAAAGGTTATTGTCTTTGCCAGGTCCCCCTGAGAGAGCAATACTCAAAGTTATAAGAGAGAACCCAAAACTACAGTTCCCGGGGAACTATGGGAAGTTAGAGATGCCAGGAACATGAAACATCTGCTGAGGAAGGCAGCAGGCAATGAGTATAGCTAGCCAAGGAAAGAAGCCATATGAACTGCAACTGTCAATTCCATAAGGGTGGAGCCAGTCAAGCCCTTTGGAACTCATATCTCACCATAACTGCCTTGGGTGTTAGCCATAGAGCTACAGGGTTTACTGTTTGTCCTGCTGGGTTTTGTTCTAGCTCTGGCCCAATTTCTGTCTATTTGCCTTTTAGAATATTTAACTTGTGCTACTGTATTTGCAAGTGTTTAACATTCTTTTTGATTTTTACAGGTACTTATAGCTAAGAGTTTGCCTTGAGTCTCAGAGGAGGCTTTGGATTTGGACTTTTCAACAGTTCTGAAACTGTTCAGAATTTGGCATCTTAACAGATGGACTAAATGCGTTATACATAATAAGAGATGGGCAAGAACCTTTTGGGGATATAATGTTATGGGTTAGATCTAAAATATCCTCCCAAAGCCTCACATTTAGAGTTGTGACTTGATCAAAAGTGGTGAGTGACTTGAGTGTGGCTTGGAAGGGTGTATTTTTGTCCCCGTCTCCTCTATTCTCTCTCCTTTTTGAGCCACCATGATGAGAGCAGTTTTTCTCAACCAGACCCTTTACCACTGGGTAACCATGTATTGAATGCACTGGAACCATACAACAAAATAAATATATCCTCCTTTATGTTGTGAGTGTCAGATATTTTGTTCTAGCAGTGGAACAGCTGACTAATATACTTTCTATTATTAATATGCTGAAAGTTTTATCATTAATGGGTTTTTTTTGTTTTGTTTTATTTGGGATTTTTAGACAGGGTCTTGATTTGTAGTACAGGCTGGCCTTGAACTCACTATGTAGCCCAGAGAGGCCTCACACTCATGGTGCTCCCCCGGCCAATGGGTTTTGCTCAATACATTTTTTTTCTCCATCAATTGATATGATCATGTGATTATTTTCTTCTTTAGCCTGTTGATAGGATGAATTACGTTAATGAAATTTTGAATGTAGAATCACTCTTGGCCATGATGTATGATTTCTTTTACATATTCTTGAAGTCATTTCTGGAAGTCAGTCTTGAAGATTTTTGTATCTATATTAATGGGATAAAATGATCTGTAGTTACTGGTAATGGCTTTGTCTGGTTTTGATGTTATGGTGATTATCATTGCTTAAAATGCATTAAGAAGTATTCCCTATAATTCTTTCTTCTTAAGAGATTATTGAAAATTGGCATAATTTATTTCTTAAGTATTTTTGTAGAATTCAATGATGAACCCATTGGGGTTTTGCAATCACTAGTTCAGAAGTTTATTAATCATTAATATATTTTCTTATGTAAAAATTATTTAGTTTATAAAAACTATTTAGATTGTTTAATTCTTTATGTGACATTTGGCTAGTGTCATTTAAATTATCAAATTTGTGCCCATAGAGTTGTTCCTAATATCCCCTCATTCTTTTCAATACCCACAGGACAGATAGTGATGACATTCTTAAATTTCTGATAATAGTAATTTGTATTTTATCTCTTTCAACTTCATCTTCATTTCCTTTTTTTTCCTAGTCTGGCTAAATGTTATCTATTATCTGACCATTTTTTTTTCAATAACCACTATTTGTTTTTTTTCTCTACAATTTCAATTTTATTAATACCTGTTCTCATTTTTTCTTTACTTCTGCTTATTTTGAACATGATTCAGTGTTTATTTTTCTTCATATATTTTAAAAACTTAGATCCTTGATTTTATATCTTTATTCTTTTCTAATATAAGCATTTAATGTTAAAAATTCCCCTTTAATAACTAATTTCACTCCATCCAACAAATTTTGATAACTTTTATTTTCATTTTTATTTAGTTCAAAATATATTTTAGTTTTTCTTGAGGTTATTTTCAAATCACATATTATTGGGAAATATTTGGCTCAATTTCCAACTATTTTGGTATTTCCTAGCTATATTGTAGTTTAATTCTATTTTGGACAGAATGTAAACATTCTATGATTTCAGTTATTTTAAATTTGTTAACATATGCTTTATGGCTCAGAATGTGGTCTTTTTTTGTAAGTGTTTTATATAGCTTAAAAAATTGTAATCTTCTGTTATTGGACAAAAAAGCCTAGGAATGTCACTTAATATTATATTCAGTTGATTATATTCAGTTAATATATATTATATTAACAGAATATTATATTCAGTTGATTACTGGCACTGTTGATTTTATCTATGCCTTCACTGTTTTTGTGCTTGTTGGAGCTATTCATTTCAGATGAGGGGATACTGAAGTCTCTAAATATAATAGTGCATTCATGTATTTCTCCTTGCCATTCAATTAGATTTGACTTATGCATTTTGATGTTCTGTTGTTAGCACATAAATATTAAGGATTCATATAGCTTCCTAGAGTGTTAATCTATTTATAACAATGCCCCTATTTATACCTGAGAATTTTCCTCGCTCTGAAGTTCTTTCTGAAATTAATGAAGTTACTCCTCTTTTCCTTTCATTAGTAGTGGTAAAGTCTATTATTTCCATAATTTTAATGTTCAAGTGTCTTTAGAATTAAAATGAATATCTGATAGATAACATATACTGGGTCTCCTCTTTTATCTACTCTATCTCTCTTTCTTATGTAGCATTTAAACCATTCATGTCTACAGGAAATGTTGATATATTTGAGTAAATGTCTACACATTTGCTATTATTTTCTATTCTTTGTCCTTATTCTTTATTTCTATTATTGTGTTTCATAGCTTTTCTGTTTTTTTTTTCTTTTAATGGAACATTTAATATGATTCAATTTTCTCTTCTTAGCCTATTAGTTATGCTTCTTGTTTTCTCTTTCAATAATTACTCTAAAACTTGTAATACAGATTTACAAGTGGTCCAAGTCCATCGTCAAATAACATATAATTTCTTCTGAGGACAAGCCTTATTAAGGAGAAGATAATACTTTATATAGAAAAAAATGGGATCCCAACCTCCTAGGTCAGAGAAGCTGAGCTAGTCCCAGCACCCAGAAGGAAGCTCCCCTGCCGCCATCCCAAGCTCCTAGGGCAGAGAAGGTGAGCCGCGTGGGCACCAGAAGCACCTCCCCCTCTGTGGAAATGAGAAGACACATAAACAAGCCTCAAAAACAGATTTCTGGATCACCTACAGCAACCCTAAAGGGAAACGAAATGGAACAATCTGGTACTCAACCACCTGGATTCTCTGTATTGGCAAAAAAAGAGGATCTGGGACGAATTAAATCAGAAATAATTACTCAGATAACAGCAAAGATTGTGCTCATAGTGCAAGACATGATTAATAAATCTAGAGAGGACACAGATAAAAATTAGAGGATCTGAGGAACATGATGGAATCCCAACATAGGAAACAAATGGAATCCAAAAAACAAATGCAAATAGATTTCCAGGACATGAAAAACTCCATCGGAAATCTGCACAGCAGAATGAACCAATGTGAGGATAGAATTTCAGATATAGAAGAAAAGATTGCAATTAGTGACCATGAAAAGAAAAATTGCTTTAAAATTGTAAAGGAACATGAGAAATCAATCCAGCAGCTGCTAGAAGATGCAAAGAAGAATAACATAAGACTGATTGGAGTCAATGAAGAGGAGAGAGTGCAGATGACAGAAAAAAATGTTCACAGAAATGATGGCAGAAAACTTCCCAAGGAGGGGAAAAGAACTTCACGTACAGATAAGTGAGGCATATAGGACTCCAAATAGCCTTGATCAAAAAAAATCTACACATAGGCATATAAAAGTTAGGATTCCAGAAATCCAACAAAAGAACAAAATTCTACAAGCAGTGAGGGAAAAGAAACAAATCACATACAAAGGAAAGGCCATCAGAATCACAGCAGCCTTCTCAATGCAAACCCTCAAGGCAAGAAGAGCTTGGAGTGATGGATTTCAAGCTGTAAATAAAAACAGCCTCCAACCCAGACTGATGTACCCTGAAAAACTATCTTTCAAAATTGATGGAGAAATAAGATACTTTCATGACAAAGAGCACCTCAGGAACTTCATGTATACCAAACTGGCACTCCAAAAAATTTTAGACAATACCCTAGGAAAAGACAATGAGGATCACAACCCCAAGAAACCCAGCAGAATGAATCCATTGGGCATGACAAATTAAACGCAAAAGGGGAGAATGCAACAAAAATAAAAAGTCATGACAAGGCTTTTAAAACGTTAACTTCATCTCCCTAATGAGTGTATAATTTAATCTTGTTATTGTACTGATTAGTATTTTTCTGATTCTAGAGTTGTACACCTTTCCTTGTGCTGTACTGGCTACTTAACATCTCCTTATGTCTACTTTTTAATTGGGTTGTCTATTAATGAGCTCTAGGAATTCTTTATATATTCTGGTCATAGGTTATATGTATTGTAAATATGGTCTGTTTAAGGACTACTTTTCATTTTAATGATGTCATTTAAAGTTCTAAATTTTGATGGAATATCATTTATCAGTTTTTTTCTTTTACACATCATGTCTTTTGTATCCTAGGTAGTTCTTGCCTACCCTGAATTCATAAACATTTGCCCTTATAATTCCTTCTTAAAGTTTTATAGTTTTAGGCTTTCATATTTAGGTTCATAGATCCCTTCAAGTTATTTTCATGTATGGAAATAAAGGGTTGAGGTTAATTTTTTATATACGGTTACCGGGTGTTCTAGTGCTGTTTGCTGAAAACACTATCTCTTCCTCGGCTCTTGAGTTGAGTTTATATTCTATAAAATGCTAATATTAAATAATCTTTCAAAACTCAGTAGACCATATATGTGTGGTTCTATTTCTAGATTCTCTGTTTTATTCAAATGATCTATATGTCTTTCCTTACACCAACACTGCCTTGATTACTCTAGCTTTAGAAGAAGTCTTAAAATTAGGAACTCACTTCCAACACTGTTTTTTATTTTATTTTTTTTTACTTTTCTAGGTCTTTTGTACTCCTACATAACTTTTAAATTTCAATATCCAATTCTTCATTTATAGCAAGTATACACAGACCTGAATTTTTATACATACCTTGTGTTTTCTAATCCTGCTAAATTCAAATACAAGTTCTAGAGGCTCCTAGAGATTTCTTAGTATTTTCTCTGTAGTGATCATTTCATCTACATACAAAGTTTTGCTTCTACCTTGCCAATCCTATCCTAATTGTGTCATTGTATTGCCAGACTATTTTGGTGAGGCCTAGGTTTCAAAGTTTAATGGACAGATGAAGAGTAAGCATATCTGCCCTTGTTCCCCACCTTAAGGAGAAAGTATTGTATCTTCTCCATTCATATAAGGCATTCTTGCTGGAAGTATGGAATACATGTCTTTAATCTGTTGAGAAGGTTCTGTTCTACTTCTAGTCTCCTGATAGCTTTGACCATGAACAGCTGTAGAATTTGGTCCAATACTTTTTCTCCCACTAGTGACAGGATCATATGGCTTTTTCCTTTCCTCTGTTAAAATGATGACTTTTGGGGGTGGATCTTCCAATGCTGAACCAACACTGCCATCCCTATAACAAAACCACTTTCTACATACTGCCAGATCTCATTTCTAATAGTTTGTTTTGTTAAACAAATTTCTATCTATGTTCATACTTTTTTCTTCTATTATCTTCATCCAGTTTTAGGATTAGCACAATGTTGATTTCCTAAAATGAGGGGAGAAGTGTTCCTTCTTTTTTCTGCTTTAATTGTTTGATATAATTTAACAGTTAAAATGTATATGAGCCTGCTGTTGTCATATAGGTAGGTTTTCAAGCTAGGAATATACTTTCTTTAATAGGTGCTATTCAAATTTTATATTTCCTCCAGAGTTAGTTTCATTAATTTATCTTCCAAGGTACTTCTTAGAAGTTGTCAAATTTGTTTCAAAACAGATTTTTGAAATATGTTTTCTATCTCCTTTTAAATTCTGTAAAATCTGTAAAAAGAAAAAGAAAAAAAAACAGTTCCTTTTCTCTAAAATATATAAGGAGATTTTCTCAAATACAGTAATACCCTGGTTCATGAACATTTTTGTTCATAAAAAATTCAGTTTGCAAACGGAAGTGTTCAGTAAAATTTTACTTCTGTTTGCAAACTTTGCATCTGGTGACACTGAACCTTATGGGGAAATATGATTCAGTTTGTGACCAAATCAGTTCATGATCAGCATCTTGGAATTAATTAAATTCAAGAACAGAAGTACCACTGCATTCATTGTAAAAATAAATCAGGCTTCTAGAGGTAAAATTTATAAAAAGAATGCCCATCACCCAATGACTGCATTTCCTTGCAATTTTAATTCTAATAGTTGACTACACTGAGATTCTGGAAATTCCTCACAGTTCATTTTTTTTTACCCAAGTACTGGATACTTGTACCTGTGTAAGTTTTTCTCCATGACTTTTGCTCTGAATAATTGGGATTCTCTGTATGCCCTGACTTTCCAGTTATCCTGCAACCAGTTGGCCTTATGCCCTCAATTTTCTGACATATCTAAGATTTGTTTTTTTTTCAGTTCACCTTTTTACTTGTTGTTGGGGCACAGTAGTGACCTCTAAGTTCTTCACATGCTAGATCTGAACCCAACAAACTCTATTTAAAGGCAATAATTCACTATACAGTTTTGTAAATGACAAAATGGAATTTCTCATTTGAAGCATTTCTTTAAAAATCATTATTCATAGAACAGTTCAGATTTTTCTTAAATACCAATATTTAAATTCCAGCATGGATTTTTTCCCTTTTTAAATCCACTGTAATCATTTTTTCCACAATGTTATTGTATTTTCCACTATTTTCTTTATGAAAGCAGCAAAACAAAATAGAAACTTTACAAAGTTAATAACTGCAAAATGCTTTAAGATATAAGAAATTTTTCTAATGAAATTATATTTCTATTAAAATGTACCTATGTATAAAATCAGAAAAAATAAATCTGCTGGAAGATAAAACTGGTAAAAATCTTCAAGGTATAGGCATGAACAAGAGTTTCTTAACACAACATCAATTACACAAGAAATAATACTGAGAATTAACAAATGAAGTTATATCAAATTAAAAAATCTTCTGTAAGGCAAAGGAAACAGTCATCAGAGCACAGAGCCAACCTACAGAATGGTAAAATATTTTTGGTCAGCTACACCTCACACACAGAATGAATATCTAGACTATATAAGAATTCAAAAAATTAGACCCCACAAAATTTAAGACCCTCACAAAAAATGGACAATTGAAATGACTAGACACTTTTCAAAAGAAGAACTACAAATGACCGATAAGTACATGAAACAATGTTCAGCATCTTTGACCACTGGAGAACTATCAATCAAAACAACACTAAGATTCTATCTCACTCCAGACAGAGGATGACTATCAAAGATTCAAATAACAATGAATGCAGGCAAGATTGTGGGATTCAAAGAACTCTTCTAAACTATTAGTACGAATAGTATAGTCATTATAAAAATGAGTATGGAGAGTCCTTAAAAACTAAGACTAGAAATTCCATTTGAGGCAGTTATTCTTCTTCTCTCTTCCTACAAGAGTTAAAAATCATCATATTGAAGTGATACATGCATACCCACACTTATAACAGCACAGTTTCAGAAAAGCTAAATTAAGGAAGTGGCCTATAAGCCCATCAACAGATAAATGTAAAATAAAATGTGGTATATATCTACACTGTAATATTATTCAGACATAAGAATAATAAATTTTAGTCATTTGTCAAAAACAGATCAACCTTGAGACCATAATGTTACGTGAAATAAATCATACATTGATTAAATATTGCATGGTTTCTCTTAAATGAGAAACCCAAAATAGAAATCATTTAAGGAGAAAAATAAAAGAGAGATTGTAGGAAATAGGGAAGAAGTCTTTGTAAAAATGAGAAGCAGATCTACAGAAGGAGGGAGAGGGGAGATTGGGAAAAGAAAGTAAAAATGATCAAGAAGCAATGTGTTTATGTACTAGTTACCCAAGATTAATGTAATTATAATGCATCATAAATATATAGCAATAACAATTATTAAAACTCATAATGAATTTGTACTAAGCAACTAATATTTAAGCTTTAAAAATGCATTAATTTCATAATTCTTCCTGAACAAAATCCAAAGGATATATAGTGATAAAATATTATTGTAAGATAGCCTGTAATGAATACATAATTTTAATTCTCAATTTTTATACCTTTTATTTTGCCTAGCATTCTCTTACTTTATATAAACAAAGTACCCAAAGTAATAATTGGAGAGACTTCACATTATTATGAAATAAATTACACTAGGAAGCCACATAAGAGTACCCCTTGTGTAATAATGATTTTAAATTCATAACATAAATATGCCATTCAAGTTAAAACATAAATTTATAGATAAAAATTAATAGAACAAATAAAATCATGTGTAAAGACATTTAATATCTTTCATTTATGCTTTTTTTTACTATTCTCATATTTTTTCCTTTCCCTTCTTTCCTTTCCCCCACCTCACCCTTTCCACTTCCCCTTCCCCTTTGGACCTTTTCTTCCTATTTCAAATTATGCATTATACATTTTGATCCTTATTTATACTTTCAGTTTCTCACACCAGAGCAACTCTTTTGACATATTTCTTCCATTAATTTTTCAGCCTTAAATTAATTTTTATATCCAAATTCCATAGGTTAATTCTCATTTTACATAAACAAATATTTGAAAAAGATGGTGCTGTTTCTACAAATGAATCACTAAATTATTAGTTAAATTATACTTTAATTCTTTATAATACAATTAATTTATTTTATAAATATCCTATGAGTGACTCTATGATTGAATAAATGTATCAATTTATATCATCTATTTTCCTAATTATGCTTTTAAAGACTACAACTATATTAGTTCAATTTTTTTCCACAACCAGCTAAAACCTATATACTACATATTCAATATATTGGTATAATCATGAGACATTTTTCTAAAATTTCCCAGTTTTATTTCTTTTAATTTACTTTTATTTGATACCCAAACATGTAAAATTGTTCATATTAATTGAATACCATGTAACATCCAGTACTTGTACACACTACATAATTTATAAATCAGGTTAAATATTTTTATCTCCTCAAACATTTATCATTTCTACACATCAATTATTTTTGAAACTGAGCATGTGATTTTCTAATACCATGTTTTCATTATTTTTAAGATAAACTTTCCAGAAAGCACAAACATCCAATAAATTATATTTATAGATTTAATTTTTCTTGATAATTTTCCCTGATAATTTTTAAAATAAATTTTAAATTGTTGTTCATTCTTTAATGATGTTGTCCTTAAGAATTTCAGAACATGTCAGATTTTCTACACTTTTCAAATTAATGGTACTGAAACTTTCAACCCTTTGAAGACTATTCCAAAATGAATGTCAATTCTCTGGAAGCCATCCTGTCACTTAGGTTCAGTTGATGGCAACTGACAGAATAAATAAGAAAAAGTTGCCTGTAGATGTTTCAAAAGTATCGATTTGAAATAGTTTAGTTTAGAATCTAACCCACTTGGAGAGTATTCATAAAAGTCTAGTGCCAAGAAAACAGTAATTTCTGAGTAATTTTTGTCCAGGATTATGAGGTTTAATCAGGAGAGTTCATATATAAAATACGTTTTTCTCCAATTAAAACACATTTCTTGATGAAGAGTGCCAATTACTTTTTAGATTGTTACTTTCTCAAACAGGCGGGTAGAAATGTGATGGAGCCACAACTCTACTCTCACCCCTATCAAAATCACAAACACTATAAACACTAGAAAACCAAAATCTCAGAATAATTTTTTTGTATAATTATATTGCTGTTCTTGCAGCATGTGTGACAACTAGTATATTAGCAATTATTTTAATGTATAGTTTTGAAATAACATTAAATAATAGTACCATGGAATTCCAATCCTTGCAGAAATTCCTCAATCTCTACTATATTCACCACTCAGCTAGATTTTTATTATTTTAGTTTACAGTGACTCTCTACTGTTGCTTCCTATTCTATTCAAGTGATGAGTTTAGCCGGCCAATATAACCTGTTAACATAGTGAATTTCCTACCAGCGATTCAGGAGCCGTCACTGCGATCAGCATGGGAACACCTAAATGCTATAGATGGCTTCTTATTGATTGCTATAAAAACACACAAATAAAACGTGAACTCTAAAAATCTATCCACAGCTATAGATGTAATCCTTAAGTACAGTTTGCTGATTTTCAACGGGCTTCAGCAACTTCTTTCAAGGACACCCATTATATAACATTTAACATGGAGCCTACTTTCTCCAAGTATTTTGAAACATCTATAGTCTAATTAAAAGAATTAATACTTTCTTGACAACAAACATATTAACTGAATTAGCCATGCTTTAATTGATACCCATGTTTTATTTTACCCAGAGACAAAATTTCTATAACAAAGCACCATTTTGGTACCATAGTGGCAAATAGAAAAATCCACTGCAGATACATGATTTAAATTAATTCCTCTTCCTACACTTCTCAGACATAGTTTTCATCTAACTACACTTTTTGAATTTCAGTTTTTCTTTTCTGTAAAGAAAACAATAGTTCTTGCCTTTTCTAAAATTATAAATTTAGAGAATTCCAGAATTATATGATAGGTTAAAGGTCATTTTACATTACAAATTTAGAAACTGAAGTCTACAGTCTGACCTGAACTGTATTCATGTATCTTGAAGAAAATTTGTTTCTGAAAGAGAAACAAAAGTGATGGTATTCACAAACTTAATAACTACTGAAAAGGGGTAAGCATCAAGAAAAGTTGATGGCAGGCTAATTAGAACAGTCACTTTCTTCTAATGCTTGATTATGTTCTCTTCCTGTGCTAGTTTTCCTTGGCTTGTCCCAACAAAGTGCTACAAACTGCATAGCTGATACAACAGAAATTTATTATCTAAAAGTTCAAGATGTTAGAAATCCAAGATGAAGGTGTCAAGAGGACTAATACCTTCTTGAGGCTGAGAAGAAGATTCTTCTAAGCCTCCACTCTAGCTTCTGTTGGTTTACTGGCATTCTTTAGCACTTGGCTTGTAGAAGTATCATCCTTATCACACCATCCTTATCTCTTTCCTCATTTCTACAGGGCATTTTTATGTGTAAGTCTATGAGTCCCAGCGTTTCCTTTTATAAGGATCCATTAAAACTTGATAGGGACCCAATCTACTGGCATTTTTTTTCTAGTACCAGAGACTGAACTCTGGACCTTGAGCTTGCTAGGCAAGCATGGCACCACTGAGCTACATGCCTGGCCCTCTACTGGTATTTTCATAACTTAATAATTTTATCATCAGTGACCTTATTTGCGAGAAAGGTCACATTCTGAAATATTGGGAATTAAAACTTCAACATATGAATTTCTGGGCTATGGAACTCAATCTGTAACAGGTAGAAAACAAATTTAATGTACAAGGATGGAGCTAAATGAATCACTAATACCCTATTTTGTATAGTTTAAAAGCTCCCTGAAATATCCAATAACTTCTTCCATTGTGCCATTGATTTTACAATAACTCTTTTCTCTAGAATAATGTACTATAGGAAAATGTCGTCTAGAAAAAATTGATATGTATTTTCCAAACTATTTGTAATAATAATAAAATTGATATTTTTATTACAAAACTTAGAAAATCTATCAGATGCTGAGAAAAATATATGCTTTTAGCAGCATCTAATGTGTCATATCCTGGCACTATAATCTTTATTTCTTAATGTCAGCAGTCAATAAAATGAACTTTTAAAACCAGGTAGTATTCAGCAGTGGAGTATGGCAGGGATTTGCAACAGCTAAATATTTCTCAAGGTCTAACACTAACCAAAAGGAAACAAGTAAAGATAATGCAGTGAAGTCTCAGACTGATGTGCGTGAATACATACATATTTACCTAAATACCATATAAATGAAACTTGCCCCACACTCTGACATCCCCCTCTATTGGGAAGGATGGTTAAATTTCATAAAAACATCCAGGCCAGCCAAATTCAGACATCAGAAGGGGCAGTAAATGTAAACTCTGAGCTCCTCATGACAGAGTTGAGGATCGCAAGGAAGACAGCCAAGATGTATTTTATTTCCTTGAGCTTTATGAGGGTAATATGTTATAAATGTGTAGTCAAGTAATAGATAAGCCTGATACTTTAAAGCTGTAGCTGCAGATATTTGGTTGAGAGCAAAAATGCTTGGGGCATGGTTTTATTGAGGGACTGTATTTCATCACAATATCCTTCCACTCTAAGTTTATAAGAGTAAATACAGAGGAGCTCATTTAAAAACCCAAAACACTGTCTGTGGAAAGATAGTCTGGTTTACCAATAGTATCAACAGTTTTTTAACAGTTTCTCTATTGGATAAATAATGACCTGCAGGACACATTAGCATTTTGGAAGCAACACTAACTCCTTCAAACCATCAGGGTATACAAATGTGTCACTTTAAAGTAGTAGAATCATTTTAGCTCCACTTTAAGTCAAATTATATCAAGTTATTTTCATTTTACACAACATATTAATTGACAAATAGTCATTTTATTTAAGCTTCTTTTCTTTTTGACATGTTTCATTTGTAAATATATTTCATTAATGAGTTTGCCAACTCTTTTGCTCTGATTTCATGAAGAAAACTTCACTGCAACTTCATTGAAATTTACAGAACGTAAAATTGGGAACATGGAAGAGGATCAAAGTAATGACCTGAGCTGTGTGTTCATGGATGCACCTAAGGGAAATCTCAGATTTATCTGTGTAGATTCACTTTTCTATAGCATCTGCCTGCAGGCAGACTACTAGGTACAATGACTGCATAATATAATGAGACACAAGGTATAGTAAAGGCTGTATAAGTGTATCATAACACACTTGAAAGGGGACAGGGAGGAAAGTAGACTCAGCAGCACCCAGAGAAACAATAAAAATAAGTAGTAACATCTGATTGCTATTCATAAACCAAGGGGAATGTGCTATGTAGATATAGACTTTTTATAGATAGCTTTTCTACAAATTAGGTGATGTCTTGCAAAAACTCAAACAAGGAAGTACAAAAACATTATTTTAATCTCTTCCTGCATAATCCAGTTTATGTAAAATATAACATATCAAATCCCAAAATCATTTTAAGGAATTGATTGATTGTGATATCAGATAGAGCACTGATGTTAAGGGAAATAAAATTAATTAGACAATAGTAAACACTTCCTTTGCATTCATATTAAAACTAAAAGTCATAATGGTATAAACAGAAAATTCATACCAAATTAAAGTTCCCTTGAAAGTTTTTTAAAGAAAAGCCACTGATGGTTTTTTGTCATCTATCTAGTAAAGAAAGACACACAAACAAAAAAAACATTTTCTAAGGGAATTTTTTAAAGATACTGAAGAAACACACTTTTAGACTTTTCAAGTAACTCAGGAAACCTCAGGGAAATCTCAGATTCATCCATGTGGATTCACTTTGCTGTAGCATCTCTCTGCAGGAAGACTGCAAGATACAGTCATGCTATAATATAATGCACCACAAGGTATAGGAAAGGCCATATTAGTGAAAAATTGACCTATAAAACAAATGAATAATGTGTCTTGAATAAAAACACCAATACTTATAATAAAAAAATTAAACAAGTTCAACTACTATAAAAATTGGTATGGAGATGCCTCAAAAGACTAAAACTAGAAATTTCATTTGACCTAGGTACTCTGCTTCCAGGTGTCTTCCCAAAAGAGTTAAAGATATCATATTACAGTGATGCATGCATACCTATGTTTATAGCAGCACAATTCATAATAGCTGAATCTTGGAAACAGGCTACATAGCCATCACCAGGTTAATTTATAAAGAAAATGTGGTGTTTATACACAATGGAGTACCACTTTGCCATAAAGAGGGATATACCTAAGTCACTTTAGGAAAATGAATATACTTTGAGAATATAATATTGTGAAATAAATTTTAAAAAACCTTAAATATCACATGGTTCTCTTATATGAGAAACCAAAATATAAATAATGATAAAAGCAAAAGATAAAAGGATGTAGAGAAATATATCTTTCTCAAGTGGGAAGAGGACCAAGAGATAGGGGGGAAGGAGAGGGAAATAGATTAAAGAAATAATTAAGATTTGTTATGCACATGTATCAACTCCCAAGAAGGAATGTAAACATTACCTACTGCAAACATGTACTAACAAAAACTGATCTGAAAAAAATAAACAAAACATCCATGTAGTTCTAACAATTCACTCTTAAGGATGAGTTTCTACAGTACTGGCCACCATCTCCTGTGATACTGTAATTATTATGTCATGCATTCAAGATGACCTTGTCTAGCAGCTTATGAATGTCATCACCATATTCCATATGCATATTAGTGAATATAAAACGTGAAGAAGTGCCATTGCCCTGAACTTTATCCTACTTTCATTTCACTTCTGCAATGACCTTCATCAGTAGAGGTCATAGAAACCAAAAATAAAGATGTGTTTTTCTTTCTCTCACTATTGTCTCTCTCTCTCACCCCAATGACTTATTCTCTATGTATTCTTTCTTTCTAATTTGTTACTCTCTCTTCCACCATGTGGATGATTACCTTTGTTACATTTTCATACCATTTAATGATGTTAATAAATGATTCTTTGCCACATTATTTGGTTTGTACCAAATCAATATTTGTATTTATTGTCTCATCTATGTAATTTCATTTCTCTGTTTTTTCATTCCTTTCCTTTTTTTTCTTTTTCCCTTTCTTCCTTCTCAATTTCATTCCTTCTTTTCTTGCTCTCTCCTTTCCTTTCTTCTCTTCTAATTCCTATCAAAATATGACATCATATTCACATCAATCATTACATATAAGCCTTTTATATCTGATTTCTTCAAATATATTCTCCATAGACAAAATGTAAATACTGAAAAGAATTAAAATTATTTTAGAAATTATAATTTTACAAGCTGTGGTATACTACAAATCTCACTGTATAGGTAAATCATGCTCTAAGAAAACAGATAATTTTATTCAATGTTGAAGTCTTAAATTGCTAAATCTCAATGTATTTTTAATCACATAAAACTCTCAATAAAATTAGGGATGGAATAAAGTAGCAATTACATCAAAGATGATAAACTAAACACATCATCCTAGAAATACCGTACAGAATAGTGGTTTAAAAACAAGTCTGCAGAATTAAAGAAATATAGATTTGACTTCTGGATGAATTTTATATCTATGACTCTGGCTAGCAATATATACATCTCATTTTTTTGACCTGTAAAATGAGAATAATAATGATTTTTTATGAGTTGGGAGGATAATTATACCTAAAAATATTAGCACAGAGATCTGTATGGAGAAATGTTCCTTTAAATGTTAATAATCAAAATTTTTTTCTTTAAATTATACAATTATTAGTAAAAGCTGAAGTATTAGTTAACAAAACATGTAATTTAAAAAGTAAGATCCTTAGTGCATAGACCACATCATCTTCTATAATAACAGAAAGAAAGAGGAAGAGGAGGAGGAGGAAGAGGAGGAGGAGGAGGAGGAAGAGGAGGAGGAGGAGGAGCAAGAGGAGTACACTATCCTTTGTACCTTGAATGTCTTTATCAAGCTGTGTTTTTTTCCCTCATCATCATAACTTTGGGACCCAGGCTATCAGAGCAAGCTCTGTCTGGAATGTTGGTTGCTTTTGTGGCAGGAAGGAAAGAAAATAGTGTTCAGTTAAATTTATTCATGAGTCCACGCTCCAAAACACCACAAACTCAGAGTTAGGCCAAACAGCTTGGCCTGTATTACATGGTGATCTAATTCCTTCTAATTTTTTTGAAAGGCTCTGCCTCTTGTTCTTTTTTCTCCCATTAATTTATTCCTTACCTCTCTACAACAAGGTCTGTGATCTCACATTTACACAATTCCAAGTCATTTGAGACAAAATGAAAGATTATGTATTGGATCATTTGTGCTTGTGCGAAGCTTTACATCATTTTTTTAAAATCTAAGTGAAAAATTATCAGTGTAGGCTAATGAATGTTGGATGGACTATTTGGAAATATATTGGTGACTTTAGTGTGAGCAGGTTCAGTAGTTATCTTGCTTTGATAATGTACCAGTGCTCTGCCATACTATTGTTGGCAGTTAAGTTAGTAACAAAATACTATGACAGACAAGCCAGTGCCTTTGGTGCAGAGGACAACTGTGGCTGGAGGCACATTTTCTGAAGGCCAGGATTCAAGAAAAAGAGGAACTGCTACACTCTACTTCCCCTAGGGACAAACAGCAGTGATTGGTATTCTAAATAAGCATCAATCACCTTGGATGGGAACCAAAACACCCCTAGCCCATTCCTTCCTGGAGAATCCCTGTTCATTTCCTATATGTTTACTATGTGACTGGCTTCCCTGTTTAATCAATATTGTCTAAGTGACTAAATTTGATATAATCTTATTGGCCAACCATAGTTTCCTATCACCTCATACCCATCTGTGATTTCCCATTGGATCAGTGTTACCTAAGAGACTACACTTGTAATCTTATTAGTTGACTGTAGTTTTGTCCCACCTTAAACCCACCTCATCTCATGGATTTACTCAATAAAACACCCTTGAGAAGTGGGGTCACTGGGCAATCCACCTTCCAGATCCCCTTCTATCTTAGACAGAAGCTTTCTTTCTCTCAATAACTTCTTCCTACTCTTAACATCCATTGTTCCTAGAATTCATTCTTTGCTTTCAAAGAACATAAGCTCATCAAGCAGGTTGGAAGTTATAATATTTCCCTTATATCATTTGGAGCTCCACATATTATGCACCCTGTAACAACACTGGAGATATTAGTATGTCTTAAAATGTTCTACTCCTTTGGATTTTAAGACATTCTTGTCTGTCTGTTTGTTTTCCCTCCCAACTCCCTCTATACCTTTTAATTTCTTTTGTCCTAAGAGGCAGTGGCTGTATCTTCTAGACATTCCTTCATAGCTGGTGTAACATAAAACATTATTTTTGTCCCCTTTATTTTTATTCTACAAAGATTCTTCTGAGGGAGCTTATTACTTCTCCCATTCTGAGTTTCACTTTATTTTGTCTCCTCCTCACAGTACATATTACAATCCACATTTGTACCTAAATCAGAAGCAATAATTTCAGTCTTTATCCTTCCTTCTCCTTTATCTAAGCTCCCTTTCTCCTACCTCCAAACATACTCTAAAGCAGTTTATCCTGTGCCCTGATCCTTACTGCTATCCTCCTAGTCTACAATTTTCTGACCTAGATCTACATAATAGATTCGCCAAACAATGTAATGAAAGCAGAGATTAAACAGGCTCAGGAGCATGATCATATATGTTTGTGAAACCTGGTTTGCATTCTCTTCTATTGTCAGAGTCAATGAAACTGGTCACATTTCTTCTGGAATACTATACTGGCAAGCACATATCTTGAAGGCAGGCTGTTTTTACTTACACTACATACCATACTAAAATTAACAAATCATAGTTATCTAGCAATCTGTTAATTATGATCTTATTTATAGTGTCCAAAACACTGCAGGTTACTGGAGTCATATTTGAAGGAGGAGGAGTCTAGCATATATTGAATCTACAAAATGTGTGGCAATCCTAGGTATATTAAATATATTGCATTGCACTATATAATTTTGAGAGCAAGCTTTGGGTTTTGTTCAGTGTTAAAGCCTCAGAAATATTTTTGTGATACAGTATTTAATAAAATTGCTCATAAATTAATAAAATTTTATTAACTACATGAGATACCTCTATTGTTGTGCTAACAATTGATGTTTGGAGAATTAATCTGGACTAAGTTTTATTGATTTATTACTTTTTTCAAAGGTTTTATGTCCTCTGGGGAGGTACAATTTGTCTGAATAAGACAAGACAAAGATACTGTTTTTGCAAATTTTAAAACCAGTGAAAGAGACTGATGAAACAAGAAAAAAGTGGGTAGGTGGATGAATGTAGCATCCCTTTTTAGTCACTATTTTTATTTTTAAGATGACTCAAAAATTCACAGAATAGTCAGCCATCATCCATTCTGCAAGTATATTGGTACCTGTAGAAATAACTGTGCTTTTTTTATATACTGGCAACCTCTGTAGATAAAATAAAACAGGCTCATGTAATGGAGTGACTAAAGAGAAGCAGGAGAGCCTTACTTGTGACTACCAGGAAATGGCAATATGAGATGGTTACATTGGGATAAATAATGAGGAGTAACCCTTAGGAAAGTCTGCCAGGGGGAACAGTTGCTGGGAGAGAAATAAGTGGACAGAAATGCCCAAGAAATGAGAAGAATGAGATCAAAGGAATGAAATGAATGGCAGCCATGAGCAAGCACAATGAGAGTACAGCATTTACCATCTAAAATCTACTGTTTCAGGTCAGTTTGGTAACTATATAAAATTTCATCTTAAATTGTTTTAACTTCTTAGAAAGTATAATTTTATATTTATGATCAGTTTGCATATTAGAGTGTAAATATAAAAATAATATCCTAATAAACTTTCATAGAAAATTCAAAAATATGTTCCATTTCAAAATTTTTAAAAAACTTGAAAACTGAATAATTTATATATGTGTATATATATATAAATCCTTTCCAGAGAAGTAAGTAAAAGTTCATTGATTGGATTTTTACATATTATGGACATGTATTGAAATGTCACACTTTCCCTAAAGATATATAACTATTATGTTAATTAAAAATAAAATATACTAAAAATGTAACAGGACAATAGGTAAATTATTTTTTCTTATTCTTTTCTGTTTTTATTTTTTTATTTTTTTATTTTTTGAGACAAGGTCTCACTATGCAGTCCAGCCTATATGGTCTCAAACTCACTGTGTAGCCTCAGCTGGCCTGGAACTCATGGAGACACTTCTGCCTCAGTCTCCAGAGTGCTGGTGTTATAGGTGTGCTTCCATTCCTGGCTAGTAGTGAAATCTTATAAAAAATTTCAAAGCTTATATTTTCTCAGTAAAGTTATCTGATTTAGAAATGTTACATTATTTTAACATCCTTTAGTGTTTTTTTATAAAATTGAGGGACTACTTAACAGATTAAAAATATAAGCCTAATGCAACTTTTTTTTTCAAAATAAAGACCTTATTCCATTATGTTCAAGAAGAAAGAAAAAAAATGGTTAAAAACATTAAAAAATGAAAGAAACTATATCCTTATGATGTAAGATACTATTAAAAAACATAAAGTAACTTTTCTTCAAACTGTACATTTTAAATTCACTTCAAAAATGAGAAAATAGAACTTGTTGTCTGAATGGCGTTAGCTACGTGTTTCTATTTGAGATCAACCTGGAAAAAAATGATACATAAGATGAGGTTTTCCTGATTGAAACACTGTCCTCATCAGAAAAGTAAAAGAAGAAGAAAACAAATAAAATTTCAAAACCCCACATACAATATATTTTATCCAAGTAATTATATAAAATTAGTTATAATGAATAATTTGTCTTTTTTTCAGATTACATTTGGAAGGCTTAAGGGACTCACTGAGTTATTAGATCACACAGGAAATCTAGAAAATAATACAAGACTCTAGGCATCCTGGTTGTCAAATTACTGATACTTCCACACAACCATGGTCCTCCTAAAGTTTTGTTTGGCTTGGTTTAGTTTGATTTTTCCATCTGACTAGTTATCTATCGTATGTCATTCAGAACCATCAATAAATTAACTTGATATCATGATTAATTGCTATAGATACCTTTCTCTCTTATGAATCTTGAAGATTCAGGTTGTATAACAATGTCCAGCCCAAGAAAATGTTAGTGAAAATGGACTCTGTAAAGACAGCTAAGAAGTCTAGATTGTAGTCCTAAATATATTGAATGTATTTAATTCCAATCCTCTTTACTTTCTGCAGTCATTGACTCTCTAGCCATTTGCAGACACTGTCAACTATCAATGCCCATTTTATTTTCATCAACACATTCAAAGATTGTTTTAAAAAGGGTTAAAGATCTTGGAGGAAACCCAAACAACTAATTATATAATCTGTCCCCACAATTTCAAATTCCTACATTATAAACTATGTTAAAAATAATGTGACATGATTTACAATATATCTCATTCCCTGTTAGGGAAATTGAGATAAAAATTGATGCATGTTTAAAGCTTCAGTAAGTTAAATATTTAGGTGGGAAAACAAGCTAATTCCCTTCACCCTTAGTGGTAGTAAGGATGGGCATTCCACTCAGTTGATTTGGTTTATGCTCTCAAGCTCAGGTTGAAAAGTATAAATGTATAATAATAAAGTAATGATAACAGCCATGTTCCATTTTCCTTTTCTATCTTAATAGCTCTAGGTGGGTAATTTTACTACGTATATGAATCATTAGTCTTCGGCAGCCACACTATTCTCTTGTTATCCTTAGGCTCCAAAGTAGTTTTATTTTGCTAAGAGCCATTCCTGATTGTCTCTGGAATTATGGTAGGGTTGAGGGAGGATTCAAATTAGCTTCAAGTTACATTTACTTCCATTACATAATGCCATAGACAATTCTCTAGGCAAATATAAATTTACAACTGTCTGCCCTGTAACAATGTAACTAGCACACATTGCTGAATCTTTTCTGACGAGGCTGGATTTCAGTGATAGAAAGTAAGCATTTTGATGATCCCAAGCTTCTTAGCAAAAAATGAAACAAAACACAAAAAACAATAATTTTTCCCAAAATTAAAAAAGTAAAAGTTTCAAGAAGTACACAAAGTCTATGTAATATGTAGGTTTTTTTGAGTCAAATAAAATGCCAAATGAACATCAATAATTTAATTAATTTACTAAGCCACTTTAAAGATAATGAAAGAAAATTATTGATAATCAATAAAATTAAAAGAAGCTATATCAGAATTTGTGCCTTAATTTATGTTAAGGACCTTCAGCTTACTAAATTTTAAATTATTGTTTCCATGACATTTTTGTTCCTAAAATTGTATTTTGCAAATAGGGTACAGTTAAGTCCATGTTCGCTTTTTAAAGGAATAATGGACTAAAAGAATAGTGTATTTTCTCAAGGTTTTCTTGATCTCTACCTATTCTTTTTCATAAAAAGTGTATAATTATTATGTGGAACTAATTTGAAAGAAGGGACACTCTCTGATCTATTTACCTTTGTCCTACTGAATTTTCTTATTGCTGAGACAAAATACTCAACACTTGAAGTTAAAGGAGCAAAGGTTTATTGTACCTTGCAGTTTTTAGAAGTTTCAATGCATAGTTGGCTGGCTCCAAGGCAAGGTGGCATGACAGAGTGGCATCATAAAGGAGAAACAGTCCATGGTGGGTAGGCAAGAGACAGCAAAGCAGCAAGCAGCAGCAGCAAAAGTAGCAGCATGCAACAAGACAGAAGCCTCTCCTTTTCATCCTTTCCAGGCCACCCACTTTTGGAGTGATGCTGCTCACCCCCAGAGTGGGCCTTCCTATCATCCACTCCCAGAACTATGCTTATCCAATCAGTGGACTAGATTAATAATCATATACTCTTAATCCCAGCATCCCACAATTTAAACCCAGAATCACAAAATTCAATCCCAGCATCACACATCCTAGAACAGTCACCTCTGAAAGCCCCAACTATGAGCACATGAGGCTTTGGGGGAGGGACATTTAAATATAAGCCATAACAAATTTCCAATTCTAAAAATGAAAATGACAATTTAGTCCAAACAAATAAATAATACAATTTCTTTCTTTTTTTTTTTTGGTACCAGGGATCGAACTCGGGCCTTTGTGCTTGCGCAGCGGGTGGCGAAACCACTGAGCTAAATCCCCAGCCCAATAATACAATTTCTATGCCTGGTTCATAATAGACATTTGATAAGTATTTGTTAAATTGATGTTGTGGCATGAAGGTGATAAAACTGAGATGAAAAATGGCTAAAAGAATAAAAACAAATTGCAAGCATATGTATCTGTAAAATGGGTCAGAATTGAATTAGTCACTAAGTCACTTTAACTAGCTCCTAATTCAGGCCAGTTAGGAAGAGTACAGTCTTTGGGTAGTTTCAAACTTTGGCAGCATCAGTTTGTCCATTAGCAGCCCGATATTCTCCAATAGATGGGGGCTCTGTGTAGTGAGCTACAATATGCCTAGTTTTGCACACTGTCCATTGTGCAAACCACCAGTCACACAGGCCTCACTACTGAAAGTCTCAGAGTGAGGGGGTGATCTTTGAACCTCCCACGTGTTGACTGAGGTCCTGAAATCCTCCTGGTACCTATGTGGAGAGCCTGTTACCTCAGGAGTGGAAAGAAGCGGGAGGGTGAATTATGTTAAGCAGGAGAGGGGATATACATTGCGTCTGCATACTGTGTTTTGTGTTTATGACAACTGAATAAGGACAAAAGGTTAAAATGTATAGGTTAATACTACATCATCATTACCTTCTGACTGACTTTATGATGTTCCAAGAATTCAGGATAAAACTGAGGCTTGCATGATGCAATAATGACCAGAGCCTCTAAGGTTCCCTAACCTGGAGAATCTTTTCTGGCCCACTTCCCTTCTTTCTCACTTGTGACCAGTATCCAAGCACAAGTCACACCTTAGAACACCCAATACTCTACCTAATGCATTCCTCTGCCAGGTTCCTCTTCATTGTCCCATGCCCTCAGGTAGCTGTAATTTGCATTGTTGAAAACTACTGTATTTTGGAAAATTTTTTGATACATTTTGGCTCCTCATTGACAATTATGGTTTGGATAAAAAAAAATCATTATTAACAAATTCTTCCACTAAAAACTCCAGAGCCTTCTCACAAAATTAACATTTTATTTTGTAATTAATTTTTTTCTCGAAAAATAGCCTCAAGTTTGTAGCTTTCAACTAAATAATATTGTATCATTCTGGGCAGCAGTAAAGATAATTCCTCTAAGACAGTGGCTTCTCCCTCACTCAACCTGTCTCTGTCTACAAAGGTTCTCCATTATACAAAGTTATACAAAAATAATAGATATACAAGGCAGAAATTAGTTGTTGTCACTAATTTAGATCTCTTACCTTCCTTTTAATAGATAGAGCAGTAGAATATCTCTAATAATAATAAAATATGAAATTATATCATGTTTATTATTGACAACTTACTGTATGCCAGGCCTTCTACATAATATTTTCACATACAGTTTCTCATTTGATATCCAAAATACACCAAGAAGAAAGTTACTAGAATTTGTAAATGAGAAATGGAAGTTTAAGAGATAAACTCATCTGCTTAAATACATGCCAGCTAATGAAGAGAATATATCAAAGTTGTCAATCTAGTTATACTGTTGTTAAAAGCCATTCTCTTGAACAAAATAAAATATCGCCTTCTAGTTTTCATTCTTAAGCATACACATTGAATTCAGTGAACTAATGGATAGGAAAGAAGGAAAATTTTTTACAAAACAAAACAAAATCACCAGTTTCCCAAAGATCTGGTTTTAATAAAGAAAATCATCATTTTTTTGTAAAATGTATTGATTATGGAATACTCCCAGTTGTTATAGGAAGATAAAAATTTTCTACCGTCTATTTTGTGATGTCTAGAAGGTGAGGAGAAAGGGTCTACAGGGATGCTCAGTTTGCTCTGGTGTCATTCTATTATATTTTCATCTTTCGGTAGAGCAGGGTCTTTAAATAGGGGCTCCACTCAGAATCTGGACTGTCAGCTCTTCAAGGAGTGTAAAGATGGACTCGGGGCCAGTGACAAAACCCATTCTTTCCTATTCTCACCGTATTTTCTAATTCTCAGGGCCTTTCTGATTTCCTCACCGAGCATAAAGATTAACAAAAAAACATCAGGGGAATGATAGTCCAAAGAAAACTTGCTTCCTTAGGAAGGTCAATTAGCCAACGTACTTGGTTTAGGCAGCTCAGGTTTATGTCACCCCATACGAGAAGGTCCTTGGGGACAATCATTCAATCTTAAAGGAAAAATGAATTGTGTTAATCATAGTGCCTACTTTTAATTAGTATAGGAGGAATCTGAGGACCTAAGAACTTATACTAATAGCCCATGAGACATGCTCCCTGTCAAATGCATAAGACAGTGAAATAAAATCTAGTTCCACTGTAGGACTTATTTTTTTAAATTAATATGCATTACCTGCTAAACTATAAGCTGGAATAGGCAAGTATATCACTTACTTGCTCTTGTATACCTAGTCTTTATTTAGTCACCGAATTCTAGCTAGATGTTACACTCTAAAAGACAGAGAACAGCCCATGGGACATGAAGAATTTTGTCTGAATGTTTTAGGAAGGACTGCCTGTCCTTTAAAATTATTAGGAGATGGAGTCTAAGTTGCATGGTTTCACATGTATAATTCGTTAGAACCTTGGTCTCAAAACCTCTCCGATCAGCTCAACACTCAAGGTGAAAACATCCTGTTCTTATGCCTGCTGTGAACTCAAGGTGAGGTCAAAGTCTTGCCATTGCAACTCTAGGACTCAGCACCCCTGGGATTTGCTGCCCTGATTGTCACCTCAGCAATAGCATTTGGTTTAGTTGCCTTAAGCACTAGACCAATTTCCACAAAGCAAGTTTTAGTGCTCAAAGTCCTCTATAGGAGGTCTACTCTGTCTCTGGGAAACTAGCTTGTAAAAAATTTCTTACTGAAGTACACCCGTACTTTTCACCAGCACACACTTATTATTAGGTACATAAGAAAAGAGCAAACTGTATCAGGAAACAAGAAATGGTGTTTGATTCTGAAAATATAAGACCTTACATATGTGTTTTTAGACACCTTTGTTACTATTTTTTACTTCAATGAATTCCATAGTGATAAGAGTTACACAATTATATATCCTGTATTTTGACATTTTCTTTGGAATATATTTCTCATCTGTAGTCCTGTAAAACCAAATAATTTTTTAATGATGCTACTACTAAAATTACTTAACACAATTTCTAGTCATAATGTGAAACTTGGTTCAAAGATAATGTCTTGGAACAGTGGTTCTCAATCCTGGATGCAAATTAGAATCATCTGGGAGGTTTTAAAAATCTAGATGTCCATAATATGTTCTAATATGCCAATTAAATCTCTATTTCTAAACTAGAGATGCAGGAAGTAATACTTTTTTTAAATATCCCAAGCTATTCTAATGTGAAGTCAAGGTGGAAAAATCTCTTTTTAACATGTATTGTGATATATGGATGAGTTGCATTAATATGTTGATATAGAAATAATGTACATTATATATTTGAAATACAAATGTGTATGTGATTCCTGGTAATATTAATGCATGTAAACATTTTTAATTGCCATATATAAATGGGTCAAGTACAGAGACATAAATGCCAAATGCTTTTGGTAGAGCAGTTAGAGAGTTAAGTGTATATTTTTCAATGCTAATTTAATTTGAATTCTCCTTCCAAAAATCTAGTATTCAAATATTTTGAGACCCATCTATTTAAAGATTGCATTAAGGGAATTACCTCAAAATCTTATCTAAAATCAATTCTTAAATATTTTCTGCTATTACATGATACCTGGAAAGCTGATTTAGATAAAAATAGATGTTAAACAATGGATTTTCTTGCTGCTGTTTATAAAGACATATATCAGCAACTACAAAGGCAGGATCATCAAATCATGGGAACTAATACATTATTTCAGGCCACTGTGGTACAGACTGAAGTTTGAACTTATTTTAATTACAGTATATTCTCTTTGGAGATAATTGAGATTTTCTACTTTACAGTTATTTTCTTTGGGTTGCATCACAAGGATTTCATTATTCATCAATTAATGAATCAAATACTTGATTCATAATCAAGTCCATACATTGTGTTAGAATTTTTAATATATGGTGTTTAGATTTTTAACTAAATAAATCTTTGCTAGTTAATGGGAGGCATTTATAATTTACCTGGGGTGCTTGTAGCTATTTTCATAAATATATTTCTGCTACTCCCAAGATGTTAATGCTTTAAAATGAGGAAGGCACTAAGAGAATGCTGCATAACTGGGAATGAAGCACTGCCTCTTCTCCTGCCCTAGATATAGCAGCAGTCACTAGGGTAGATAAAAGATGAGTATATTAAAACTTTTGTCTAATGGTAAGATGACTTGACAAATGAACTGTGCTTATGTGTGTGAATATGTTACAAAGAAAGCTGCAAATAGTGCAGCATACAATTAAGACAGAAGAAATTATAGAACCTTATCATATGCTAAGGATATGAAAAGACAAGAAGCTTTCGAGTTATTTTTTTCCAAAAGATAACATAACATGAAAAAATAATTAAATTAAAAGAAACTTGGCTTTTGGTTCCATTCAAAATGTAATAGTCTTAACAAAATCATCAGTGCCTTCTCAGTCTACATTTCTGCAAAAAGCAGGAATGTGTATCATAATGCATAAAACTCTGAGTGTGAAAAAGTGGAATACAAGAGTTACAGTCAATGAGTTTAAGATTTAGGGAAAATATTCATGGCAAGAAGGGTTTATTGAATTAAATTGTAATTTTAATAATGTTATGCAATTTATATTCATTTTGGAACATTTACACATTTTTTCAATAATCTATGTATATTCAATACTCCATATGTATATACTCCCTAAGCATATGTGTACATAAAGTTGAGAGGACATTTGTTTATACTGTGGCCAGATAAAGAAAAGTTTGAAATTCATCAGTGTAGGCAAGAATTTTCTGAAGAGAACCTGGATGCACTTGAAATAGTTCTGAGAATCAAAAAATTGGATCACATCAAATTGAAAAGCTACTGCACAGCAAAAGAAAGAGCCAACAGAATGAAAAGACAACCAATAAAATGAGGAAATATTTTTACACTGATCCCTAAAACATAGGTCTTATATCTAGAACATTAAGAACTCAAAAAAATTAAACCTCTCAAATAAAAGATGTAATAAAAAATGGGCAAGCAAAATGAATAGATAGTTCACATAAGTACAAATGGCCAATAAATATAGAAATGCTCAAAAATCACTGGCCATTAGAAAAATACAAATTAAAATACCAGTGAAATTCCACCTTACTCCAGAAAGAATGACCATCATCAAGAAATCTCATAATCACAAATGCCAGAGAGGTAGCAGGGACAAAAGGATCCCTTATACACAGTTGATAGTTGTAGTCAGAAGGATTTGGCAAGAGAATACATTAAATACAGGACACATAATTTATAAGATTATTTTATGATAATTACCCAAAGAGTCAAACTCAAAGGAGCTCCAGAGATTAACCGCACACTAGAAGCCCAAAGGATTCAGCTGAGGGCCTAGATCTCAGCAGTTTCCCACACAAGTCCAGCTGAAGGCCTAGAGTCTGAGGCAATGACCTCCTTGAGTCCAGCCAGTGGCCTAGAGCCTATGGCAATATTTCATGTTTGTCCGTATTGAGGATCTGCACCTGGAAAGCCCAAAGGCCAGTGGTGGAAGCCAGAAAATCTATGCTGGTGAGATGAAGGATTTGTGCCACCAAGCTGAGGGATCCACATTGGAGCCAGGAAGTGATGCTCACGGTGAAGATCAGAGCTCCCCTGATGAGAACAGCAGCTGTTCCCAGCAACAGCGAGGCCTTGAGGTCCTCCCCCAAAGAGAACACCCTAGTTTGCATTAGGAAAGCTGTCTGCAGCAAGCTTCTCCTAGCAAATCAACAGGCCAAGGTCTTCCTCTCCAGTTCTCTTATAATGGCTATTGGCAACAATCTTCAGGTGGCTCTTTCACACCCAGACCACGCTGATTCAGTTCAGCTGGGCGTTACAAGTCACCCCATCACAACAGGAATGTAAAGTAGTACAGTATAACCATTATGAAAATCAGTATGGAGAGTACTCAAAAAACTGTAACTATGAATTCCATTTGACCTAGCTATTCCCTTTCTGAGAATCTTTCCCAAAGAATTAACAATATCATATCACAAAGATACATGTGTACCCATGTTTATTCTGCACAATTCACAATAGCTAAATTTTGGAAGCAGCCTATATGGCTATTTACAGATGAATGGATTAAAAAAAAATGTATTTATGCACAATGGAGTACTACTTTGCCACGAAGAAAGATAAACTTGAGTCATTTGCAGGAAAATGGATGCACCTTGATACCATAATACTAAATGAAATAAATCAGACACAAAAGCTTAAAGATCACATAGTTTCTCTTATATGAGAAACAGAATAAAAACAAAGGGAAAATAAAAGATAGAAAATAGGAAGTAAGGAGACAGCTTTTTCTCAAAGAGAAAGGAGATCAAGAAATGGAGGGAGGAGAGGGAAGGGAATAAAAACAGGATTTAGGATCTGTTATGTGCATGTACCAACTCCACAGGAGAGATGTAAACATTATATACTGCAAACATTATGGAAATAAAAGAAAGAGAAGAAGAGGTGGGGAGAGGGGAGGCAGGGAATGAAAGAGGATGAAAAAAGGGATTAAAGTGTGTTACATATCAACTTCCCACAAGGAATGTAAACATACACTATACCCATGTACTAATAAACTAAGCTAAACTAACTAAAATAAAATGCAGAAAAACAAACCATGGAAGACAACATTTAGATAATTTGCTATAGTTTGCACACACAAGTAACTGTTGATCCTCACCTGTAAAAGCTACCCAAGAATGCTAATAAATGAACTGCACAAGCCAAACTATAACTGTGTGAGAATGGCATTTTTTCCATAAAATGTTTCTTATAAAGATCCATTTTTAAAGTAATTTAAGATTCTTAGGGGATCTCATTCATGTCTCTTGTGAGAAGTATTAATTTGTTAATACTGATAGATTGTATTGAAAGGTAGATATTTTCTGTCTGAGATTTAAAATACACTGAGGGATGATTCTATTGTAACAGTAGCATAGAACCTGACCATTTTAGAGGCTAATGGGTGAACATTAAAGAAAAAGCTATAAATACTTGTGGTGATGGAGTTTTCTTTCCCTGTAGTCCATGATAGCAGTTCACCACCTACTCAGCTTCTCTCCAGCCTATTACTCTTTACTTCATATATAATATGATAGCCTCCAAATGAATTTAACAGTGATATAAAAAAGTACCATGCGAATATAGGCAAAATCTGGCCACTACTGTTAAGATTTAAAAAGAAAAAAAAGCATGGAGCAACCATATTTAACCTTTTTTTTACATCAGATAAAAAAAACTGGAAGAGGACTGAGGGAAATAGACAATCCAGTGTCACATTGTCTGTGTGCCTCAGAGTCACAGAGGTGATGTGCTCTGTACCAGCCAGAGGGACACACAAGTGGACTGGGAGAACAAGCCAGAAAAGACCATTCAGTTTGTTTTCATACAGAGATTATTCTGCTGCCGATACTTCCTGTCTTGTTAAAGCCCAAGTTATGCCTTATTTATAATAATAGTACTCTTTATCAGGCTGAGAGGTAGGCAAAGAATGCTGAAAATAGGAACAGAGCATGCAATCTTCAAAGCAGTGTCCCCCGAGGTTAAGATGCCAACAAAGGCCCTGAGATTGCATGAAAAGGAAGTTTCTTAGTCTGTAGGTCTGTAATGATGCCTCCGACTCTGCATTTCTAACAAGCTTCTGTACCACCAATGCTGGCAGTGTTCGAATATTTTCATTAACTCAGTCTTACTGCATAAAATGACCAAAAAAAGTACTGCAATTTCTGATCATGACCAAAACATCTGAAAATTGAGTTAAGACTAACAAAATGAAAAGATGCATCCGTTAAAATCAGGCTTTTCTTATCTAAATTTTACCCAACAAACATTATATTTGAATTCTTCCTACTTCTACAATTTTTAACAGTAAAAATACCTGTTTTGCACAAAGGCAATCCCTCTCATTTTTATTCAGTTCAACCAATTATCAACATGAGAACTGTCTATTTTCTCACAGTTATAGCTTTTCTGAAACCAACTGCTTATCTCATACTGACTTTCCCAAAATAGTGCTTTCCTCAGCCTCAACTTTGCTATTCCTTCCAGTTTTTGTGCACAGCCAATATAGAAATTATATTTAGAATATTTGTAATATAATTCCAATGAATATAAAATTAAGAAGGAAAGTTGCCTAAGAAAGACACAATTTTATTTGAATAACAAAATGTTATATATGTATATGTACATACATATAAATACACATGAATATAGACACACACATACACAGATAATATTGCAACTCCATCTATTAATACATAGTAGAAATTCTGACTGAGTCATAGAAGTTCTCATAGATAAAATAAATGGACTGAGATTCCAGGTACACTGCATTCCAAGGTTCCCTCTACCATTGGCAAATCTTTAAACATCTTTAGACTTTACTTTCCTTAACTGTAAAATGGAAGGTCACTTTCTTTAAGTGTACTTCTGGTTCTAAGATTCATTGAATAAAGGACTGGGGATGTAGCTCAGTGGTTCAGCACTTGCCTAGCAAGCTCGAGGCCCTAAGTTTGATTCCCAGTACCAAAAAATAATAAATAAATAAATAAATTTCATTGGATAAAAATATGTGAATGTATGTTGATGGGTATATCAGCTGCTATTATGAACTGTGCTGGTATAAACAGTGGTAGGCATATATCACTATAGTATGATGTCTTTAGCTCTTTGGGAGAAGATACTTCGAAGAGAAGTCATATGGAATTTCTAATTTTAAATCTTTGAGAAATCTTGGCAGAGATTTCTATACTACTTATAAAAGTTTGCATTCACCCCAACAATATTAAAGGATTCCTTTTTCACCACAGCCACACCAGTATTTCTTATTATTTGACTTATTGAAAATTGCCATTCTTTCTGTGTAACACGGAATCTTAGTGTTGTTTTATTTGCATTTCTCTAATGATCAAATATGTTGAACATTTTTTCATACTATATTGGCCATTTGTACTTCTGAGAAGTGTCTGTTCATCTCACTTGCATATTTCTTGATTGATGAATGGATAAAGGAAATGTGGTATCTGTACATAATGAAATACCACTTAGCTATAAAAAAGGATAAGTTCTAGACATTCATAGGAAAATGGATGCAAGAGGAAAATATAACATTGAGTGATATAAGCCAGTCACACAAGCTTAAATAAAATATGTTATCTCTCATTTTCCTGAAGCAAAGTACAAAGAAAGAGAGTAATGCAGGATAGATAGGCAGAAACCAGGGGACAGATCTCTTGCAAATGGGAAGGAGTCCAGGAGGCTGAGGGTGAGAAGGGGAGGGAAAGGGAAAATAAGTTGAATTAAGATGTGCTCTGTACAGGAAAGTAATGAATGTAGACATTAAATGTCATAGACATGAGCTGAGAACAATAATAAGAACATGAATAAAAACAAGGAAAGGGAATTTAGAAGCGGAAGGAGGGAGGTGGGAGAAGGGGAAGGGGACCATAAAAAAGAAACAAGCTGTATTATGTACATGTATCCACCCCTCAAAATGAATATAAACTTCATATACAGCAAGCATGCGCTAATAAAAGAGAAAAAAAACAGAAAATGAGTCAACGTCCTTTAAGAGGCTTCTCTTTTATAACAACCCCCTTTTCTGTAAGGAGATTACTATTGTTGCTTCCTCTTCCCACAAGACAATCTAGTCCCACTCTCTCATTAATAGCAACATGTTAAAAAAAAGTCCTGACCATGACTTTGAAGCCTGACTGAATTTGTATTTTCAAGAAAAAAGTCCTCCTTTTGAGCCCTTTTAATTGAATACAAATTGGTATTAGAAGTGTGATTAGTTTAGGGAAAATAGAATGGTAGCTCTGCTTATAGGCTTCACTATCAATAGCATTTCTTTAAAGGGCCTATTTAAAGGAAAGATGCCCAGTGGGCAGAAGAAAATCGGAATTAAGATATTAGATTCCATAGTTAAGTGGGTCCCTTGCTGCTTCATTTACCCAATAATAAAATGTAAAATTACTTTAAATTTCTCTAAGAAAAATACCAATACTACATGGAACTTTTGCTTCCTAAATGTTATGGAGTTATCTGAAAAGGGTACTGCTATGTTTTATATCTAGATGTTTCCCTCAAAGCCTCAAGTGCTCATAAGTGGGACTTTGGAAGGTGGCTGGATCATTGGTGTGTGATACTGGATGATGGGTGTGATAATTAGATTAATCCACTGATTGGTCTACTGTGATTGTGAGTGTGGATAATGCAAAGGTCCACCCTGGGTGTAAAAGACACCAACCAATGGCCTTGTACCTGACTACAATGGAAGGGGAAAGGAAGGCTCACTGTCTTTCTGCCTGCACTGCCATGGGCTGTTTCTTCTCTATTATGCCCCTCTGCCACAACACCCTGCCTTGGAGCTAGCTGACTATGGACTGAAACCTCTACAGATAGTGAGCTAAAATAAACTTTTCCTCACTTAACTTGTGGGTGTCAGGTATTTTGTCATAGCAGCAAGAAAGTAACCAAAATATGTACCTTTAATTCATATATGAAATTAAGACTCATTAAAGAGTGTTAGATGTTAAGATTATGTAAATGACCTAATGACATTACCTGTCCTGCAGGAATCTGTTTATAAACTATGACTGAGATAGGAAAAGAAAGGGGAAACAACATTCAATTAGAGTTTGCAGCATGATAGGCATTGATGGGTCAAGCACATATATTAGTTTAGTTTCCCTGCTACAATCCAGTGGGGTAGGAATATGTGCCTTTTTCCTCAGTGAGGAACTTGAGAAATGAAGAAATTAAATAAGAGGTCAAGTAACAGTACAGCTGGGATTTGCACTCAGGTTTTCTGACCAGAGATTTAATTCGAGCAGTAGAATGGATCTTGGCCAAGCAGATTAATTTTTTTATTTGGATATGTCCATAAAAATTAAGAATTACATTTTGTTTGGTTAAATAGTCATTATCATATCTTGGCCATATTTTATCCCCCCCCCTCCACCGCCAGCCACTGACCATCCTTATCCATTTTTTTCCAGATTCTATTTCCAAAACTTCTACTTTTCTGTTTCTCACCATCTTTCCTGTACATCAAATGCACTGCAGCTAAGAACTGAATCTGCTTTAAGAAGGAAGAGAAGAGTTGACATTCTAGGAGACAAAGGAGCTATGCTTCAAAGAATGAGAATCTTGCCTGGAGGAAAGATCCTTTTCCAGGCAACATGAACAGTATTATTCTTTTCAGTTTCCAGCTCATGACAGAGATTTAAACTTATATAACATGAAGACATGATAAAAATTCATTGAACTTTACAAAACTTTTCTTCCTCTGTGACAGTAAGCTTTTAAAGAGTTAAAGGGAGGGTATTTAACAAATACAGATTTAGAAGTTCTGTACAATTTTGGAAGATAGACCATAAGATCTACTTTACAAAATGTAACTGTTCATTTAATAATTATTTGCTTTGTTCAAATATATAGTCATGGTTTCATGAAATCTTGAGTTTGTATTAAGAGATTATCATTTAAAAATAAATATTTATTATAGTCAGAGTCACCTATAAGAATATTTCAAATATCATAAATTGAGTTTCAAGGTTCTTACCAAGTCAGTAGCCAGTAACAAGATAATTTTCATAGGGGTTCATATTATACATAACTATTTAATACCTCATGGCTTATATTTTTAAAATAATGAAATGACAACTGAAATGAATAGATATTACTCAGAAGAAGAAATAAAAGTGGCCAATAAATACATGAAAATACATTCTACATTGCTGATCATTAGAGAAATGCAAATTAAAACAATGCTGAAGTGTTATTTCACTCCAGATAGCATGTCTATCATCAAGAATAAAATAATAACAAATGCTAGCAAGGCTGTGCTGAAAAGGGGACCCTCGCTTATCATTGTTAATAATGTAAATTAGTTCAACCACTCTGAAAATCAGTATGGAGATTCCTCAAATTGCTGAAAACAGAAATTCTATTTGACCCAACTCTTCCCTTATTCGGTATCTTCCCAAAAGAGTTAAGACTTTATATTACAGTGATGTTGCATACCCATGTTTATAGCAGCACAATTCATAATATCTAATTCTTGGAAGCACCTTACATGGCCATCAATAGCTGAATGCTTAAAGAAAATGTGGTACTTGTGCACAATGGAGCACTACTCTGCTGTAATGAAGAATAAATTTGTGTCATTTGTAAGAAAATGGATGCATCTTGAAAACATAATGCTAAGTGAAATAAATGAGGCATACAACTTAAATATATATAGTTCCTCTTATATGAGAAACCCAAAGTATAAATAAAGAGTCAAATAAAAAATAGATAAAACAGGAAGTTAGATCCATGGTAAATTGGGAGGGGACCAGGAGATGGAGGGAGGGAGGAACGGCATGAGAAGAGGACATAAGTAAGGGCTAAAGAATCATTTACCAGTAACAAATACCCACAGTGAAATTAGTCATTATTTGTTGCAAACAGGTACTAACAAATGAATTTTTAAAATAATAATAAAGAGCTATATAATTACAAACATTCCAATACCTCATATAAATTTTATATAATATGCAGTATGTTGTTAAAATCTGTTTTTGGTGTTTTAATCAGGAAACAAGTCATCATTCTCCGTGTTTCCAACATTTCATCAGTTCCATAGTGTCCTATGCTCTTGGAGTTACTAACTCTGCATCAAAATAGGGAAAAGGTAAGAAATAACACTGAAAACATAAAGTGGCAATCATACACTGTAAAAACTGTATATAGAATTTAATTAACTTTGAAAGACTCATTGTATTGTATGGGAGAGGAGCAGTAGGGCCAGCAATGTATAAAGAGAATAGGCATTAGAGGCAGCTGTGCTGAGATACAAATTTTGGCTCTACTGCTTACTTTTAATAAAGTAAAGTTGTAAGTAAATTGCCTGGGAAGCAGATGATAATGTTAAACTTTAGTTCTTGTGAAGTCCTTTTTCATCCAGTAACCTTTTCTACCACACACCTCATGATACCATTGAGCTCACGTAGACCTGTACTTATACTACCATTTTCGTAGTCACCTCTTTGTCTTATATAATCCTTGTATGATGAGCTCATAAACTAGACTGTAAGAATTTTGAGGGCAAGGAACATCTACTTCTTTTAGAACAATTGTTCAAGATAGTTTTAGATATATAGTGTAATGAAATTCAAAATAATTTATGAAGTCAATGAAAATGTGAGTTCAATAGTATTTTAAATTCATCACTATAGTAAAGTTTTCATCAGGAATCTGTATTAAGAAGTGATTTTCAAAATTATCTAATAAATTCTAGGTTATCCACTCAGATACAGACTTTCATTATCTTTAATTTTTTATGAATATTCAATCCATTGGCATTCCCACTCATAATTTTCTAGTGTACACAAGTATAGTCACAAAAATAAATAACTTTCTTATAAGTAACAAGATTATTTTTTCTCATCTTGCTAAAATAAACTTTGTCAACACAGTTGTGCTTATATCTATATAGTACAATTTAAAATTTAAATTATCACACAAACACTTCAGGAAATTAGAGCTTTGTTTGAAGTACACACATGCATATTTCCTGTTTCTTTCCCTTTAATTTTTGTGTGCATTTTTATTTTTACTAAATACATCTTTCTTCAGCCCCAACAATGGGATCAGCAGTGTGTGAGACACTGGTGAGTCTAAAAAAGAAAATAAATTCAACACTACCTTTTTGAAGTTTCCATCCTGGTATGGCAAACAAAAATTCAAATAAATAGCCACAGCACAACATAGCAAGTGCTATAATAGAGCTAAGCATTTTGTATTATGGAAACAGAAAGGCTAGAGTAAAAGCAAAATGTCTTTTTTGGCACTGGAAAATAATTGTGAATTATGTTAATATGAAATCTAGGTTCCTGCTATTATAACTGCCTTCTTTTCAAATGCCTTTAACTTTAATGGCTTTTTGAAATAAAGGCTGTAACTATTGTAGATAAGCTCCTAAAAGCAAACACTGATTTAAAAAGGAAATACATCACAGAGACAACAACTATGACAGTGCATTCAAACTGATTTTAGCAAATATTGAATCTTAACTAACACCACAATGATCTAAACAAAATTATAATAAAATTACCTGTAATTAGAGTAAAATTTCGGATGGGAAGCTTTCATTCTGGTCTCTGGAAACAACAGAGTTCTCATTTCTGTTTGACAGACCTATGATCTTTGTTTGGATAAATAATGTGTGGCATTTTAATAGGATTCTTTTTTCAAAACAGCCTTTGGAGATTGATGATTAAACATAATTAGGTTAACTTAGACTGACGTATTCTTCTTATATTTCACCACAGACTGCCACTGCGACTCTGGGTAAGACAGTATACATTGAGAGGTTGAAAAGTATTTGCATCTACAAGAAAAATCTGGGTTCTAATATTGTCCCAACAAAATGATCAAGGTTCAATATGTATACCAATAACCTCCAATGAATATACTTATTACATATAAAAGACATATTCTAATAAAAAATGATTGAGCTAGAAAAACACCACTCATGAGTTCCTTAAGGACAGTCAACCAAGTTTCTGTCCCCCTTATGAAGATTAAGAAGATAATGTACAATCTGTCCTGAGAAACCAGCCCTATACAGCCTTGTCTTTCTTCCCTTTCCTTTCACACTGAGATGATTTTAGCACATTTCATTTATTCCTTTAATCCATTTTGTCTACTTAGTATAACGCAGAAGAAACCTATATCAGCACCTAAGGACATGTTTCAACCTCCTTCTTCAATTCGCCTCATCCCAAAGATGAGGAGTGTGATAAGTTTTTGAAATATGAGCAAATATTTTTCCATAGATCATGTACTCCCATCCTCCCATCATTTAATTGGGTCCATTTAATGTTTCAGGAAAGTGAAGAAATGGAATTTCACCCTCAAAATTTAGGAATTTTTAAAAACTATTATTATATTTTATTATTGTTAAGATATATATAAAAGAAGTATTATTAAGGTATATATTTTTATTATATAAAATATTATTTTAGGTATTTATTTAAAGTATACATTTATTTAAAGTATATATTTTTCACATAAAAGATGGATCTGTTCTGTCTTGCAAGCAAAGAAGTGAGGCAAGAAAAATAACAATGAATTAGGGCCGGTCTGTGCAGCCAGAAAGAATCTTCCATTAACTCTTTATTAATCTCTTACCTCTAACATGCATGTTAAAATAGAATGAGTAGTAACAGAATCCAAAGATCGGTTTAGGGTCCCTTCTAAAGGTGACCATTGCACTGTGGGAAGGTGGTAGAGACTTGCGTGGAAGCAGAAGACATGGTTGAGTGGGTATGTAACTACCGGGCTTGCGACAGTTTCCTGGGCCACAGCAGAACTATAGTGTCTTGTCTGCTTCGTGTGGTGAGTGGATTTGGCACCAGGAATTGTGAGACTCCAGGAGTCAGGCCACTGGGCCCCAGAGCACAGCAGGAACTAACCTCTTTCTCGGCATCTTACCTCGTCCTGATCCTATCCATCTTCCAGGCGCAGCTCAGTGGCCCCCTCCTTCAGTGACAGTATTCACCAAGCAAGCCAGAAATAGGCAGTTACTTTTTGAAATAGTCACAACACTTTACTTTATTTCACATTGAAGACAAATTACCTTTTCTATCTTAAGTAGGATGAAAATTCCTTTGGGATAGAATCAGTGTTTATTTTTGTGTCCCCTGTGCGATATAATGCAAACATAATAAAGACTCAGCATTTATTTCATGAGGGAGAGATCAAACTAATCATTGCATGTTTATTTATAAATTAGAAAATAGCCCTGATGGGAAATATGTAAAGTAAGTAAAGTTACTGAAACTAGGTAAAATTGAAAGACATTTTTGAATAGTGATAACGTAAAAAGTAAACAAAAGAAGTGAAGCCAATCAATTTATAGCCAAATTTCTGCAGCCTGTGAATATAACCATGACACAGCTAATCTTTCTTGTTTTTCATCCTTAAAGAACACCAAATAAACATCAATACTATTAGTTTAAGTGAATTTTCACCCCAACATCGCCTCCTCAATGGCCATGAGAGAATACTGATAGGCGTCTTATGGTCTTTGGACAACCTAAAATGTCAATATAAATTAGCTCCACTTTTCCTGCTTGCCAGCTTCTATCTACAAGCAATTCATAACTTTGTTTCTCAAACTTGGGTCCAAATAGACTGCTTTCTGGTAAACACTCAGCTTTTCTCTCTCAGGAACTGTTATCTCTATGATCTTTTGACAGCCTTTAGAAAAATGTCCTGTCCCTCATAAACTTTTTTCTATACAAACGTGAAGAAAAATTCCTTTCTTCCCGAGGAAGCTAAAAAATCTCCTTTTCTCTCTTTGAAGCAAAAGAGAAAAGGCTTATTCCCATTAGACTAAGTAAATACTCAATAAAACTTGTATCAGAGGTGCAAGCAGAGAAGTTCTCTATCTTGCTTGAAGAATGTTTATATATGTTGGTTAAGTCTCAGAAAAATGTTTTGTTGAGTAAAATATTTACCTTCTGCAAAAGAAAAATAGTTAAAGCCATGGTACTCTTTGTACAGAAGAAAAAACCTAAATAATTCATAGTAGAAAACTAATGGTTTTTCATAGTATTGATATTTTACCTGGAAATAATTGAATCAGGGTAAATAATTATAAGAGAATTTTCTTTTTTTATTGTAGTTTTAAAATGTATGTTAGTTATGAATATGAATCATTTCAGGAAATACTCATCTTTCTTACTCAAAGACAAATAAAAATGCTCAAAATCAAAATCTCAAAATCAATGGCCCTCTACTGTGGCTAAAGCAGAATTTTAAGGAAATATTTCTCTAACTGAGAAGCTTGTTAAGATATATTCAATCAAAAGGGAATATGATGTATACATTCAAATCTACACAATATAATCACAAGATCTTCCCTGAGGTTTTTCTGAAGATGGAGAGAGAAATATGTGCGAAATAACTGATTATTTTATAGGTTGGTTACAAATTATTGATTCCTTAGAAAAACATGGAAAGCATTAATCAGTCAGCACAAACTACAGACTCCAAAATGAATCACTCAAAAGAAAAGAGGAAGAATTGCTGAGACAAAATCCAGCAGAATTTAAGTCTCGCTGGTCCTAATAATGCACTAGATATTTTTCTTCTCTGTGATTAAATTCCATTCAAAATTTAGTTGGTTTCCAGCACATTGTAAACCACTAAATTTGTCTTTAAGATAAAGAAAGAGAATACAGCAGAATAATACATCCAAAGCAGAATAATGGGTAAAAGTTTTTATTTTACATTTTCTTTAACCTGGGTGTCTAATAATATTGGATGTTTGATGTACAACCAAACCACCAGGTTTGTACTTCCTTTAAATAAAAATAAATGTAAAGTTTAAGGGCTTTTATTATCCAGTACACCTCTTTCTATTCTGTTTCTCATTTTTCTTTTTCACCATTGATTTATGCCTGTATTATCAATAGTAAGCCTTTATCTCTTAGATATTTAAAGATACTCTGAGCTGTGATTTATCATTTTGACTTATTTGTGACCTACTTGCTGTAATATTTAGTTTATCAAAGAGTATTTTATGAATCTTTTCCTTTCTTCATCTTATGTGCATTTTTAAGGAAAAATTTTCACACGTAATATCATTAGGGGAAATTTTTTCCTATGTTTTCTTTTGAATATTTTTATAATAAAAAATAAATATGTCAATTTCTGCTTAAATAAAAATGGAGATTGTTATATCCACTTCATGAGAGTGTTACGAGACTTAATAAGAATTAAAATTTTAGGCTAAAATCAGGGATCGGTACTTATATTGTAGCTATTAAAGAACTGTTAGTTAACATTTCATTCTCTTTTCTGTGGATGCCAATTAATGGGAATTAACTTAAAGTTGCAGGGAACTTGAAGGGAGAATGAATTTGAGAATGATTTGGGGGGAAATTTGAAATATTTAATATGAATGCAAATTTAATTTCACTTTTTTGCTTTCATCAGATATTTAGGTCTCCAAATAATATTCCTACATTATTTAACAGTAACCATGAACTAAAGGAGAAAGCAAACACTTTTAATTTGCAAAATGTTCACCAAGCAGGGTAATGCTGGAGCTCTTTCCAAATGAGTATCTTCAAAGTAAAAGTAAATTAGCCACTGTAATCTAGGAAACTCTCTAAAAGGAATATCTATTTTAAAAGAATTTTATCTGACTTATAAGTTCAAACAGTGAATGAATGAGAAATAAGGACCTGGGAAATTTGTTGATTAAAGACTTGAATCAGATAGGACTGAGAGGCAATGTGGAGAGATTTAATACCGAGAAGCAAATACTAGTCATGGGTTTCAGCTAACAAATGTGAAGCTTTAATTTCACCTATTATTTTGAAATGACAGAAGACATTAATTTTATCTCTAATAGATACAAATATTTCTTTGATAAGGACATATATATTTCATGTGTCTAAGTAAAGCTGTTCATTAATATTCACTTTATAATATCATTTGAGTAGGTGTCACATGATTTTGACTTGTATTTCAAATATAATAGTTCAAAATATTTCAGCAGAGCCTTTAAAATAAATAGTCCATATCATCTGTCAGATTGAAATAAATCCATTGTGGAAGTGTTTATTAATTTTTGAAGGATGATTTTTCTTTTGCCATTTCCTCAATAATCTTTTAACTTATGTTAGCCATTCTTTTTTCTCATAATCTGAGATCACACAAAACATTCATTATATATAATTTAATAAATAGTAAGATTAAATAGGTAATTAAAAAATGTTGAAAACTATAACACAATTTAAAGACAGCAGAGAGAAATTATGTTAAATGATGAACTTCATTTCTAAAGTAAATCTCTATACTCTTTGTTTTTGTTTTGGTTTGTCACTGTTTATGAAATGAAGAGTTAGGACATTTCTTATTCCCCAATTTGCCCACCTATAGTATAAAAGCCATCCTCTGCCTTCCCCAGTGCCTAAGCCACCCTAACAGATCCTCAGGGAACATAAGAATATCATACAGACAACTAGGGAGGAAGACCTACGCCTGCTGCCATCCAATCTGGTTCCAAGGTAGTCTGGGCCACTGCCTCAAGTGATATGCTTATTTTTCTTTTTTTTATTACTACATATTTGCAGTACATAACAATAATCTTCACCATGGACTTGTACATGTGTATAACACATCTTAATTCTTTTTTTGTCCTCTTTTCCTTCTTTCCCTCCATTCCTTCCTCCCCTAGCCATTTACAAAAGCTTTAGTTCAGTTTTCTTCTTCTAGTTGTTGTTTTTTTTTTTTAGTTCTTCCTCTCTTCCTTCTCTTTATTCTCTCCACATCTCTTGTTCCCCTTTCCTTTTGAAAAAGTTCTTCCTACTTCCTAATAACTATCCTCCATTTAGCTCCTTATTTATACTTTGGGTTTCTCACACAAGTGAAACAATGTGATATTTAAACTTGTGTGCCTGATTTATTTCACAAAAGATTATGGTCTCAAGGTGCATCCATTTACCTAAAAAAATGATTCATTTATCCTCCTCTATGGAAGAGTAGCACTCCATTGGATATAAATACCAGTTATTTTACCCATTCATCCATTGATGGTCATATGGGCTGTTTCCTAGATTTAGCTATCATAAATTCTACTGTGTTATACATGGTTATGCATGTATGATTATGGTACGATGACTATGGTATGAAGATACTTTGAAGAGGACCAGCTTGGTCAAGTGAAACATCTAGTTTTAGGGTTTTGTTTTTTTTTTTTTTTTTGAATCTCCATACTGATTACCATAGTGGTTGTACCAGTTTAAACTCCCATCAACAATGAAAAAGGTCATCTGCTTATTTTTCAAAACATACTGTCTTTCTTTCTTCATCATGTGTTTTCCTCTGTACTTACTGATAGGTTTAATTCCCAATTCATAATTTAATTGCAATACCTGAAAAATAAAAGAAACAAGTTTTTCCCTAGATTTTGTTTTCTTTCCTTTTCTGCGCTTTGACTCTCTTTACCATGTTTCTGAATATTTTGTGAGATCCAGTGCAATGAAACTGGAGTCAACTAGCTTCAGAATAATTCACTGGCTTTCTGGACACTGCTCATCTTCTTCTTCTTCTTTTTTTTTTTTTTTTTTTTTTTTTTGGTACTGGGGTTTGAACTCCAGTCCTTCTGCTTGCAAGGCAGGCAGCAGAACCACTGAGCTAAACCCCCGGCCTGGGACACCACTCTTCTATGGACTCCTTTCTATTTAAGTTTCTTGCAAGTTACATGCACATTAGAGCACTTTTGTCAATGTTCAGACCTACTTGAGGATTTAATATGCTCTTGATAATTACTGGGTTATTCCTGGAAGAAATCTGTTCTCAGATACACTTCGCATATATTAAGGTTACAAGATTATTTTCTATGCCATTTTCCCTGTCTTTTCTTCATTTTGTTAAATTGTTTTACTTATTTTGATTTCTCCTTTACCTGTGAATTTTACTGAAACAGATGTCTGACTATATTTGGAATATTTTTATGATGCATCAATCCAAAAATATATTTCTGATGTATTTTCTCCAAAATTAATTTATGTAAATCACAATCCCAAACTGTTTCAATTGTTCTTAAGTCCTTTTTTAGAACATGGTAGGATCCAAATATTAATCAATGTAAGTTATTTTTTAAATGTACAATGAGACTGTGCTTCTAATAATGACAGGTAGGGTAATTTTTCCCATGATAGCTACTTGAAAATCAACAAGAAAAATTCTTTGTTGAGGCCTCAGTGAGCTACCATGGTGATGAAGAAGAAATAGATCAAATTCCAGTGAAGGAGACATCCAAGGAAATTTGTACAATGTCAGAGTTTTTTGTGCCATCAAATATTTTATTTTTACTCTAGAATGCTTAGAGGAAAAAATACAAAGCTGTGCTTTTGACTATGGAAGTGGCTCAGGAGGCAGTCTTAGAATCCAGAACTGGCAAGGTGAAATCACATTGAACTTCTTTTATTTGAATTGAGATATGAAAGACATATGTTCCTAGAATAAAAGCAAAAAAAAGTATATTATCCTTTGTAAAGGTCGAATTTCTGAATCTCCAAGCTCAATCACTGAAATTATATTAAGCTGCTATGAAACTATTATTGTCTCTAAGCACCTGGGAGAAGCAAATATAAATATTCTCAAATCATTTCTATAAACAACTTTGCAAATACAATGTATACACCCAATTAAAAATAATTAGAAAAACACATTTCAAAATACATCCACAAAAGAACACAAATGAAAAACTTGAAGAAATAACAGCCAACAGAGACACTTTAGCAAGGATTCCAGATACAAACACATTTAGAAGTACTTAGTGTATTCGAGCAGATAAAAAATAATATTGATAATTCTGGCAAAGAATTATAACCCAATTAACTGTGTTAAAGACAATTCAAAAAGCAAAATAAAACAAAGTCATAAAATCAAACAAAACCATAACTACATATTTGGTAAGAGATAAGCTATATCCAGAAAAAGAAGTAGTGAATTGAAAGAAAATATATAAAAAACAAAGATAATCTTCCATCATCACATCAGGTTTCTGACTTTTACTTGTGTGCCTGTATCATTCTATTTTTCATTACCATGACAAAATACTTGGGGGTGGGTATTTATGATGAAAAGGGATTTATTTTACTCACAGTTTTAGAGGATGAAATTCCAAAATTGGATGTTCCCATTACTCTGGTCTCTGTGAAATTCTGTTTCAAAAAGTATATGTAAGAGGAACAAATCTCATCACAAGACAAGAAGCCAGAGAACAATTCAGGGGTCCGGCATGCTTTTACAACAGGTATTGACAAGAAATAACTTAAGGTCCTGTGAAAATAAGTAAGAGTAACCTTGATGTTCCCTAATGACTTTCCGACCAAACTCCAACTCTTGAAGTTCTCACGGAGGACCAAGCTTCCAACATATGGACCAAAACTCCATGTCCAACCCATATCAATGCCTCCCCATTATAAGAAACTTTGGGATTATATTGAACTCATCCAGATAATCCTTGATAATCTCCCATCCCCACATCCTTGAGTTAATTACATTTACAAGCCCCTTTCCACCATGTAAATTAACATATTCATAGGTTTACAGTTTGGGATGTACATATTTTGTACCTTTGAGGAAGCTAATATTCTGAGTACCACAAAAATATAATAAGTTTGAGATGTCTATTACATATACAAGTATAAATGTCAAGTTTATAGTTGGATATAAAGATGAAGAGATCAGGACAGAAATTTGGAGTAGAGATCAAATTATAGAGTCATTAACTGATGATTATTTCACTGAAAGATAGGCAATGGCTGTGTCTAAGGGATTCAATTAAAAGCAAGAAAATTGGAGGTTATTTGAGAGCAACAAGTAAGCTGTGCAAGTCCCACATTCTTGAAACAAAGAAAGCAACTCCATTCATATGTACTTAGAATTGTGCTGAATATGGCTGAGAACAAAAGAAAAAGAAAAAGAAGCTATTGTATTTAACATCATAAATAAGGTTAGTGTTTTTGAACAGACCAGTTACAAGACAAATGAAGTGAAGAGAAGAGATAAACAGATCTAATTAATGAAGGCAATGCATTTGCAAAGCTTTGTTGTGAAGAACAAAGAATACATTCCCAGAAGATTAGAAAAATATTTGGTTCAAGGAAAAGGTGTTTTATTTTGTTTAGTTTTTCTTAATAGATGACACAAAACAATCTGTTTGTTTCTCAGTACAAATGACCTAATAGTGATGGGAAGATTTATAATGAAGAAGAGAGAAAGTATAAAGGAATGCAAAGGAAGTCCTAGACAAGGGAGCAAAAGAAGTTTCATAGCCCAACACAAAGCCTGAGATCAGAGGGAGAAAGGTAGTAAAGATGGCAAAATTGGGAGCTATTAGGTCAACTTGGGAATAAGATACAAAGAAAATCAACTTTAATGGCTCTGTTTTCTTAGTCATAATTCACAAAGGAGAGCTGCAAGTGAAGTCAGTAAGTCAGATGGGGGAAGGTTTCAGAAGTCTTCCAAGAAATGGACATAGTGAAAAATCACTATAAGAGGGAAAATTAGCCCCTTGGGAAAAAATAGGGAGGTATTAATCTTTCCCTTGTGATTAAATGGATTTGAGAGTGGACTTTTATGTACCTGATAAATATAAACTAATTATTCTAGGTTTAGGAATATGGCTCAATATTAGAGTGCTTACTTAGCAGGTTCAATTCTCCAAGGTCCATCTCTACCACCACAAATTAAGAATCAAATAATTTTGGACTGATGATTTAGTTATGGACAAGTATAGTGACATGATTAATTATTATATCATATAGTAGATTATAATATTTGTTTCTTATTTGCTCATACAAAATGGCTGTTTGACACACACTATGCATTAAGGATCAGAATATTTTAATGACTTGTTAAGAACTAGACCTAAATGTAAAAATGAGAGACTCTTTCTATACCCTAAATGAGCATTTGTCTCTCCATATTGACATCAGTTAATAATCCAGAGCTCCACTTAAAGAGAAAACAGAGAAAAGAAATCCCATTTCCCAAAGGTCATGCTCTGAAAGTCAAGGACAGAAGAAAAGACAAACATCATATTTGAAGAGAAAATAACTGAAAATTTTCCAACAGTTAATTGTTTCATATTCTACAGTTCTTGAAAAAGTAGGATAAAATTCCATCCAAATTTAGTTCAGGTGTGGAAGCTGATGACACTTCATGCACTTAAAAGTTGAAAAGAACATGTGCAACTCAGAGAAAGAACTCCTAAGAATGGCTCAATGTTACAGGCTGTTGGCCTAGGCCTAGAAGGGGAAGTGAATTTGGATTATTATAACAAACACAGGTTGCAACTGAGGAATAGTTCCCATACAAGGCAGATTTAAATTACTTGTGAGTATTAATGGAAGAGATCACCTCACAGCCTTCATATTGACCTGCCTAGATATGAGGCTAAAAGAGAAAGGAAAGATAAGTTTAAAAAGAAGTCAATGGGAGAAGGTCCAGCATGGCTAATCAGAGGAGGATTTGTGTCAGAGGCGCTCAGAGAAGATTTACTGAAGCCTCAGGTACTCTGTAGTAGGGGAGAGACTTCTACTTTGAAACAGAAAATGAGTCAGAAGGATGACACATATACTTCCAAACAAATATCCGGATCATTGAAGAGGTGAAATTGTGCTGCCATGGCTGGAGCTTACTGGCCCAGCCCCCACTCTTTCACAGGGTAGTCATGAGAGCATCTGAAATAGCTTGAAGAAACAAGCGAGCACTGCAGAGGCTGGACTCCTGAAACCGACTCCACATATACCAGCCCAGCCTCCTTGCCAACTTCTCTGCAAACACTGGGGAACTCTGCAGCCTGGCACCATCCTCACCAGTGCTCACAACCACAGGCCAGGGAACTCAACCCCAGCAGAGAGTGGGTAAACAAATGAACACCTCTTGTGGACTCCCACCTGCATGTTCCCATGCCTGACGACCCCTGCAGACCTCTGCTGGCACACACCTGTGCCCACCAACTCCATTATCATGCTTACGGGGGAAGGAGCTCCTAAGCAAAGCCCAGGGACAGCATCAGATACTGCCTACTGGCTGGAAGGGGCAGATTCTTGAGATTGGGTTAGTGTGGATTAAAAGCATCACACCAAAGTGAAATATGTGCACTTTTCTTTATAGGTCAGAGTTTATAATAGCTAAATCTTGGAAACAATCCAAATGCCCATCAACCAATGAATGGAAAAAACATGTGGGTTTTTTTGTGCAATGGAGTACTACTCAGCCATAAGGAAGGATAAATTTGAGACATTTATAGCTAAATGGATGCAACTTGAGACTATACTCCTAAGTGAAATACTCCTGGGTGAAATAAATTGAATATACATGTGTAAATATCACCGTATCTCTCTGGTATGAGAAACTGGAAGTGTAAGTAAGAACCCAAATATTATAATAGATAGCATTATAATAGATAAAATTTTATAATAGATAGTGAGAAATAAGAAATTGTTCAAAAGGAAAGAGGAACAAGAGAAGAGGAATGGATAAAGGAAAGAAGGGGAAAAGAAAAATGAGAAAAGATGGAAACAAAGCTTTTGTAAATAATGAGTGGAACAAGAGATTGAAAGGAGGGGAGGAAAATGGAAAGAAAAAAGAGGAATAAAGATATATAATATACAGGTACAAATTCCTTATGATGGATGTGATCATTATGTATATCTAAATTGTACCAATAAAAAAGAAGTGAATGCTACACCTCAAAAAGAAAGAAAGAAAGAAAGAAAGAAAGAAAGAAAGAAAGAAAGAAAGAAAGAAGGGAAATTAGTGTGGCTGTCTGCAACCAGAAGCCAACTAAGGCAGGAAGGGAATATGTGAACACACAGGCTTTTTGGCATACCAGTCACCTGGGAATTGCATTTATATTCTTTTCTTGGAGTGTTTGATCTGGGGTTCCCACTAGATATTTTTGTTTTTTTCTATCTTTTGTCTTGTTTTGATTTAGTTGTTGTCTATTTTTTCTCCCTCATCTTAACAGTTTAATTTCTTAAGCTTTTATAGCAGTATTATTATTTATTTTAGCAGTATTATTTTTAAATTGTTCCTTCTATTGTTAAATATATTTTCAAGTTTTTGTCCCCTACATTCCACTCTCCCTCTTATTTTTTCTCTTTCTTATCTACCCCTTTGTCTTCCTTGCCTGTTCTCAGTTTTATAGGTGCACACATATATCACTAGATTCCAACAACCCCAAAGTACTCCTGCCTCCTCTCATATCCTATCCTTGACCCTCAAAATGTCTTAAAACTCAACACTAACCCTTCACTACAACTAAAAGACCTCCCTCATAATCTAGCCATATGTAAATTTTTACTTATTGTTATTTCTCCTCTCTGCTTCTCTTCCTACTGACTTATAGTCCTCTTTCACGCATTTTTCTATCTCTTCCTTTCACTTCTCTTTCCACCTCACAGTCTAACTGCCGATAACAATAGCATATAGGCTATAAAGAGCATGACGAAGGGTCAAAATATATGTACAAGGTTTATTTCATATAAATGATGCATGATTGAATCTGACAGTGCTGATATAACCATCAAAACACAGTGACATGGACCAGGAACGTAGCTCAGTGGCACACCGCCTGCGTCACAAACACAAGGTCCTGAGTTCAACCCCCAGTACAAAAACAAAACAAAAAACACAGTGACAGGGTCCAAAACACTTACATTAAGTAGTTGAAGGGGTAAGCACTATTTCTGGACAAATAAAGCCAAAAACATATCACTACCAGGCAGTATCTATTTAAAGAGACCTTTATATCAACTACCATCTCACCTCATAATATCTGACCTCAATTCTTAACATCAAAAGAACAAACACACACAGAGAAACATGGGAAAACAAGGCCAAAAAGGCCCCAAGGACTCCCAAGTAACCCAAGGTAGAGCCAGGGGGCACCAATGTAGAAGAAAGCAAACACCGGCACAGCAGCTATATGAATTGATTAAAGAAAAATTAAAGAAACTTGAGAAGTTGAAAGAGGATATAATCCAAAACTTTATGGAATTCTCATACAAAATGGCTGATATGGATATGGGAGAAACAAATAAAAAATTGGAAAAACTGACTCAAGTGGTTCAAAAGATGAATGCAGTATTTATCAAAGATATGTCCCACAAGATACCAGAAGTAAAAAAAAAAAAACTATATAGAATTTGTAAATTGCAAAAATGACCAATTGAGGACAAGGATTTGGAAATTGAGGAAAAAATTGTAAATTATGACAAAATACTCAAGGAAGCATTAAAAACTGTAAGAGGACAAGAAAAAAGTCATTCACCAGCTACTAGATAACACTAAGAAGACCAATTTAAGCCTAACTGTAGTTAGAGAGAATCTAGAAGACAGCACACATGGGATAAAAAATATGATTACAGAAATCACAGGAGAAAATTTAACAAGTTTGAGGAAAGACTTAAACATACAGATAAGTGAGGTTCACACAGCACCAATCAACTATGATGAAAATAAAGAGGGCCTATCCAAGACAGATATTAGTCAAAATTCTGGTTGTCCAAAAAGGTGACAGAATCTTAAAAGGTGTAGGAGAAAATCAAATCATCACATATAAAGGAAAACACTTAGGAATACAGCGTCTTCTCAACTCAAACTTTAAAGGGCAAGAAAGCCTGGAGTGAAGGGTTTTGAGTCCTAAAAATAAACAAATTCCAACACAGATTAACATATCCTACAAAATTCCTTTCAAATTAGATGGAGAAATGAGAACATTCCATGAAAAGGAACAATTTAAAAGATTCATGAACACCAAATCAACACCCTAAAAAAATTCCAGAATACTCTCAATAGAGTCAATGAAGTCAACAAAGTCAAAATTTCCCCCTATTTTGATTGGGATTGCATTACATCTCTACAGAATACCAATTTGGAAGAAAGGCCATTTTGACAATATTCAAGGGTGCACACTATCACTACTTCAGTTACATAATACTTGATTCATTAGCCAAAACAATTAGGTAACAAAATTAAATAAAAGGGACATGTATGGGAAAGAAATAAAATTATCATTACTTCCAGATGACATTATCGACATAGAAGACCCAAAAATTTCCACTCAGACCTATCTAGAATCAATAGTCAAATTCAACAATGTAGCAGGAAACAAAATCAACACACACACAAAAAATCAGTAGTGTTCCTGCATACCAATAATGAATTCACTGAGAAAGAAATTAGGAAAACAATGCCATTCACCATGGTGTGAAGAAAAATTAAATACAAAGAAATTAAATTGATCTGTAAGAAAGTGAAAGATCTCTACAAAGAAAACTACAGTGTAGTCCTCTAAAAAACAAGATTGAAAATGCCATCCGAAAATAGAAAGATACCCCTTGTTTCTGGATAGGGAGAATGAATATTGTCAAAATGGTCTTTCTTCCAAAATTGATATATTGTATAGATGTAATGCAATCCTGATCAAAATAGCTACAGCATTCCTCACAAAACTAGAGCAAACAACCCTAAAACTCATATGTACTAGAAGAAACTCAGAATGGCAAAAGCAATCTTGGGCAATAAAAACAAAGCAGGAGACATCATAATATCTGACTTCAATTATCAAACAAAACTACAATGATAACAATGGCATGATATTGGTACAAAACAGACATGTCGATCAAGGGAAGAGAATAGAGAGTGAAGAAACAACCCCAGACACACTGAGCTATGTGATCTTTGTTATGGGGCAAAAGTATACACTATAAGGTAGATAGCCAACTTTGGCAAATGGTGCTAGGAATGCTGGCTATCTGTACTCAGAAAATTGAAGCTGTACCTATATCCCAGTCTATGTATCACACTGAAATAAAAATATATCAAATATCTAAATATTAAAACAGAAAAATAGCCTACTGGAAGATGAAGTAGGTATGACTCTTATAGCCATTGCTGTAGACAAAGGCTTTCTGAACAGAGTTCCAATTCCACAAGAAATAAAAAGAATCAACAAATGAGATTACAACTCAAAAAGCTTCTGCACAGCAAAAGATATAATCAACGGAATGAAGAGACAACCTACAGTGGTTTGGACATAGACTAACATCTAGAATATATAAGGAACTAACAAAATTAGACCACCTCCCAAAATAAAAAAATCAATGAAAAATAGGAAACTGAAATGAATAAACACTTCTCAGAAGAAGCATAAAGGGCCAATAAACCTTAAAAATTGTTCAACATTTCTGGTCATTAGAAAGAATGGCAATCACCTAGAAATTAAATACAGCGGACTCCCAAAATTCATGGAAGTTTTGTTCCTAGAGAACCCGTGAATGTGAAAAATTGTGAATTTCAGATATGGTCAGAAAAAATGCCTATAATTATAGCTAAAACTACAAATATGCTATGTGTCCCTTAGTTATGTAATTTAATTTAATAAAATACTATATTAATAAAGGCTTAGAAGGTGCAGGGCATTTTGGCAGGATTTTAGGGCTCTAAGAACAAAACTGAGAACACTCAAGATAGCTACATGTGGTATAGCGACCTGTTAAGATGTGGGAACGCTGGTACATCTGCTGGAGATGGGTTATGGGGCAATCAGCAGCAAGAACTGAACAATGCTCTCCGATTGGCTAATTGCAAACCTTCAGCCAAAACAATTGCGGAGGATATTTGCCTTTGCAACAAAATTACGGGGGTATCCGCAAACAATTATTAAAGTTCTAAGGAAAAATCCACAAATGACTGAGGCTGAAAACTCTGAACCATGACTTCACTAGGTTATACTGTAATAACAAATGCTGGCATGACTACAGGGGAAAGAAGAGCCTTTCTACATTGTATGTGTTATGTAAAGTAGTCCAACCATTAAGGAAATCAATGTGGAGATTTCTTAAAATCTAATTATAGAAGTTATATTTGACCCAGCTATTTGCCTTCTAGGCATCATTCCAAAAAAATTAAGACAATATATTACAGAGATACATACATAGCAATGTTTATAGCATCACAATTCACAATAGCAAAGTCCTAGAAACAGCCTATACATCCATCAATAGATGAATGGATAAAGAAAATGTAGCAGCTATATTTAATGGAATAATATTTAGCTGTAAAGAAGGTTACATATGAGACATTTGTAGGAAAATGTACATACTTGGAAAACATAATATGAAGTGAAATAAATCAGACATAAGAGCTTAAATACCATATGGTTTCTTTCCTTTAAGCAATCCAAAGTGTAAGTAAAAAGCAAAATAAAGGATTGATAAAAGGAAACAGAGAGATAGATCTTTAACAAAAGGGAAGTTCACTAAGAATCTGGGGTGGTGGTAGAAGGGTATGTAAAAAATTTAAGATGTGTCAAGTACATTTACAAACTACTGTCAATGAACTGAGTTTGTATATGTTGCAAACATGAACTACAAATAATAGTAATAAGGAAAAGTGGAAAGAGGATCTAGAGATGGAGGGAGGCAGAGAGGGAAGAGGATCCTAGGAGGAAAGGGAATAAAACAACTCAAGATATATTTAATACATGGACCCACTTCCTAAGATGAATGTATACATCATGTACTACAAACATGTACTAAGAAAGAAGAAATCAGTGCCTGAATATAACAAATGAGGTCAGAGTATTTAAAAGAGGAGAGTTATAAATTCAAAGACTATTCAAGAAATAAATTCAAAGACTATTCCCCACATACAAATCATAGATAGATAAAACAAGGAAAAATTACTGAGAATCTAAAGGAAAGAGAAAACATAAAACAAAGAAAAAAAACAAGTAGAAGGCAAAATGTATTGAATTTATTGAATAAATAATTAGACTAACATTAGTAAACATTGAATAAAATATCTGCAGTGATGAAGAAGTAACAGCCAACCTAGAATTATCAATGTATACTTAAGACAAAACTTAGAATTTGCTAAACAAAAGCGCATAATAAGGAAAATTCTCAGGGACATTCTTCTGTTGGAAAAATGTTGGGAGGAATTTTGCAGATAAAAATTTAAACATCAAAACCAAAGATTTCTTGGTAAATCTAATTGACAAAAATAATGTATAACATGGCAACTATATCTGATATTAAATGATTTAATACTCCAAAGTCAGAAGTAGGGAGAAAGGAGTGTTTACTATCATTTGCATAATATTAGAAAAGAATAAACTCAGTAACTGTCACAACTTCTAAAAGAATTGTAAAGGAAATATGGACTTTGGAACACCAAGGAGCATGAGTAAGATGATAGATTTAAACTCCAAAATATTATAATTGCATTAAGTAATCCTCCAAATATAAAGTTTGAATGACAAGCAAAGGACAACCATATACTGTTTTCCAAATACATATCTAAAATACAAAGATAAAAAATTTTGAAAGTAAAAGGATCAAATGAAATCAAATTAAAGCATGTATATTCCCCTACGACTACTCATATGAGAAATAAAGTAGTTTTGAAATAAAAATTGAAAAAACTCATGAAGTCCCATAATTATGGCATTCAATACTAGCAGTTATGAGAATAATAGCTAAGTTCAGACAGTAGAAGTAAACTAAGAAGAGTTTTTATCAACTGTGGCATCAATTAGGTAACTAGAATTCTACTTTCACTTTCAAATTCAGAAGTCTTCAAGAACATTATTCCCTTACTATTTTTTACGTGTGTCACAGTATTACCATATTAATAATTTTTATACATTTGTTTATTGACTGTCAACTTCCTGGGATACAAATGCAATAAGAACTGAAAAAGTATTACTCCTGTTTGCAGTTGTGTCTCTGGCAATGGAAGGATAGAGCAAGCACTAAAATGCGTACATGTGGGATGAATAAAAGGAATAAGGCAAATTACAAACTAAGAGAAAAATGAAGGAAGGATAGAATGAGACAAAGGGATGGATCTCTTGCAATTAGGAAGGGATCCAGGGGACCAGAGCCAGGGGCTTTGGGGGGGAGGAGGGGAAATCAGTACAGTGAAGATATGCCATGTGCAGTGTCCTAAGCAACTCAATGAATGTGGACATTGTATGCCATAAGCATGAATTTCAATTAGTAATATCAACAAGGATAAAAAGTGGAAAGGTGAACTAGAGGAGGAAGAGGGAAGCAGGAAGAAAGAAGGGAATTTAAAAAGAAACAAGTTCTATTATGTGCATGTACCAACTCCCCAAATTGTATAAAAGCATGTACTGCAAACATATACTAATAATATAAAGCAAAATAATAAAATATAAAATAAATTATAAATAAATAAAATATCAGTTTTCACTAAAAGTAACCAGGACTCTTCTGATTTAAGGGCTGGGTCAGGAGTACTGGAAGACACAAGACATCCTAGAGTATTGTTCCAGAAAGTAAGAAAGTACTTAAAAATGAGAATGTTCATAGGACACAGAAACCAATTAAAATCGAATATTGCTGGGTAAACCTAGAATGATATGAGCATCAAAATAACATTGAAATGGATCAAAGCAATTGCTTAGAGAACCAAAGTCCATATTGACTTAAATCAGTTTATAATTTAGTGTATGATATCTACAAAGTTTAAAGCAACTTGTCATAAAGTATTTATTAATTTTCAAAGGGAATAATGAAACCTGTGAAGAATCCTGGAAGGAAACACCTTAATCACACCATCAAAGAAAATCACCAATAATGGAACAAAATAAAACCATGTGAGCCCTGATAGGTAGGACAAAAAGAAAAGACTCAAATCAATTATGTCATATTCCTGCCAAAGACATATGATCTTAAGCTGATTACATGTAAACGTAAGATAAACATAAATTGAGTGGAATTATACAAAAGAACTTTAATCTTCACAGATATCTGTACCTTTGCAAGTTAAATTCAACCAAATACTAATGACCTCTTCCGAATAAAAGGAGACTAAAAAGACATGACAACTAAGGCAAAGCATGTTTCTATACTGGTGAAATTTGAATGGTCTCTTAGAATTAGACTGTAATAATCTATCTGGCTTTAATAAGTTTTATATTGTTTACATATGAAATGTCTTTATAGAAAATATACACCAAAGTAATCGGGACATAATTCTTTGCAACTTTTCTGGAAAGTTGTGACTATTTCTGTTTCTTTTTTTTTAGCTTTATTTTTTATTAGTACATATTTGCCATACATACTGATCACATTCACCACAGGAAATTTTTATCTGTACATAATATATCTTAATTCTTTTTTCCTCATTATGCCTTCCTCACTGCATGTCAAATATGATAATGAGTAAGTAAGAATAATATTAATTGCTAAGTCATAGGCAAATAGTGAGTAGTATGTTAAACAATTTCTACATGGCAGAGTCCCTAAAATAAATTTTAGTGTATCAACAAATCCACAGACAAAATTGAGATAGTAGCATATGTATTGTACTAATATATTTGAAACTGTTTCTCTGAAGTGTTCATTTTAAAGAAAGACTGAAAAACTTAATGAATAAGGCATATTGTTTTCTTAAAATTGACAAGTCAACACTGTGAAATATATTCAGGTTTGTAAAAACTTTGGTTCAATGGACTGTCATTGTTTCAGTACAACAATGAACATGATTGAAGTCAACTCCACAGATAAAGCACTCTTTGGTTGTTCTATTATTATGACAAATACCAGACAGGTGGTGGGTCACAGAGAGTCAATATGCCTTCCATTATCCACACCGAGAACTATGCTAAACCAATTTAGTTAGTGCACGCTTTTAATTCTAGTATTAAGCACCCTAGATCCAGTCACCTCTGAAAACCTCCACCTATGAGGACATGAGATTTGGGGGAGATATCTAAATACAAGCTATAACAAGATAATCCAATAAGATTTTTTTAATGATTTGTGTCCTTTTCTAGATTACAGCTAGAAACAATCCATGAGAACTGAAAATGTTGCTCCTAAGGTGTTACCTGCTTACAACCATTATTATATGGTACTAATAAAGGGAATAGAAATACTTGTATTTCAATGATTTTTTTCCCCATTCATGACCTGCCATTCCTATTTTCTTCCAAAAAAACTGTAACGAAGACAATTGTTTAAAAAGGTATAAATAGTCAAAGATTTACTTGTCATTTTAAAATTCAGGGGCCAGGGATTTAGCTCCATTGAAACATGCCTGCCTTGCAAGCACAAGGTCCTGAGTTTGATCTCTGGTACAAAAAAAAAAAAAAAAAGAAGAAGAAGAAAGAAAAACAAATTAAAGCAGACTCTATTTGGACTTATTTTCAATGATTGCAATTTCTACTTTTTTTCTTGGATTGTCATTCCTATATAAGAAATCTAAAATCAAGGTAGATACTATAAACACATATTTTTAAAAGAAATATGTGGTTTTTTCTATGAAGTTATGCTTTGTTCCTCATTTTGGCCATGATGGATAATTTAGATGTAAACAATACAGCCAACCGTGGTGTCACCTGCCTATAATACCAGTACTCTGGGGGTCTGAGGCAGAAAGGTTGCAAATTCAAGCCCAGCCTAAGCATGAACAAGATCCTGTCTCAAAGTAAAAAATAAAAAAAGGACTGAGGGTGTAGCTCAGTGTGAAGGTTACTGAGTGCAGTCACCAGTAAAACACACACACACATACATTCACACACAAGCAATACAAATGTACACAATTCCTCTGTCTGATAAACATCAAGATCTATTTCTTCACTTTAGAATTCCACTTTCAGAAATCTCAAAATCATAAATAATGATGGACTATCACTGGCCATTAAAACTCAAAAGCAATAACAAAAATAATTCTGTTTTATGCATTCCTATAGTAGGTTTTTAAAATGCTACAGTTTCTACAATTAAGTATTCTCTTAGTACTGTTCTTTGATACTGATGTTTAGATACATTATTTGTTTATATGATTACTTTTTTCTGTTGTGACACTATTTTCAGCTTTAAAACATAAATATTAGATAATAGAATATAATATTTTAAATTATTTGACATATGCATGGACTCGTGTACACTTTAACATGTAGTTTTACTACATACGATGCATTACATGTAATATACAGTTATATGCTTTTTTATATACTTTTTTAAAAAGTTTATACTTTATATTTTACACTTTATATTTTAAAAAGTATATACTTATATACTTTTTTAAACTTTTACTTTCTGTATTATTTTCTTCATTAAGTGTGGTGCCACATGCATATAATCCCAGCATTCAGTAGGCTGAGGCAGGAGGATCACCGTGAGTTCGAGGCCAGCCTGGGCTGTATAATGAGTCTTCAAGCCCAGTCTGAATTGCAGAGTAAGACACTATCTCAAAAGATAAAATAAAAGTAATTTACATCATTGTGACATTGTACATGAATCAATTCAAGAAAATCTGACTTTAGAGAGTCAAACCAGTATTATTATCACTTTAAAAAGCAAATGTATTTTAATTAGTCCCAAACACTAATTTGGTAGGAAATCAGGAAATGTTGGATAAAGAGTGGAGAAAAATAGCGCTTTAGACTCAAATTTTAAAGACTTTATTCACATATATATTTTGCTTTTTGATTTGTTGTCACTAAGCTGCTGTGCCCCTCCTCCATATCTAATTTTGCACCCATCAAACCATTAAAAATGAGAAACTACTGGTGGCAATAGTCCATGTCCACCATTGCTCATGAAACAGGAAAAATTGCCAACTGTCATTGCTGAAGCTTATCTCAGGCAAAGGGTGAGGATTTCCAGCCTATGCTAAATCAGCAAGTCCCATATTCACTGCTGCATGAGACTAACAATGTCCAAGGTCTATTGGTTGTCTGGTTATTTGAAGATCATTGGCAGACAAAGGTAAGTGTGAGTAGGTAGTTTCTACATTGGAATTTCTCATTATTAAAACATCCCAGGCTTGGTGCTTAGTGCTTCCAATTGATCAACTTTCTAATATTTGTAATAGAAGGGTCCATCTTCCACTTTTCACTCTGAGGATCCTGACATTGTCAATTGTTACCTTAACCACTCTTTCTGCTCCAATATGAGTTGCCTTTTCAGCTCCTTTCACGTTTTTTTCAACATGGTCTTTAAATGGAAAAAATTAGCTTCACAATTTTTCATCTGGTTCTGCCTCTCTAGGACCTCCCAGTTTATCATTTAATGGTAAGCATATCTCAGGCCAATGTAAACACAACCCCTCAAAAACGCTATTAGATTTCAAGCAACTATATCAAGTAAAAGGCTTATAGAGACAGTCTAAGGGGTTATTCTAAAAATTGTGATTTCCTATTGAAGTTGTGGAATATCGGGAAGGAGATCAACTATGTTCTAAGTGAATCTTGGAAAAGATATGCCTGACCTGGTACAAATGTTACAGAAAATAAAAAATACCCTGGTTGGGTTTTCAAAGTAGTCAGAACACTCTTTACCACTCTAAAGATACTAGATTTTTACACTAACATCTAGAATTCAAACCTTGAATGGAAAGGTTTTTTAGAACATAACAATAATTAAAAGCTAGCATTTATGATTATGTAAACAGGCCAGGCATTGCATTAAGCACTGCATATACACGAGCTCATTCACTTGTCACAACAATGCTGTGAGGCTTTGTTGTTGTTGTTGTTGTTGTTGTTGTTGTTCTGAACACTTTGCCTTTATTAATTCTTCTAAGATTTCATTAGCCATATTGGCTGCTGTGTCGTGCAAAGATGGAAACTTGGAGTCCATTAAGTTTTCCAAACCTTTTGAACATGAATTATTCTTAATTCACATCTCTGTTTTGTATCTATACACATTATTTTTAAATGGTAAATGCAGGAATTTTCACTCTTAAATTTTATTTTTTGATTTCAATGTTTCATTTTGTTTCAATGCTTTTTTACATGTATATATATATTTACTTTTTTAGTATGTGTTTGCAGAATATTCATTGTAGGGGATTGGTAAGAAAAAATGAGGAAATAAAAAACAGGAAAATAATGCAATGACAGAAATAAGTTGATATGTCTCAGTAATAACTCTCAATGTGAATGCTCTCAATTATCAATCAAAAGACCCAGATTGATATAATACATCAAAAAGTAAACCAAACAATAGGCAGGACAATAAAACACATTTAATTTCTAAAGATACTCACATATTAAAAATGAAAGGATGGAAACAATGTTTTGTGCAACAGGAACCCAGAAAAAAGCAGGAGTTGCTATCTTAATTTCAGAAAAAATGGATTTCAAGTGAAGACTGATCAGAAGAGATTAAAAAAAAGTCACTACATGTTAGTTAAGGAAACAATTCAACAGGAAGAATTAACAATTATAAACATATATGCACCAAATACCAGTGCGCTTTACTTCATAAAACAAACATTAATGGACAAGAAAAAATCAGATGAACACCAATACAATAGGAATAGAGCACCTCAATATCCCACTGTCATAAATGGACAGATCAACTAGGGAAAAAAATTAACAATGAAATATCAGAGTTGAACCACAAATTCAAACAAATAGACTTAATAGATTTCTAGAATGGTCCATTCAACAACAGAATACACCTTCTTCTCAGCAGCACATGGGACTTTCTCCAAATTAGACCACATGCTAGCCAGTAAAACATGTGTAAGTAAATTCAAAAGAATTGATGTTATCCCATATATATTATCAGACTATAGTGCAATGAAACTACAAATCAATGGCACAAAAAACCACATAAAGTATGCAAACATATGGAAATTAAACAATACTATCTTGAATAATCAATGGATGACACATGAAATTAAAAAAGAAATTAGACAGTTTATATAATCAAACAAATAAAGCCAGTAAAACATAGCAGAACCTATAAGATGCAATGAAAGCAGTCCTAAGAGAGAAGTTGATAGCAGTGAATTCCTACAACAGAAAAACTGAATGAGCTCAACTTAATGATGCTCCTCAAGGTCCTAGAAAAACAATAACAATCCAAACCCAAAGCTAATACAAGGAAGGAAGTCATAAAGATTAGGGTGGAAATTAATGAAGTTGTGATTTAAAAAATACAAAGACTCCCTGAAGAGTTGGTTCTTGAAAACATTAAACAAAATAGACAAAGCCTTAGCTAATCTTTAGTAAAAAAAAAAAAATCCAAGTCCTTTCAATTAGAAATGATAAAGGTGAAATCAGTGCATTCTACTGAAATCTAGATTATCAATAATTACTTTGAAAACCTGTACTATAATAAAATAGAAAATTCAGAGAAAATGGATAAATTACTAGATAAACATGAACTACCAAAGCTGAACCAAGAAGATACAAAAATCCTAAATAAGCCATTAACAGTCAGCAAAATTGAAGAAGTAATAAAAAATACTACCAAGAAGATCTCATGTCTTGACAGATTCACTACCAAATTCTATAAGAACTTTAGAGAAGATCTAATGCCAGTACTCTTCAAACTCTTTAATAAAATCAAAAGAGAGACAGTACTCATAAAGTCATTCCTGGAAGCAAGCATTACTCTGATTCCCAAACCAGGTATAGACCCAACCATGAGGCATTTGTTTAATTCTCATTTTCAGATGCAAAAACTGAGATAGTGCTCCTAACCATGCAACATAGAAATTTAAGCAATTAAAAAAGAATTGGCTGTATTTCATTACTGAGAATACATGAGAGCACCTAAAATTTTCATCATTTATTGTGGGACCTGAAAATAGATTCACTAAATTAAAGAAGCAAAGTGGGAATTAAAAATAGCAGAAACATCTCTTATCAAACAACCATACAGAAATAAATTATTCAAAACATTTATGTTTTAGCAAAATTTATGGTATATAATTTATATGAAAATGTATTTGAAAGATGAGAAGAAAGAAAACATTAAAAATGACTTGGCTGAGAAGTGAATAAAAATGCAAACAAATATAGGCAAATAAATGACATATAATAATAACTATAACGACAATGATAGAAAAATATAAAATGGAATAGTACTTTATATATGCTAGGAAGCTTTCTGAGCATTATGCTTACATTAACTCAAACTTTACTCAAAAAATACTATCTGTAAAGTTATTGATTGTATCTCATAGATGAGAAAATTGAAGCAAGAAAATGTGATCCTAATTTTCATATGACTAAGAAGTGACAGCACTGGAATAGGGATCCAGCCAGAGTTCTCACTCAGCAGTAAACTTATCCATTGTTTGTAGAGCTATAAACTTCACAGATACCACAGTGGATCGTGAGAAAAATAACTTGGGATCTAAATTTAAGAGAAGTGCTTAATTTCATTGCAAATGCAAAATACAACATTAAGGTTATCTATTTCAGAAGGGCAGAGAATAAACCCTAGAATATAATAAGCCACGGTAAAGTGTCGCTATTAATTATGCTTTGGAACAGAGAAAAAGAGAACTGACACTGCAGAAAATTAAATAATATATGACAATCTTAAGAAAGTCCCAGAATATACCACAAAGTACAACAAAAACACAAAAACTTGACAGATTATTAATAAGAGTATGAATTCCAACCAATGAAATTGCAATTTTTATACATATTTGGATTACTTACATTTTTTCTTTATGTCAATATTTGTAAGATATTTTAAAATTTCATTCAAAATGTATAATTTGATAGTATTAAAATTTTCATAAATCTCAATACCATTCTTTCAATGTCTATAGAATTTGCAATAAGGAACTCTTTGATTTCTGATTTTGGTAGCATACAATATTTCCCACTTTTTAGTGATGGGATTTAGGTGATTATAATTTTACCAGCTTCATTGTGCAATAACTGCTTGCAATATTTCTCCTTTTTAGATTTGTATTTAGGAGTTGATATTTTTGGAAAGATTCAGGGAGGAAGTGACTAACAGTAAAATCAACATAAAGTACACAATTTAGTGAGATTTCCGTATATCTACCTTCATAAAACTATCATAAGCATGATCATTAATATATCCTTCATTCACAAAACTTCTGCCTTAAAAGCCATCTCTCCTGCTGCCTATATCACATCTTTATAATCTCCTGTCAAATACTGTTGTGCTATCTGCAACTGTAAATTAGTCTGCATGCTCCAGAATTTTATACAAATAAAATCACATTGTATATTTTCATATTGTCATTCTTTATTCATAGAATATAATTATTTTGAAATATATATTTTATATATGTATTATATATACCGATGAATATGTGGGGGGGAAATTTATGGATATTAACCTCTCATCAGATGGATATTTGTACATATTTTCACACATTCTGTCAGTTATTTCTTCACTGTGTTAATTGTTTCTGTTGTGCAGAAGATTGTTACTTTGATGTAATTTCATTTGGTTATTATTGGTTTTGTTTACTGCCATTACAGAATCTTGTAAAAATAAAAACTTTATTCATTCCAACATCCTAAATACTTTCCCTATGTGTTCTGCATTAGTTTCATAGTTTCAGGTCTCATACTTAATAAAGTCTTGAGGCATGGATGACATAGGAAATTCTACCCTTATTGTCTTCTTCAGTGGGTCTTTTCATTTATTTATATTAAAAGAAGGCACCATGACCACTGATCCGGTTTCCCTAGCTCTTCTGAAAGCAGTCTGGTATGTGGATAGCTGTTCAATATGCTGTGCCTGAAGATGAAGCCTGGAAGATTATACTCAGCTACCATCCTGTTGTACATCTCTCTATTTCTCATTTATTTTTATTGAAAATGTTTTTTAAGGTCACTAAGTCTTTCTGATGAACTGACTTTCATCATAAAACATCTCTTGTTCTATATGGTAATACTCTGTTTGTAAGTCTACTTTCTTGATATTAATATTACAAAAATCGGTGATTTTATTGCTTAACATATTTATGTTTTCTACATTTTCATTTCACAGTCTGCATTTTTACACTCAATTTTACTCAATTTTACTCAATGTGTAAAATTCTAATAATATAATTTAGTTTTATGTTCCTTGGTTTTTAGGTAGAATGAAAGTTCTACTTTTTAATCAATGTATTTAGTCCATTAACATTTAACGTAATTGTTGATGTAGATGACCTACTACCTTGGTGTTTGTTTTCTAATTGTTTTTTCCTCTTCTTCCCTTGTTCCTTATGGCCTATCTTATTGAGATTTAAGTAATGCTTTTATATATTCCTTAATAACTCCTCTCTTGATGTTTTAGTTGTCTCTCTCATTGTTGAGAGAGGACCTGACACCCACAACTCTAAGGAGGAAATGTTTCTTTTGGTTCATAGATTGTAGAGATTTCAGTCCATAATTGGATGACTCCAAGGCAGGGCACCATAGCAGAGCAGCATGGCAAAGGAAAAGCAGCTCATGGTTTGGTGGTGGGAAACAGAGTGAGAGATAGAAGGAGGAGCTGTGAAGAGATAGACCCAAGCCGTGCCTCTACTGATCGACCTCTTCCAAACAGAGCCCACCTCTGAACAGCAAGACAGCTATCAACACCCACAATCCAGTCACCTTCCAAAATCATGTGAGGCTTTTGGAGACATTTTAGTTATGAACCTTAATACATGACTTCTTAGCTAAACTTGTGTTGCTATTTTTGTAGTAATTCTACAAATTACAATATGAAATTTTGCAATATCATAATGTATCTTCAAACAATATTACAGTACTTCATATAAAATGTAGTAAAATCACAGCAGGGTAATTCAATTATAATTGATATTACCATAAACAATATTATTATCAATGCTTGGTGGCTACAAAAACATTATAGTGACACCCTGATCCTTTTATTTACTTAATCTTCTCGTCATAACTTTTACTGATTTTGTATACATTATCAATTCCAATCCAGTTGTTATTCATTTTTAAATGATGTTTATTTAAAAATTATATAATTCAGGCCAGGGATTTAGCTCAGTGGTTCCGGCACCTGCCTCGCAAGTGCAAGGTCCTGAGTTGGATCCCGGTACTCCTCAAAATTATATAATTCAATGCATACATTGTCACATTATATGAAGACAATACATGCATAGTCTCATATTCATGAAAACTTAGATGAATTGTGGAATTTCTCATTCTTTCCTAACTAACTAGGCTTCTGTCAGATTTTATATATAAGATTTTCTTTTATCTCTAGACCACATATTATTTCTAAAAGTAAAAGGATCCTGTAAGTACAGTCTCTCACCTTCTCTATAACTAAAATAGCTTTATTTACTTTAATTCATTAGAAATATTTTCACTACATATACAGCTCCAAATTTTTTCACTTTTTAAAAATATTGTTACTGTTTCAGCTTCAATCTTTATTCTTGTTATTCTCATTATTCTTCCAGTACAGGGAATGTGTCTATTTCCTCTAAATAATATTAAGATGCTTGTCTATAATTTAGTTTTCAGTAACTTATATATGATGGGCTTACAGATGGTTTTGTTGATGTGTTCAGTGAAGCTCAATTTCATTGGAACTTTCAGAATAAACAGGTACTCTTATCTTAGAAATTTTCTTTTAAATACAAGAAGCAAAAGCAAACTATTTTTATTTGCTGATGAAGTGATACTTTACATAGAAGACTCCAAAACTCCATAACCAAATTCGCTAGTGTAGCAGGATATAAAGTTAACTCTCAAAAATCAATAGCATTCCACAAATAACAAACTCACTGAGAGAGAAATCAGGGAAACAATGCATTTCACAGTAGAATCAAGAAAAATTAAATACATAAGAATTGATCTAACAAAAGAAGTGAAAGACCTACACTGAAACCTACTGTACTCTGAAAATGGCAATTGAAAAGGATATCAGAAAATGGAAAGATATGCTGTTCTTGGATAGGCAAAACCAATATAGTGAAAATGGATTTACTTGCAAAATTGCTATACAGATTTAATTCAGTCCTGATCAAAATATCAATAGCATACCTTACAGGACTAGAGAAAACAATCCTAAAATTTATTTGGAACCAAAAAAGACCTAAAATAGCAAAATATACCTAAAATGTACCAATAAACTTAATGAATAAAAAATTAAGCAGTAAAAAATAAAGTAATTCTGAGCAACAAGGGCAAGGCAGTGGGCATCACAATCCTCCAACTTGAAATCATACCACAAGGATACCATGACAAAAACAGCATGGTACTGGCAAAAACAAACAAACAAAAAAAAACAGACCCAAGGATTATTGGAACAGAATAAAAGATTCAGAAACAGTTCCAAGCACACTCAGCTAGTTTATCTTTGACAAAGGGGGCAAACATCTTCACTGGAAGAGATAGCCTCTTTAATAAATGTTGCTGGGAAAACTGGCTTTCCACATGCCAAAAATTAAACCTAGACTCATATCTCTCACCATGCACTAAAATCAACTCAAGCCTAAATGGACCAAAGACCTAAATATTAAAACAGAAACAATCTGCTGCAAGATAGAATAGGTAAAACTCTTGAAGACAGGTGTAGGTAAAGACTTTATGAACAAAATCCTGATTCCACAGGAAATATTACAAAGAATCAGCAACTGGGATCTTATCATATTAAAAAGCTTTTGCATGGCAAAATAACCCACCAAGAAAGTAAATAGACAACCCACAGAATGGGAAAAAAATTTCACCAGCTATTCTTCAGACAAAGGAGTAAAAATCTAGACTATGTGAAGAACTCAAAAAAATCAGACCCCCGCCCCACCCTGCAAATTTAAAGACCCAATACAAAAAATGGGCATCTAAATAAATAGGCATTCCTCAGGTGAAGAAATACAAACAGCAAATAAATATATGAAAAACACTTACCATCACTGGTTATTTAAGAAATTCCAGAAAGAATGGCTATCATCAACAAATCAGCAGACAACAAATATTGGCAAGGCTGTGGGGAAAAAGGAACCCTTCTCCATTATTGTTGGAAGTGTAAATTGGTACAACTAACATGGAAATCAGAATGCAGATTCCCCAGAAAATTAAAATACAGGTTTCATTTGACCCAGCTGTTCCTCTTTTAGGTACCTTCTTGAAAGAGTTAAAAGCATCATACCACAGTGATATTTGCGTATTCATGTTTATAGCAGCACAATTTATAATAGCTGAATCTTGGAAACAGCCCATATGACCAACAACAGATTAATGGATAAAGAAATGTGGTATTTATATACAATGGAGTATTGTCATGCCATAAAGAAGGATAAATCTGAGTCATTCGTAGGAAAATAAATGCACCTTGAGATCATAATCTTAAGTGAAATAAATCAGACACACAAGTTTAAATATTTCATTGTTTCTCTTGTGTGACAAACCCAAAGGGCAAACAAGGAACATAATGAAGGATAGGAATTGGGAAATAGGAAGAGTATGTTCAAATGGAAAGGGGAATAAGGGAGGGGGAAAGGGGAGGGAAGGAAGAAAAAAAGGAAAATGAAGAGAATAGAAGAAAAAATGGAAACAAAGCTTTTGTAAAGGAGGAGAGGAAGATAGATTGAATGGAGGTGAGGGGAATGGGAAACAAAGAAGAATCAAGATATATTATATACATGTAAAAATTCTCCATGATGTATGTGATCAATATGTATGACAAATATGTTCGAACAAAAAATATAAAGTTAAAAAAAGTGTTAAGTAAAAGTCATGGACCCCTGCTTATTGGCCCTAAGATAAGGGTTAATGACATCTTACATCCATTAGTCATTGTTCATCTTTACATCTCTGCAAGGAACTCTGAAACTTCATTTGAATTTCTCTTGTTTAAGAACTATTTATGCTTTAGTCTTTCCCACTGGAATAAAAGCTCCTTCAGGGATTAAAAAGAAAAAAGGACATAACCATTGAATGTCACAACTCAGAGCTGAGGGGGATCTGCTCCTGAATATGGAGCCTGTACACTTCTGTGCTGCAGTAACCACAGGTTATATGAAGTCCCCTGCCTTCCTGAAAAGAACATATATGTTAGTGATTAGGGGAGACTTGGGCAGCATGCTAAAGAGCTACCTATCAGAGCTACCATTGAAATCCTGGGGCTGCTAAGTACCAGTAATATAGAGTGGAGAACATATAATAATCTATGGAGTGTGCTAACAAAATTTGACCAATGTTGATTTTTACAAATTATAAATTGGTGGAAAAATACCCTGCAATCTCTGATTGTTTCATTTGCAAATAGTACAAATAATTTTTTGTAGGTCTCATAAATCTATAAACTATAGAATTAATAGAATAAAGGGATATGTTAAAAATTATTAATAATTCCATTTAAAGAAATTCTCCAGAAGTCCCCTTACTTCTAGAACTGGGTTTGTAATGTTAAACATTAAATAACAAACTCAGAGAGAGTCTATGAAACCGCTATTTATTTGGTAATAATTGAGGAGCATTGCAGTGCCGAGTGTGCATGCTCCGGAAGCCATGGGTGTCTTAAAGGGGTTAGGGTTGTGGGAACTATTAGATAAGAAGGATTACATAAATTATTTTGAAACCAAAATATAGTGCCAAAAAGATTAATAGCAAGGGTGCTGAAGGAGCAGTAATAAGGGTGGCACCAGTCCAATTTGAACAGTTATTGGAAAGACATCCTTGCAGAAGTATTTTTTTTTTATGTAAGATTGCCATGGATTTTATGCAAAGTTGTGGTTCTAGGAGAATCTTTTGTGATGGTTCTCATGGTCAACATTTATGCATGGGATCATTTCCTTTATGACATGCCAGTTTTATTTTATTCTTATTATTTTAGGGCTTGACACAAGTGAATTCATTTTGATTCTGACAATTTTCACAATGGACTTTACAATTTCAGTTTATAGCTGATATTTCATAGTGATCCTAGACACACCTTCAACATACAAAATCATGACATAGATGTTCTTAAACATGATTTTATCACTTCAAATAAATAAAAGTTTATTCTGTCATATTCAAAGTATACAATGTTGGGCTGGGGATTTAGCTCAGTGGTTTTGCCACCTGCTGCGCAAGCGCAAGGACCCGAGTTTGATTCCCAGTACCAAAATAAAGATAAAGTCTACAATGCTATTTCGATATCTCTGTTCTTTCTTTCTCCCAAATTTCAATGGTAAAAATTATTTTGGAAACAATTAATAAGCACTAGGTTTAAAGGATAGAGTTGATGAAATGTTGTACTTTAATTTTTCCTTACTTTAAGGCAGTTATAAGGTACAAGACAAGTAATTTTGTGTTTTCATTCTTCGGAGTAACTATACGTAATGAAGTGAGTATTTTATAATGCATAAGAATGGCAAGTAAACTAAAAGATTATAAATACAGAGTATGAAATAGAAAGAAAGAGAAATAAGTCACAATTAGTAGCAATTTTATATGGGCATTTGCTAAATCATACAAAAATAAATTTAATGGCATTTTCCAAAAAGAAAACATGTAATATAAAGTATCCATCTATAAAATGTAGAATATAGTGTTACATAAACATTTAGTCAACAATATTGCACTATTTTTCTCAAAAAGGAAGTATTTAATAGATGATATTATATAAGAATTTTCCAAAGTGCAGTAATGAAACACTGTAAAGCTAAAAGACAAATAAAATGCACTTCTTAAATACTTACCAGATGCATGATATAAAGAAATAATTCCTTTATTATATGAAAGATTTAACCTAAAGAAATATATATCAGAATAATATAATAAAATTTAGCTGTAGCGTTTTTATAAGACTCAATATAGTAAATAGTAGAGACAGAGTATAGTAAGTAATCTCAGTAAAAATGTAATACATGTGTAATTGCCACAAGTGAGCAGTGTACAAACCTGAGAACTAGAATCATCTCCTTCCCTCACAAGCCTGGTTTTTGGGTTGTCATGAATTTGAATGCTGAGTGTTGGTGGAATTAGGGAATATAGCACCTACACATGGGCTCTTCTATAGGCTTCTCAGAGTGTGACAGATAGATTCTGAGAGCAATGGCTGAATAGGGCAATTTCAAACAAAATCAAGCAGAAATTATGTGATTTTTTTCTAACCTAGCCTCTGAAGTCTTACAGAATTGCATGTATCTTACTCTCTTGATTGAACCAGTACAAAGCCTGCCTAGATTCAAGAAGAGGGAAATTAGACTGTCCCTCTTGAATATGTAAAATGAAAGATACTGCTTGGGACAATAGAAAGCGAGTAAACAATGCTGTTGCAGTCCCTTTGAGAGAACATGTTTAGGACAGTTATGTCAGAAGATGCTCCTTCCAGGCAAAGACATGACAATTAAAAGGAAAAATTCATGCAGACATCTGGGAACAATATGTCCTAGCAGAGGCAGTGTGGCCCCAAGTGAGAAAAATTTAGGTTCTTGAAAAAAAAAGAAAGAAAATTAGTATGTTTGGACTGAAATGAGAGGAAAATAGAAGGAGACATTGGAAAAGTAAGAGGACCCAAGTCATTAAATAAAATCCGCAAGTAATAAAAAAAACTTGAAAACTTCTAATCATACTTAAGAGCCATTGCGAGTTTTGAAAAGAAAAATAAAGTGATCTAACTTATTCCTTTGTATACAAGAGTAAGGTACAAGGGTACATACACAAGAGTACAAGAGTACATGTACAAGAGTAAGAGTGAAAGCAGGAATCTCACAGAGATCCAGCATGGCAAGCCAAGGAGGGGCAGGGGGGCTATGATATGGACTTTAGGGGTGATAAAGGCGGTGGTAAGCAGAGGAGATAGCAAGATTCTTTTCATAAGAAATGGCAGATCTCGGTGATAGGTTGGAAGTGGTATTGGAGAGAAAGAGAGGAGTCAAGGAAATCATCACAGCTTTTGGCACAAATTAGAAATTGTAATGCTATTAGTTGTAATGAGGAAGACTGGGAAAGAGGAGACTTCCAAAGAAAAGGCAAGTAAAAGTTGTCTTTGTACATGTGAACGTTTGATTAACCCATTAGATGTCTACTATGTTTTAGAGGCAGCTAGATATATTGGAAATGTCAGTAGAAGAGTAAAGTTATGATATTCTTTAGCATGTAATACATAAGACTACAAAATGCACTCAAATTATGGAATGATTCACCGAAACAATTTTGTACCTCAAGAAAAAAAATAACTTAGCAATATGTTCCTGCTTAAATGTTTATTATGCTATCCGTTACAAGTTCGCAAGGTCAGATTTTTACTTTTAAATATTTTCTCCCTAACAAATTTTTTAAAAACTCTACAAGAGGAAAAATGTAGGCAATAAAAGTCTGTATTATTTAACACCAGACTCAGATCCTTACAACATATGAATTATTAACATTATCATCAAAGTCAATGTCCAGAGACTACATTCTGCTCGCAACCTCACTTCATTATTTAGCTCAACTCTAAAGAAATGCTTCCAGCACAAAATGAACAACCTACTTTATCTTCCTCTCAGGCCTCAAATCATCCCTCCCCATGATCTCCAGAGTGTTTAAGAGGACAGCGTTTGAGGTTGGGAAGCCTGCGCTCTTGCCAGAGGGTATCTCCAGGTCAGTAAAATGACTGTGGAGAACCGGTCTCTTCCCTTTCTGAGGCTTCTCGCTGAAAGATTTTCTCCGATACAGTTCTCTAAAGAAAGAATGAAGATGTTACCTGGTATGTTGCATTACAGAAAACACTTTATTTCTGGGGGAAAAAAATCTGAGAAAACCTCTTTCTCTGTTACAAAAATAGTGAAAAATAACATTAGCAAAAGTGATAACTACTTCTGATTTTAAAATGTTAGGAAGAAATTAATAAAAAGAAATTCAATCAGTTTTAAAAGTCTGATGTTCAGTAGTTTTAATTACCCAGATGCGTACTTTGATATTATTTTGAAGCTTGCTACATTGGAAAGGCAATCGAGCATAGTGATTATAAGCATATCAAACTTTGAAGCAAGAGGTCCTGGGTTTGAATTCTACCTGTGCATCCTGCCGGCTATATGATCTTGACCAATTTATTGAATTTTCTTGTGCTCATTTCCATATATGTAAGATTATCACATTAACAAAATCTTTCTTAGAATATTGTTTGTAGTACCAAATACTTAAATACTTAAATCCATCAAATTTGTGAAATTCCAATTGATGAATCTCATCATACTGTATGCTTAAAATATACCAATAAATTTAATTAACAAAAAAAGAAAACTGAAATGCAAGGCTCACACTAAATTTAGTGTTGGAAATGAAATTATGCACAAAATTGCAGGAGGTAGGAAGGAAACAATTTTAGCTTTTGTTTAGAAATAAAATTGTGACTTTTCAACCTGGTGGCATGTTACAAGTGTTTCAAGGATAAATAAAGTAGTGTCTGGGGACTGCAATGCATGTCAAATGAATTTATGCACCATTCTGTGTAGCCAGTCTATGTTAAGCACTAGGTTGCATGTTTTACACACACTCACACACACACACACACACACACACACACACACTTTTCATAGAAATCCTAAAAGATTGAACATACACTCATTAGGGAGATGAAGCTAAAAGTTTTAAAAGCCTTGTCATGACTTTTTCTTTTTCTTGGATTCTCCCCCTTTGCATTTAATTTGTCACGCCCAATGGATTCATTCTGCTGGGTTTCCTGGGGTTGTGATACTCATTGTCTTTTCCTAGGGTATTGTCTAAAATTGTTTGGAGTGCCGGTTTGGTATACATGAAGTTCCTGAGGTGCTCTTTATCATGAAAGTATCTTATTTCTCCATCAATTTTGAAAGATAGTTTTGCAGGGTACATCAATCTGGGTTGGAGGCTGTTTTCCTTTAGGGTTTGAAATACATCACTCCAAGCTCTTCTTGCCTTGAGGGTTTGCATTGAGAAGTCTGCTGTGATTCTGATGGGCTTTCCTTTGTATGTGATTTGTTTCTTTTCTCTCACTGCTTGTAGAATTTTGTTCTTCTGTTGGATTTCTGGAATCGTAACTATTATATGCCTATGTGTAGATTTTTTTTGATGAAGGCTATTTGGAGTCCTATATGTCTCACTTATCTGTATGTCAAATTCTTTTCCCCTCCTTGGGAAGTTTGCTGCCATCACTTCTGTGAACAGTTTTTTTATGTCATCTGCCCTCTCTCCTCTTTCTTCATAGAATCCAATCAGTCTTATGTTATTCTTCTTTGCATAGTCTAGCTTGTTATTGTACTGATTAGTATTTTTCTGATTCTAGAGTTGCACACCTTACCTTGTGCTGTACTGGCTATTTATCATCTTCTTATGTCTACTTTTTAATTGGGTTGTCTATTAATGAGCTCTAAGAATTCTTTATATATTCTGGTCATAGGTTATATGCACTGTAAATATGGTCTGTTTAAGGACTACTTTTCACTTTAATGATGTCATTTAAAGTTCTAAATTTTAATGGAATCTCATTTATCAATTTTTTTCTTTTGTACATCATGTCTTTTGTATCCTAGGTAGTTCTTGCCTACCCTGAATTCATAAACATTTGCCCTTATAATTCCTTCTTAAAGTTTTATAGTTTTAGGCTTTCATATTTAGGTTCATATATCCCTTCAAGTTATTTTCATGTATGGAAATAAAGGGTTGAGGTTAATTTTATATATACGGATACCGGGTGTTCTAGTGCTGTTTGCTGAAAACACTATCTCTTCCTCGGCTCTTGAGTTGAGTTTATATTCTATAAAATGCTAATATTAAATAATCTTTCAAAACTCAGTGGACCACATATGTGTGGTTCTATTTCTAGATTCTCTGTTTTATTCAAATGATCTATATGTCTTTCCTTACACCAACACTGCCTTGATTACTCTAGCTTTAGAAGAAGTCTTAAAATTAGGAACTCACTTCCAACACTGTTTTTTATTTTATTTTTTTTTACTTTTCTAGGTCTTTTGTACTCCTACATAACTTTTAAATTTCAATATCCAATTCTTCATTTATAGCAAGTATACACAGACCTGAATTTTTATACATACCTTGTGTTTTCTAATCCTGCTAAATTCAAATACAAGTTCTAGAGGCTCCTAGAGATTTCTTAGTATTTTCTCTGTAGTGATCATTTCATCTACATACAAAGTTTTGCTTCTACCTTGCCAATCCTATCCTAATTGTGTCATTGTATTGCCAGACTATTTTGGTGAGGCCTAGGTTTCAAAGTTTAATGGACAGATGAAGAGTAAGCATATCTGCCCTTGTTCCCCACCTTAAGGAGAAAGTATTGTATCTTCTCCATTCATATAAGGCATTCTTGCTGGAAGTATGGAATACATGTCTTTAATCTGTTGAGAAGGTTCTGTTCTACTTCTAGTCTCCTGATAGCTTTGACCATGAACAGCTGTAGAATTTAGTCCAATACTTTTTCTCCCACTAGTGACAGGATCATATGGCTTTTTCCTTTCCTCTGTTAAAATGATGACTTTTGGGGGTGGATCTTCCAATGCTGAACCAACACTGCCATCCCTATACCAAAACCACTTTCTACATCCTGCCAGATCTGACTTCTAATAGTTTGTTTCATTAAACAAATTTCTATCTCTGTTCATACTTTTTTCTTCTATAATCTTTATCCAGTTTTAGGATTAGCACAATGTTGAGTTCCTAAAATGAGGGGAGAAATGTTCCTTCTTTTTTCTGCTTTAATTGTTTGATGTAATTTATCAGTTAAAATGTACTTCTCCTCATTCTCCCAGAGTGCTAGAATTACAGGTGTGTGCCCCCATGCCTAGCCATTTAATTTTTCTTTCTTTGTTTTCTTTTATTAGTACACGTTTGCAGAATGGAATGTTTATATTCATCTTGGCATGATGGTACATATACATAATATGCTTGTTTCTTTTTTCAGTCCCCTTCTACTTTCTGCCTACCTCCTTCCCTCTGCCTTCAAACAACTTTCCCCATCTTCATTCTTGTTATTTTTTATTTATTTATTTTTGGGTACCAGGGATCGAACTCGGGTCCTTGCGCTTGCAAGGCAAGCGACGGAACCACTGAGCTAAATCCCCGGCCCAATTCTTGTTGTTATTCTTAGTTTATGTTTATGATATATAATGTTCACATTTATTGAGGCTTTTAGGTTCCTATATATAGCATATGAGAACTTTAAACAGTTAATTTAACTACCTCTAACAGTTAAAATCAGGGTAATATCTAACATCTGCTCTAGTTTTATACCACACTCTTTAATCCAAGAGGTATTAAGGCACATGAATATCTGTGAGAGCTCCACAGAGGAAATTCTTCCAAAGTGACCTCAGAAGAGAACATTGATCTATCGATTTCCTCTGGATTGTAAGGGTTCAGTCTTCTTTTTACACTGAGTGCTATATACAGGGTATGTCTCTTCAAAATCTTATTTTTTTTCTTTTTTCTTTTTTTTTGGTACCGGTGATCGAACTCGGGACCTTGTGCTTGTGAGTCAGGCATGTGAACCACTGAGCTAAATCTCGGCCCTTCAAAATCTTATTTTAAACAGAAGAAAATCCACATCTCCTCTCCCCTAGGGATATTTCTTCTGTTTTGACCAGAATCAAGATGTGAAACATCTAAAACATAAAAATACATTTAAAGTGTTCCCCAAGAACACAGGGAAAAAAAACCTTTAATTTGCTTTCAAATATGAAAGCTATTAAGCATGTATATATGTATTACAAATGCTTTTTTCTCATGTCCGTTTTTAAATTCTAGAATATTTTTCCATTTTTCCTGAAATAAAGAGACTTTCAATAGGATAAATGAGAATGAAATAATGTATCAAATGGCACACAGCAGGAAGATCATGATGTTATTAAGATGTCCCCTAAGGGCAACTACATTTTCATTTTGGATCATTCTGTTCTCTACAACATCTACTTCTGTTTTCCTTTGTCCTGTTGATTGCTAGAAATTCCAGTCATCCATCTAACTCGAAATCTTCCAAGAGACAGATGACATATACATATACACCATAGAAAGATGGCTTACATGCTTAAAAATCCAGTATTCTACATGTGCAAAGTATTTGACAACCATAGTAAACTGTAGTACATATTACTTTATAGAATATATGGACTCACAGCAGGAAGGATGTACACAATTTATTTCCTAGTATTTGAAAGTCTGAAGGAATATAGCTTTGTAAACCAGATCTACTTTCTCATTATTCATTATTCCTTTTACCTTAGTAATAAATATCCAATCCTTAGATGAGTAAATGGCCATCCAGAATAAGTATTACATTTCCTAGACTCTAGTTTCACTAGCTATGGTCATATAATCATATGCTGATTCATGGCACAAAATAGAGAGTGATGTAAGCAATTTTAAAATGTTTCTTTAAACAGAGAATGAAAGCAAGCCCTTTTCTGTGCTTTTCTTTTCTGTTGATTAGAACAATTAATTAGGATAATTAACTGTCTGAGAAAAGTTATTTCCTGAGAAGAAAACATTTTAAGAATGGAATGAGAAACTAGAGACATTTATAGCTAAATGCATGCACATTGAGACCATACTCTTAAGTGAAATAAATAGGATACACATGTGTAAATAACCAAATAGCTTCTCTGGTGTGAAAAACTGAAAGTGTGAATAAGGATTAACATGAACAATTGATAATATGAACTAGGAAGAAAAGGTATATAGGGGAAGGGGAAGTGGGAGCAGTCGGGGAAAGTAAAGAAGGGAAAAGAATTAATATGAAAAAAGGAAAAAATGGATACAAAGTCTTTGTAAATAGGGAGGGGTGGAGGAGTTGAAGGGAGGGCAGGGGAATGGGGAAAAAATAAGAACGAAGATACATCATGTAAAGGCACAAGTTCCCAATGATGAATGTAACTGTATTGTATACCTAAAATGTACCAATAAACTTAATGAAAAATAAAAAAAGAATTTTGAAGTAAAAGATGGAAGAAATGCAGATCTCCATGGTAGTGACCACACTGTATCATCCCCAAAGTGTTTATATTTAGATTTAGTTTTTGAATAATTATTATACATTTTCTTTATTTTTATTATACATTTTTCTTTATAGAAACATAATTTTGAGGTATAATTTATAGACACTGAATCTTTTTCCATTTTAAACATAATTTCCTTAAGTTTAGAAAAGTGATTTCATGTTATGTAACTATCATTAAAATCATGATCCAGAACATTTTCACCATCCACAAAGTTTTATTGTGCTCATTTACAGTCAGGCTCACACATGCTTCTCACAAATTTTAACCCAAAGTAACTTCTAATCTGCTTTCTGTCAAGAAAGATTATTGTCTTTCTGCAATTTCATACACAAACTAATGTAGTCTTTTGTGACAGGCTTCATCCACTCACCATAAAGTAGTTTCATATACTACTAATAGTTTCACACCCCTGTAGTACATTCCCTTGTATTCTTGGGGAATATTTAATTATATGTATTTAATGCAATTTGGCTATCCATTCTTCTATTGAGAGACTAGGTATAAATACCTTTGGTTACATTTTTTTTTACCTCATGAATAACATGAACATTCTTATAAGTAGTTGAGTGGATTATTTCTTATCCAATTAGAAGTAAAGTTACTGGATTTTATGGTGACACACATAACTCACATAACTTTTTAAAGTGTTTCTCATAGTGGCCATAATATTTTGAATTCCCATTAAAAATTCATGAAAATCCCAATTGCTCCAACATTTGACCTTTCTCATTTTAGCCATTCTAATGGTATTTTGCCACAATTTAACTATGCTAGTGATTTCTCAGTGTTTTAACTTGCATTTTCACAATGACCAATAGTATTAAAAATCTTGTAATGTATTGGGTGGCCAATCTTATTTCTTCTTTTTTAAACTATCTGTCCAACTCTTCAGTCCTTGTTTTAAAACAGGTAATTTCTCTTACTGGTAAGGGTTATATATTTCTTATAAAAATACATTGTCAAATCTAGGTAATATAAATATTTTCTCTCACTCTGTAATTCTATATTCTAATTGTATCTTTCAAAAACAAAAAAGTTTAATTTTGATTAAAACTTTGATTTTGGTCTTGCATATTTTGTAGGTTTTGTATTCTGTGAAAGGAATCTTTACCTATCACGAGATCGAAAAAAACTTTCTCATTTGTTTTCTTCTACATTTTATATACTTTTAGTTTTTCAAATATGTCAGTGACTAAAAATTTTGGAGATGTTATGAAGTGAGTTGATTATTTTCATACTCATTTCAACATCATTTGTTGAAAAGATTAGACTTGATCTTTTAACTCTGCTGAAAATTAAACAAACATGTATGAGTTTAGTCCTGGGCTCTCTGTGCTGTTCCACTGATGTATAATAATATCTTTTGGCAAAAAATTTATAATTTTTATTACTGTAGCTTTCCATTAAGTGTTAAAATTTGTAACTGATACTGTTCCATGTTTGTTGTTTGCTTTCAGCAAGGGGTTTGCTATTCATGATGATTTATCTATATTTCCACAGATATTTTATACTCATTTTGTCAATTTCCTCAAAAATTCTTACAATTCTTTTGATAATGGTTGAATTTGAGTATTAGCTTTGTGAAAATGACAAGATTGTGTTTCCTAATTGAAGACAATGACATATATTGGCATTTAATTTCTGTGGACATTATTATGTAGTTTTAAATATTTAATTTCTATGCATATTTTGTGAAATATATTCCTAAGTATTTCATGTTTTTGGATATTCCTGTATATGGAAAAATATTTTAAATTCCATTTTTACAGTTTTTCAATTTCAATAATTAGATCCATTTAGAAATACTTGAATTTAGTATTACTAAACCATTTCGGTGTCATCCTTACTTATTTTTTTCCTTAAATGCTTTTATTGGTACATTTTAGGTATACAATATGTTTACATTTATCACTGGGTGCTTGTACCTGTACACAATGTATCTGGGTTCTTATTTTTTCCCCATTCTTCTGCCCTCCCTTCCCCCCTCCACCCTTCCCTATTTACAAAGACTTTCTTTCAATTTTTTCTTTTTCTCATAATTTTTCTTTTCCCTTCTTTCCTTTCCCCTTCCCCTCCCACTTCCCCTACCCTCTTTGGACCTTTTCTCCTTATTTCAAATTACCAATTATTCATTTTAATAATTTTAATCCTTAGTTACACTTTCAGTTTCTCACACTAGAGAAAGTGGGAGTGCAGACTGGTGCAACCACTGTGGAAATCAGTATGGAGATACCTCAAAGAACTAGGACTAGAGGTCCCATTTGACCCAGCAATTCCCCTGCTGGGTATCTTCCCAAAAGAATTAAAAGAATCATAACACAGGGATATATGTGCACCCATGTTTATAGAGGCACAGTTTTTAATATTTAAATCTTGGAAACATCCTTACTTATTTTTAATAGGGATTACAATTCTAAGTTTTCCTTTCCTTTTCTTTTTTTTCTTTTCTTTTTTTTATCTCCAGTTGTCCAGTTGTTTTAAGCTTAAAACTAAATGAACACAAGATATTGTGAGTCTGGGTCCCACTTTTTTCTTTACAGTAGTATTTATTTATTTTTTAAATTTTTAAGAGCAACTAATTTGTAGAGTCAAACTATGTATTCTCTTTTTCATAGTGTGTACAGCAGCAGATATCTTCCTGCAATTTTCAATCTTAGACATTAGATTAATTGATATTATTGCATGTGGCTATTTGGCAATCTTTCCTAGGCTTGTATGATTTGTGGTCAGCCAAGGATTTGGGAAGAGTATGTATCTTTATTTGGTGCTTTATCTTTTGTGGTTCTCTTGGTTATTTGAAATTACATTTTTGGTTTCTCTGTCAATGTTTAGTTCATCGTTTCATAACTCAATCTAAGGCTTCTTCAACTCTCTGTTGACCAAGTTGGAAATAAGCTGAGGAGTGCACTCATTTAAAACAAAATAAGCAAAAACACGAAGAAACACAAGCAAAGAACAAATAATCAAACAAAGCCAAAATTTTTTATTTTTTGTGGAGGGGGCTTATTCTGCTTTTCTTTGTTTTCATTTAGTTTCTTGGTGTTTTCTTATGTATGTATATTATATTAGTGATTGGGGGATTAGAATCGAGAAATTAAGGTATTAAGATCTCATATTTTCTGCAACTATTTTACCTTATGTTTTCTACCTTAATTTTATAGAGGTATTTTTTTAGCCTTAAAATTAATTTCTTCCACCTCAAGCAGAGTGATTGTGTTTATGACTTTTGACCACTATAGCCAGGATGGTTAGGTAATCAACTTTTGCAAGAAATCCACAACATTGCATTGTATGTCTTCAGTCCACTGATTCAAATGCTAACGTGCAAGTCCTGTTTTATCAGGTATCTGGGCACTGCTTCGTCCTTTCAAGTGGATACATTAATAATCACATTGTTATCATATTACGATTTTATCCAAGTCTGTAAACCACTCCTACTCTAAAGAGTTTAGAATACTTCTGTTAACTATTTAAACAGGTGCCAATTTCAAGGAACTTCTCACATGCAAAAAAAAGAAATACCGAGGTAGGAAGAAAAAGAACCTCCCTGTCTTCAGTGGGATTATATTCTAGACTTCTAAGAAAATCATGCAAGAGATTAGAATGTGATTAAGATAACTGACAAAACAGAGATATGTTCAAAGGTCTAAATGTCTGCCTAAGAGATTATGTGACAATTTCTTATAGAAGTTAGCATTTTATCCACAACATGAAAGACAGAAGGAATTTGCAGGATGAGTACATAGAGAAACTAAAATTCAATATCTTTTTTTGTGGTCATATTTATAGAATGTGATGTACAGTTAATTACTCAAAATTTCCTTATATTCTATGAAAAACAACCTTGTAATAGATATTACAAATAATTATTAGAATTTTATTTTTATCATTTATAATATTTTTTCATATGCCTGAAACACCTTGCTAGGGCTTCAGAAATTCCAAATATTAAGAAAATATTCAAGTTAAAAACACTGTAGTTAATCACTAGAGCCTATTCTTTTATTACATCTTGTCACTTTGACTCAATCTTTAGAATTTTATTCTTCTAATTTCAAGCAGTGTTTTTTGAAGAGATTAGATTTTTCTATTCTTTTCTATAACATAGCACACTACATTTCAGGCAATCTTTGCCCTGTGCTCTACAAATATATGCTATTTATAAAACTTTAGATATTATTTCTCAGTTATCTTCCATTAATAATTATAATCAAATTTTTATATTTAATCCAATGTATTGAATCTCATGCTATAAAATTAATTACTAGATAAAATATCATGGACATAGATGGTGTAATAATGTCAAAGTGCTGTCATATTTCTCAGTTCTTACTCTAAATGTCAGTACTTATTATTCTGAAAGTCACACATTAAGAAACTCTTGGTCTGCATGTACCTAAAGAAAATGATCAAAAGAGTTGGAAGTCATGATAAGTGAAGAGCAAGCAGAATAATGAGGCAGTAGAAATGAAGAAAGTATATTATGTACATGTACCCTTTATTCTGTATAACTAATATACACTAATAAAAAATAAAGACTTTACTTCAACAAGGGACTCATAATCTGTATTTCTGATGTTGTTTTCATGTGATATCTTGTTATGTGGTTTCACTTTAAGCAAAATATCATCATTAAATTTGTTGCTATCCATTTGACAAAGATGATGTTAAATCTATTCAAAACTATCTTATAATTAGACTGACCTTTGAGGCTACTGTTATAGCCTGAGTTGCTAGAGGAGTCTGTAGGTAATATTCATATTGTTTGAAAATTGATATGTGGGATATTCTGATTTGGTTCTCATATTTATTAAATGCAGAGTGGTATTTTGCAGGAATATTTTATGATTGCAATACAAGAAACATTTCATTAAACTATATTTAAACTATATTTTAAACTACATTCATTAAACTATATTTTCATTAATTTAGTAATTTCAAATTTAGAAAGCTGGATAAGCTGAGACCTCAGAGGTCTCCTGCACTCCATCAGCAATGACATCTCCATTTCTTTGCTATAACAATTCACTATGGAAAAGCATGTTCTCATTAAAGTAAATATGTCTTTCTAATGGTTTCCAATTTGAAATGATGAGGCCAATGCTAAGACAAATCTCAAATACTGTTGGAATTCCTGAGTGGGTGTTATTTGAAGACTTGTGATTAGTGGTAATGTCCTTGTTTGCTTCCCTAGTATGGGTGGAATGGCTCTAGTGTAGTTTATCTCCATGTGTTTTGAAACTATGTTATATTCTCTCCAGTATGGACACATTTAATGCAATTTCCTGGAATGCTTCATTCTGTGAATAAATATTTATGGAGCACTTGATATATAATGATAATTGGAGATAGAAAAGTGATGTGGCTTATGTCTAGATACCCCACACACACCAAGCCTCATGCAGTCATAGGTGGGGTTTTTGCAGAGATGGCTGGTTCTAGTGTGTGATGCTGGGATTAATTAATGGTGAAATTCTAGGGTCAAGGCACTAGGGTTAAGATTGTGAGAGCTACCAGCCCTAAGCAGCTTGGATAAGATATAGGGATAGAAAGAGCTGTGATCATCCCTTGCTTGGTTTTGATGTCTTCGTCCTGCAATGAACTGTGTCTCCTCTACAATGCCCTCTGCCATGTACCACTCTGCCTTGGAGCCAGCCAATTATGGCCTGAAACCACTACAAACTGTAAGCCAAATAAACATTTCCTCCTTTAATTTTGGGTATTTTGTATTTTGTTTCAGCAAGAGAAAAGTGACTAAGACAAACAGTAAAACAAAATAAAATATAATAAAAACAGCAGATAGCAACCTAGCTCCCATCCCCTGCCTTGCGGGGGCTTATATTCTAGAAAGAGTAATCAGGAAACCAAAAAAATAAATATGAACAGAGTGTAAAAATAATCAAAAGAAGAGTTGGGCATGCTAGATGGTAAGGAATACTTGAGTCATGAACTTATGTAACTTTTGAGATTTAGTTGACGTTTTTCTCTCCCTACCTCCAGTTTTCCAACTTAGTCTCACTATTGAATCAAACTTTCCATCTCAAGACAGGGAATCAGGAAATCTTATAACAGAGATGGCTCAACTCTTGAGTACTGACAGCGTAAGTAGCTTGCGGGGTCGGTATCCTTTGGCCAATGGAAAATGGAAGAGCACTGAACGTACACATAGCCTTTTTCTTTTCTTGTGAACTACTCTGACACGCTCTTTCTTCCTCAAAGGCTTGCAGACACATAGTGAACATTCTCTGAAAGTAACTTTTCCTTTTCTCTTTTAGGTTCATCATGTTGATAAATAGTTTAGCTAACAAACAAAACCTCTGTCCTTACCCTATGAGTTTTTCAACAGGGCCATGTCTCTCACATTTAACAAATCTTCACAAAATATATGCTCATACATGCTGAATTCATTTGTTTCCTTTCCATCTATCTTGAACTCACTCCAATTGTAGCTTTACTGTCACAACTCCACAGAAAAACACCCTGGTTGAAATCACCAGTAGTAGAGGAATATTGATGACACAAAAGAGAGTTGGGAATTATTGGAACTCATGGATTGTCCTTTTCTGAAAGTCTTTGAAAACAAGACAAATTTTCAACATCATGTTAAGTTAGGTATGAGTCTCTGTGAAGATGGATGGTGGCATACCCGAGCACTCCTATTCTTTGTTTAAAGTGAACCAAATGAAAAATTATTTTAGTAATCAATTAGTTCACATACCATCTGTAGACCCAACTTTAAACCCATTCAAGTCCTATATACTATTAGTCATACTTGTAAAAGGAAGGAGTGCATTCTTGATGTATTAAATCAGTAAGGCAAGAAAATGCGATTTTCTGAATCCTAAACAGATTTTGAAATAAAAAGTATAAAAGGAAAAGCAGTACAGTAAATTAGTAATAATATTGTGTAGTAATAGCAGCCAATATTCACTATTTATTATTTGTTAGATAAAAATGTCTGTATATACACACACAAATACAGAGAGAGAGAGAGAGAGAGAGAGAGAGAGAGAGAAATTTTTCTAATGACAAATGGTGAGTATTATCACCAGCTTACACATGAGGATATTGAGCCATAGAGATGTTACATAGATAATAAAAGACATTATTTATAAATTTATTTACATGCTTTCTCTCATAAGTTTCAGTTTAAATTTAGCAGTTCTAAAGTACATAAAAATATTTTACAATATCATGCACTAACAATTACTAAGTGGAACGAAGCACCACCATTTCTTGCTAATTGAGAACAGTGCAATAGAATAAATTTAATCCATTTCCAAAGAAATGTTGCATGCTAAAATCTAGTTCTTGTGGTCACATTTAGATTCACTAACATTTTTATTACAACTTTTATAACTCAGCCTAACTGTATTTTAATTGTTTTAATCACTGCAACTTCATGTTTTATGAACTACTTGGCCATAATTAAGGAATACCACATAACAAGCACTGCTTTTCAGTAAGAATACAGGATATTATAATTTCATAATAATCTCCAATAATGTTTTATCTTAATTACACATATTAATAGATTCTGTACACATTTAATTATCTGCTACATTGATATACCCATAACTTTTAAACAGTTTTACTTGAATATACACAGTACTCAAACATAAATCCACTAATGGGGTGTAATGAACAAATCATTACAGCTATACTTTAGAAAGGAAACCACCTACTGACATGTGACGTTTTATAATTATGTAAGTATAGAATTAACTGGTTAAATATTGCACTGATATAAACACATATACTTATATAGATTTAAATATAAATTCTCATACTTTAGCAACCTTCAAGATACAGAAATATGAATAAAGTAATCACATATAATTAATAAATGAGCATTATTTGCTTTTAGGTGAATTAACTAATTATATATAATGCCTGGATTCAAAGGATTTATTAAATGGCACCAGTGGCTTGTTCTAAAAATTTCAACCATTGCAAGTTATGTCCCTGTTTTAGTGACACAAATTCTCCCTCAAGATTAATTCCCTCCAAGACATCTCTATAAATTTGTATGAAACCCTCAGACCTTTTTGGACAAACATTAAAGGATAAACTTTGTTTCATTAAATACTTTCTTACAAAATTTGTGTGATAAATTTGTCTACATCAAAACATTCTTTGTTCCCTTTTCTTAATCTAAATATTCATCACTATAAAAAACTTTCACTTGCATTAATTTGAAAATATTCAAACTACTCCACTCCTCATTTTTACTGATAATTTAAAAATTAATGTTTCAACAGATAATAGTGTACAATAACCTAATAATTTAGTGGACTCTTTCTCACAATTTTCAAATATTTCTGCTACACAAGAACCTTTTGATTTAACCCAGATTTGCTTTGTCTATATCTTTTCTCCCTTTGTGTTTTTCTCGATCTCTCTGTTTCTTTCATAAATATTAACAATATACAGAAATGTGTAGGCACACACACGCATGTGTATATTTTTGTGTGTAGTTCAAATTCTACTGCAGGAAAAACTTCCTTACTTGTAGTGTGTATAAATACCCGTATGGACAGGCAGATTCAGCTCCACAAAACGGGCATTAATTTGCACGGGTACAAAACTAGATGAGAGTTCCTGGATCCCCACAGACTTGTCAATAAAACATTCTATCATTCTTTTAAATATCCATTAATTTATTTTTAAAATTAATTTTATTGCTACATTTTAGATATACAATATAATGACATTCATCTTTGGAAATTTGCACCTTTACATAATCTCTCTTGGTTCTTATATTTTCCCCCTTCCTCTGCCCTCCCTTCAGCCCCTCCATCCCTCCCTATTTACAAAGACTTTGTTTCCATTTTTTCATTTTCTCATATTAATTCCATTCCCTTCTTTCCTTTCCCCTACCCCTCCCACTTCCCTTTCCCCTTTTCCCCTTTTCTACCTATTTCACATTATCTATTATACCTTTTAGTCCATGTTTACACTTTCAGTTTCTCACACTAGAGAAACTATTCGGTATTTACACATATGTGTCCTATTTATTTCACTTAAGAGTATGGCCTCAATGTGCATCCATTTAGCTATAAATGTCTCTAATTTCTCATTTTTTATGGCTAAATAGTACTCCATTTTACAGAAAAACCATATTTTCTTTATCCAGTCTCCAGTTCATGGGCAATTGGGCTGCTTCCAAGTTTTAGCTATTACAAATTGTGCTGCTATAATATCCATTAATTTAATAATTGAGATAATGCCACAGACCAGCTGCAGTCGATGTAGGGTAGGAAGGGGAGATGTCCTGGGATGGCGATGAGAAAGAACCTCCACAAGTAATGTCCAGGTTCCCTCTGAGAAGTCTCAGGGTCTGATTTATTTTTATATCTTTAAGCAATAGCTGGGAGGCATTGGGCAGAACATGTTTACATTTTAAGTTGCCTTAGCAATTGCTATTGAAGTAAAGGTTATTTTCTTGCTAAACAAAGTACAATTCCTCTAAGCTGTTTCATTTCATTGAACATCATGAATACATATTTAAAAATTACAATTGTCCCCTTATTTACCCACACCTAAACAGAACAGAAAGTAACTTAATCAAAATCTTTATATCAGCGGGGGTACAAGCAAGGTTTAATCAACTAAGTGTCAAACTTGTGGTCGCCAGCTGACCCTTGAGAAACTGCACAATGGTTAATATAGTTTGCTATTAGCTCTCTATTTTATTTTACCTCTATTCATCTTAACTAAATGTCATTTAGGTTCATAGTCCATGAGCAGGAGATATTTACAGCACTTTGAGAAATATTGAATAACTTGTCTCCTTAATGCATTTACCTGTCTTAACTTTCTTTCTTTTTCCCATTTTCCACTATTTCTTTCATCCAAAGTCTGTCTTTCCAATCTTTTTGTAAGACCCCTTTAGTAAACAGAATGTCAAGAATAAGAGGGGGAGCTATAGTAGTGGGGAAACAGAGGGGGTTTTAGGAGAAGTTTCTTTAGAAGTGGATGTGGCAATAGAACTAAGAGTAACTGGAATTTGGGACTTGTGAGCCAGATCAGATTTCAATATATCATTACCAATTTGCCTCATGGAGAGTTTGTTGTTAGTCACAAACACAATGACTCCTGTGATCAGAGTAATAATTATAAACATTATGACAATAAAAAATAAAACATGAGGGTACGATGTGGTCCACCCTTTCTTTCCCCCAGCTGGAACTTTGTCAAGCAGCAATGGAGGTCGGTTGGGCTTTGCCAAGATAAGACATCTTATTGTTTTATTTTGAATTTCTCTAATAATGAGAAATTAGAGAGAATTAAATTTCTAAATATGGGGATAATTCTAATTATGAAAATTAAAATTATTTAATATATTTTCTTATTCCTCAAGGATTTTTTTGGTGTGTGTATTTATGTCTATTTCTAGACTTTATTTTCTTTATTTTTTATTTTTTTATTCTCTTCTACACTTTTATATTCATATGCTAGTACTATAATATTTCAGTGCTAGAATTTGTAGTATATTTTAACATCTGGGACATTAAATATTCCATATATTTGAAGTCTTTTCAGGGTTCCCTTGTATTTTATTGCATATACGCTTTTCTTCACATAAATTTTTTTTCTCAAAAAAACTAGTTGAATTTTATTTGCATTACATGAAATTTAAAAATTTAGTAGAACTGGAAACTTTATGATACTTGTAATGCTATCTAAAAAAGGAATTTTTTACATTTGTAGCATTTTAGTTTTATATCTATCATTAGTTTAATTTTTTCTAATTAATATTCCTCACTCATTTATTTTGTACATTTTTATTAATTTTTCCTAAAAATTTGATTTTTATTTCTATTATAAATAAATTTCTTGCTGTCATTATGTCTTCTGACTAGTTATTGTGTATATAAATGATGTTTGTTTTTCTATGTTAATGTTATGCCTCATTTGACTCTATTCTTATATTGCTCTAGTTTTATCATTGACTAGTTTCTCACTTTATTCCCATATTATCTGAAAATACAAATACTTTTGTTTCTTTTCCAATTATTATTTTAATTGATTTCTTTTCTCTATTGTATTTTTTAATCCATGTACACAATACCAAGTACTGGTGAAGATTATTCCTAATGTCTCTACTACTTCTGGCTTCAGCACTAAGGGATACTTTAGTGGATTTATAGTTTCTTTTTATTTCTTTCCTTTGCTAACTAGTGATTTGTATATTGCACTAAATTTAAAAACATAATTTTTATTTATCCATTTGTTATATATATTTTTCTACTCATTAATTTCTGATTTCATATTTATTATTTCCTTCCCTAATAATGTATTTGTCTTACATTATTTCTCCTTTCTACAATTTTGGTTTGTGAAATTTTTCTATTTTCTTTCTTCAATTTTAGTAACACAAGTATTTGGGACTATTTTCTTCTGTTCACTGCTTTAAATGTATCTCACAGATAATGATCTCATTATCATTGTTCTTAAGAATTTAAATATATTTTAATTTTTTATTTGCATTTTAAAGTTTTATAGCTTTATATTTCTCTTCTAAATCAAGTTTTGATTATAGGCTTTAAAATTCCTGTTGGAAACCCTTTTTAATTATATTAACAATTTCTAATTGATTGTATTGTAATCAGAGAATGGTGCTTAAAATATTTCTAATTTTTGCATTTCACTCATGCTTCTTCATACCTGATAAACTAAATTTTGTGACTGTTCCATACAGACTAGAGAAAAGGTAAATTTTCCATTATCAGTGCATAGTCTTCAAGATATATCCATATCCTTCATTATGATGTTTAACTCTTCTATAACTTCTTACTTTTTGTCCATTTGCACTGATTTATCTAGAAAGTGGTGTGCTAAAGACACTTCTTGTCAGATATTTCTATATCTTCAATTTGTTTCAAATATTCCATTATAAAATAGCTATTTTGTGATTGATACAGACATATTTATATTTTTATTGTTAATCATGAAATTTTGGCTTTAAAGGTGGTGTGGAAATGGGCAAGCATATGGCAATCAAAATCCTAAGCTATCTGCCAGGATTAGTGCACCCTGCATTACTTGCCCTGGATTAATACTATGGGATAGAACTCACACTATTAGATTGTGTTTGGGGTAAAAATCCTGTAGACATAATTTGAGTTTTCAATCAGTTAACTTAGAGTTATTGAAAGGAAAGAATATCCAAGACAGAAGTGCCCTAATCAAGTGAAGCATGAATTAGAACCAAAAGCTTTCCTTTTGGCCTAGAACAAGCAATTGCCATGTTTTAGGGAGGAGCGCATGATAGGGAATATGGGTGAGAACGGCTCCCAGTCAATTGTCAACAAAATAATGGGACCTCAGCTTTCTAACTCCAAGAAACTGAATACTTCCAACAAGAAATGAGCTTGCAGCAAGCTCCTGGTAAGACTGCAGCATGACTAAATATCATTATTTCTTAATGTACCAATTCTTAATATACTAATTTCTTAGCAATATACGATAATTTTACTTCTTTTGAAGACTGAATAACATTGCATTGTGTTTATGCATGGCATCTTGTTTATACATTCAGTACATGTGTGGGTTGTTTCCAGTTTGGGGCTATTTTGAATCATGCTGCTATGAACCTCGGTGACAGACATCATTAACAGTACATAATGGTTATATTCATCATGGAGAGTTGATGCAGGTACATAACACATTTTAATTACTTTTATATTTCCTTCCCCCACCTTCCCTCCTTACTCTTCCCATTTCTAGGTCCCTTCTGCATTTACAAAAATCTGTCTTATTCTTGCCTTATTGGTCTGACTAGAGTGCTCATTTCTATGCTGAGCAGAAGTGGTGAAAGTGGTCATGATTACTTTTTTTCTAATTTTAGAAGGAAAACCTTTAACTGAACTTAAATCACTATTTCAATATATTGTCGGTGTGGATTTTTCACATATAAAGCCAATGTGTATTAAGAATTGACATTCAAATAGTGAAGAAAACTGTATGTAAATGAAATAAAACATAATTAAATGTGGACTCCACATATTTATCTCCTTTTTATACCACCCAAAGAAGAAGTTGGAATGGAGTGATGTCTCATCATATTGAGTTCATAAAGAGATAGCTCTGTTTTTATGTGAATGGATAAACTTTGTATAACCACTATATCATCTAAATATAGCCCAAGAATTGTGCCTCCCAATTAGATCAATTTAGCTGAGACATTTTATAGCAGTCTATCTCTGTCATTGGACAAGTTCTGTTTATCAGCTTCTCCACCTGAAGGTGAAAAAGGACAGAAATTCTCACTCCTGGTATTGGTGGGGATCTGAGTTTGGCCATTCAAGTGGCTATTTATAATGTTCTCCTGTGTTGTTATTTCCCAAACAGTTAACCCCGAAGATAGAAGAGATAGCAGGGTATTACATACACACCCAAATGCAACTAAGAATACACACTAATACACAAAAACACATATACAAATCTTACTGTGAAAATGCAAAATGTTTTACAGATGCATGGATATTTTTTATAATGGAAATTTTTTTTCTCCTCTTCATATTTCAGTCGTTTTTATTTATCAGGAGATTTGTATTATATTATTGACCTGTTGCAGACCTTCTCTTGACCATATCAGAGGAGAATTTGGGAAATACATCTTTGTCACTAATAAATCTCTTATGTCACATAAAAAAAGACAACCATTTGACTAAATATGTACAGAATATAGGGAAAGCATGTGAAAACTTCAGGAATAAGTATAACTCTAATTTAAGGGTTATTAACTAATCCTGAGCTTTCTTACTCGTCTCATTTATTACAACTTCTTTATAAATGTATTGTCTCTAATGTGTTCAAAGCCACAACCTCTTATCTCTGGACATCTCATCCTAAAAACAAGAACTCTGAAGCCAGACTCCTGAGACTTAGATCTTGGCTACTTTATGGGCTTGTTTTGTAACCCTAGGTGATTTTCTTATCTTAAGTTCTAATAGCATTTAGGTTCTAAAATTTTATGAGATACAAATCAGTATGTATAGTTGTGCCTAGAATGAGCCCTAACACCTAGCAAATATTTGAAATCTAGTAGAATAGACTATGTATATTTCAACTCCTCATTTTGAATTGGGAAAAATAATTTTAATTAAGTTTTGAGACCCATAGATCCCACTGAGAAATGAAACTGAACAAAAATCTCATCAATAACCCTGAAGTTAATAATCCTCTACTTTGCCTACCAAACACATTGGTGCTTTTTGTATCAGAATTACTGTTCATTCAGAGCCAGCACTAGATAACTCTGCAAAGTTTATTTTCCCAGTCCCAATATATCATCACATTGGTAAATACTACAGTTCCTTTTGGGGAAAGCAGAGAGAAAAAAGGAAAGTGTACATTATTGACAGTGGAGACAGAATTTTCTCAAAGAGAAAAACCTCTTCTGAATCTGTGACTAACTCCAGTCTGGGAATGGTGATTAAAGGTAAACTTCTTTTCACTAGACCCAGTTTTACTTTTCCAGTATTACAAATTGAATAAATATTTAATAGACTGCTCCTATATTTCAACTCTTAGGAACCATAATCATTTAGACAATGTCCAAGATCTCTAGAGATCAAAGCATGTGCATCATTTGTTCAGACGTGCAGCCCAATACAGTAGCCATATAATAACCTAGCCCCTGACACCTGGGGATCCCATCATCTTCATGGCCTTTGAAAAATATTCTACTTTTTATTAGTACATGTTTGCAGCACATGCAATTTACAGTAATCTTGGGGAGAGGGTACATGTACATAATATAACTTATTTCTTTTTAAAGTCCCCCTCCCCTTCTCCCCCTCCTTCCTTCCTTTCTCCTCTAATTCCAAAGAGCGAAAAATATCACACTGGACCTCTACAGGTACATTATCAATTAGGTCAATTATCAATTTTTTTTGACAAATCCATACAACCACCCCAATTGTTCTAGGACATTTGATAAATTTTTGCATACTAAGTAAGTTCTAGTACCTTAACTATTTAATATGGATCATCTTGGGTTCAAATTTTAATCAACCATGCAAAGGAACTATTGGGACCCCTTTCTCCTCATGAGATATCAAATAAAATCTAGATTCTCTGGTCTAGATTATCCAGATCAATAAACATAGCTAAGAAACACTGCTAACCTTAGTGTCTGGGGTAGGGTATTGTTATAGATCTAGAACTAATGAAAGGCTAAGGGGTATGTTTTTGAGAAGTTTAGTAGCCTCTTAAAACTCAAGTATCTCAAAATGGTCTATTGTGGATTACTATGGAAGAAGAAGACTAACTTTTTAAACAAAGAAGAAAAGAATCTTTCTAAAGTCATGGAGGCTCAGAACAATTTAAATATTAAGTTTTCCAGCTTCATTATAATTTTTTCCATATAATCACATCCATATTTTCAAAATATAGTTGCTTCCTAATGCATGTAGGGATAAATCAGGGGAGAGCAAGCCCAACGATAAACCATGGGAACAAATTAGAGATCAGGTCTGTCTCTGATCATCTCCTTTTTAGGCAATATAATAATGAACAAAAGAAGATGGTACTCTTCATCTTCTCCACAATTTGAAAAAATTAAGAAGTAGACTCCATGGAATCTAACATCTTTGCAGTCCTAGCTGCCATCTCTGCTTTACCTTTGCCCCGCAAACCTTACTTAAATCTATGACCTGAGAAAAGAATGCTGTGAATTGTTATTCTGATGTAAGTAGTCTGACTTTGTACAACTCTGTCAGAGCAAGAAGATATTATTATTTCAGACACAAGAAAAATAGATAATGGAGCATTTTTAAAATCAAGTATATTCCAACCCCATTTTTCCATTTTGAATCAAGATCTCATCCCTCAGATATTAAATTTGTAAAGTTGTTTCATCTGCCTGTTGCTTAGAACGATTAAAAATCATTGCCTTGTATGTACATTTGGTTTCCAACAAATGTGTTATTAGTTGTCCGGGTTATATTTCATACTTCTTATTTTTCAACTGCATGCTTAAGTGCACACGACTTAGCCTAAACATACGGGAATTGTGAAAAAAAAGAATATAGGATTAAAAATCAAATACAGACCATATAATTTATTGACAATTTTACTACAGCCAATTAAATTTAAAGATGCCAGGACTTCTCAGCTCTCATTTCTGTTACTCCATGAGTCAGACACTTAATAACTAAGAACCCATGAAATCTGACAAAATTTGGCAGTTTTTCCACAATCTTGCAAAGTCTGAAAGAGCTATAATTGCAAAATTTCTTCAGATAGAAAACAATATTTCTGAATGCCAATAGATTTGATATAAAAAATTAGCATTTATATACTTGCTTCACACTTTTAATTTGTATAGAATTTTTTATAAGATGTGCTAGGGAACATTCTCTGCATTTCTCAGCATTAAACATGAAAGTTGTTTTTCAAAAGGAGTCATGTATTGTTCCACTTGTTATCGACTGTTTCTGCCAGTTCTACATATCCAGTATTCTGAAATAATTTAATGAAAGAATTATGATGTTCTAACTTCAAATTGTTAATTAACTTTTTTCATGATATATCCAACCTGATATTCAAAACATTCTCTTCTGCACATACATATGTATGCCTTTTAATTTTCATTTCACATAAATCAATCTATATGATGATTAAACAAGTATTACTGCCAAATTAACAAGTGGACTAAAATAAAATATCTGTTAAAACAAGTTACTTTCACCAGGGTATTATTAGAGAGGAGTGTTTGGAAAAAAGAAATCCAAATATTTATATAAATTTCAATAAGGCTCTATGCCATAACCTCCTGCTGCTCTGGAAGTATCTTGGTGTCAGACAGTATGTTTTATTTTAAATCCTCAATGTCAGCACAGTATCAGTGTAAGAAAACAATTAGTGTTTATTTGACTGAAGGATGGATGAGTGGATGAGTGAGTAACAAAATACCTCAGGAATTAGACTCTATTTTTCTTACTGTAGAAGGAGTAGTGCCTTCAAAGATACATTTGAGAATTCATGAAACACAAATAAAGTGATCTTTGTACACCTATTAAAAGTAAACTCTAAGAGAACGCTAGCTCTATATGAGCATCATCTTTAGTGTCTATGTATTATGTATGTTCATATTTTTTGTGAATCTGAGACAGAGGAAAAACCATTAGCATGGGTAGGCAGGGCAGGTTTGTAAGTTTCATTTAACACCTGTCTCTTGCAGCTCTGATCACTAATGATTAAATAAAAATCATTGAATGCATTAAGAATCACTGAGCCATAGCTTCTCGGCCTTTTGGGTAAGATCAAGTGAAGAATCTCTGAGCCATTCTGTGGTCTAAATGGAACCAGAAGTTAAGTATAAATAAAATATACATGAGACCAGTGTATTTCATTGTAATTTTAAAAAAAAATTTTAATTGGAATTTTTTTTATTCATTAAGTTTGTTGGTACATTTTAGGCATACTATATGACCTTTCCCTTCTTTCCTTTCCCCTAAAGGACTTAAAAAATCAGACCTCCCAAATTTAAAGACCTAGTCCAAAAATGGGCATCTGAAATGAACAGACATTTCTCAGACAAAGAAGTAGAAATAGGAAATAAACATATGAAAAAATGTTCACCATCACTGGTTATTTGAAAGTTGCAAATGAAAACAACTCTGAGATTCCACCTCACCCCAGAAAGAAGGGTTGCTATCAAGAAATCAACCAATAACAAATGCTGGCAGGGTTGTAGGTGAAAAGGAACACTTCTCCATTGTTGGTGGGAGTGTAGAATGGTGCAACCACTAGTGAAATCCATATGGAGATACCTCAAAGAACTAGGACTAGAGGTCCCATTTGATCCAGCTATTCCCCTGCTGAGTATCTTCCCCAAAGAATTGAAAGAATCATATCACAGTGATATATGTGCACCCATGTTTATATAGGCACAGTTTGTAATAGCTAAAACTTAGAAATTACCCACCAACTGGAGACTGGATAAAGAAGGTGTGTTTTTTATTTTTTTTTAATTTTTATTAGTACACATGTGCAGTATATAATGATGTTGCTCATCATGGGGAGTTGGTGCATGTGCATAACGTATCTTAATTCCTTTCACTTCTTCTTCTCCCCTTCTTCTCTCCTCCCTGTATCTTTTAGTTTCTTCCCATTTGCAAAGGATACATGAGACTAATTTTAAAGCACATTGTCTGTGGTTTGTTGTCTGGATGCTGCTCCAGCTAATGGTGCACCTTTTTATCAAAGCAGAGAAAGATTGATGTTTGCACATATAGTGCTGTCTGCTCTCTTCAGGCTGCAAGTATATCCATGGTGAGAATGTATGAATTACCTTCTAGAACTAGGATTACAAAGCTCAGGCCAATGTTTTTTTTTTTTTCTTTTAATACATGACTAAGTTGAGAAATAATAGGAGAATTTGTTTTATTCATTCACTCGTTACTATTGTAAGAGTAATTTTGGCCCCAGAGTCAATTCTTGGAGCAAATGACATTTCCTAATTCCATATTTTTCTATTTAATTTTATTGTTGTCTTTCTATTGGTGATTCTTACCTATTACTTAAAAGACTGAAGAATTAAATTTGGCTTTTATACTTTGGAGATGGGTCAAAGCAATAAAATTTATTAATTTATTAAGCAATAAAATTTAATTTAATAAAATTTAATGCAAGAATGTCTTCAAGAAGAGTCTTCACTCATTACTCAAATAAAGGACAAAATCCTGGTATTCTGGGTTTACATTATATATATATAGATATCTATATAGATATCTATATATATCTATATATCACATACAATTCATGTGATTTACAATTTCATTGCTTCTTAAGAAAAACTATTTGAACATTTTCAGTGAAATAAATACTTTTAAAACTTTTTAATGAGGTATAAAATTTAAATATATGATTTTTTGCTCAGTCACCCCAAATAACTTCATACTTGATATATTTCATTGTACAACTTGACTTCCTAGACATCTAGTCCTAAAAAGCATGCAAATAGATGATTTAATATTGGCTCCAATATTAATGCTTCAGATTACTTTCATAGATAAATGCTTCTAATATGAAGTCTTGTTGGTGCAAAGCCCATCTAGGCAGAGGTTAAGCTAGATCTATTTTAAAGGAAATTCTGGTCTGCAGAAAATGTACTACATTGAGGTTACAATGCAATTTTAATTAAAAATAATTTAAAAAATTTTATGATATCCCTAGGGTGCTATAAAACCAGGGTTTGTAATCACCAAGACCGACAGTTTACCATATGGTTTCACATAGTAATATGGTTTTGTAAGTGTAATATGGTTTTGTAAGTAACAATTTTGCCTTTAAGTACAGGTTTGTCAAGTATGCTGAAAGGACACTATGTACTTTCTTAGGATTAAAGAAAAGACGTTAATTCAACATTTTTGCATAACTATATCTGTTTCTCCTAATCTCTTATCTTCATTAATGGAATGCCCTGGAGGGCACTTAAGTGCAACTAAGCATCAGTTGTAAATGTATTACAACTTCATTTTCTTCCGAGAAAATACAGTCTAGATCCATTTCCATCCTTATAAATTATAAACCTCTACTGCCTGTTGCTGAGGATTTTAACTGTGCTGAGGCAGAGTTCTTGGTTTGTACAGTATTACAAAAGGCTCTGCCTGTCTGCCCTTCAGCTGAGACATTAAACTGAGGTTTCATCAGCTTGCTCTAGTGGCTGCTCAAGTGGAGTTAAAGATCACATCATGCTTTTCTGAAAGAGAATGGGACAACCTTAGGGCCTTGACCTTCAGCTTCAAAACATGTTATATACAAGGCTGGGGTAAGGTGTTTCATCATATCTGAAGCTGCGAACTTGATTTCCATGGGCTGTAGAATTGTCAGAATCAAAACAATGACTTCAAAATCTTCCTTCATGAAGACTTGAATTATGAAACAATATTATCTCATTTTATTCTGACTTCCAAAGCTGTAAGAAGAATTGACATATCTACCGCATGATGAAATATAATATTTCTATTATAGTTAAATTTTAATTGTCCACAGACAAAAAAAGAATGCATTTCACAAACCTATTACCTAGGTAACGTTAGACATTGCGCGGAGGAGCTATAGCAGCTCCCATTTGTATGAGACTAGGTCCACCTTTTATATTCTATGTTAAAGCATAAGCTTTAGAAGCAGATAGAAAGCTCTAAGACATATGGGAATGTTCTCATGCTGTTTCTAACTCGTTTCTTTATTTGCATACTGCTCAAAGCAAGCAAATAAACATGTGGAATAAATAAATTGCAATTTAAAAAATCGGAATGAACATCTGGTATTTGTGATCTCCCTTTTGTAGGTGTGATCTCACTTATACATAGAATATAAAAAAAGTCAAACTATTAAGAGTAGAAATTAGAATAATGATTACCAGGTATAGAAGGGGTTGGGGAAGATTATGGAATCGGGAGGTACTGGTCAAAAGTTACATTATTTCACTTAGGAGAAATTAGTTCAAGCAATCTATAGTTCAATTCGGTGACTATAATTGATAGCAATATACTTGATAGCAATATATTTGAAAAAATCTGACAGTAGATTTTAAGTGTTTTCCTGATAAAAAATAAGCATGTGAAGTAATGATTTAATTAGCTTGTTTTAGCCACTTCACAACTTATACCAAACACCATGTGCTTCATAATTATGTATAATACACCATAATTTAACAATTTAAAATACAAATTATTTTTAAAAATTGAGAATAAAAACTAATGAAAGAACTCAAAGCATATTTATTTTGATTAAATGAAAAATCCACACCTTCCAAGAATATAAATGTTTCAATTTTTTAAATGTTAGAAATGAAAAACTGAAGTATCATACATACTGTAGTTTTATGACATGAAACAGAAAAACAAAAGTGATTACCAGCTACGTCTAGTTTGCAAGTTAATAGTGAGAGATAGATACTTAGAGAGCAGGTTCATTGAATTTTCTCTTATTCCTTTAAATATCAAACAAAGAACTTGCCACATGTTGGGTAAGAAAGAATGTTAAATGTACTCAGGAATGAATAAAAGAGAAACACTGTCATTTTTAAAAGAATGAGTTTATGTTTTTAAAGAAGTCTGCTTCAAATAAAACTCCAAATATCCAGAATTATAAAATCAAAGAATGATAGATTTTTCCAAATATTTGTTTTCTCAATAAAGACCTCATATTAGACTCTTTGAAATATTTCAGGAGAAGGCTCTGAGGGTCCTCAACAATTGTAGACCACCTCTTTTGGGTATCTATAATAGCAGTAAGATCTCTTTAACTCATCCATGTCAAATAACTTACTATATTTTGCACTGCTGACTAGTACGACTAGTATTCAACTTTATAGAATAGCGTATTTCAAAAACAATTGAAGTAAAGTGTATATTTTAATTTCTTTGCTAATCCCACTCACTCTATCATGACCATGTAAAGAACTCAGATTTACTTTATACCTTCTAGGTTACTGCACCAAACTCTGTTAAACACTATAATGCGAGAAATAGATCTCAGTTTTGGACTGGCAGGTTGTTGTTGAATACAGAAAGAAAGCAGAGAAAAACATAAGATAACTCTAGTTTTCTCTAGATGTGCATGATACTTGATTTGGAGTCTGTACGAATTATTGAATTCTTTCAACCTTTGTGTTATAACTAAATAATCATATGTCCAATAGAATGTTTTCTGTACTCCAAGGGCCAAATCAGGGTGACACTAATCTGAAAGAAAGAAATAATTATCGAACTTTTTACAATATTTTTTTTCCCAGCAGAAGGAATAAGGGAAGGATATGAGAGGGCCACATATGGAAAACTTGGGCATAGTTTCTGCAACTGAAGTGATAATTTTGACAGCCAAGTAGCTATTTCCAGTATAGTGCAGCTCTGCATAGACCTCACTGTGTATTGCTCAGTGAGAGGCCAAATAAAAAACTGAAAGAGACATAAAGCTAAAAGGTGTGAGTGGGGAGAGGGGGTACATCTACATTTTAAGTACCCTTATAATGGCAAAATAATTTTTACTAGAAATATTTCATGCTGAGTCAGCTTTTTTCCAATACATGCTCTCCTACCTTGATGTAAATTAGAGATATTTGAGTTACATTAATATTTTCAAACCACTGGCAGAAAAATGTATTAATGGTACTTTGAGAGACTGAACAATGAACAATTTCTAAAAATGCCTAATTCAGGAAAGGCATATCCAATGCCAACAGCAATGATTCAATTCGACAATCAGGTAAGATGAAAAAAGTATCCATTACATTTATTTTCAAATGAAATACTAAAATCATCACATGGCATTATATAGCCAAATGTATTAGTACAATGATCAAATTTTCTGTTTTCAAAGATGTTGGCAAATATTATCAAATGTGGCTTTATCCATGCCATATGCAAATACAAAAATATAAATATATATGTGTAAATAATAAAGTGAAAATCATTCTAAAGTTATATAGAAATATAAAAACATGTTGACTTCAAGTTAATTAAGGAATAAAAAGCAAGGTACCTTTCCAGAATACCATTATTATAAGGGATTTCATAGAAGGCACTTATATGTCCTCTTTGAATGTATGATAGTATAATAATAGGCAGCAAGTATTGATTAATTATAAGTGCACTACTTCACTTAATCTTTAAAACAGATCAAGACACAAAGACATCAACTATCTCAATAGAAACCGGGAATCTAGTAATTGGAAGATTACAGACAGAAACCTAAGTCATCTGAAGTCAGACTCTGTACTCCAAGCTTTCATTCCATCCCATGAGATAGCTCTAAAAATATGAAAGTAGATATATAAAGAATTTAAAATAAATTTAACTCAAGTCCCTTTCTGACTCTAAGGTATAGCTTTGCACTTTTCATGTTTTCCTGGTTCTCAAATGAAAAGTTTATAAATTTAAATATGGAATTTAGTTTTAAAGAATTCAACATTTTTCATGGTTAAGAATTGTCAATCAAACTTGTGGTGGTTTCTCTGTCTTCTCTGAATGCTCAAACGCTGGTGAGAAGCTTGGGCCAGAGTGTGTTGCTGCTCAGAGGCCGTGGCACCTTTAAAAAGTGAAACTTAATCGGAGGTCCCTTGGGGTTGCTTCCCTTGGAAGGGACTGTGTTCATTCTGGGGGGCTCCTCCCTCTCTCTCCCTCTCTCTGGCTTTCTGTCTCTCCACATGCTCTCTCTCTCTCTGTGATACACACTCCACTCCTCCCACGATGCATGGGTTCCTCACCATAACTAATTCAATACCGATGCTATGCTGTTGAAATTTCAGAACTATAAGTTTCAATACCTCTTTTCTGACACACTTCCCAGCCTTAAGTATCTCATTACAGTAATAGAAAATAGACTAATACAAGACCCCATTCTCAGATAATTCAGGAGCCCATTTCTATTACTGTTCTAAATTCCAAACACTAAATTGAAGAAACTTTCAGTTCTGTTTGGTTTTTTTTAATGTTTCATGAGATCACAGTTTCTTTATGGCACTTGAAGCAGACATCCTGGAGGCATAGTGCCACAGATACCCTAAGGCTATAGGGTATCTATACCTATATATAGATATAGGCTGTACCGTGAAGGGATAATATGAGAAATGAATCTTAGAAAGGAACAAATTCTTCCTGTTCTCCACAATTCAGGATTGTCATAAAATGGAAAATTTTATATCAAATGCAATGCATACCACCTTTTTTTCTACTCCCTACTTTTTCACTTTTCTATTCACAAGGGGGGTCATGAAGTAACAGGGAGGGGGTTTCAGTTCTATCTACTAAAACATTATACAAGAGAGGAAGAACTGCATGTAGAAAACAAAACTCTAACTTTTATTATTTATTTCGCCACCAATCAGCTTTGATACCTAAATTTTTCTTCCTTTGCAAAATGACAGTAATTACACCTGTTCTGTGATTTTATGAGCATCACAGGAGATAGTACTGTGAAAGTACTTTCTAGGTTATGTAAGTGTAAGCTGCTCTTTTTGATGAAGTAGATAATTTAATAACAACCACTTTTCAACATAATAAGTCATAAGCCATGAAATCCTTCTTAAAATAAAGTATTTTTATTTCCTCACTCTTATCAATCTAGCAGAGTTGTAAACCAAAGTGAAAGCCAAGGGAGAGACCAAGACTTGGTCCCAACATGGAGAAGGCCAATAAAGAAAGCAGAGAGGGCAGTCAGCAAGGCACAGCGACCCGAGGACACAGGCTGTAACCCTGCTTTGCCTACTTATATGTATTTTATGCTAATGTTTTCCAAACAGCCAGAAATACCACTTCTTCAATTTTGTGAGTTTCTGATTTTCTGACAGATCAAATATGTGCATTTTAATTATGCATTTAAAAGATCTATTTGAACGATTTGAGATTAAGTACTGTCTTACTCTTTATATCTTATTATAAATGAGTCTACTAAAAACTTCCTTTCCATAGAAATTGTTCAAATGAGCTAGTTTCTTTGTATATATGAATAAAAGAATAAAATAATCAGATCTACAATCATTGAATTAACATTTAAAGAATATTAACAAAAATAATCTCGGACTTCTTTTCATCAGCGGATTTGACAGATTTCTCAATGAATTTCTCTTCTTCAATTTCATTCCACCAAAACATATGTTTAAAAACATAAAAAATAAGAAATAGTAAGATTAGCTCATAACATAGATTTATGTATCGACTATAGCAAACATTCCTCTAAGGATTGTGAATAAGAAAAACTTCTACATGTTTTTGCTTTGAAAAGATTTATGTGAAAATTCATTTTACTTTTATCAAGTAGTAGTTGTTTGGGTACTGTTATGTCAGAGAGGAAAGATGTAATGCCTATGACATGGACTTTGAAAAGTGGGAAAATGAGGAAAATGCATGGCAGTTCTGCAAAACATGAGAGATTGGGAGCTGTGATTCCATATTTCATTTTTAAAAACAGAAGACCGAATATCCTCCTAAGTTTCTTTCCCCTAGGATTTTCAAAATAGAACACTGTATTGAAATCACCAGGTCATGCACAAGAAGATGGTTTAACTGCTAATTAACACTAGATGATAGATTGAGAATTACATGCCAATTAATTCAATGGAGGGCTAAATGTCCTTTCTTCTATGTCAATTTCAATGAACGTATTAAAAAGAAGACTGAGGTAGCATGTTTGTTATATGAATTACTAATTGATAAAAAGCTTATGTCAAAAATTAGAGACAAAAAATAGAAATTTTTTAAAGTAAAGATGATTGAAGTTTACAAAATTACAGAAGAATATGCACAGACATATGTAGAAATGTCATTGTTAAATATTTTAAAAAGCATTATCATATAAAAATAGAAGAGAAGTGAACAAGGAGTTCAAATTCTATAGGATCCCTCCCGGTAAGCCCTTAATTTCAGTAGACTTGGACAAGTCTACAATGAAGGGCATTGTTTCAATGTGACATGGCTCCATCTTGCTGGGTGTTTTTATAAACTTCCCCTAAGAGCACACCTTACAGCAGAGTCAGGAGAACTCTCCAAATTGTAGAGAGCTATGAAGCACAACATGCCTGGTCATTGGAAGAACATGATTTCCCTGGGGTAAGGTATCCCTACAGACAAGTTGGGCTTTAGGAGTAGCCAGAGGTTGAGTAGTTTCACTAACATATTCTTTACAGAAGCTCAGTAGTTTTAATTGTGGTCACTGTGCCTAGCTGGTTTGCTAATCCCTTCATCATTGCTTCCTCTGTTTTCTTCTGAGGGCACTGAGGTTCCCCTGTTTAAGTATCTCTCCACCACAAATAAAAACTATCAAATGGATTTTAAAACCTCTGTGGTCAATCCTTTTGTAAAAGCCCCACCATCAGTCAGTCCTTAGATGTGATTTGTCTGCTTATTTATTTATTGCTTTCATGTATTATTCCATTTGGTCTTCAACATTTAAAATTACCTAAACATTTTACAGTCATTAAAGCTAGCTGCAGAGCTTTAAAATTTTTTTTAAAAAACCATTGTTGCAAAAGAGTTTCTAGCAAAAGGCTCCCTTTTGGTGATGTAAGGTTGAAATGTGACTGAATATAACAATTATAATTTTTCACTTGCAAAATCATTCATCTCTTGAGTAAACATTAGCTGTGCATAGATTTTTTAATAATGAGAAATATGCATAGCAACTCAGAAATGATAATGTGCACCCAACAATGCGTAATATACATGGGAATATTGTTGTTTTGTTTTGTATTGACAAGTATTTTATTAACTAACAATTTCACTTAGAAAGGCCAAATGAAAGTTCCAGTAATGAAAGTGTATTGTGTTTTATCTCACAGAATTGGTACATAGTCTAACTTAAAAATGAATTTTCATTGTTGCTAAAAGAATAAAGGTAGACAGCAAAAGAAAAAAAAAAAGAACTCAGAAGGTTGAAAGGGCAGGGTTTGATGACTAACACTGGAATTTAATGGCATTGTGATTCTGAATAATTCCTCAAATTCTGTTCTTCTGAGTTTCCTTATATGTAAATAGGTTATAAGTTAGTACTGAATTCATAGGACTTTTAAAGTTAGTAAATTGGTTGCAAGTAATAAAGTTCTAGTATCTGGTCTGAAGCAAGATGTTTATTAGTGTTATCTATAAGATAATAGGCTATACATATCAAAAGTTTCCTCAGATTCTAATAACGTCATGATTTGGATTATATCCTTAATTCTTATCCACTAACACAAATTTTTCTGAATCTGTCAGCCACCTATCAAGTTTATTTTCTCTCCCTATTATTGTCTCCCTAAGCCTGAGAATGGTAATTGGAGGCAATTTGCCTCTGTATTCCTATTTTAACATACATAGATTATAGACATAAATATCCACATTCTATGTCTAAAAGCTGATATAATTTAGATTCAGTAAGCATATTTTTAGAGCATCAATTTCACTAGCATCAAATTTAAATCGGGATGGTTACATTTAATTGTCAACTTGACTAGAGCAAGAGACTCCTGCCAAAGTGGGATCTTAGATGATCTATAGAGATGCTGGATCTTAGAGATGCTATACAAGTCACTGGGAGGTGGGGTCCAGTTGGACATGGGACATGTCTTTGGAGGGTATATGACCTGCTGCTGCTCTTTCCTTGTGCTCTGCTTTTGTAGCCAGCAAGTAAGCAGCTTTGTTCCACCATGCCCTTCTGCCATGTTTCTGCCTTAGCACTAGCCAGCCATAAGCAGAAACCTTTGAAACTGTCAGCCAAAGGCTCCTTGTTTAAGTAGTAGGTATTGGGTATTTTGTTCCAGCAACGGGAATACTCACTAATAGATAAGTATATCCCTATTAATAAAATAAAACATCCTCTCTGTGGTATTGAATTAGCACTGAATCAAGGGAAGGAGTATCAGAGATGTTTAAAGAGAATCACGCCCTGATGTATCTAAAAGTTTTCTACATTCTCTATATTCCTACATTTTTCATTTTACTTTTCCCTAAAACGTCTTTATCTTGATCAATTTTCCTTCTTGAACTTGGCAAATTCTCTTGTCCTTGGATTGCAGCTTTGTACATAGAGGGGATTAGAGATATTTCAAAGAAATCTGTGTGCATGCATAAATACGAGACAGAGTGATGATGTTTGGGATAACTTCCTAGCAATATAGAATTGACAGTGGTTACTGTAAATTTCATAAGTACATATTCCTATCTGACTTCCTCTCAAATGCCATTATGATGGGAAGATTCATGGAATTTCTCGAATCAAGTCATATAATTTCATACTTAAAAATCAGCAATATTTAGCATTAAGATTCCCAGTCTTTTTCTCACTTCTCGTTTACTTCATGAAGGCTGATAAGACTTGTCATCTTATTTCCTTGTAATTCATTCTCCTTGGTGACCCATTTCTCATCCTTTCCCCAAATATATTTTGACATGTGTCAGGTTATATTTCTCTTTATTCCCTGAGGAAAGGTCCCAATCCATATCCTTATAAAGCTTTCTTAGCTAGTTTGCAGAAAGAATCATGAAGGGTCCCAACATTTCCACCATAAACTACACAGTCATTTGCACACAGGCTGTCTAATCATATACACCTTATCAGCATAGAACACACACATGAGAATTTAGAAATACAAAAATTTTAAAAAGACACAGTGATTTTGTATATTTATTTCTATTCTCTCCTGAAAATTTCACTGACCTAATAAATCTGTTCCCAAGGGAAAACAAAGAGAATGGAGAAAAAAAAAAAAAACAGCAGTTAAAGGATTTCAAGAAATGTTTATAGGTTAGAAGGCAAAGTAATTGAAAATGCATTGTCATAGAGGAGGAAGCTACAGTGTAAATGTTTATAGAGAAAAATTTCTGTAAGAAACCAGTCAGTTTTCTCCTAGGACCTCAGTAACACAAGAGTAGTATGAGCCGCCAAAAAGAAAAATCTGTTTGAAAGCATAGATAGTCAGGTGACTAAAACTCACTCCTCCATCAAGCCTCCAAATACAATATAAAATGTAGTGTTAATTCCTGGAGAAAATATACTAACAGATATTTGCCTCTGGGACACTAGGCTCAGTAGAAAGTTGGGGTGCAGACCTCAAAGAAGAAGAATCTATAATGTCTACTGTTGAACAGTGGAGCCTCCAGCCCCTTTCAGTGTCTTCTGTCCAACGGAGCACTTGAATCATGTTTCTAACCTCATAGAGGAGATCACAGAGCTCTCTGGAAAACAAAACAAAGCAAAACAAAAACATGACTATTCTAGACAATTCTATGTAGATGCCCTCAATGAAAAAGTCTATTCATGCTTTGTCATTGTACAGGAAAAGTCAAGTCTTGGTCATTTGAAGAAAGAACACCGATAGTGAAACAGAGACTGGAGCTTACAAATAGAGGAAAGAATCTTTGAAGAAATACAAACCAAGCAGGGTGCAGGAGACATAAGACCATAATTAGTTTCCTAAAAAAAAATTAGAAGATATTCCACCCATCCAATGTAGTATAAATTTAACAGGACTAGTCAAGCAATAGAAAATGGCCCTTGAAATTTAAAAACTGGATCACTGAATGTATATACTTCTACTCCTATTAATGATAGCAGTTGAAGATTGCCATTATGATGGCAATAAAAGATTCATGGAATTTCCTGAAAAGTAAGAAAAAATAATTTTTTAAAAGCTTTAATGGAAGAAAAAATAAAATACTTTAAATTAGATGTTTAATCAAAAGTATCTAAAATCCAACTAATAGATGAAAGAGAAAAGAACAATCATTCAATATAGCCCATAACTAAAGATGTATACAAATGAAAACTAAACAAGCACTAATTTCAAACTACCTGGGAATGAGAGGCAGGTAGCATAGTGGTTATACACACAGGGCCTATTACTAAAGTGTCTGCATTCAGTACCCATTTTCATGACTTATCAATACCCTGCTCAGAACTTTGGGCAAATCACTTAATGTCTTCCCTGGTCAGTTTTCCATTTGTAAAATGGGAGTAAAATCTAATTGTAATATCTGTTGACTTATTTCTTTCTCATGCTAGTACAAAATAGCCAACACTCACAAATTGAAAGAAGAAAAGTTTATTGTGATTCATTGTTTGTAGAGGTCTTAGTACATACTCCGGTGGTTGCAAGGCAGGGAGGTAGGGCAGAGGGGCACAGCAGAGGAGAAGGTGTAATGGCCTGGCAGGCAGGAAGCAGAGAGGGATCAAGGGATAAAAAGGGATATATACCTTTAAGACTAGGCCTACAGTGACCCACCTGTTCCTGCTAACTTCCACTTCCAAACATCACACCCAGCTATGAATTCATCAGTGGACTAATTCAGTAATGAATATCACACAATGATGATGCAGTCATTTCCCAAAAGCCCCACCTATGAGCCCATGAGCCTTTTGGGGACATTTTCAATATAAATCATAGCTTCTGTTTTCTAAGATCATGTTGAGGATGAAATTATTAAAATTCACACAAAGCTCTTCAAGGAATATTTTAGAGTAAGTAATGAGAATTGATAAATATCATAATTTTTAGAAACGCTTTGACCACAGTGTGGGGGAGAGTTTATATATAAAATATCAGACACTGCAATGACAGATTTTTAAAATTTCCCAAGATATTAGCAAAGAAAAATAAACCAATCCTTGAATAAAGCTGAGAAGAAATTTTTCTTTAATCCTACAATTCTTTACCCACCCAAGCTACCATTTAACTGTGGGAGTAGAACAAGGATATTTTTAGCACTCAGAATTCTCACATTTTGTTGTTGCTTTGTTTTTTTGTAAACATCTCTGTACTCCTTTTAAAGGTACTCCATGAGGATGTGGAGGAACAAGGAAATGGATGAAGAAAGAAGATAAAGGCAGACTGGAATCAAGAACCTCATCAAAAGAGAGTTATGGGGCTGGGGATTTAGCTCAGTGGTTCCAGCGCCTGCCTTGCAAGTGCAAGGTCCTGAGTTCAATCTCTGGTACCGAAAAGACAAACAAACAAGCAAACAAGAAATAAAAATTTTCTCACAAGCGCAAGGTCCCAAGTTCAATCCCCAGTACCAAAAAAAAAAAGAGAGAGTTATAGCTGAGAGTAATGGTGCACACCTCTAAGCCCAGCACTTGGAAGGCTGAGGCAGGAGGATTGCCAGGGGTTCAAGGCCAGTGTGGGCTACACAGTGAATTCAAGGCCAGTGTAAACTACATAGCAAGACCCTAGCTCAAAAAAAAATGAGGGAGAGAGAGCGAGAGAGACAGGGAGAGAGAGACAGAGACAGAGACAGAGAGAAAGAGAGAGACAAAGAAGTTCCTGGAAAATAGGCCTAAAGAAAATCAGTGTCAATAAATGAGTAGTAGTACACAACTCTATAGGAAAGAGCCTGTTGCAAAAAGAAATAGAACTGATAAATTATTTCATGTATTAGATCACTTAGAAAATATTGAGAAGAGTTTATATGCTAGCCTAAGCATTGTGGAAGATTTAGTATAAATGAAAGCTATGTGAATTTTTTAAAAATGCGCAGTCATTAGCTGCATGAAAAACAACATGTAAAAGAAAAATGGCATCACATGGCTCAGCAGTGAACGTCATATAAAAAATCATACCAACATAATAAGCACTAGATATTTATTAAACAAAATCCATGCAATAACGCAGTCTAGAAGGGGAGGATATGGTGAGAGAAAACTCTTTTTCTCATAATAAGTTATTGTTAGCTAATATCAGACATTTATAAGCTAAGAAAGCAGTAAAAGTTTAGGATTTAGAAATAGGGTGCTAAACAGAAGGAAACATTAAACAAGTTTTTAAAAGTTACTACAAAGCAAAACAAAGGTCAGGAAGAATGAAAATGTATTAACAGGTTTTTATAGCACTATTTGAAATTTTAAATGATGTGGCTTTATTAACTGCATAATTTAAAATATAATTAAAAATATTATTATAAAATAAAATTGTAATTTAAAATAACATCTCTTTAAAATTTGTGACTCTCTGATTACAAATCTCCTTCAGCTCTACAAACTCCTGACTTTAGCTAAATAGTTCGTATGTTATTTTTAACCATCTCTTTTCTTGACCATCTTTGAGGCTTCCTATTCTATTAAACATTTCCTTTGTTCTTATTGCAGGACTTGCCAAAGACCCTCTAGGTTATAGCAGCAGGTCTTTTCCATTAATGCCACTGGCAGAGATGCCCAAAATATTCCTGATTGATTGAAGCTTAGTTTGCTAGTCCTTCACTTTCGGGAACACTAAATTCCTTTGCAAATTAAAAACAAACACAGCTGAACTATCTTATGTTTAATTTATCCTTGCCTAGATTAATGGAACTTCAGGCAGTTTGGAACCCTTTGGAACTTTTCTGAGATAACTATAAAAGCTGTACATACTGGCACTAAGGTCTTTTCTTTAAATTATCATGATAAATACATTTTTCATTCTAAAATGTAAGATTTTTGGAGTAGTTTCAGTGTTCCCATGTTTGTGGTGGCATTGAGAATATACACATAGGTGACAATAGGTAAACTAGATTATTGTCATAAAAAATACTCTTCTAAAACTACATCAATTTTATTTGATTTGCTAACAAGTTTTTGCCACAAAAATTTGTCACAAAATAATTTTGTTACATTTATACTGTCAGAAATAATTGATAGCAGGGGTCAAGGAATATCTCAAACATATACAGATATTTGACTTGGCTGAAATGATTATACCTGCCCCTTTCCCCTCTGTGATATTAAACACATAAAGGCTTTCTTTCTTTTGACTCTAAAACTACAGTTGCAGTGTGTGACTTGTTTCTTGAATCTGGTAATGTTTAAGATCTTGGCTGCCTAATGCAGTCTTCACAATGCTTTGCAAAAAAGAAAAATGAACAAAATCCTCACCCTGTTTTATCATGCTTACACAGCATGGTCTGGGGAGCTATTACAGTCTCAAACAGTTCATGCCTGTGTCATGAAGTGTCTTTGTAATATTTATTTGGCCCTGCTTTTTAGTGTTATTTTAAAAAAAATTAACTCTCTTTGCTATGGCTATTAGGATCACCTGCTGCAATTTATTCGCTAATACTGCCCAGTGGAACAAAAACCACAAGTAAATTTCTAAAGTACCATAGTTCTTCCTTTATTTCTAGTCTTCCCATATGAGGAAAAATTAAACATAGTCTAAATACAATGAATGTAGAGACTCCTTTGAGGCAAATAGTTCAATAAGAAATTCAGTTAAAAATGGGGCACTGACATCTGACTTAGATAAAAGCAGTTTTCAGTCAAGTTTGGGATTTATAGCATACAGTTAGGGACATCTTTCAGTTAAAGACAAAAGACTCAATGTGACTCATATTTTGACTAAGCATAGCAAAACTCTAACCTCACAGATCTCTTGCTAAGAACCATATAAACACTAACAAGTTACTTGTCAGTAACGCTCACAGATCTGCTTTGAGCAGCACCTGGAGGTTACATGGCATCACAGACACCCTGCCACAACCACGGACATGGTGTAAGAGCACTGAGGAGGGAGTGGGGAACTGCACCTGTATTGCAGCCTAGTGGTTAGGGAAAACTTTCTGGAGGGATATAACACCCTTTATCTCAGTTAGTTTTACTAAGGAATGACTTAACATGTAAGCCTTCACCTTTCCTTTAAGTATACACTGTAGTGTTATTAAGTGTTTCCATAATGATGTTGACATCATCACTACCGCCCATCTCCAGAATCCTTTTCATTTTTGGAAACTGAAGCTCTATGTTTGTTAAACAGTAACATTCTTCTCTAGCCGCAGGCACAGTCTGTATGGTTTGAACTACTCTAGGTGAATCATACAGTATTTGTCATGAAATGTCTAGCTTATTTCACTAAGAAAATGTCCTTATGGTCATCTGAGTCACAGCATACAATTTCCTTCTTTTTGAAGATTAATTTATATATATATACATACACACACACACACACACACACATATATATTACATTTTGTTTATCCATTCATTCCTACAGACACATTCGGGTTACTTCCATGCTTTAGTTATTGTGAATAGGACTATTACAACAGGTGTACAAATATATTTTGAGATCCTTCTTTCAATTATTTTGGGTGTATATCCAGAAATGAAATGGCTGGATCTTACGGTAGTTCTACTTTTCACTTTTTGAAAACCCATATACTGTTTTTAAAAGCATACTGTTTTTGAAATATCATTTTATATTTCTACCAGCAGTGCCAAAAGGCATCCATTTCTCAATATCCTTGTCAACAATTGCAATTTTGTCATTTTCTTCTACATTATACATCCTGATATATGTAAAATGACATCTGAGGTTTGATTTGATTCACATTTTCCTAATAATAAGTGATGCTGACCATCTTTTCATGTTTATTGCCCACTTGTCTCTTCTTTAGAAATCATAAGAAATCATTGCCAAATCCAGTGTTGTGACATTTTCTCTATGCTTTAAGACTTTCATAATTTTAGGTTTTATATTTAGTTCTCTTACACACTTTGAATTGTTTTTGCTTTTGTTTTGCATATTAGGTAAGATTCCAGATTTAATCTTTTGCATGAGATACCCGGCTTCCTTCTACCACTCCTTTGAAAAAGCTTACCTTGAATGACACTGGATGCTGACTTTTATCTGTAAACTGGGTTGCTGGGTACACAGCAGTGTAAATAAAGAACAACATAGAGCCATTCCTTGTTCCTCATTCCTCTGCCTCGACCTCATTCTGCCTCTGCTCAGAATAGGTATCAGGAAAGCCACTCTTCATGCCTGTGTCAAAGTGAATGCACAGCACAGTACAAGAATGAAGCCTTACAAGGATCCATATCAAGCCCAAGGACTTTTAACATAAGAAGTCTATTTTCCCAAATCTAATTTTTATTTCTTCCTTTTGCAGCCCCAGGTGGAATTAAGAAATCTCATATAAAATAAACTCTTCCTGTGCCAAAAGAAAGTTTAGTTATCAACAAGTTTAGAATTTATTGAGAATCTTTTGTAAGCTATGAGTTACCTCTTGCTTTTTTCAAGATTGTCTTTGGATTCCAAAAGTTTGAATGCTCTATGTCTTTGTGTGGATGTCTTTGAGTTCATTTAATTTGGAAGTTGTTGAGCTTCTTGGGCATTTCTATTTATGACCTTCCCCAAATTGGCTAGCTTTTCAGCCAATATTTCTTTAAATAATATCATTGTCCCTTCCTCTCTCTCTTTTCCTTCTGCAACTCCCAGATGGCACAAATTGATGTGTTTGATGCTGTGCCATAAATCCTTTATATTTCACTTTTTCCAATCATTTCCTTTCTGACTCTCAGAATCAATAATTTCCATTGTCCTATCTTCAAATTCACTGATTTTTTCTACCTCTTCAGATGAGCCTTTGAATCCCTCTAGTGAATTTTTCATTGCTGTTTTTGTATTTTTCAGGTACATATTTTTTATTTTTAATTTTCCATCCGTTTATTAGTATTCGTCTTTTTAATAATTTTTCTTTCACTTTCTCCAGAGTTTTGGTTCTTTAAACACATTTAAACAGTTTTCAGAAAGATTTTGTTAGTAGATAAGTCATCAGACCTTTTTCAGAGACAGTTTGTATTTTTTTTTTTGGATTGGATTAAATTTACCTGGTTCTTTTTTGTCTTGTGATATTGTTGTCAAAAACCAGACATCTGAATCAAATAGAATAACTTCAGAAATCATACCCCTCCCATTTTTGAAGGTTTGGGGTTTTTTGCTATTGTTATTGTTTATTTTTCTATATTGTCTCTAGGTTGAAGATCAGCAGGAGGTACAAGCCTATGTTCTCAAAGTTTTTTTTTTCCCTTATCCTTTACATTGATATTATATACAGTCTCTCTAATTTTTCTTATATATGCCACTTTTTCTGAATGTCCTAGTCTTTTCATATGTGGCTCTCAAAAGAGGAAAAAGAAACATGAATGGATGGAGGATGATACTGGCCCTTTTAACGCCCTGGAAGCCCTTTCTCAGTTGTTGTAGGCAGGGCAGGTCTCACAACAATAGGAGGAGGAACAACAAAAGTCAGTGCTTGATATTTGATATTTGCAGGCCAGGTACTGTTTTTAACCTATCTTCCCTCCTACAGGCTATGTGCAAGCTGCTTTAGGAATACCCCCACAGCTGCCTGTTACAGGGTGGGGGTTGTGAGTATTTAAGTACACCTGTGCTAAGAACGAAAATGATCTTAAACCACAATTTGCTTTTCAAGCCTTTCCAAGGAAGTTCTGAGCCTTGAATGGACCTCAGATCTCCAGCACAGTTCGCTCATATAGATTCTGCAAATGCATTGATTATCTACATGGGGAGACAGGTGTTTACTACTCTGCCATCTCCCCAGAATTCTCTCCTGGAAACAGCATTTTATCTGAATATTTTAAGATATCTATATGCCAGTATATTTCAAGATAGTAAACATTTACCATTCACAAGAGAAGACCAGTCCAAGGGTATTTTAGATACATCTTAGTCTAGGAAGATGGCTTTAACTACAGTACATACACAACAAATATCATTATCTTAATTTGACATGCAAGATTTCATGTATCTTAAAAATTATGGCTCTGCACTTCAGTAGCAGAAGCTGTAGGTTATATTTCATATATTTTGTTTGTTCTTTAAAAAGTAATGACTTAATCATATGACTTTCTAACTTCACTCTCTATCTTCATCACTTGTAATCATGAAACTTATACATGGAAGTGTTAAAATTTTAAGTAGTTCTTCTGGGAAGTTCTTCCTTTAAAAGTAAGGGTAAGGTACACTTTTTTCTCCTTCACTCATGTTCATCTATGTGCTATCTGAATGTAGTTGAGAGACTGAGTTCTATCAGGTATTTTGAACACAAGAAGGGGGAACCACACAGAGATGATAGGACACTGAGCTCCAAGCTCCCTGGATTTATGAATACCTTATAGAACCATTCTGCCAGTCCTGGATCGCCTATTCCTGGAATTATTTCAATAGTCAAAACAAATATTAACTGATACAGTTTAATTATTTCCAAAAATTTAGGGAGATCATGGGTACAAATATCTGGACTCACACCAGTTTTAGTAAATCTCTAAATATTAGACCTGAAAACAGCCATACTGAACTAAAAAATATTTTTATGTTTCCTATTAAACAGTTTCATTTTAGAATACATTCCTTCTCATTTTTAGACAGTCTAAATATTTAACTCTATGAGTATAGGAAAAAATCATTTTAAAGCATTTGTGTTTTATGATAGAACACAATACCATTCACTCTTAAAAGATGGTGCAGGAGGCTAGATTTTGAATCAGAACAACACTGCCATTTTGAGTAGCAAAGGAAATGTCTCAGAAGGATTAGGATTTGGGTTCTGATTTGTAAACAGGGTTTATGTTTGTATTAGGATTTGACTTCAATTTACCTTTATGGATTTAGGTAAAGCTGTTATTAATCATTGATCCTAAAAAGTGGCTTGAATCTGTATGGGATGGAACAATAGATATATTTTTATTTAATAAACTCAAACAAATAAAATAATCTATGAATGACTCTGGCTTTTACACCTGAGCTTTCTACCTCTTAGATTCCTACTGCTTTTGAGAAAGGTATGTCATATAGAAGTCTGTGATTTAATTGTTAGAATGAGTCATTACATTGCAAATAAGGGTGTTGCTTTTAATATTGGGGGTATTTTTAAATCAGATTTCTAGAGGAGTTGTGAATTGTGTGTAGATATTAAGATACAATATGAGAACACGAAGCACTAAAAAAATCAAAGACAACTTTTTTTAAGATTTGCAGACTGAAACAAGGACCTTGTACATGTTTGGCATGTGCTCAACCACTGAGTTACATTCCCAACTCAAATTAATTGTAATGCCCCTTTGATAATCCAAATTTTGATACAACTGCTGATTTAGATATTATGCCACAGCCAGTTGGTGACTTAATGCCTCCCAACCCACTTTCTCAAATGGAGATATGCTATACTTCATATCCTTTTGTGAGGCAGGATAAGGCCAGACTAAGAAGGATAGGTAACTGCGTCTTGGGAATCTTGGGTTGGCAAATGATAGGACCCAGTTTCCCCAACTTCTCTCAGCTCGTCTTCCTAAATAGTACATGAGTTGTAACAGACTTGGATACTTGTAAATGCCTGCTACTCTCCAGAACCTTCCATTCATCCAGGACCTGGATTCTCTTCACAATTTTTTTTTGTTTTTTCTTTTTTTTTGGTACCGGGGATCGAACTTGGGTCCTTGCACTTACGCAGCAGGTGGCGAAACCACTGAGCTAAATCCCCAGCCCCTGTCTTCACAATTTTTATAGGACACAGGTACAGAAGTACTAGAATGCACTCAATAATGAGGACAAGAATAAATCTTGATCTTTAGATGGAACTCACGAATTCTAGCCAGTCAGCCATCCAGGCAAGTCTCATAAAGTTATTTAGTTATTCTCTGAATAAATGATTAAATGTTGAAACTACATTTATGGTATTATAACAGATTTACACACTGCCCATAGCAAATATTCATGTAGTGAGGCCACAGAACAGAAACTCCTGTGAACTCTTTGTACATACATATGCCTGAGTCTGCCCAGTAAATTCTGATATAGTGTCCTCACGGAGACCCAGCCATCTGTATTTTCAAGAAGCTTCCCCGTAATAAGCCTGATGTTTAAGCATGTTTAGCACTATTAATTAAAATTATTATATTCTGAGTAAAGTTTGTCTTTCAACATAATGGCAAATCCCTTAAGGTTTTTGGTCTGGCCTTTGTATTTTCTTTTGATTATTCAAAAGTAATAAAGACCAAGCTGAATTTACAGTGTCACTTTAACAAGTTTGATTCAGTAATTCTGTCTTTATCTTATAAGTGATTTTCCAAGCAACTTGGCTTATAAATATGAGTAGCTCTCTGTTCTAGAATAGAGAACACTGTGGTACGAATGAAACAGAGACACATTATATTGGTAATATTTATATTATAAGTATAATTATAACTAAAACCATATGTCTAGCTAATCTGTAGATGTTTATCTACAGACTAGATAGACAGACGAATTAACAGATGGATGGCATAAAGAGCTCAAATCTGTGAACTCTACACAAGAGGTCTAGACACAGTGGAGAGAGCTTTCTACTACCCAGAGAGAAGAATAAAAAGAATATGGAGTCTCCTTATCTCTGGTTCACCACTGAGAAAGCAATGTCTCATGAGCAAAGTGGTACTGAAACTAGAAGGTAGCAATTTATGGAGCAAATGGGTATTAGCAGTATATACAGCTCAGCAAATGATATAAAGAATTTGCTGGAAATGAATAAAAGAAAGACCAATCTATAATGCAAGAGCTGGAGAAGAGCAGATGAGAAGGGCAGGCAAAGGCACTGAGGATATATGAAACACTACCCCTAATCTTAGTGATTCCTGGAGAAATGGAGGCTATTAATTCTGCAGTCCTAAAGGAAAACTCCATAGTGACCTTATTAAGTAACATGAAATGGCAGACTATATACATTGACATAACTTGAGATTCTTGCAAGAAGTGGTGAAGGATAACTCCTGAGATAGCAGGTATTTCTTATTGGCCCAATGGGGCACTGGTGGGTATTTAGAGATAGGAAATAATATAAATGTGACTATGAATCTATTCAACAGATAAAAATAACTGGCATATTAGTGATGCATTGTGAAACTAGATAAGTATTTTTTAGGGGCTGGGGATTTAGCTCAGTGGTTTCACCACCTGCTGCGCAAGTGCAAAGACCCGAGTTCGATCCCCAGTACCAAAAAAAAAAAATCTCATTCACTAGATAAGTATTTTTTAAGTAGTGTTGAAGAAAAATTGTTTACTCTTTACTCTGATTTGTATCAAAACAGGACCATAAGATTAAAAATAATATTACAGTGGTTCGGCCACCTGCCTTGCAAGTGCAAGGTCCCAAGTTCAATTCCTGGTACAAAAAAAAAATTACACCTATACAAAGAAACTTCATTATAACCAAAAATATTTGTTTATGCAGGTGTAGCTTTTTGAAATATAGTAGTCTGTACAGATAAGGAAGTAAATTTTTAACCAAGTCACACAGAATATTCTGATGAAGGAATTCTTTAAATTGAATAACTGCCCAATAAGACTAAACATGTCCTTTTCTCTATCATACAAAACAGATTTTCTCTGTTATCTTTCCATCAACTTGACATAAAAATCTAGGGATTCTCCAACCTTTATAGTTTTGTTTTCATTGAACTATGGAGGCTTTCAGCATTGTACACTGTTTTGTTATATGGAAATTAAATTTACAATTACAATACCATGTTTTGTTATGAAATAATGTTGGTCCCTGTAAAGCTACTACTCTTTAATCTAATTGCAAATGATACCATCAATAGATTTTTTTCTTTTTTCATTCTCTTTCTTTCTTTTAAAAAAAATTCCAACTTAAATATTTTGCAAAAAACCTATGAAAGTGATAAGGAGGGCTGTCTTATTAGCTGCTGGTTTTAAAGTAAAATTTTGTCTTGATACATTTGCAGACCTGTTTTCTTTGCCAAATTACATAATCATGATCACAAATTATTATTTTTTGATTTGATTTTTGGTGAGGAAAGTACATGTTGTTGCTAAGAGTGTAGACTCTGGAGCCAGATGGCCTGAATTCAAATCCTGGCCATTTAAACAATGTGACCTTGAAAACTTGTTTAACCTTGTGTCTCAATTTTCCCATCTCTAAAACCAAGATAGTACTGATATACCCAATGGGACTGTGAAAGAAATACACATATTGATTCTTATAAAGTGATTATGACAGTATCTATCTATAATTGTGTTATATTAATATTGATATCAAATGTCACATGTTTAAATAAGGTATGTAGTACATATTTTAAATAAAATGCACTTTATGCTCTTCATAACATTATTTTTTAAAAATCTATTATCTCATACATGATTCATAATTACCTAAAATTGGAGGTTTCCAATATATTGATACTATGAGCAACATTAGAATAATACATATGTAGATACATATTTCACACTTCTGCCATAAGTATTTTAGGATTAGCTTCTCTGTGTGACGTTTAAGATCCTAGCATATATATTTTAAGGTTTTGGATGCTGACTGTCAAAATTAGCTCTTACTGATTGTGCCAATTGTGCCACTGATATTTTCTAAAAGAATATTTGTTCATATTCATATGTTCACTAATGCTAGGAATTATCATTTTAAATTTTAATTTTGCAATACATTTCAGTTTACATAGAATGCAAAATCATTTCAGAGGAGCTTGTGTTCTTTTCACTCTTATTTCTCCATTAAACATATTTTTTGGGATTTTACACTCTTATTTAGATATTAATCTGTCTAAGCAGGTACCTGTGCCAACCAAATGATAAAGACAACATTATTTACATAGTACTTAATTGTATGAAAACACATTTCAAAATAAGTGTAGGAATTAAAGACAAGTGCATTATAATATTAATAATGTTGTGCTTAATTCTGGAAATCACACTATAAAAGAGATATGAGTCCTAAAGAAGGTAAGGTAAGTAGGTAAAGAATGATCTAAGAGATAAAACAGAGATAACTATACAAAAAAACCCCTGAAAATTACACTTTTAAAGAAATTATATGACTTTGGAAGAAGTACAGTATAGTTGCATGGAAAACAACCAGTATATATTATTCAAGGTGTGTTGTTATGTGGTATAAAATATACAATTCTGTACTGTTATATCATTTTGGGTAGATCTTTAGTAGTTAATAGATTACTGCTTTCCATTTTAGACCAAAACAATATTAAGGAAAGTATTAGTCATTTTCTTACTTTATTCTTTTTCCTTAAATTCTTTTATTGGTACATTCTAGGTATACAATACATTTGTGTTTATCATTGGGTGCTTGTACCTGTACATGATGAATCTTGATTCTTATTTTTTCCCCATTACCTGTGCGCCCTTCACCTCCTCCACCCTTCCCTATTTACATAGACTTCGTTTCCATTTTTTCTTTTCTCATAATTTTTCCTTTCCCTTCTTTCCTTTCACCTTCCCCTCCCACCACCCCTAACATTTTCTTATTTTAGAGACACAATACTCAAGACCCGCAGGAGGAGAGGTTCATCTAAAGGAGGAGAAGTTTAGATTGGCTCACAGTTACAGTGTGTGGTTGGCCAGCTCCAAGGCAGAAGCAGCAGGGCAAAGGGGCAGGAAAAGCTGCTCACATCATAGTGGCCAGGAAGCAGAGAGAGACGGAAGAACCCAGGAAGGGAAACATACACTTCCAGGTTACTCCTTCAGTGACCCACCTCTTCTGGCCAGGCCCTACCTGCCAATAGCATACTCAGCTGCTGAACTCACCAGTGGATGGATCCATTGATGAGTACAGCACTGAAAGAATCCAATCACCTTCCACAATCTCCATCTGTGAGTGCATGAGGCTTTTGTAGGACATTGCACTATAACAGTGAGAGAATCTCATGAAGTGTCAGCTTTGAATTCTTACCAGTCTGACAAAGATTTCATATAATTTTTGAGTGGTGGGAACATATTCAGAATAGCACTGGGCCCTAAGCCTTGTAGATATCAAAACCTGGTGACTTGGTTCACCTCCGGTATGGAGTCTCTGAAAGTCATTCCACACAGAATTGATAACTGAGGCCTGTCAGTGTCTCCTAGTACAGCTGGCAGATGGCTGTGCTAAATATAGGAAATTTGAGGGTCACAGAAGAGTAAATCTGTTATACATAATCTTTCATCATTTTCTGATTTAATCAAATCTACTCTAATACTAAATCTTTGAACTCAATCTCTTTTCCAGAAATGATACAAAAATCTCTTTTAAAACACATTATCTAGTGCTTTAATGCAAAAGTAACAACATAGGAATGCACAACACATTGCCTAAAGTTATATCAAAATATAGTTTCATCCAAGAACAATGAAATGAGGAAAGCTTTGCTAATGCACAAATATAATAGGACAAAAGATCACCATATTGAAAATGAACTTTAATAAATTATTCCTGAGGAAAACCACAAGGGAATTAACAGAATGAAGTTAATTTTACATTGTAAAAGTGAACTTCCCTAATCTTTGTCCCATCAGTTTTTTAAGAAAATGAAAGCAAAAGTGAAAAAAAGAAAGAAAATCAGATAATAGCATTTATGATAGAACATATATTCAAGGAAACTGATGAGCATGAGAAGTTCAAATGAGTGAAGTGTGTGATGAGGGAGGATCTTTTTCTGACTATATCAAACATACTTAGATCTTTCTAATAGGCAATTACAATTTCTTTACAGCCCAGTAAGGTGGCAGGTGGGTTGGAAGGTTTCAGGTAAATATCTTAACACTGGTTAGAGCAATTATTGTCAGATGGGGCCGGAGCTCCCACTGCACATCCAATCATAAGTACATGTCTTTGCAAATTGATCAAGACTGTAGGGATTTTGGGAATTGTGTCATAAATTAATGCTACTGAAATAATTTTCTAACAATATTTCAGAGTAAAGGGATAAAAGCTTTAATATGTACTCTAGGATTTATTGTATTATTTAGCCATCACCACCTGGTGGTCTGGTCTACAGTAAGACAGATTCACTTTCCTTTTCAAGTTTTTCTTTTTGTACTACTTTAAAGTCACTCAAGTGGTATGGTGGAATGTAACTCAGTTCAGCAATTTAATTCACTTAAGAATTGCAGTGATCATGGGCTGGGGATTTAGCTCAGTGGTTCCGCCGCTTGCCTTGCAAGTGCAAGGTCCCGAGTTCAATCCCCACTACCAAAAAGAAAAAAGAATGTAATGATCTCTTTTCATTTCTTTCAAAGCAGATGAATAGAAACTTATCAGGCTACTTCAAATGAGCACACCCAAAATTCTTACCAGAAAATATTAGTTGCTATACTCTATGGCCCAGTTTATATGCAAATAATCAATGACCACATGTCAGCTTTTTGTTGCTATGTCCAAAGTACTTAATACACACAGCTTAAAGGAGAAAAGATTTATTTGGTTCAGTTTTGCAAGATTCAGTCCATTATCGCCCCAACTCCAAAGCAGAAATATCATGGCAGAAAGGTATGGTAGAACAAGTTAGGGGCATTTATGTATTTTAGGGTTTAAGTGAGTCTTTTAAAACATTTGTAGCACTCCTTTCCTGGATTCCATGTTAACTCAATGCCACAGAAAGAGGAATGAAATATTGTTCTATTTTTTATAGAGGTATATTTAATTTAATAGTGACCATTCCAGTTGCTAGGACAAAATACCCAACTCTCACAACTTAAAGGAGGGGAGATTTAATTTGGCTCATAGTTTTCAGTACATTCAGCTATAAACATAAGTGGATTAACCCAGTCATGAATGTAGCACTTCTGTGACCCAGTCATCTCTCCAAGAGTCTCTTAATCCAATCAGGTTGACACTTATGCTTAATTACCACATTGTCTGAAGAATTTGAATTGGAACCAGTTTCCATGTTAATAGAGCAGAGTACATCAGTATTGAAAATAATTTGTTATTTTAATAAGATGCTGAGACTTGCAAATCTTTTAAAAATTTAGAGGAATTTTCAAGCTAAATAATTGGGAGAAAATGTGGCTTAATATTTCTTTTAACCTCAGAACTCCTATTACTCAATTGCATTTATGCCATCAGTTTGACTAGAGAGGAAAAAGATTCATCTGTTAAAGATGTACTGTTTTATTTACTGAAAATATTGTCAAATAAATCACACCATGTCCTTTAATGTGGGAGCTCAAGGGAACAATTTCTTTAAGACATCAATATTAAGTAAACATACCTCTGGCTTTTTGGTTACATTCTAATAAGGTTATAAACAATAATAATGACTCTACTTTGACCTAATAGAAAATTTGAAATTAAGTTTTTTGGCCTCATATTTACTGATCATTTCATTATGGAAAGTTTCAAATACATACAAACAAAACAGTGTATTACATTCCCATGCATTTAATAGTTATCTAGTCTTCCAGTTTTGTTTTATCTAAATTACTTCCAACCCCCCACAATTTTCATTATAATTAGCTACTTTATGTAAAATTTACATATTTAAGAATGCACAAATACCACCTACACAATTTTGATTCAACTATGTAATGCAGGGCTCCCTCATGGTGTAAAATATTTTCATTTTCCCCTTGTAGTCAATCTCAATATATCTCACGTTAACATGTGACAGGATGGTATGGCATTTAATTATGCTTTACCACCTTCGCTGGTATATTTTAGTTCTCTTTCACCTAGATATCTTCTATTTTTTAAAACTTTTAATGTTATATTTATTTCTCTAATCTATTTTAAATGTAAATGGATAAATAGATTAAATTAAAAGGTTTTAATTTTCAGTGATTTGTTTTCAACTGATATAGATTGATATATTTTTAAAGGAAAAAACTAATTTCTAAAGCAATGGTAAAAGTTTAACAAAAATGAATATGTAGAAGAAATATCAGTACATATTATTTTAGGGAATGTGATAAGATTATATAGACCCATGATGTAAAACTATGTTGTTCACCTTAAAACAAACCTAAATAATAAGAAGCTAAGCCTAATTTAATGCCATTTAGAAAAAAAAATTGTAATTTGTGATCTTTTATTTAACTAAAATATGCCAAAACTATTTACTTTCATTTTTAATGCTTTACCCTTTGATCTTAAAATCTATACTTGGCTTAATGATTAGATCTTTTTATGGCAAGATGTGTTGATTTTGATTAGTTAATACTGTTTAAAATTCAGGTCATGGATTAACTTTGCTTCACTCATTTTTACAGTGATTTTATAAAGCTTCAAACTATAATGTCTACATGAATCAGAATATGAAAAATTTATCATGTGTTTCCATATAGTATTTGCATATATTGATTAATAATGAAAATATTAAAAATTTGCATATATAATTATTGTTGTAGATCACGATCTATTCTAATTGATTAAAATATAATAACTGATTAAATTTTCATAACAACTTGGACATATATGTACTGTTATCTCCATTTTATAGTTGAGATAATTCCCTGGGCAAGTTAGAGGTTAAGGATTCAGTCTCCAGACCTTGGTAACACAGGTCTGAGCCTCAACATCAACATTTATCAAGTCAATGACCTTAGTCAAGCAATTTTATTGTCTTACTATGTAACTGTATCAAAACTAAGTAAAAGTTACATGAACACTTTGTTCTCTCTTTTCATTTCCTCTCTCTCTCCAAATGGTATTTCCTTCCTTCAAGGATTTTCCATATTAGCTCAGGTTTCATAAAGCAAGGATTATTTAGGTTATTTACCCTGTTATGCCTCATGACACAGTCACACATAAGCCTCAGAACACTTTGTCCTCAAATGTCTCTTGTCATGTGTCAATCATTGCTTAATACTCTTTAAGTTTTATATTAGTTTTTTAAATCCAATACTTCAGAAATTATCCTTTCTAAAAGATAAGCTTTCCATTTTTCTCAATGAAGAAAATATCTAGTAACTTAATGTTAAAATATCTAAAATTAATATATTTTCTAGGCTTGCAAATGAGTACTTACTCTGTATTGTACTATGTAGTATAAATGAAAATTACACAAATGTATTTACTTAAGAATCAGATAAAACAATATTTGCAGATGGCTGAAAACATAATAGCATAAAGTAAAACAGAAGTTGTAAACAAAGAATTACATTAAAATGATAAGAATTTTTTATGGATGCTTCTAAGGGAATATATGTGGAAAACATGAGAGGGGAGTAATTTTGATGCCACAGTAGGCCACAGAGTAGATTTCATGAACAGTGTGGGGCATCATCCACTGAAAGGATACTGCACTATGAGTAGGAATGGAAAAGTTTATCAAAATTATAAAGCTCTCCCCCCTCAGCCCATGCATTTCCTCATTCGTCAAACACTTGTGTTTCATATTTGCAGTTTTTAGTATGTAGGAGCCACTCATTTTCTTGAGCAGAAAGTTAAGCCAGTGTGTGATCATCTTCACCTTCTGCCTTTTGATTTACCTTCAAAACTTGCAAAAATTATTTATCCTCATTTATTTCCTTTTCCTGTTTTGTGAAAAATATAGTTATACCTCTCTTCTCATTTCTTTGTCTTCCTACCTCTATATTGCTGAAAGAACTTGCAAATTCTATTGTTTTCTGTGTCCTTATCTGAAGATACTGGTCTTTGGAACACCCTTTAATCTGTTATCTAAAGCTATCTGCATTCTAACAGTAACTCACCTATCCTTAATTTAAACTTAATAAAAACATAATAAAATATTATCTTCCCTTTTCCTTTGTTCAATTTTAAATTATATTATTTTAGTATTTTTAAATTGAAATTGGCAAAATAAATCTTATTCAACAGTTTGCAAGAGTTTGGTTATATGAGTCCTGCTATTTGAGCATACCTTTATTTAGTACCTATTATGCTAGTACCCTCATCTCCTATCACATGTAAGTCCTAAAATATTTAGAAGAATTTCACTAGAAGTTTTATATATATATATATATATATATATATATATATATATATATATAGCCTACCATTAGCTGTAATTAATGTAGGAATATTAACAGGATTTTCCTTAATGTAGTAGGACAAGTGTTTACTCTTTTAAAGGCCACAAAATGGTTTTGCCTTGAGAATAGGCAATGAAGTTGAGATATATAAAACAAAAAAAGTATGTTCCTTAGCCTACAGGTTCGAATTAGGTCAGATTAATTAACCCTTATACCCAAGTTATGATGGCTCCAAGCTCCCATGTGCATGGCTTCAGACCACACAGGGTGCCCTCTAGGCCCCCATTCTTGAAGTTAAGCTGTAATTATTATTGGGCCCAGCTTCTCTGTCCCCTTAAGGGCTTCTTGTTGGTCTCTTCTGCACTCCAGGGAGCTTTATCATGCCATGGAGTCCCATGTCAATGAGAAGTCGTGTATTCTTACACATCCATCAGGCCACACAAGGCACAAGTGTCCTGGTGGATTGTCAGATCAGAGAAAAGGGACAATGCTCCATTCTTTTTCTGTGCACACACACTCAAGAGCCTCAAAATGGATCTGGCTGAAGCTGATCATTCTTAGTGTACAAAAAATCCATTTTATCTGTATTTTCGTGAAACCAAAGTAAATTGAAATGGGAGCATTCTAGAATAATTTGTCCAATTGGTCTCAGAACTACCTAAATTCTCTTTTCTGTCCAGCTTCCCCTCCTTCCTTTGTGATAAATATTCTCTTGCAGGCAAGGTGAATACTTTGCAGAACCCTAGATTTCATGTCTGCTGGTTCCTCTTTCCATTTCAAATTCCCAAACAGATTTTATGTATCTGATCTTGAGATGTATCTGAACTGAGTCTCAGCTGATTTCTCATTTCCATAATCATTGGATGGGTCTTTTGAGAGGTGGTCCTAGAGATAAAAAAAAAAAATTAAACCTAGAGTGGCCAAATAACTTTTTAATTGTATGAACACTAGCTAAAGACAGAGTTTAACATCATCTTCACACTTCTTGATTCCTCTGAAAAGTTAAATATACCAGAAGGTAAAGAGCAAAATGGAAACAAGGTAGAATTGAGAAGACAAGGTATGATAGTCCACCAACTGAGTTTGAGGTCAGCTTCTTGTACATGGGGGAAGAAAACAGAAAGTGAGGAAAAAAAACTCGCCTCTAACTCAGAAATTTTTTTAAATGTCCATTAATTTAAGTGCATCAAATATACAAAAGAAAAATATACTTGTTACCATTACAATGTCAGAAGATCAGAATAGTTAACAATTTTAAAAATCAGTTGCTCCAAAATACGGTGTTTAATTCAAAATTGTACCTTATTAAAATATTATGGTTAAAGTTGAGCTTTCATGATTCAATTATCAAAATTTTACTCAAAATATATGGAAGAGGGCCGGGGATTTAGCTCAGTCATGCCACCTGCCTCGCAAGCACAAGGTCCTGAGTTTGAGCCCCAGTACCAAAAAGAAAAAAAAAAAAAAAAAAAAAAAAAATATATATATATATATATATATAGGCAAAATATGCACTCCTGCCAATGCTTATGTATGTAGTATTGTTGGTAATATGCTATTTCCACCTTTTTCACTTACCCTTTGTCTTGTAACTTCTATGTTTATTTGAGTCTGGGTCCATGTCCTTTAGAAATTGTTCTCAAACTATTTATATAGTCTCGTGAATAGGAAAAGACAAATAATATAAAATTGTGATGCCCATGCTCACTTTAGCCAGAAGGATCAGAACACTTCTCAAAAATGGTTTTACAATAAAATATGACAGAGTAAGACCCTTCTCATGGAATGAAGCCCAAATCCCTGCCATTGACAATTGTGATCAACAAGGACAGGATTTAAGGAATATTTACCTGCTGTCTTACCTGTTTTCATTTAGTTTTAGTGGTTACCTTAACCCTGTGTAAAAATAATTTCTCTAATCTACAAATGTAAATTTATGTTGTCCCCTAGAATTACATTAATTCTCTGCACTCAGTAGAAAATAGACTTATGTTACACACTGAAAAATAACATCAATACATTAATGGAGGCAAAGAGTTTGAATTTTTTTAAACTTCCTAATCGAACTAATTACACATTACAGCTTGATTGACTTATTATTCTACCATCCTTCTTTACTTAATGAATCTTTTATAGTCCATAAAGTTAATAATAGTTCATAGACTATCTGATTTTAAAGTCAACTGAAACAACTAAAAATGGAAAATATATGTAAATTCTTATTCAAACATTACTTGCATGCACACTTATAAACATAACTGTTTATATATAATATGCTAAATGTCTATGTACAAATATAAATGCAAGAGTGGATACAATTATATGGCTATCAACCCATAAAACATTCAGTGCACATTATACTTTGTGGAATATATTTTGCCTGGATGAGTTGAGACAGATTGTGTAATAAAATGAACATGGCAAAAATGGGTTTTAAGTCAGGAAACAGAACAGTAAAGCAATTTCCTGAGTTATTTAAATGCTTTCAAACAGAAATGTCATTACATACTTGAGTTACACTGGCATATAATTACATGAGCATTACAAATAACAATGTCTTATGAAGAAAAACAGAAGTTATTATAGAAAAATTATTTCTCATCACAAATCTTCATTTAAGCTCAGGTAAATACACACAAAAGGAATTTGTATATTATCAAAATTAATTCTAGTCATCTTACCATCTATTATTATTCAAAAAAATTTCTAATTACATTTTTTAAATTCTAACATACGATAATATTGTTTATTAAATGTTGAATAACAATATTTTAGAATTAAATCCAGTTAATATTTTACTTGAAATCATTATAATTTATAAAGAAGGTATTAAAACTATAGATTATAATTTAAAATTTGTTTAATATTCCTTTATTAAAATTAGATATTAACTTTAATTCCAAATTTGTTCTATAGATATAAATGGTTTAAAATGTAAAAAATAGCAAGTGACTATTGTTCCCACCCTAATGCCAATGAAGGGCTAGATAATCTAAGCAATCTGAGGTAACAAGGTAACCAAATGAAGTGATTTATTGAGGGCAAATAACTAAACCATCTGAATGCATGAGTTGTTTTACCCTTTAGTAGGATACAGTCATAAACACAGTAAGAAAAGAACAACTGAAATTTTACTGAATTAGTAAAGACTATTCCAGGCCAGCATATTAGTTCCTTGAGAAATGATGCTTTGAATTCAAGAATGTTTGGGAATCCTGGATACGAAAGGACTCCACATGTAATCACCAACTCTTCTTCACTGGCCTCCACTGGATGGTCAGCGAGAGACTGTGCCCAGGGAAATGACATGAAAAAGCTCCACTCACCAGTGCATAGAAGCTTTTTGCATATGAAGCAATAGCCATTTGGCAGGAGGCAAGTGAAAAGAAGCCCTTCTTCTAGCCTCAAGCAAAGGACACGGTTGCTGCAAAAGTAAAAGAAATAAAAGTCATCTGCTGGAAAAGTAGCTGCTTCTAGGAAAAGCAGAAGAAAAAGCGTCTGCTTCCATTGGAAAGGCAGGAAACACATGAGAAAAGGACCTTCTATCTATGTAAAGGAAATGTTGGAGACTTCTGGGAAAGAAACATGACCCAGGCTTATACCACATATAGTACAAATCCCACCTGCCACTGGTTCATAGGAATAATGAAAAATCCCACTCTGAAATTAAGATTAGAGAAAGAAGATCACCTCTCAATATCCATCCTGACCATGAACTTTCCACAGAGTAACAAGAAGTATCAATAGACTACCAAAGAGGGATCTAGGTATAGAGGAGAGGTGTAGAGGACTCTTCCCATCCTATGTGAAAGAACTGTGTTTGAGTCAGCTTCCTCATTGTTCTGTATCTTAGTTACTTTTCTTATTTCTGAGACAAAATACCTTACATCCACAATTTAAGGAGGAAAGGTTTATTTCAGCTCAGTTTGTAGAGGTTACACTCCATAATAGGCTAGCTCCAAAGCAGGGTGGAATGACAAAGAGGCATCTCAGTGGAGAAACAGTTCATGGTAGGCAAAAGGCAGAAAAGCAGCAAAGAGAAGCAGCAGAAGCTACCTATCTCTTCCTTTTACCCCTTACAAGCTACCAGCCCTTTGGACAGTGCCAGCTACACTCAGATTGTGTTTCCCATAATCCACATCCAGAACTATTCCAAACCAATCCATGGACTAATTTAGTAATCACATGCCCTTAATCCCAGCATCACACACCCTAGATCAAGACAGTTCTGAAAAGCCCCACCTATGACTGCATGAGGCTTTGGAGGGACATCTAGACACAAGGGACAACACTGAGAACACTAGCAGAGAGTTTAAAGAAGGAGAGGTTTAATGTAGGAGATTTAGTCCAAAGTCAACTGGCTCTAAAACAGAAAGGTCACTTTGGAAGAGTACAAAAGAGGAAAGTTACTCATCCCATGGTAGCCAGAAAGCAGAAAGAGAAGGAAGGAGCCAAGAAAGGAGATATACTCTTCAAAAACACACCCCCAGTGGCTCATCTCTTCCCACCAAGATCCATTTCTATCAGTACATTTAGCTATGAATTCATCATTAGATCAAACTACTGACAAACATAATATTCCCATGATCCAGACACTCAAAAATCTCCACTTCTCAATACATGAGATTTTGCGGGACATTTTAGATGTAAACTATAACATTCTACTGGGCCCTTAAAAGTCTCACATCCACTTAATTAGGTAAAATGTATGTAATTCATTTTTAAGAGTCATCAAAAACTTAACAGTTTTAGAAGTGCTGTAAGAATCAAGTCCAAAGTCTTCTGAATATCTATGCAAACTCTTCAGCTGTAGCCCCTTTAAAAGTCAAAAAGAAAGTTAACTACTTCCGACACAGAAAGGCAAAGGGTAAATATTTTCATTTCAAAAGAGAAGTGAGGACTAGGAAGCAATAAGATCAGAATAAGATTGAAACCCTACAGGGAAACATTAAGTCCTGTAGCTCCATGTCTAACTCTAAGGGCAGGTTGTAGTGTTGTGTGAGCTCCAAAAGGGTTGGGAAGCCTCACTCCTTTGCCCTTGTCAGTAGCACCCTACATGGACTCTGTCTTGGTCTGACTGTGTTCAGTGCCTGCAGCTTTCCTCAGCAGATAATCTATGTTCATCTCATCTTCAACTTCCAGGAGTTTCCACCACCGCACCTTTGACTTCATTCTCATATGTTCATGCACTGGCCTCTTATGAGTTCTTGGCAGGGACTGACTTTTTTATACCTTTGCCTTCCTTCCAAGCCCATCTTCTGAAATCTTGGTGGAAACTTCCATGACTCCATAACTTGCATTCTACATACTTGAAAAACCAGCATCACTTGGATGAGACTAAGTTCTGTCATCAGTGCGGGGAATAGCCAGGCCACCTTGGGCCATGATTGCAGCAGAAACTAAGCTCCTGGATGGCCAGGCATGGTCAAATGAATCCCAGGGAACCAATTCCTTAGGCAGCCCTCCTTAAGCAGAAGTTCCAGTAACTTTTTTCTCTACTGAAAGGGTTATACTTTTGCACCTTTAAACCTGGGAATGAATCTTATTGATTCCTAAAATGCCCTCAAGGCATCATTATTTTTGTTCCTGTTCAAAGTAATTGGTTCCTTTTTTGATGGTGTTAATCATTTCAGCAGACATATCATAGGAACTCCTTGGACCCAAACACTACACCTGGTTCATTCTGGGTCAAATTTAAGCTTTTTGTACTTTTCTGCTCTACTTTTGACCCCCAATGTCATCATAAATCTGCTTCATAATTTCAATCACCAAATCAATTAGTTCATTCCCCTTAATCCCAGTCTCCTGCAAAGTCAAAGGCCAAATGCAAACAGATTTTCTGCAAGAGTATAACACACATTCCCTCTAATCCAATTTCCAATTGAATTCCCATTCCCAGCAGAAACTTCCTGAATCCGGCCTGTGCTGTTCTCATTCTTCTCAGCAGTTAGTCTCCAAACTCTGAGCATTATTGCTCATCAGGCACTGTTCCCAACATTCAAGGGTTTTTTCAGCGTACATTTCTAGACCTTTTCAAATTCCTCCTTAAAACCAGCTCCGAATGCTTCTGAACTACATGGGGAGGTGTAGCCCAGAAAAAGTCCCAAACTCTCTGGTACCAGTTTTCTGTATTAGTCAGCTTGCTCATTGATGAGCCTCAATACCTGAGACCCACGGACACCCACAGCTTAAAGAAGAAGATGTTTAATTTGGTTTATGATTCAAGGGATTCATTTCATGGTCAGTTGGTTTAAAGGGAGAAACATAATGTTGGAAGGGCATGGAAGTAGAAAGCAGCTCATCAAATGGCACCCTGGAAACAAAGAGAGCAGGAAGGAGCCAATGAAAGAGATATCCTTTCCAAAACATTCCTCTAATGACATATTTCTTTGAAATAGTGCCTGCCTCCCAACAACACTTTTAGCTATAAGCTCATCAATAAATGATTTCTTGAGCATATTCCTCCATGATCCAGTGACCATTCAAAATCCTCACTTAATACATACAACTTCTGGGGGACATTCTAGATGTAAACCATAACAGCATGCCAAAAGTTAATAGTGGAACATGGGAGAGATAAACTAAGCAAAACCCTCTAAGACTCCAGAACTCATAGGATACTCAAGGTAGCCCAAGCCCAAGTCCATCATTGGTAGATATAGTAACAGCAAAAATGAAATCCAACTCAACTACTTATTAGATTGGCTTTGATCTCTACAAAATGTACCAACAAAAGTAAAGGCAAGGACCACTTCTGGGCCTAAATACTATTTATCTATGTTTTCAATACTCTGTTATACTCAACATGTAGGACTTGATGGAAAAATGGAGGTACACAAAATAATAGAACAACAAAGTGACCCACTGTCAAGAAAAAGAACATTCATAGAAAGAGGAGCATACCAGAAGTTGAACCTATCAGAGATACCTTGAAATAATATAATAAATTTGGTTAAAGTTCCTTTAGGAAAGGCAAGTAATGTACATGAAGAGTGAAGAATTTCAATAGAGAGATACAATAAAAACTATGAAAAAAGATGAAATCAAAACGTCCAAAAAGAAATACACACACACACACACACACACACACACACACACACACTATTTGAGACAAAAGTTCCTTGAATGAACTTTATACAAAATACAACAAAGAAAACATCAAATAGGTTAGAAAATAATTCAATGAAAACTATAAATGAGTGCATACAGAGAACAAGAGAGAGTCAAAAAGAAACAGAAACTGTTTGTTATCTATGATATGACATGAAATAATCTAAAATACATATAGTGGGAGATACAGTAAAAGAAGAAATAAGAGTTTAAAGAATTATTTAAGTAGACAGTGGCTGAGAACTATCTAATATTAATTATAAGGAAATAAACTCTCTTTTGCTCTCTCTCTCTCTCTTTCTCTCTATTCTGGAAACCACAGCAATCAAAACGAACAAACAAAAAGAATAGCATAAATACACTAACCCCCCCCAAAAAATAAAGAATTGAATGGTTAAAAAAGGTTACAAACAAGCAAAATTAACATCATCACATCTCACTAAAAACTAGGAAGCATTGCAATGTAGTATAAAATACTGAAAAGATGTCTTATGTATTGAAATATAAACTTTTCAAAGTATATATCCAAAAATTAAATCCTTCAGAAATGAAGGCAAAATAGTTATTGTTCAGAAAAATAGAAAAAGTACTTAATTTACCGGCATTGCATATTAATATAAAATTATTGCAGAGTGTTTTTGAGGCAAAAAATATGTAGATGAATATTTTGACATTAAAAAAGATATAGTAGTTCCTCAGAACTCTTCAATAATTGGTTCAGGGAGCCATGAAGAGTATCAAGAACGAGAAGTATCAAACAAATTGTTTTGGTTGGAAAGAGAGGCAAGTCAGGAAACAATCAACACCAATTTCTAGCTTGTGACATGTTGACCACTAAAAAAAGAATAAGTACTGGGACAAATTTTTTGTGTCAGTCAAAATGCTTGGAGTACCAAATTCTATGAGTTTCAAACCAGTTGAATACCAAGGTATTCCCATACTACACAACGATAAATACGTACATACAAAATATTTGATTTCATTATATTTGAAACATAATCATATGACAATAATATGTTTTTAACTATGTAGAAGTAAAATACATGAGAATAAAAAGAAAGTATTTGATGGGTAATAGAAAGTATACTCTACTAATTGGGACAAGTTAAAAATGGACATGGCAATCATTAAAGAAAAGTGTTTAAATGGTGTAACTAATAATTCACTAGTAGTCTGGAATGGCATTTCATGGCTACAATTCCATCACTCAGGGAGGGTGAGGCAGGAGGATCATAATGTCAAGCCCAGCCTCAAAAAATTAGTGACTTTGTGAGACTCTGACTCAAAATTTGAAAAAAAAATTAAAAAGTTTAAACTAAAAACTTTTTAAAAGCTATATCTGGGAATATAGCTCAGTGCAAAGGCCCTGAGTTTAAGTCCTGATAACAACCCTAACCTCAAACAAAGGAAGAAAAGAAATTCAATAGTAATGATAAAAAGCAAATATTAAATACATAAATTAGTATATGGTTTCATCGCTGGCATATAAACAGCTTAGAGTTCACCACTTCCACTGTTAAGAGAAAAAGAGCTGAAAAGCAAAATTCAGAGACTGTTCTTGGGTTCATCAGAGAGCTGAGATGCATGGCTAACTACTGCTCTAAAATCTGTAAACACAGGTAAGTCCATAGGTGTAGCCACAATTTGCTTCACTGGAGTGTAAATGCTAGAATACATAAATTATAATTTTCCTAAATTGTTGTTGGATGATTGTGGACTAGTGGAAGAGTAAGAATCTTTCGGGTTTGGAGGCTTGGGCTCCCCACACTTTTGTGGGCTTTATCTTTAGGAACTTCACCAGGTTCTTACCATGAAGGCCTGGAAAAGATCTTTTCATAGCTTTTCTAAATGGGGAAAGTAAATCTATGAGCCAAAAAGAAAGAAAGAAAACAATAAGCAAGGAAAATAAGGGAAATATCTATAGACAATATCAGGAAGGATAGAGACAACTTCATAGTTCATATGGATATTTAAAAATGATAACAGAGGAATATTACGAATAATTTATGGTGGTAAATTTGAAAAGTTAAGTGGAAAATCATTTGAAATTAAAAATCTACCAAAGATCAATGAAAAGAAATAGAAAATCTGCATAATTTAATATCTATTAGAGCAAGTGAATAATTCAATTGCATTTTTCATTAAAGTTGTCTCAAAAAGATCACCAGATCTTTTCTCTAGTGTATTTTAAAAAATTTATAAAGAAATGAAACAATTCTACATAGATTCTTCTAGAAAATAGAAGTCTAGATAATACTTTCAACATCTTTTAATCATTTTATCTTGAAATAAAATGAAAGATATTACAAGAAAATAAAACTGTGCAATAATAGACTCTATGAACACAGAAAATTCCTTAAAAATTCCTTGGCATTAACACATTAAACTAGAAAATAAAATTTACCAGATAACAAGATTGTTTCAAAATTCATAAATAAGTACAAATCATCATATTAGCAAACATCAAAATGAATAAATTCATATTAAAAGCATTCAACAAAATCAAGCAGCTAGGAATGATTTTTTTTAAATCAGCAAACTAATAAACAAGAGAAAATTTCCTCAGCTTTTTGACTAGCCACTTAGGTTCATATTGTCTTTTGATTGCCACTGACCAAATTAAAGGAAGCTATTTATTTTTGGTTAAAAGGAAAAAAGACTTATTCAAAGCTAGCTCCAAGGAGATGGAGGGGCTTTTTGGCCTCAAATCACCATCTCCCCATGTACCAGTTTGTGATAATATTTTATAGTAATGAACAGAGCGGAGGGGAACACAAGGAGATAATGCAACTCTCCATACCTACTTTATAGCTTCCAGCCATCTTCTCAGCTCATTCTCCCCTGTCTTGTGAAAAGAAAACTGGGTTCCAGCCACCTGAGGCCAACATCATATTCTGTCATTGCTTTGCCAATGAGGAGAGGAGGGTGTGTTGGTTATGTGTTCAGCAGGAAGGCATTTAGATGTTGCTTATCTCTACAAGAAAAAAATTCTAATTTTTAAAGTTCCATTTTGCACTGCTGGTGACAACTTGATATACTATGACAGCTAGCCTCCTACTTATTAGGAAATAGCTGAATTATTTTCCTGTAAGATTCAGAGCAAGTTAAGAATGTCTGATCTTCCTGCTCAACAATTTACAGGGAGTTCAAGAAAGAAAACGGGGAACAAAATAATATAGTTTGAAATAAAAGTAGTACTCCTACTTATTGAAGACAATATTATCATACAAGTAGATAACCCCAGGGAATCTACAGTACCACAATAATACAAAGCTTTAGTAAAGTTGTAAGATACAATGTCAATTTAAAAATTCAGTTGTGTACTGATTAATATAGTTAATTAATCATATCTTTATCATTTCTTTGTATTGATACACATTTACTGAAGCAGCAAATATACCTCATAAATACATAGAACTGTTGTTAATCAAAAAGTTTTAAAATGAGATAAAACACTAACTCCTCTGACTTGACCGTTATACATTGTGCACATGTACCAAATTGTCATACTGTACTTCATAGATATGTATAATTAAAATAGAAATAATCAGTTATAAAATAAGTGAAAATTAAACCAAAACATAAATTTATTTAAAGGTTATATTTGTACTGCTACTGTACTTTATACATACTTTAAAATAGTCAACTTTATCTGCTGATTATGATTTAAAAGCACAATGTGGTTAAAACAGAATAAAACCACTTATTTCCACTAAAAATAACTATTTTTATCTATTGAAATTGACTGAGCAATTGGAATTGAAATCTTAAAATTCCATTTATAGTAGTGTCAAAATGTACAATGATTTAGTATAACAATGACAATATATGCAAGACCAATATAATAAAAATTATAAAGCATGGCTGGGAGAAATTAATGAAATTTTAATTATATGAAAAGATTTATCAGATTCATGGGTTGAAAGATTCAATGATGTTAAGACATCCATAATATCTTTTTAATTAGCCTATAGATTCAATATGCTTCCGATCATATTTTTTTATTTTATTTTTGAATATTAGAAAATCCAATGATATTTATAGAAGTTTTTTCCTGAAGTCAGAATAGCAGTTACTCTGCAGTTCTAGTGGTTGAAACAGAGCACAAAGCAGGCATGTACATTCCTGGCAATATTCCTTCTTTTGTTCCACAGCTGTTTGTAAGAGTATATTTTAGTTTGATGAGAATGCATCAAGTGTAACATCTCAGTTCTGTATATTTACCTAAGTATACTATTATTTTGAAAACTTTCTTCATAAATGAAAGACAACCAAAATGAAAAGAAGGCTAGTGGTAATTATTCCCTAAAAGACTTAATTAGAAATAGCAAATTATGAAACGAAAATGTTAGTCCTGAAACAAATATCAGGCAACTACTCTTCAATGTCTCTCTAATTTTATCTACATGACAACAAAAAGTTTTAGTGTTTGGTTCAAATCCCTACAGGTAGACCAAAAGCAAAATCTCACCTTAAAAATCTGTGGTATTCTTGTTACTATGGCTAGTCAAAATAATGTTTAGGTTATTAGTGCATAGCAGAAGTGCATAGTATCCCTCAATTGATATTTGAAATTATTAGGATTCAACTCTGTCCCACAGACTCACAAATCACCTAGATGGCCATGAGGTTCTATTTTCAGAAGCAGTTGAAAAGTTTCTGAGACTTGGCCATGTTTACAATTCTTTAACATTCTTCATCTAGCTGATAACGGACAATTTCAATTTGGTTGCCTATAGAATTGGATAAGAAGATAATGTCATATAAAGAGAGTTTCAGTGTCTAAATCTATAGTATTTTAAAATTATATCCCCACTTTGATACAATTTCTTCCAATATTGTTCTGATCAGTAGGAAATGTTTTTGCAAATGGAATTAATTTGAGAGAGTCATCTTAAATCTGGCCTTATTCTTTGTAACAAACAGGTAGTAAAGAAGAGTAAGTAGACATTATAAAGAGAAAGGATACCATGGGTCAATTCTTAAGAGATATTCAACATGGATTACTTAGTTTCTGGAACAAAATTGTTATAATTCATTTAATATCCTATAGTAAGCAGATTTGTAACCATTACTATAATTTATTCCTGAAAAACATCTTACAATTCAAAAATAATGGTCTCCTTTCAAATTCTAATGCATAGATTTTGGAGTGCAGCTCATGCAACTAAAAGAATCATCACTTAAGTAATAAAGATACAAACATAGAAAGTTTTCATTTTAAAAGTGTTTCATTAAAATCAGATGTGCAATAAACATAGGCATGACTTAATTTTTCTAATAGGTGTAGGGTGAGGAGGACTTTGTTCCTTCCCTATAAATTTGCTCAAACAGAACTCTCTTTGAAACAAGAAAAACATAATTCAAATAATAACCATATCTGATTCAAGTGATCGAGTGGCCAAAAGTGAGTTAATAAAGAAGCTCAGGCCATTTTATATTCTGTACCTCTTTCCACAAGGAAGTATGCACAGAGGTAAAATACCCTTTACCTGGAATCCAGGAGAGCACAAAACTATCATTTAACTATATCAAGTATAAATGATTACAAATCTGTTCCTCACACATTTGTAAAATGGGGATAATAATGAAGTTATAGGAAAGATCATCTGTATGATAATCATAATGCTAAATTTTGCCTGAGCATCATGCTTGGCAAAGTAAGCATCTATTATTGGATAATATGTATTACTATTACTTAGAGTTTATACACAACACTCTACCCTAGTTTATTAAGAATTCTTTAGTGGGTTATTAAAACAAAGCATGTTTAATAATCAAGGGATTCTTCTTCTGTTACTATCTGCTTCTTTTATTACTAATCACAGTTATAACCATGCCCCTTGAGACCTTGATTGGTGAGTAGTGAATCTGGCAGGATTTGGGTATTTCTTTCTTAGGCAAACATCTATCAGTACCTCAAATACCACAAAATCTCCAAAGAAGACAGCATGATAACAGGGTCATAAAACTTAATGGAGTTTGGAGTCTGCCAAAATATCTTAGCTACTGCATTTAGGAAAGTTTTTCATCCTATCAGTGTCATTTGTCTTTTTCTGTAAAATGCATATTAAAGTACCTGCCTCATAGGTTTTTGACAGCCTCAAGGTTTCAGAACAGAATCTGGAGTATGATAAGAACTCACAAATGAAACCCAGTTGTATTAATATTTTCAGATAGAGCAAGAGAATTTGCCATTTAAAATATTGAAATTTAAATCTATTAAAATTAGAAATAAGGATCCAAAGAAGGGTACAGGTCCTTCAGAACTGAAGAGTCAATAATTATGGGTGATGAAAGATTCCCTATAATCTGCATTCCTAAATCTCACATTGAACAAAAAACACTGATATATTTATTAGCATTTTTATGGAGAAATTTCAGAATTTTGAGATCATTTCCAAACACATCTATGCGTGGTAGAAGCATCATGATATTTATGCTTGTGTTCTACACTGTTTACAGCATAAAATGAAACCAGAACATAAGATCTATCTTGCAGAGTTGTTCTCTCACAAGACACATGACAGGCAAACTTTCTAGCAGCCATAGGATGTCACAAAGACACACAGGTGGAGTTCCTGTATGTACACAAACACATACATTGTCTTATGTGCTAACAAATAATATAGTCATGGTTGGAGGGTAGATATGATCATAGTATATTATATGCATGCATGAAAATGCCACAATGAAATCCAATTTCTGTACAATTAATATGTGCTAATAAAAAAGGAACAGTGGGGCCAGGGATGTAGCTCAGTGGCACCATATCTGCTTGACAAACACAAAGTCCTGAGTTCAATCCTCTCTGGTACTAAATAAATGTTTTTTAAAAAGGAAGAGTGGCCATGGCACACCCTAGCGACTCAGTAAATATTTGGAAAGTATATAAACAACTGAACGAATAACGAACTATGTGTATAGATGCATTGTTGACAAATCTTGTATTCACATTTCCCTTTAAAGTGTAATAAATTTCTAGTTTACTCAGCATGGCTTTATGGCTTATTTTGGTGATTTATAACTTATAACAATGACAAATTAATTACTAGTGGAATACCCATAATTAAAGTTCAATCTTTTGTTCTTGAGACATGAGACTATTATTCATTTGTGTTTGCATTGTGCTTAAATTTATTGATCACATTAAGTGGTGTTTATTTTAGTAGAAACAAACAAAACCTAAATGTACATGTATTCTTTCCCACCATCATTTCTTGAGTGTAAAGATCATTGCTCTGGTGGGAGGGGAAGGGGAAAGGGAAGAAGGGAAAAGAAAAATTATGAGAAAGAAAAAAAATGGAAACAAAGTCTATGTAAATAGGGAAGGGTAGAGGGGGTGAAGGGCGCATAGGTAATGGGGGAAAAAATAAGAACCAAGGTACATCATGTTCAGGTACAAACACCCAATGATAAATGTAAATGTATTGTATACCTAAAATGTACCAATTAATATGTAAATTTAAAAAATATTTTAAAAAAGATCATTCTTCATACGCATGTCATAATTAGGAAATTCCAAATTTTAACTTTAGTACTTTAAGAAGTCATTGAAGAATATTTGCTACAATTTTGATGCTCTATTAGGTCCCTAGTGATTTCTCAGGGCAGAAATCCTGCATGATTATAAAGAATATTCCTCATTCCTTGTTGTTGGCACCATATAAAACAAAGCAATCTCAGTCATGCCCTTATCTGGAAATTCCTTTCCTATTTATTCAAAATGCTGCTTCCTAACCAAATTGGACATCTTAATTCTCGTCACAGCCTGTGTATATTTTCTGTATTCTAGAGGATGTGGGGGTATGATAATAATAGAAACAAATTCTAAAGAAAAATAGATTGTTAAAAAGCCTCATAAGACCTATAAAAATAAATCTATCCAGATTTCAGAAACAGATGCAATCACAAATTAGAAATGAGGAAATTCTTGTTTCCTCTTCCTTTTTTATGAGGGGTATCATACTTTTAAACTCAAAATGAAGTTATTATACATATTTTAAAAGTTGAAAACCTTGAACAGATATTATAACTACCCTTTTTCAAATATATATCTTAATTGCTTTCGTATACGCTTACCTCACTGTTTACTGTACTAAATTTCAAAGCAAAAATTTGACTGCATTTTCAAATGTACATTTGACTTGATCTAATGCTACTTGTTTTGTTTTCAAAAGTATATATGCTTATTTTATGCATATAAAATAAATGTTTTTCAAAATATCTACTGTAAATAATATGCATATACGTATATAATCATGTCAACAATATTTCAGTAAATGACAAACTGCATATACAAGTGTTCCCATAACAAAATAATGGATCTAAAAATTCCTATCACCTAATGACATTGTAGTCATCATGAAGTGAAACACAATGTATTACTCATGTGACCATAATGATAGTGTAAGTAGATTTATTATGCTGACAGGTGTATGAAAGTATGGCACATACAATTATGTATGGTACATAATTCTTGATAATGATAATAAATCACTATGTTACTGGTTTATGTATTTAATACACTACACTTTTTATCATTATTCTAAGGTGTACTCCTACTTGTTAAAAAGAAAGGTTAGCATAAAACAGTATGTCATGTTACACAGGCAGCAGCATCTATCTTACACTTTCTGTATCTCCTGATTATATCAAGTCCATGTCTAGTAATGATCTCTACTAGGCTTATTGAAGTATACCCTATGGTATTAACATAATGAAGTATTTGCCTAAGAACATGTTTCTCAGAACATAGCCTCATCATTAAGTGACACGTGACTGTATTTGTCATTTTTAGTTTATATTAAGCACTTATCAATGTGAGGGCCCCCCTTATTTGAGAAACCCAAAATATTTTTGGAATATTTTTATGTGTGCTTGTAAAGGGTGTGTGGGGCACTGAATTTGAGTAATGTTCATGTATAGAACGGAAAACTTAGAAGCAATATATGAACTGTCATAATCCAAAACTCATATTTCAAAAAAAAATTTAACTCTTTTCTTACTTTTATATTACTTTTATTAATAAAGGTGCTCCAGAATAACCATAGCTAGACAGACAGACAGAGATTTATAATACAAATTACTTTATGCAATCATGGAGCCTGATATTTCCCACTGTCTGGTGTATACAAACCAGAGATGCCAAAAAGCTTGTGTCACAGTTCCAGTGTAAGTGTGGAGTTTTGAAAACCAAGTTCATCGATGTTTTAAGTCTCAATCTGAATGCAGGAGAATACTCACATCCTAACTGGATCAGTCAAGCAGGGAGAGCAAATTTAATTTTCCTATATTTATGCTTTAATAGTTTGTATGATATCAAAGCTCATATTGAACTGGGCAATCTGTTTTACTCAATTCACAGATTCAGATGCTAACCTCTTCTGGAAGTTTCCTCACAGAAATACACAGAAATAAAATTATCTGGTATGTGGGCCTTCGATTACCCAGACAACTTGACACATAAAATTAGTCATTGTAACACTTCTTCTCCATAATGTTATTGTTCTTTTTATTGTGGACAAGTTCACATGGAGAAAAATATGGCAAAACAATCTCCACATGTAAATGTAGCCATTGTAGCTAGGTGAAAACAGTCTGCTTTGAGATTCTTATTCTCCCAACAAATATTCCAGGAAAGTACTAACTGATTCACTTTTAGTAAAGTACTCCAGATTCATGTATTGTCCACAGAAAGAGTTACTTCTGAAATGATACAAATGTTTCTAGGATAACATGAAAATGGACAGAATATTCTCAAAAATCAATGGTAGTTAACATGAAAGAAGAAATTTAATAGCTATCCTGAAATGGATTCATAATAAAATTCAGGGACACTCTTTAAATTCCAAGCTACATTTTCCTCATATTTCAATGGTAACCATAAATCAGTGTTTCTCTGATTCTTTTCTAGAAATTACGGCTTGCCTCTTTTTCTTTTGCCCCACGTTAAAACCAATCCATTCTATATTCCCAAGTATAGCTAAAACCACCTGAAGAATGGTCTTGCTGATGGAGAGAATCATCTGTCATTTTCTTTTGCTTAATTCTAACTTACCCTAGTGATGTCTTCTACTGTTTCCACAGCCACGATCTGTTTTTCTAACCCCATCTGGAAGCACATCACTTAGGATCTTCAGAGGCTGATCCACTGTTAATGAGTCTCTACACAAACTAACCTCAGGGGCATAATTCTGGTCTGCATGGGATTTGTGCCACTATCTCTTCTCCCCTACCCAGAAAGCACCCGGATTTCTTCTATTCCATTCTGATACACAGGTGCTATGGCTTGAATGTTTCCTCTAAAATAGAATGAACATTAATTGTCATCATAACAATATTAAGGGGTAATTAAGTCATGGAGGTGTTTCCCTCATGAATGGATTTATGTCATTATGGCAAGAGTGGCTTAGTTTTTACCATCTCGGTCTCATGTGCCCTTACCTGCCCTTCTTTTATGTCACAACACAAGAAGGCCCAAACCAGAGACACCTTGGCTGTGAACTTCCCTCTAGAAAGATGTGCTCAATAAACTTCTTTATTCATAGATTACCCAATCTGTGGTATTTTGTTATACTAGCAGAAAAACTGAACAAAACAATGCAAAACATAATTAGGGATTAATTTGATTTAAACTTGGATCCAATTAATAAATTGATGCTTAATGATCTGAACTTTAAAAGCATACCATAATTTTTAATGCATTTACTAATAGGTAATGCCTTTTATGCCTGTTTTAATTATTTTAACTGAATCCATTTTTGAATCCACTAAGGATGATGCAATAGTTTATAACATTAGAAGTAGCATACAAGGGTCCCCCAGTAACATAAGGTCAGAAAAATAAATTTATAAAATAAAAATAGATAAATGAAAACAAACCAATAAATGTCAATAAACGCTTTCAATGGCAGTGAAACTCAGAAATCGAAAATGCCAATGATTTTGAATTGATTGTCTACCTTTATAAAATACTACACAGACAAGTAACACAATGTTACATCAAATTTCAAAAAGCAATCATTTTCAATCTGGAAAGTAGAATTTCCTAGATAGGTTTGCTAAAAATCATAAATTTAAACCTGGCAGGTAGAGAGTCCAATTCAGTAGGACTTTAAAGAGACCTAAGCAAAATTGCCATCTGAATTTGAGAAACACTCTTAGTGGTGCTTCTCCTCTCTGTTAGTCTTTTTTCTTAGCATCTTCACTTTACTGGAGTTAAGAAAATTATACTATTTATATGCAACTATAGCTGAGTCTAATTTCCACCACTAGGTTTGATAGCCACCCAAACCAGTATATCTTTAGCTACTCAGCTCCAACATCAGAACAAAGACCTTATAAATGATCTTTCCCTATGCAAGGTCTCTGAACTGTATCAGAACACTTCCTGAGTGGGATAAAAACTTACCAGCAGAAGACACTTAGCAATGTTTATTATTAAGAGCTGGTGGGTAGAAATATGCTTCTATGCCCTTAATGTGAGTGAATTATAACCTGAATATCTTGTTGAAATGTCGCTGATGTTTCAGCAGGTCTGAGTAGGGCCTGAGATCCTACATGTCCACCCAATTGCAGGAGGAAGTGATGTGCTCTGATTACAGAAGACAGAGCGCATCATGTTTACCGGCTCATCCCTCAAGCAAAAAACAGAAAGATGAAGGCATCAGGAGCAGAGAATCTTGGGGACCACGCTAAGATTCTGCCTGCCATAGTCATTTATATCTATCTTAGAAGCTGTGACTTGAATCACCATATTTTATTCTCACACTTCTGATTAAGAAATCATTGTACTACATTAAATATTTTTAATAATTTTTCAAAAATTTTAGTCAACTTTATACGAAAAATTAAAGAAATTTATTGATTTGTTTCTAACCAATGTATTTCAAAATTAACTGATTTTAAAATGCAATTTTTGGATCAGTTTTTAATGTATTATAGATTCCTAGCTTTCTCTAGGTCTTTCTCAACATAATGTCCATTATCTCAATATTTTCCAAAGTATAATAATAGAAGAATCCAATACAAAAATAATTTATATAGTAATACATACTTCACAAAATATTTATACACATAATCACATTATCATAACGATAACATGGCTTTGGTATTACAATTTTATAATAACTTAAGGATGAGGAAACCAGACTCAAAGAGATGACATGAGTTCTTCAACATCATTTATTTAATAAATGATTATGAGACCAAAAAAATAATTCAGGACTTAAACTTCCAAGATCAGTGTTCCAAGTTCAGGATGACACGTCTACTCACAGCACTGCCCTAGGACTGGATCACTTGATACAGTGCCCATAGTAATTAATGTAGCATTTAAAGGTGCCCTACAATACCAGGAAGTGTAAGTACTAACAGAATAAGACCCAGCAAGATAAAACCCATGCAAAATGATAACTATTGATATGTGTTATGAAAATGTAATGACCCGCAAGCCACTTTGTTAGGAGTAGCACTGAAAGGTCAAATAAAAAGGTAATTATCATTGGGCAATGGGAAAAATACCACTATTAATTGTATCTCACAGTAGTTTTTGCAAAATATAATTTTTATTCACCTTGGAAAAGACAATGTGGTATATATTATTGCATCCATGGAATAAAAGAACAGGTTTTTAAAAAGAAAAACAAATGAAAGAATATGTGAGTAATTATAATAAATTTATACAGTATATATAAATGACATTTAAGTATTTTATAAATATAGCATATATCCATATTTTATTTATAAAATATATAAAATATTCATATTTTATACAATATATTGTATATTTATATTATATAATACACATAATATAATACACTATATATTCACACAATAATATATAATATATATTTATGTTATATTTTATATATTTATATTTTAAAAATATTTGTATTTTATAAAAATATTTTTAAATTTAGTATAGTGATTAAAGTTGCAACTTCAAAAATAGATACATATTTTATTTACTACAAAATATATTTTATTTATTATAAAATGACATCAGTATATTGCTAAAGTTATTTATAAGCCCCAAATATAATTATGGAAAAATAAAAATAAAAGAATATAAATTAACTTTTGAACAAATTGTTTAAAAAAGAGTAGAATATTCAGGTATTCCAACAAACTAAGTATATAGTAAATGCCTATTTTTAAATGTTTTTATTTTTTCTCTTATCACCTATATTTATCTTGAGTTTCTATTTTATGGCTTTATTTCATTATTTAATATCTGCAAGACACAAATGCATAAGTTCTTATCTAGGGATAGGCAATAATCAAGTATTTATGTAGAAATACAGTGATGAGCTCTGGGAAGAAATTAAACCTCATTAATCTAGTCAGCGGTGTGTTACATCATTGCAGTTACAAATGACATTATTTAAGCTTAAGCCAGATTAAAATATTTACCTGTATTACTAACATTAGAATAACTTCAATCAAATATGAACAAGAATAAAGAGAATTGAATAGTATACTCTATGTTAATTTTACCGGTAGAAAAGCCCAGTTATTAACTTACATGTGATATAAGCACACTTCATAATTTACTATACTGATACCTGCTATTCAGTCTGAAATGGATCAAACTACAATGGATCAATAAATGGACAGGTAGATAGAGTGATAGATACGTGATCTGAAACAAAATGCTAATTATGGAATCAAAGAAGAGGGTAGTAAGTATTCAATGATATTTCTCATAATTTTTTATTTACTAATGTTCATAATAAGATATTAGAATAAATTATGAAGAAAAGAAGTAGAGTGACATGTTATCAGAAAGACAGGGCTTCTGTGGACACAGCATTTGTTGAAGGACTAAATAGAAACAGATTAGAATTTTTCTGTGATGGAATTGTATGCCACACTTTGAATTTTGGATTGTACTCTACAATCTATAAGAAAATCCTAGGGGCCAGGGATTTAGCTTAGTGGTGCTGCCACCGCCTGACAAGCGCAAGGTTCTGAGTTCGATCCCCGATACAAAACAAACAAGCAAACAAAAAACAAACCAAAACAAAAAAAAAAGAAGAAGAAAATCCTAATTTGTTATGCTCAAATTAAGAGAATAGATTGATTTAACCTTTTTAACAGTATATTTTCCTATATGCATGCTGTACTTCTCATATGTAAATCCTAAAGCTGTAATGAAAACAGATATACATCTCAGGGTCAGTGGGACCATGTAAAAGGAATGAAGTCCAATATTAGGAAACTAAAGGGCCAGGGATTTAGCTCAGTGGTTCCGCCGCCTGCCTTGCAAGCTCAAGGTCCCGAGTTCAATCCCTGATACAAAAAAAAAAATAGGAAACTAAAATATAATGCTTAGGTATCATGTGAAAACAGGACAGGGAATTCTGTAAACACCTAGTGTGAGTATCTTACCTGGATATTTCTAGAAAAAAAAAAAAACTGTCCCATGCAGCAGTCCAGGTAAGAAGAGAAATTCATAAAGAATATCATTAATCTGCTGGAAACAGGTATATCCCCAAGTGTACTGTTGCACGTCCAAGTCCATTTGCCACTAAATAACTCAGTGTTGTTTTATTTGGTGGGGTGGAGTGGTATCAGAAACAAAATGATTCCACAAAACATAAAATAATATCACAGTTCAAAAGCACTTTAAAAAATGAAAGAGAATGATTGATGAGGAGTACTATTTTTTTCCTAGCATGGAGGCTGGGCTGTTGAAAATTCCACATAGCCTGACCCAAAGTTTAAAATCACCATGGTAATTCTCATTTTCATTCATTTGAATCTCTCAAGGTAATCTTTCTTCTGTTTTTCTGAATGGATCAAATAAATCAGACCACCCCAGTGAAGTCTAATTAGGGATGCACTTTTATATTTATCTAGGGAAAAATGTGTTCTGAGCTAATGAGACCTTGCAGGAAAAATAGACCTAGCCATAAGCAATCTTCATGAGAAGAGAACATTTCAGTAGTCTAATTCAGACTGCATTGTGCATGCTTGTATTCTCAAGAAAGGATTTGTCTCTTCAACTTCTCACACTTAAACCAAATTTCACTTAAGGTAAAAGTAAAAATTTTAAAAGGATACTTTAAATCTCTATTGTAAGAAAGAAACGGGCAATATTCTTCCTTAAAATGCCAGAGGTATTATTTCTTCAGAAATAAAATTCCTCAAAATATTCAAATATCATTGGTTTATATAGCACACAAAAATGAAATCATGTTGAAAACCGAAGACATCATTCTTAACATATGTACTCTATGTTTTTGTATACAGAGAAAGCAAGTTTTTATAAAGATTGAATATTGCCTCAAATTATATTTTAAATTGTATTAACTAGGTCAGATTATTTTGGGTGATATTTGATGCTCTGAAACACTGATTTGCATGCAGCATCTTAAATATGAGAGATCGATTTATAAACAACCAAACCCCTGTGGTCCTCATGAAGGTGACTCTGAGGTACAGGCTGTGAAATAACCCCAGGTGACCTGGTGCCCCAATGCTTGGAGAACCAAGCCTCCTTTTCTCTGAATCAGAGATTTTCTACCAATGCGCCCTGGAGTTACTTCCCATGTATCCTTCCTGCATGTGAGTCTGTTTCAATGTCTGGTAAAGATAACGATTATTTATGACTTTTTATCACCACTCAGATTCCTTTAGTTTATCTTTTATCTGGCATTTTCATTGTCTTAACATAAGTGAAACACCTTTGTTTCCTTCTATTTAACTGGTTGTTATATGCAGTAATACTGGTCTCTTGAAATTTAAAATTATTATTGTACAATGTATAATATGATTTTGCTTTTAAATATTTTGTATCTATTTATTTCAATTTGAATGTATCTTTCATAGTTATAGCTGTTCTATTGTTTCAGGTTGAGCCTTATCAAAGAGATACTCATTTTTACAAAGAAACAGTATGGGATTTGACTAATCTTTCCTCCTATTTATTTCACTGACTTCTGATTTTATCTTTGTTGTTGTGTTTTATTCTTTTTTTTTTTTTTTTTTTTTTTTTCTGTACTGGGGAAAGAACTCTGGACCTTGCACTTGTGAGGCAGGTGTGGTGCCACTGAGCTAAATCCCTGGCCCTCTGTTGTGTTTTTTGAGACAGTGTCTTGTTCTGTAATTCAGTCTGGTCTTGAACTCCCTATATAGCACAGGCTGGCCTCAAACTAGTAGCAATCCTCCTGCCTCAGCCTCACAAGTTCTGAGATTACAGGCATGCACCAAGATGCTCGGCTTGATTGTATCTTTATTCTTTCTTTTTACTGTGTTTCAATGGATTTCCTGTGTTCCTCTATTTTCCAAATTCTTTTTTAAATGGTAAATTCATTTGTTAATCTTTCTGGCTATTTTAATCATAATTAAGATTATTGTGTCCATGTAAGCAGGGTTAGCTATGTCTCAAAGAATGAAGTAAATACTTTTAAATGTCCAATAATTTTGAATATTTATTTTAAAAATTTCTTTATGATTTTTTTCTTACCAATACTACCTGTTAAATATTAATTTCTCAACTTGTTGTAAGTTAGGTAGCAAGGGTAATCTATAGAATGATTTTCTAGAATTTGAAGAAGATCCTTTTACAACTGATTATATATTTTATTTTGAAACTTTTCATTGTAGGTATTTCTCTGTCCTGTTTTGCTTTTATAATTTCAATTAGAAAACATTTTATATTTATTTACCTATGATAATTTTTCTCTATTAATTTTAGGAATACTTTCTATTTTAATAGTTATTCTATGTCTTCTTTTCACTTTTCCTGGCATTTCTAATCTTAAGAGTTTAATATTTCTACTTTAATCCTCTATATATCTGTGTTATTTCCTATGGTTACTATAACAGATCACACCACAAGGTTGGAAGTTTAAAAACAGCACAGGTTAATTATGTTATAGTTCTGGAGGTCAAAAGTCTCAAACATGTTTCTGGGCCCAAATCAGTGTCAGCAGAGTCTTACTCTGTGGGCTAAAGCTCTTCCTTCCTGGCCAGCTTCATTCCTTGCAAACCTTGCCTGCTGGCCACTTCTTCAAAGCCAGCAAGCAGCATAATCTCTGCTTTTCTCTGTGTATTTGGACCCACCCAGATAATGCAATCTCCCGATCTCCAGACCCTTAATTTAGTCATATCTGCAAAGGTTTTTTTTTTCCTACCACAATTGCCTAGCATTTTCTTCTGTTTGTCTGATGTTCTAACTTCTGGAAGACTCCCTTATTCTTCAAACTCACTAAATGTGTTCTTTGACTAACTTCATTTTCCAATCATTTTATTAAATATTTTAGTGAATATTTAATAATTTACAACATCCTCATTTAATTTTTTTTGACTACCAATTTCTTCTCCATTTGGCTCTTTTAAAAATATATTTATTAAACATAATTTTTGTTCTCTGTGTTTTACTAACTCAGTTTTATTTTATGTTTTATTTGGATTACTGCATTTTATTCATAAATATCTTGTTATAACTTATGAATTCATTACTTCCTGGGGACAGTAGCTACTCTTTCTGAAAATATATACTTAGAAATTTCTAAACATCAAGCCTCATGTTGTTCATTTCCTAGTAACTTATGTAAGACTGGATGGAATATAATCCACAGTGGAAGCCTCCAGGTCTCACAGAGCAAGTTAAAATACTTCAGTTTCTGCTTCCTCATGAAAAGAAATGTGGAAATAAGAATTCTATTTTAACAAGTTAAAATCTGAACAAATGGAAAAAAAGGTAGAATTAAAGGAAAAAAACAAAAATAAGGCTTTTACAAATGGAAAAGGGGAACAAGAGTTGGAAGGAGTAGAGGGATGAGAGGGGCAGGGGATGAAAAAAGTTAAGATGTGCTATGTATATGAACCAATTCCCCACAGTGAATATAATTATTATGCACTATAAACACATAATAATAAAATTTTCAAAAAAGAATTACATCCAACTTCTCAATAATAATGCAGAAATAAACTGGAGTGCAATATTTAAAGTTTTTTTTAAAAGTAAAAAAACAGAATTCTGTATATTTACTAAATTATTCTTCAATAATGAAGAGGAAATGAAAATTTTCTCAGACAAAAATTGAAGTAATGTGCTACTAATAGAAGTGCTTTCCAAAAAAGTATTCAATAAAGATTTTAGAGAGAAGAAAAATGAAATAGGTGAAAAACTAATATCTACATAACAAGAAGAGCACTAAAGGAATAAGTGATGGTAAAATAAATCTTTTCTTTATTGATGTAACATAACTTTGTTCTAAATAATATACCATTCATATAGATGATTATGTACGCTTATGTATATATATATATATATATACACACAAGTGCTTATGTATATTTATATATAGTATAAATAAAAAATAGCAACAATGTTACAAGCTACAAGAGGGAGCAATTAATACTATTTTGTTATACACAGTACTCACAATATCTATGAATTGGTATAGTATCATTAAAAATAGATTTGGGTTATAAATGTATGTTGTAAACTCTAGGTTTTCCATTGAAACAAGTACAAAAAAGAAGTAGAACTGATAAGAAAGAAAAAAAATTTAAGTAAGTGACAATATTGTGGTCAAACCACAAAAGTTAGAAAAAGACTTGAAGACAAAATAGGAAGAAAGATCAAAGGCAACAATCAGAAAACAGTAACAAATATTATAATATTAATAGGACATAACAAAAATCAGTTCAAATCACAATCCTGTAAATGCATCAACTAAAAGACACTGATTGTTATAGTAGATCAAAAGACCAGACCTGCTTTGTAGACCATACATTGTCTACAAAAATACACATTAAAAACCCATATACATTAAAAGTAAATTGATGAAATACACCATCCTAACACTTATCAAAGTAAAACTGAAATAGTTATATTGACTTAAGATAAAACTGACTTTGGGGCCGGGGATTTAGGTCAGTGGCCCCACTCCTGCCTTGCAAGTGCAAGGTCCTGGGTTCGATCCCTGGTACAAAAAAAAATAAAATAAAACTGACTTCAAAGCAAGGATATCTATCTGGGGGAAGGAGAAATAGTACAAACGCTAAACAGTTTAACTCTCCAGGAAGATGTAAGAATTCTTAGCATGTAGGAACTTAATTACAGAGCACCAAAATAGATAAGGCAAAAAAATTAAAAATTCTGTAAAGTGAAATAGATGAATAAGCTATTATAGATTTCTACATTCCCCTATCAGAAGTGGTAGGTCCGGAAAACAAAATATGTATTATTCTAAAGCTCACATGGAATATTCAGCGAGATAGACCACATTCTGTACCATAAAGCACACCATAGTAAATTTATGAGAATAGAAAATATACAGTGTTTGATCTTAAACCATAATGCAAATCAGTAATAGATAGCCAGAAAATTCCAGGATACATGGAGAATAAACAGCACATTTCTAAGTAAATTTAAAAAAAATCTCAAAGATACAGAAAAATATTTTGAACAAAATGAAAGTGAAAACACAACTTACAAATTTGTGGGATACAACGAAAGCAGGCCTTAGAAGGTATTTTATGGCTCTGAATGAGTGGATTCGGAAAAAAGTTCTAAAATAAATCAAGATTCCACCTAGGAAACTGGAACAAGAAGACCAAATTAAATTTAAAACAGAAGAAAGAAGTAATAAAAATTAGAGTAGAAGTCAATGAAACTGAAAATAGGAAATCAATAAAATCCATGAAGCCAAAGTTAATTCTTTAAAAGACTGATAAAATCAATAGGCTTCTAGCCAGGCATATGAGAAAGGGAAGACGCGATAGATTTTTAAAATATGAGACTGTTACGATGGTACACACTTGTAATCTTAGTACTCTGAAGGTTATAACAGGTAGATTCCGAATTTGAGCCCACCAAGGGGCTCAGATTTGATGACTTAATGACACTTGTCTCAAAATAAAAAGTAAAGGACTGGGGTTGTAGCTCATTGCAAAGGACCTGGGTTCAGAAAGTAAAGATGCCACATTGTTTCAGATTCTATGAAATGGATAGCTACGGAACATACTCAACAACTCCATGCACAGAAATATGAAAACCTGGAAGTGCACTGATTTCTTGAGATATACAAACTGCTAAAACCCAAACAAGAAGAAACAGTGCAATTTAAGAACTCCTGCTCTATGAAGAAATTCTTCTGGTTTTATCTGGTAAAAATAGCCAACACTGTCACAGCAGTTTCCTTAGGTTGTAGTTCAAGTTCCTTGGGTGTAGAAGAGGGAGAGCTTCAGTCTGTACCTGTTTTCCTCACTCCAGTGGGGTTGTGGTTCCTCTGTCATTACCCCTCCCAAACCTCCTGTTGTTGCTGATTCCTGTCCTAAGGATAAGGCTATGATAATCTAAAGCAAAGCCGAAGAGAGGACAGAGAATGAAGTTGTCCTCTAGCTTATTCCCCTGGTGTATGTTTAGTCACCATCTGTGCCTATCTGGAGCTGACCCTCTGGACAATCACACAGGTCCAAAATAGTTTGCAAACAGTCCTCAGTCTTCCCAAGAATACTTCAGGTTTCTTTTTTGTTTTAAATTCCCAAGTCCCATGATTTTCTTTTATTTCTGTAGCTTCTATATAGCAGGGTATTAAATCTCCAACCTGAGAAGAAGATGAAACTTATTTGTGGAATGGAGTTTATGTTAGCCTCAGACATTGGATCATTACTGGTTTAATTCTGTCATGTTTTCCTGTTTTACATATCCCAGCTACCTCAGTCTGTTTTCTGCTGCTGTAACAGAACACTGAATTGGGTAATTTACAAAGAAAAGACATTTACTTCTCACAATTAAAAAAACTGGGAAGCCTGTATTGAAGGCTACATCTAATGGGATGAGGGCCTTCTTATAACATGGCAGAGGCTGTCCCATAGTGAGAGGACATGGGTGAGGGAGAATGAAGAGAATGTGCACAGGAGAGACATTTGCTTTTACCACTCCTTCAATAGCTTACACTCGCTCCGGAGATGACCGCGTTAACTCATTTACAAGGGCACAGCCCTCATGACCAAGTCTTCTCTTACAGATTTCACCTTCCAATAGCATCAGAAAGTAATTAAATTTCAACATGAGTTTTGGAGGAGTCGATCAAATATTAGCATGAGCCTTCCTTGCGGCCAGACCTATTCAGCTATGTGACTCAATGTGCCTAGTGAATGTAAGGAGAAATATGCTACTAGACTTCTAGAAATTCGTATAATTTTCAGCAAATAAACTGTTACCATTTCCTCTTTCCCATATTGTGAATGTAATGCCCAGGAAAATTTTATCCATTTTGTAATCAGGGAGGGAAAGCCAAAAGCACTACAGCATTTAATATTGGAATTGTTGACTTCTTGAATCAGGTCTACTTCTCCCTGCCTCCGGATTCCTTTTGATGTAAGAAATTTCGTTATGTTGTGTTCATTGTGGACTTCTGTTACCTGAAACCCAAAACAGTCAGCTTCTTGTTTTACATGATAGCTTTCTAAAGGAAAGGAACGATATTTAGGAAATATGTCTGAGTTGCACTGCAATTGTGCCAGGGACGCTACATAAATCCTTCTAGTTAACACTTTACAGAAAGCCCATTTGAAATTAAAAATGTTCTATCTTTTTAATTAAAAAACTGAAGCTGAAGAGAGGGAAATAACCTTTCTGGAAGGTCAAATTTAAATATAGGTCACCTTTTCTATCATCATATTACCTATCTAATCTATATTCATGTATAATGCTTCAATAGATATATGTGTGGAGATTAATTATCTACAATGACATTTAAGTTCCTTCTTTTTCCTAAGGAGACTTGTTTTTGTTTATGGCATTCACTTTTGGCATTTATAGCCCTAACATCCTTTTGTCTTCAAGGATTCTAGTATTAAGAGTACATGAGTCAAACCTTGAGTGGGTACTATGTTAAATATTTACCAGCAGGCAACAATATTGAAATTTAGCCCAAAGAGAGTGGGCCACAAGCAAAGGACTTGGTGATGGTTCTGAAAAGAAAAGGTTAAAATATCCAAAGACAAACCGTGCCCTGAGCTATTCTAGGACAGGCCCCAGAGATAATATTAATCTTCTTAACATCTGTGAAGGAATTAAACCTGAAACACAGGCCAGTGACCTCACACCAAGAAAGTAAGATAAAATGTGCAGCTAAAGAAATTTATGCAATAAGAAGGATGTTGCCATGCCTTTGTTTCAAACCCACTTTGTGTATATAAGAGAAGAAGGCTTTGTCTTGGGAGATGACAAGGAGCAGCGGCAGATCTGAAGACAAAGTTATCCTATAGCAAAAGCATTAGCCAAAGCACTCACAGTGTTATATAGCTTTGAACTACAGGGAATAATGAGTCTGTGTCTCGATTTGTTTTGAACAAGAAGAATACTTAAAGAGGTGGTAAATAGGCTTTGTTTTGAGTGTTTCAGCCTTGTGCCTAGATCAAATCATGCAATTATTATTCTTCATAAAATATTTTAATCCTTTTCTAATAAGTTACAGAATTATCTTATTTTGCCGCAGAGGTTATTTTTGTTTATTGCTGCTTTAAACAATGAAGGATGCAAACTTGACCACAAAAGACCTTAATAATTAACTCACAGAGAATCATAAAATTTTACTTCTGATAAGGACCACAAAGATCACAGAGTTCAACATCAGTGCTTTAGAGATTAATAAACGGAATCTCAAGAGATTAAGTGACTTTGCCCAAGGTCACAGTGCTCAAGTATGACTGCTGGGATTAGAACTAAGAACTCTTTAAACTGTTTGACTGCAGTTTTGTCACTCCACAAAGCTTGTATAAGACCAAATGCAAATAAGCACAGTAAAATGCCCAAACCTGAAAGACAACCCTAGATTCATTTTCCATATTTTTTCATGTTATAAAAATTCACAAATCTTCCCCAAGTTTTAAAATTTGAGGTGATCAGCATTGTGATCACACACACACACACACACACACACACACACACACACAAATATAAATCCCAGTCATTTCTCAAATATATGACCAAGATGTTTTTGGTGAGTTTACACATATATATCAGTATAGATCATAAAGAGTATTTCAGTAGATTTACTTACCCAGGATTTTGTTCTACTAAAATACTTGGGTTCTCTTTAGAGATCACAAACTATATAGATTTATATACATTATAAATAACATATATATATTTTAATACTTCCATTAAGGGGGAATAGTAAATCATAACTGCTTTGCAACTGGACTTTAATATCTGTGCCAAATAAATACCCTTACTATCTTGCTATTTCTTGGGTTGCCCTTTGTCATTTTCTTTGCTGGCATAGTCACATAAAACATGAGGTTGAAAAAGTATTTTTAAAAAAACAATCAATAAATATATTTGTAAAACATTTTCCTCATTTCTTTATTCTTATAATCTTTATTTTCAGTCTGAAAAGAGATGCCTTTAGACTTTCTTTTGCTTAACCCTCTGTTTTCTTCAAGCAAAGGCTCTGAGGTGGGGACTGACTGCACACCTCCTCCTGGGGGGATTTCAGAAACAAGACAAAGTGTACTGAGCTCACTGAGGCATTCTTGAGGCTTGGCAGCCCTCTCTTCTTACAGGCAAGTACTGATTGCCAAAGAAAAGGGTCCATTACTGCTAGGAAGAATAATAGCAAGAACTAGCATTTATGGGTGGGTGTTATACATTAAAAAGAACTCCTCATATGTTTCCTCATTTAGAATTCACAACAATTCCTTGAGGGAAGTACTATTTTCATGTTCCGATTAAGAAAGTGGGGTTATCTCATAATTTATTATTTATAGATGAATAGCTTGTATAAATTACTATTTATTATTTATGAATTAGTTACTCCTATTGTTTTGCAGAATAACTGCAACTAGAACTTATTGAGATCTTCCTGTATGTGTTGATAATCATCTGTGTAACAAAATTATTTTCATTTTTCATATGAGCAAATAAACAGTAAATATGTCATTTTTCCAAGTTCACCCAGCTTGTAAGTGAAAATGTATTTGAAGTCAGATTGAGTATATAACCATGGGTTAAAAAAGCAGAACAGGAAACAATGACAACAAAAAGTTAGAGTATTGCTAGTATAGTTGTTGTTATTAGTCACTGATTTTACCCCAGGGGTTTCCTGTAGAAAATGAATAACCTCTTTTTTGATTGTGTCAAGATGGAAGGAGGAATGCAAAGAATTCCAAAATAGATATAAATATGTCAATGAAATTGAATGTTGAAATAGTTTATTTTTGATAATCTAATGTTCATTGACATGCTGTGTATGTGGGATGAGGTGCATTGCCTTTCCTGAGCTTCCTCTAAGATCCTTCTGCTCCCCAGTCTTTCTGGAAGCTGACCTGAATGACCTGCCTCAACATGTTTCCTCACCTCTTTTGTTATGTTTCTTCATAGGATAGCTAATGGGGCATTTACTCTCCCCAGTTCCCTTTGTCTATCAAGGAAGTCCATATGTGTCCCTCTGTTAGAGGCTACCTGTGTAGCAGCCCTCTCAGAGTTCTGGCAATTGTTCTTTCCTCATTTCCTCCTATATAGAATAAGGTCTCCTAACTGTTGGGTGCCTAGGAACACTACACAATTCCTTTTTGGCTTTCTTAAGTTTCGTCCTTTGCAGACAATCCCTTTGTAAAACTTCTCTTAGCTTTCCTATCCTTCAGGTCACAAACCTTCAAAGTAACTCATCTGCTCCAGAGTCCATAGGCTTTACACTATGACATGAAAGTCACATGATCCAGCTTTTACTTACTGATAATTTAGGGCTCCCCATTTGACTTTTAAGTATGATAAATGCAACCATCTCCAACAGGAAAGTGGCTTGTGTTCAGCTTTCCAAATACCTTCTAATTAAGCATTTGCTGCTTTAGTCACTGTATGGGATACTCCACATTATTGTATTTAATTTAGGCCTGTCATTTCTCTGACAAAATTGGCAGTACTTTTCCAAGACTTAGTCGCCTACCCTACAACCATTTATGTCAACGTTCACATTGTCTACCATGGCAAAAAATATTTAATTGTTACCACACGAGTCGCAGGTCACTTATACTTCTATTTCTGCGTTTATAGTTCCTCAACCTTGGTTCTACCTCTCCTAATCTATTTGATAAATATGTTCTTTTATTTGAGGCAGAAATTACACATATAATATAACATAATCAGACTGCTAATTTTTGGTTGGCTGTTGAAATCACAGGGAGTTTTCCTTGGGTACTATGTTACACTATTTAATACATAAATAATAGTCTCACTTTGTTTTTTAACATTCTGTTATCTTTAACAAGAAACATATCCTATCGTTTTAATCAACCAGGATAAAAACATACAAGTAATTTTAGTGCAGAGAATGATGCATAAAATGTCCAAGTAACAGCTTTAAAAAAAGGTGAATCAAAGTCAGTTCTGCCATGCATTTTATCTAAATATGGTTCCCTTTTTGAGGATAGATATAGAGGTATGGGATCTGCCTCCTTCGATAAGAACCACTAAAATAATTGTCACTGCCAATAGAATAGAATAGATTCTACCTCACTTGTCTGAAACAAGTACTTTAAAACAGGGCTTGGTAATAAGTAAAACAAAAAAATGGGAGACTCATACAAGAACATTTTGTAGACATGTACTGCTTCTATAGTTAATAAAGACTAGATCTCTTGAACTTTACCATATATCACACTAAACTGTCAGATTTAAGATTAACCAATGACCAATCTCTGACTAACTTTGTATCTTTACATAGCATGCCTGGGTAGTAATCTTAGAAATGTGTTAACTGAATGACAACGTACCCTTCATATAATAGGTAAACATATATATTTTACAGAAGACCAAATTGAATTGAGTGGATATCTGTCTAAGTATATTTAACATGAAATGGATCTGAAAAATACCTTTCAGATGTTCTTCATCAGAAAGCATTGCCACTATTGCAATTCCCAACTTGAAACTACCACAAAGCCACTGTGATAAAAACGGCATGGCACTGGCAAAGAAACAGACCTGAGGATCAGTGGAATAGATTAGAAGATGCAGAAACAACTCCAGACATACTCAGCTACCTCATCTTTGACAAAGGAGCCAAACATCCTCACTGGAGGAAAGATGGCCTCTTTAATAAATGGTGCTGGAAAAACTGGATTTCAACTTGCCAAAGATTAAAACTAGACCCCTATCTTTCACCATGGACTAAACTAAAAGCCAAGTGGATTAAAGATCTAAATATTAAAACACAAACACTAAATGTGCTTCAAGGTAAGTTAGGTAGAACTCTGAAGTCACTGGCATAGGGAAATCTCATAAAGATTTTCAAATCCTCAGTAGCATGGGAACTAGCACAGAGAATCAATAACTGAGATCTCATCTTATTAAAAAGCTTCTGTACTGCAAGAGAAACCACCAACAGAGCTAAGAGACAACATACAATGTGGGAAAAAGTGTTTACCAGCTGTTCCTCAGACAAAGATCTATTATTTAGAATATATAAAGAATTCAGAAAGACACCCCCCCCCAAATACAAAGGCCCAATTCAAAAATGGACATCTGAAATGAACAGACATTTCTCAAAGAAGTAAAAGCAGCAAATAAACATATGAAAAAATGTTCAACATCACTGGTCATTCGAGAGATGCAAATGAAAACAACACTGAGATTCCACCTCACCCCAGAAAGAATGGCTACTATCATGAAATCAACCAATAACAAATGCCAGTGGGGGTATGGGGAGAAAGGAACCCTTCTTCATTTTTTGGTGGGAATGCAGACTGGTACAACCACTGTGGAAATCAATATGAAGATAGCTCAAAAAACTAGGATTAGTGGTTTCATTTGACCCATTCCTCTGCTGGGTATCTTCCCAAAAGAATTAAAAGAATCATACCATACCACAGTGATATATGCTCACCCATGTTTATAGCAGCACAGTTTGTAATAGCTAAATCTTGGAAACACCCCAATTGCCCATCAACTGGAGACTGGATAAAGAAGATGTGTGTGTGTTTTTTTCTTAATAAAATGGAGTACTACTCAGCCATAAAGAATGAGAAACTAGAGACATTTATAGCTAAGTGGATGCACATTGAGATCATACTCTTAAGTGAAATAAAAAGGACACGTGTGTAAATATCGAATAGTTTCTCTGGTATGAAAAACTAAAAGTGTAAACAAGGATCCAAATGTATAAATGATAATGTGAAATGGAAAAAAAGGTCCAAAGGAGTAGGGGAAGTGGGAGGAGTAGGGGAAAGGAAAGAAGGGGAAAGAAAAAATATGAGAAAAGGAAAAAATGGAAACAAAGTCTTTGTAAATAGGAAGAGATGGAGCGGGTGAAGGGTGGGCAGGGGAATGGGGAAAAAATAAGAACCAAGATACTCATGTAATGGTACAAGATCCCAATGATGAATGTAACTGTATTGTATACCTAAAATGTACCAATAAACCTAATGTCAGTCTTGTGACAGGCACTCACATGTTATTACTGCACAATTTCTTTTTTGCATTCATACAGCGTTCATATGGTTTGCCTTTCTTTGAAACTCCAAGTGCACTATTTAAGATCTTACTCAAGTTATTTTTCTAGATTAAAGAAACAACTGATACAAAGTTGCTGAAGTCTCAGCAGTGTTTGTGCATGTATTTTTGTGCATCCAGCTGTGTGTGTGTCTCAGCGGTTTTCTGAAAGTCACATTTTCCTTCAGAGTCCAAAGCAAAACAGATCACTTTAATGACAAACTTAACCAAAGACCCTGTATTGATTCTTAATGAAGACATAACTTAAGCCTTTTCTTTTTTTTTTAGAATTAAATATTTTTTTTTAAATACAATACTATATATACTCTATTAGAC